>NW_025814833.1:36517500-37117500 GCF_022079265.1 Lynx rufus
GAGGTCGTGGATTCAGAGACAATAGGTCAGTTGCCCCAGAGGACAGTGTGGTGTGCGTCGTTCCCCTTGTCCTGTGGCACAGCTCCTGTGACTTCGTGGCTAATTCTTCTGGGAGGATGGAGCTATCGGAAGGGCTTCACCTGGCTCGGTGACGGTGACGACAGCGGTGGCGTTTCACTGCAGATGTTGATGGCCCAGACGGCGATGGCAACGGTAGCAGTCGTGACGTCATCGCCTTCAGTCCGTAACGCTGGGCACCGGGGCTCCTGGCGCCGACGTCAGCAGCGGTGACCGTCAGTCCTCAGGAGTCTGTGCGCCAGGAGCAGCACCTGCTGACAGCAGAATGCTCGCTCTAGATTTAGATTCTCTGAGTTAGGATCTTGGCTCCACCGCTTCCTATCTGGGCGAGATTATTTCTCCGACCCTCAGTTTCTTCACATGGAGAGAGGAGAAAACAATAGTGTCCATTTCAGAGGGTTGTCGTGAGGATTCTATAAGCTCCAGGCTCAGAGTCAAGTGCACATCACTCAGCACGGTGCCTGGCACACGATACGCGCTTATTTAAATGTTGCCGGTATGCTTTTCTTGCTCAGATTATTCATATCAAGTTTGCGCACTAATGTCACGGCCACTTCTGGTGTTGTCAGAGGCCAGACGCAGAAGTCACCTGAGCCAGAGAACCGAAAAGAAAACCTGGCGGGCCTCTCAGCAGTCCGAGTATGCGCAAGAGAGTAAGACTTTTCCCGAGGATTCCTGTAATTATTTGGAAGGAATGAGAGGTTGCCTGGAACCAGAGAAAGACCATTTTGAGGCTGTCATTCTTCCCGCAGTCAGGGGAGGCCTGAGAAGCAGTGGTGACAGTCAGTGGTGAGGTTACGCTCCTTGGGGCTCTTTCCTTTGGTGACTCGAAAGGTAGAGCAGGTGACTTTTTTGTTTTTCCCCCCTGTTTATCCAAGGGTGGTTTTCTTTCGTCGATCTCACATGGAACCTGATAGACCTGATGGTTTCAAAGAGCAGTGTGTTGGTTCTTCGTTAAACCGGGGTGCTGATTTCCAGAGCTTTGACCTTTGGCGAGTGCCCCCCGCCGTTCTTTTTCCTTCCCTGATACCAAGGCCTTGCATCCCGCTCTGGCCAGGTAGCCTGCTCCTCGAGGGGAGGAGCCTTTCCTTATCCCTTTTCGTTCCTTCAGAAGCTAGCCCTGTGCCAGACGCCCGGGTGGGGCCGAAGTAACTCTTTGTTAGATGAATAAGTGAATCACAGGGAGCACCGGGTTCGGATCAATGAGCGAGGCCATGGAAAACAAGAAAAAAATAAAAACAAAATAGAAGGAATCATTCACCGTGTGGTGTCTCCCCGACATTGTACACGTTCCCGTGTTCAGTGGCCAGTGTGTACAGGGCCACCCACATATTGATTGCTATGTTATTCCCGTCAAAATGGTCATTTCAGATGATATCAGTGACTTGCCGGAGTGGCTCTTTTTCAGTATAACTCTGCAGAGGTGAAAGGAAGGCACTGGAAGGCTCTCCTGACGCCGCATCCAAGGCCCATACTTGTAGGACATCCACTAGATCTATGCATGTGGATGGGGACCACCTGACTATTCATTGGCCACAAATGTATTTCTCCCACATGTTATGGAAGGTGCATTTTCTGAGGACGTATCTAAAGCGCTTTCCCACCTGCGTAAACCTCTCATTTCAACCCCTGGTAGGAGTCAAATTGCCAGTTTGGACACGGATGTCGACCCTCGTCATTCTCCCAAACCTGGTCAGGAAAACGCACGGCCCCTTTCACCTTCTTTCCCTTTCTAGCTACGTAACTGGAACCGGAAGAGGTACTGTTTTTCCTTGGCCTAGGCCTCATGGCCCTGAGTTCGGAGGAAATCCACTGCGGGCTGGCTCCCGGATGCATCAGAAGGTGCCAGAAGGCATCTAGAGCCGTGTTTCTCTCTGGTCTCCTTCTGTCTGGGGACCGGTCAATTATTGGATTTCCTACCAAGGCTCAAGGGTCAGTGGGAGAAAGAAGGCCCCAGCAGCTCCATCACAGGGTGGGGTGGGTGGGCTGAAGCAAACAAGACGAGAGGAGCGTGCCCGTGCACCTGCACTTGAGCAGCATTGATCTGGAGAGCCCCCGTCTCGAGGTCCCAGTTAATCGTGCATTAACAACGGTTTAAAGACCCCCTGCTTCTGTTTAAGTAAGCATTGTAAGTTATCTGCTTTTCAAATTACTTTGGAAACAAACTCAAGTGGAGACCATCATCATAGCTTGGGTCTGGCGTAGAGCACATTAGCTTTGCCTTCGCCCTGCTGATTTAATTGGCCCAGTAAGCACGCTGGAGGTGTTTGCGATTGTAATTAAAGTTGTGGCGCCTGGAAAATCCTCCGTCTGTTATTATAATTTTTTTTCTAAAATAAACTATCCTAGCTCACCAAACTTATGGGGCTAATTAGAGCCTAATTAAAGTTACTTGTTTCTATTTTAAAATCTGCCCACTGAGAGAGCCGCAAGGCAGGAGGGAACATATTTTTAAAGTGACAGTTCTAAAAATGCTTCCCACCCTGGTCCCTGAGCTGCATTGCTCTGATTCATGCATTGATTTATTTCCAATGAACGTGACGGTCTGCTTCGTCTTCATCGCGGCTCTGCTCCCGGGGCCCCCCTCTCATTTAGCTGTGTGGAAAGATTGGTTTCGCGAACAGAGGACTCTTTTTGTCATTCGTCTTTGGGCTGGAGAAGCTGACCGTTGCATTCGGAGGGCAAGTCGTCTAGAAAAGGGCTCATGACCAAATCAGCAGGGAGACAGGGAATCGGTACGATACCGAGTCCAAGGAGGAAAAGGAGAAGAGTGTTTGCTGAGGACTTGCTGTGTACTCGATGTGGTTCTGGGCAGTTTGTACTGATTCAGCGCTCACTGCAGCCAAGCCAGCTCGGCTCGGTACTGTGCATCCGAGATGTTACGGAAAAGGAAACAGGAAGGGGGCAATCAGCCACCTGAGGCCACAGAGCTAATAGTTGCGGATCCGGGATCCCAAGGAACGTCTGACTCAAAAGTAAGCTTCTCCAGGACAAACCCTCGCCGCTCCACCGTGATCCCTCCTAAAAAGTCGCATTACTGAGGTGTCAGCCCCCTCTCTGCCCCGGCTTCGTCTGTAAAATAATAGTACGTAGGATGCTGCCGGTCTGAGTTGTCATGAACAGATAAGACGATGAATTTCCAAGTTTTTTATAAAATGTAAAGTGAAACTCATAGATTCATCTCAGGAGACCTATGAACCATATACCTTTATATTATTCACCTCTTTTGGGGTATTGCTTTCATGCTTTTTCTGCTAGAGGCAACGGATAGAGTACAGGTCTTAGACCATCTCCCTTGGCCCGGGCTCCCCTGACGTCTTTTTACATGGGCACGCTGCTAAGCCCACTTGACTTGCACCCTTTCTCTTCCCTGACTGTCTCCATGCTCCTTTTTTTTTCTTGTGGCGCAGAGTACTGACAACCCAGGCCAGAGTGTTCTCTCGTCTGGTCTACCTCCCCCCCCATGCCAGTCCGTACAGCATAGCACACTCTCCCCTACCTGCTCTGAAACGGGGTCGAAGGTGGGGCAGGGGTTGGACTAAGGCTGAAGCAGGCGAAGTGTTTGGGCCACACCGTTTAAAGAAGTACCCACTCTCCGGGTGCCTGGGTGGCTCAGTCGGTTAAGCGTCTGACTTTGGCTCAGGTCATGATCTCGCGTCACTTGCCTTACCTCCCAGCAGGCCCTGAAGAAGCCCTACATCCTCCGGTCACTGGTGCCACATGCACCTTAGAACACGTTTGTGAACATTTTCTGATGGTCTGCTCCTCGTTAGAGAGTCTGGTTGTGGCTTGAATCAAGGTTGGGTATTTGTCTCTTGTCTAGACTATGCCACTTTTTCATAGCGTGTACCGCCCCAGTAGGAATTCTAGCTTAGGAGCAAAATAAAAATAGTCACAATTTATTGATTGCCTACTGAAAGCCAGGTCTGTAATTAGCTAGTTTGCATACATCATTTCTAATCATCACAACAAGCCTTTCCTGCTTAAGGGAAGTGGGGCTCGGAGAAGTTCAAGTCGGTTCAGCAAACCCCGCTAGCTGCGGAAGTAGAAACGATAGCTCGGGCCTAGCGGGAGGGGTGTCGGAAAAGTTCTCGACGCCCTCTCCGGCCTATTAATAGCCTCTGGCCCTTTGCGTCATCGTTTAGAGATGCTCTAAAGCAGAGGAGGATGAAGGACAGGAACGTTTCTCCCATCACCTGGTGACAAAGGGTACTGAAGTTCTCGGGCGAGTTTACCCTTCAGCACAGGTGTGCTCAGTGGCTGTGTCAGGCTGTGCTACGAAACATATAGGTCGTACGGACAAACCCGTCTCTTCTAAGGACACTCAGTGGTCACTACTGAAAGGGGTTTGGCTCGACTTACAGCACTATGGAGATCGCACAAGGGATCAACTTCTGTATTCAGCCCGCTACTACCTAATGTCCCCTTGCGATGACTGGAACCCTGAGCGTACGTGGCAAGGCTTTGATGGGCGGGGGAGAGGTCGACGTGCATGATTTGGAGGTGCTACCAAGAAAACATTCTTGGAAGAAGTGTGAGCGGAGGGGCCGGTGGCTGACGTAAAGCCCTGGCCTCCCTCAGCAACCCACTCCGGTTTTGTTTTCCTTTCTCTGCCACCGCAGCCCACGGAACTGAGCGCTCACGCGATGGTCACGCACGGAGCTCTTAGAGGCCCTTGGCGGGCTGTGATGTGCTGGGTCACAGCGCTACCAGGGTGACCGGACAGGGCATTTCCCATGGCGTTTCTCGGGGCTGATGGACATACAGCATTTTCTCTGCCATCATAGGGGCCAACCGAGAAATCCCCTGGTATTTATTTTCTTAGGAAAGCAGCGCCATGACATCATGGAACACGCGTTGTAAAAAGGGACCAAATCATCTAGCACCCTACAGCTGCACACAATCCTTATTTTCCGCATCTTCTAGGTGTGGATCGTAGGCATATTCTCGTGGCTTCCTTCCGGCAGATTATATTCCAGTGAGAGAACGCAGGACGACGCTGGGCGCGGAACAAGATCGCCAGCATCTGGGAGGCGTCGGGCCGAGTGGCAGAGGGCGGGGAACTTTCTGGCACTGATTTAGGGGCGACGAGGACGTTACCGATGTCCAAAGGGGCAGCGGTTTGCCCGGCAACTGCGGTGGACGTTTCCCAGCGCGAAGTGAGCCAGGGTCGTTCACAGATCTTGTTGTCACAGCAACTGAGGACATCGCTGGCAGGTATGGCTCCCTCTCTCCTCACCTTGCGTGCCAGTCAGTGCACAGATTGCACTTAATTACCTATTCGAATAGCCTTCCAGAGCCTGGCTGCCAGGGCTTGCGGCATCAGGAAAAAAAAAAAAAAAAAAAAAAAAAGCCAGATTCGCTATAGCGTTATTGTCATTGTACAAAAGGTTGCCACCTCACCTTGGTGCAATTGTTAGAAAACACGCCTTTGCCTTTTATTTCAAGTTGTTTACTTAATACTAATCAAACTGTGATGGCCGCATCACTAACAGAATTACCGGGGTCACGAAATACAAGAGATACAATCACCTTTATTCTTCCCGTTTTATAGATCTGTGGAAAGGGGGCTGGATGATGGGAGATACATACATATCGTAAAGGAATGTTCGTTTCTAAACATACACACATGCGCACCCACTTAGGTACATTCCTGTAGAAGAAGGGGCTCAGTGAGTGGGAATTGGAACTAAAACTATTGTAGAGCTCACCTATGTCATTGGCCCTTTCCTGCTATGCCTGGCACACCTAGGCGTAGATACATGATATATCGGGACAACTCAGGGTGGATACGTCTGCCTACCATTAATGCGTGCTGAATGTATTCTGGGAAACGCGTGGTGGTAAAAACACACATGTTAAGATTCAGGTTTCCAGAAGAGGGCTGCCCGTATTGTGGCTTCATGGGCAACTTGAAGAGCTGCCCAAGAATGCACATATGTGTCACTTAAAAAAAAGAAAAGGGATTTTATTTTATTTATCTTTGATTAAAAAAATCTTTTTTAACGCTGTTCATTTTTGAGAGACAGAGCCGGAGCGTGAGTGGGTTAGGGGCAGAGGGAGAGGGAGACACAGAATCCGAAGCAGGCTCTGGGCTCCGAGCCGTCAGCCCAGAGCCCGACACGGGGCTCGAACTCACGGACCGCGAGATCGTGACCTGAGCCAAAGCTGGACGCTTCACCGACTCAGCCACCCAGGCGCCCCAGAAAGATTTTATTTTTAAGTAATCTTTACACCCAACGCGTGGCTTGAATTGACAGCCCTGAGATCAAGGGCTGCGTATGCTCCACCGACTGAGCCAGCCAGGTGCCCCGCTTATGTGTCATTTTTGATGAGGACAAGACCTGTTTTAATTAAGTAACAGTGACTAATAACTCATCTAGGGTTTAGGGACTGGAAGGGTAGAAAATCTTCCACAGGATTGGTGAGGATTATTAGAACTGCTCACAGGGTCTGGCCGTTTGCTTTTCTGGACATCTCTACCAACGCCTCGTTTAACACACATTTACTGGGGTGCCTGGGTGGCTCAGTCAGTGAGGCATCTGACTTCGGCTCGGGTCATGATCTCTCAGTTCGAGGGTTCGAGCCCTGCTTCGGGCTCTGTGCTGACAGCTCAGAGCCCAGAGCCTGCTTCAGATTCTGTGTCTCCCTCTCTCTCTGCTTCTCTGCTGCTCATGCTCTGTCTCTCTTTCAAAAAAATAAACATTAAAAACATACACATTTCCTGAGCACCTATTATGTATTGGGTACTGTAAGACACCAGAGATATGGTGATGAGTGAGACAGAGGCAGGCCCAGCCTTCCCTAGTTTATGGCCTAGTGGTGGAGATAGACATTAATCAAGTCTCCCCCCAGCTAAATTAATAAACCACGAAAAGGTGCTACTGATAAAATATATTTGGAACCATCTCAAGTGATAACAGGCAGGTGGAATCTGGTGAAGGCCTTTCTGGGGCGGTGACATTTTGGCTGAGCTCCACAGCGTGATTAGGAGAGAGGCAGGTGAAGAGGGGTGTGGAAGATGGCGTCTCACAGAGCGGATAGCCCAGAAGCAGGAACTTCACACGTTCCACGAAGCAAGGGAATTCTAGCGTGGCTGCCGTGGGAGGAGCAAAGAGAGGAGCGGCACAGCGAGTGCACAGTGGCAGTTAGGAGCCACACCGTACCAGGGTCTCAGAGGCCTTGCGGTGTTTTCCTAGGTGCGATTGGGAGCCTTCCAAATGGTCTGAGCCACGGGGTGACCTCCGATTTGGATGTGAGAAGACCCATCCTGGAGAATGGAGGGAGAACATGCGTGAAAATGGAAGGATAGTCGTAGTACAGATGGCAAGACTTGAGATGTGCTCTGTGGGTTAGTCTACAGTAGCCGGCAGGTGATTGGAGGTGGGGACTGTAGGAGACAGAACCGTCAAGGATGACGCGAAGGTCACTGGCTTCGGCCGGCCCGGCGAGTAGAGGCGCTGTTGATTGGATTAGGAGCAACTTTGAGGGAGATTACAAATTCTCTTTTGGACGTTTACTTAGGGACGTTTATGAGACATCCAGATGGAGCTATCAAGAAGATAGTTAGAGAATGGAATTCAGTTGCAAGGTGTGGCTTTAAAGTTATGAAAATGGAAGAATCACCTGGAGAGTTTAGTTGGAGAAAAGGGCCCAGGGCAAAATCACAGAACATTGGCACAGTAATGGAGTCATTAAAAAAAAAAAAAAAAAAAGAGCAGTGGTCGGTGAGGTAGGGTGTTAACCAGAAGAGCGTGATGGCATAGAAACAGAAAAGGACAGGGGGCACCTGGGTGGCTCAGTTGGGTGAGCCTACTTGTCATTTCGGCTCAGGTCACGATCTCATGGTTCGCGGGATGGAGCCCCTTGTCGGGCTCTGCTCCGGCAGCCCGGAGCCTGCTTGGGATTCTCTCTCTCTCAAAATAAATAAATAAATAAAACGAGTAGCCTAAAACGTGAAGGTCGCTGATATCCTCAGTGAAAGCCGTTTTGATGGAGCGAGGGGGGCAGGAACCCGTGAAGTATGTAGGGAGGAAAATGTGAGGTAAAATCTCCTTAGCTAAACATCCAAGCTTATCACGTACAAGTTCTGCTTTCGACACGACTATTGGTGACAATTTAGCTAAACTTTCTGTCGCTGCGTAACCACGGCTCCTCTCCACCAGCTTCCAGTTACGTCTTCCTTACTTCCTTCTGAGCCCTCCCCAGCAGCAGCCCCTGGGGTCCAGATTTCTCCTCACAGGCTATTGAAGGTGATTTTGGTTTTCTCCGTCGTGCTTTTCAACCTTCTTCCAGGCTCTTCCCACCGTCCAATTCCAAAGCGTCAGGAATCCGGGCTGGGTCCATCCTCTGCTCCTTGTCTGAGGAGGCTGTGATCTCATCTGCTTCCAGGCTCCTTCAGATTCTTGGCAGAATTCGGTTCCTAGAAGTTGTAGGACTGCCGTGTCCGTTTTCTTACTGGCTGTTCGCTGGGGTTAGCGCTCAGTCACCAGAGGCCATTCTCAGATCTTAGCCCGGTGGCCTTTACACAACATGGCAGCCAACTTCTTCAAAGGCGACAGGAGAACTTCTCTCCAGTCCGCTGCAAGGGAGTCTTCCGTAATGTAAGGTGATCAAAGAGTCTTCCGGAATGTAGCTGCCCTAGCACCGCTTGCCATATTAACAGGTCTCGCTTACATTCAAGGGATGGGGGTTGTACAGGGCACTTGCACCCGGGAGGCAGGAATCTTGGGGGCCATCTTAGAATTCTGCCGATCGTGGAAAGGATAGAGTGAAAGTCCTTGCAGAGGAGAAACAAGATGTGCACGAGGATTGATTTCTTTTTTAAAAAAATTTTAAAATGTTTATTCATTTTTGAGAGAGACAGAGAGACAGAACGTGAGCGGGAGAGGGGCAGGGAGAGGGGGAGACACAGAATCCGAAGCAGGCTCCAGGCTCCGAGCCATCAGCCCAGAGCCCGATGCGGGGCTCGAACCCACAAACCGTGAGATCGTGACCTGGGCCGAAGTCGGACACCTGAGCGACGGAGCCACCCAGGCACCCCAGGATTGATTTCTGGTAAAAGCGCGGGTGCTGCTTCTTTTGTAATTGGAGGGAAGGGAGGATATGTGGTTATGCACACAATGAGGATGCCAGGTTAGGAAACGGTGTTGGAAAGATGTGGGAGTTTTCGTCTGTAGTTTGCATTTTCTCTGTCAAGAGCATTTGTCACCTCGTGGGGAGCAGGCCTTGTCTGCCTGGGCACAGCAGATGGGAGCTTCGGGCTTCGCCAGAGGACAGATAGCTTCTCACCTGGGAGCAGGAGTCTTGTGATACGTGCTTGGTTGTGCAGACCTGTCCGCTTACATGAGATAACCACAAATCTGAGTTTTGTCTCTCCATGTGCAAGGTCTCTACTTATTAAAGCATCCCCCCACACGAGGCTCAGATGTCAAACTCTGCTTCCGTTTGGGGTCTGTTTCTGCCTATGAAGCCCCATCTATTCTGGCTTTCTGTAATCCAGTCCTAGCCTACTGATGTGCTCTTGATACGTTGCCCATTATTTCTCCTCTGGCCGCTCGATTCAGAGTACCCGGGCCATCTGGCTTAGTTCACCCAGCACCTAGCACCTGTGTCATTCACGTCACTGTTCCGTTTGCCAAATGATTTCTTATATCTCCTCCTCCGCCCTCTGGCTTGTGACGCCGTTTTCTTTCTTTCAGCCTGTGACTTCTGTCTCCATTTCTGGCTCTTCATTGGGTTCCTATTGATTCCGTGAGGAAATTTCCAGGTAACGTGCCTCTAAGCTTGGCCTGGTGTTTGACACCTCCCAGATACATCCGTCTTGCTATTGTGACCACGGCTGAGTCATTAAAAATCTTTCTTTTTTTGTATGAGGAAACAGTCTGAGTCCACAGCAGAAGGGGCAGAAGAAGAAGAAGTCAGGAAAAAAAAAGTATTTTTGTTTTTATTTTTTAATGTTTATGTATCTTTGAGAGAGAGAGAGAGAGAGAGAGAGAGACTGAGCACGAGTGGGGAGGGGCAGAGAAAGAGAGGGGGAGACACAGAATCCGAAGCAGGCTCTAGGCTCTGTGTTGTTAGAGCTCGACCCGGGGGTCGAACCCATCAACCGTGAGATCATGACCTGAGCTGAAGTCCAATGCTTAACCAACTGAGCCACCCAGGTGCCCCAGGAAAAAAATGCTTTTTGAAATTTTAATCCAGGGCCTGGAGTTCAGTCTCATTATTTTTTTTTTTCAATGTTAATCCCAGGTATTTAGTCAAGTCTTTAAATAGTATCTGTTCACTTGTAAATTCAGTAATTCTGCAAAAATCGTTGGGTGCCTCCTATATTCTAGGTTTTTGAGATACAACAGTGAAAAAAATGTTTGTCCTCATGCACCTTATAGCATCCTGGGGGGAAATGTAATAAATGAACATGTAAATAATATTAAGCACTTTGGAAAAAAATAACAAAATGGGGAAGTGGGTAGGGAGTGTTTGCACAGTGTTGCTGTTTTCTAGGGGCCATTTGGGGAAAGCCTCACTAATCAGGTGACAGCCAACCAGAGACCTACAGTAAGTGAGGGATGGGATCCTATGGACATAGGGAGGACCATGTATCCGTGCCAAGCAGAAGGGAGAGCAAGTGCAAAGACCACAAGCATGACTATGTTGGACATGTTTGAAGGGTAGCAAGAAGCAATGACCTGGAAGTAAAGAGAGCTAAGAACTGAAGTTCTAGAAGCAAGGAGTTCCAAGGCAGATCATGCAGGGTCATGTAGGTCTTAAGCTGGCCTCTTGGGGTGTCTGGATGGCTTCGTCGGTTGAGCATCCGATTCCTGATTTCGGCTCAGGTAGTGATCTCACAACTGTGGGATCGAGTCCTGTGTTGGGCTCCACCCTAAGCATGGAGCCTACTTGGGATTCTCTCTCCCTCTCTCTCTGTCTCTCTCTCTCTCCCCTGCCCCCATCCCCTGCTTGCACTCTCTAAAAAAATAAAAAATTCATTAATTCATTAAAAAAAGAAAAACCTTAAAAAAAAAGCTGGCCTCTCAGAGATCCAACCCGTATTAGGAATTACGTACACATATTAAATATGTATACATCCATCTTTGTGTGCGTTGTATAGAGAAAGAATAAATCAGAATTGAAAGATTTCTCAAGTCCCAAGTTGGCCACCCGCAACGGACAGAAATATATGTGTCTCTACCCTGAAGCCAGACAGTAGATGAAAGCTTTGAGGGAGTCACCACATGACAGTTGAGCATGATATACAAGAGAACAGAGAAAGTTTTCCCCACAGAGCATTTGCTACGAAGACTGTGGATGAACAGATAGGACCTCAGCCATGTTGGGCTTGGGGGGAAGTTTAAAAATCTACATACGGGCTTTTTGTTGGTCAACTTAACCGACGAATCAGGTTATTATCTCTCTAAAGAAATACGTTGACCTAAGTAAAGTCTTATTTTGAGCAAAGACCCTGGACCTCACGGGTAAACCCCACGGGCAGTTTATCTAGGTTATTTTGATTCAGTGCTTTGATCTGTTGCCAACAAAGCTATGGGGAACCTTTTTTCCCCCCTCAAAAGTGTGAAACCCATTACTAAAATCTCTCCTTGATGTTTAAATTACGGTATGTCAAAGGTGGAGATCAAACTGTAGCTCTTTCATTTTTTAAGGGGAAAGTGAGAAATGGAGAAACTTTGAGACAAATTATTGATCATCCTCCACCAAGCTCTGACTTGCTCTTAAGAAAGGCTCTTCAACCCATTTCTTCTTTTCTCCTTTGAGCCAATCTATGTTACTGGGAATCAAGACAACGAAATAAAATGAATATATTTGTAAAAAGTAACTCTGAATAGAAGGAATATAGAAACACGCACATTTTGGGGCTCCTGGGTGGCTCAGTCGATTAAGCGTTCAGCTTTGGCTCAGGTCATTATCTCACGGTTGGGGAGTTCAAGCCCCGCATCGGGCTCTCTGCTGTCAGCACAGAGCTCACTTCGGATCCTCTGTCCCCCTCTCTCTCTGCCCCTCTCCCACTCATTCTCTCTCTCTCTCTCTTTCTCTCTCTCACAAAATAAATAAATAAACTTAAAAAAAAGAAACATGCACATTTTAGGAAATAAAAACTGTATGTGGTTCTAAAAAACAAAAAGCATGAGAGTTCAGGATTATCATGTTTTTATTCATTGTTTTTTTAACAGACATGAAAAAGAATGTAATTGGGTTAGTGGTTGTAAATGAGGGCTTAATCCTGGAACACAGTAGATGTCAAACATTTGTTGAATGCATTAATATCTTGATGGGCTAATTCATCTTGTGAGAGAGAGAGCACGCATGAGGAGCAGAAGGATAGGGGGAGAGAGAGAGAGAGAGAGAGGGGGAGAGAGAAGGAGAGTCTTGACCATGTTCCATGCTTGGTGTGGAGCCCGATGTGGGGCTCGATCCCATGATCCTAGGATCATGACCTGAGTCAAAATCCAGAGTCAGACACTTAACCAACTGAGCCACCCAGTCGCCCCTCAATGGGGTAATTTAATATCATGGGGCCACATTTCTGTCAAAGATAGTCTTTGAGTAAGTCAGCCTCACATGTCATATATAGACTGAGCTTTTATTATGGTGGTAGCAAAGTTCACCACAGGCAGAGGATTAGAAACACCACCAGTTTCACAGGAACTTAAATCTGGTCCTACTGTGTACGTAGCATTGTGCTAGGCACAACAGGAATAACAGGATGTGCAATGGTAGCAACAGCACTTATACATATGACATAATTAATAACATGAATTTATGCCAAGGACGTTCTAAATTGCGTGTAATCAGGCATAAGGAAGTGAACATATTAAGTTATGTGAGGATTCAGGAAAATAAGAGAAATCCGCTTTGACTGGAGAGCTTGGGAGTTTTCATCTCCATTTAGCAATTTAGTACTGAGTGCTGGAGCGCACGGTGCTGGGGATTCAGCTATGACTAAGTCCCTACCCAGGTCTCTAGGACAGCAGCGTCTAATAGAAACATAACGTGGTGGAAAAGAATGAAATTGCGTCCCTATCTTACGCCACTCACATTGACTAGAAATGGATAAAGGACTCCCACATAAGACCTGAACTATAAAACTCCTACAAGAAAGCATTGGGGAGAAAGCTTCTTGACATTTGTCTCGACAATGAGTTTTGGATTTGACACCAAAAGCACAAACAACAAAAGCAAAAATCAACAAGTGGGACCACTGCAAACTACAAAGCTTCTGTACAGCAAAAGGAAAAAAAAAATACCAACAAAATGTAAAGGCAACTTATGGAATGGGAGAAAACATTTGTAAACCGTATTTTTGATAAGGGGTTAATATCCAAAGTGTATCAGGAATGCATACAACTCAATAGTCAAATGGAAGCTGATTAAAAATGAGCCAGAGGTGGGAGCCTGGCTGGCTTAGTCGGAAGAGCATGCAACTCTTGATCTCAGTGTCGTGAGTTCGAGTTCTACATTGGGTGTAGAGATTACTTTTTTTTTTTTTTAAATTTTTTTTTTTTTCTTCAACGTTTTTATTTATTTTTGGGACAGAGAGAGACAGAGCATGAACGGGGGAGGGGCAGAGAGAGAGGGAGCCTGGCTGGCTTAGTCGGAAGAGCATGCAACTCTTGATCTCAGTGTCGTGAGTTCGAGTTCTACATTGGGTGTAGAGATTACTTAAATAAAAACATAAACTTAAATGAGCAAAAGGAATCGAAAAGATATTTCTCCAAAGAAGACATGCAAATGGCCACGAGTACACGAAATGATGCTCAACATCACTAATCACCGGGCAAATGCAAGTGATAACCACAATGAGACATCACCTGTTAGAATGGTTAGCATCCAAAAGACAAAAGATAATAAGTAGTAGCGAGGATGTGGGGAAAAGAGAAGCCTTGCACGTTGTTGGTGGGAGTGGAAAATGGTAGAACATCTATTGAAAACAGGGTGGAGTTTCCTCAAAAACTTAAAAACAGAACTACCATACGATTGAGCAATCCCACTTCTAGGTGTATTTCCAAAAGAAATGAGACCAGGATCTCCAAGAGATAGGGGCTCTTCCAAGTTTATTGCGGCATTAATCACAATAGCCAAGATACGGAAACAACCCAAGTGTCCATAGACAGATGAATGAAAAGAAAATATGATACACACACACACACACACACACACACACACATACATACACGTAGATATACCTAAATGTGTATGTACACGCACATACACACAGTGGAATATTATTTAGCCATAAAAAGAAGGAAATCCTGCCATTTGCCACATGGACCTTGGGGGCTTTACGCTAAGTGAAAGAAGTCAGGCAGAGAAAGACAAATAATGTATGATCTCATTTATATGTGGAACCTAAAAACATTGAACTCAAAGAGAGTAGAGGTGGTTGCCAGGGGCTGAGGGGTAGGGAAAATGGGGAGATCTTGGTCAAAGGGTACAACTTTCAGTTACAAGATGGTTTGGGGTGTCTAATGTGCATCATGGTGACCGTACTGAACAATAGTGTATACTTGAAAGTTTCTATGAGAGTAGAGCTGTAATAATATCCTTACCATAGCAACAGTAAGATGGTAATCATCTGAGGTGAAGATGTGTTCACTAACCTTATTGTGGAAAACATTTCACGATATATGTCTATCAGTCATCTCAGTGTCTGCCTTAAACTTACATAATGTTATATGCCAGCCATATCTCAATAAAGCTAGGGCAAAAAAAGAAATAGAATGTGAGCCACATAGGCAATTTTCAATTTTCTAGTCGCTACGTTAAGAGAGATAAAAAGCAACAGGAGATACTGACTTTCTAAAACTTATTATTTAACTCCATATAGCCAACAGGTCACCACTTGATATATCACAACTATAAAAGAATACATCAGGACAGAAGCGTGGACTCCGTGGGGGTAGTTCTTGGCACCTTGGTCTTCTCTGTGTCTTTCTTGTCCCGACGCAAGGTGATTGTGGTTTCAAGGATGAGCTCCCAGAAAGGGAACGTGGCTCATCCCAGGCCTCAGTTGCCCCAGAATTACATGTAGCTTCAAAAATGACAAGTTTGCTAAGAGTGTTCAGACCAAGAAAATTAATGCAAAGCTTCATGGTGGAATTTGTCAATGCCATAAAGAAGTTCTGGACTGGTGTGCAAAACACAGCAAATACAAAGTGTTGTCAAAGCCTAAAAAGTATGGTACGTGTTTAGAAAAGTCGGCGAAGGATTCTTATCACATAACGTGTGGGCTACGTGGCTGTGCGTTTGAAGTTTGTGCAAAATGCAGAAAGAAAGGAGACATTGTTGCTCTGCTTCATAAACAACCAGAAAGGACAGAAAACACAGAAAGCATACGTTCCAACCACAGATGTTGCAGAAGAAATGAGCAAGGTGATGATGATTTACATTTTGATTTAGATGACACGAAGACAATCAGACGGATAATATATTAAAAGTCAGCTTGAAAACATGAAATTCGGAACGACTTTGGACTCTTGAGGGTTTAAAAAAAATACTGCGAAATCCTAACGAGAAAAAAACTAGCCAAAACCTATAGAAAACAGGCAAAGTTTATCCATGGACAATATAAGCTATACGTGATACTGCAATAATTATAAAGCTTTCATTCAGAGTTTTCTTGTAGTAAATTTGAAAGCAGCATATGCTAGAATAGCTTCCAAAATGAGTATTAGGGTATCATGTTGCAGTTCCTGGGAATTATTTGGAAACATATACTACCTAACATCAAAGTAAACAAGGTTTGGAACCGATGGCTGTGTAAGTGCCTTTTGATTGACTGGCCTCAAGTAAATGGCCCACATAACACGGCCCCCTTACTTATTATGTTTGCTTGTTATAAAAAGGTCGTGATTTTTAATCATAATGTGTAACAAGCGTGTGACGGTTTTGCTTTGAAAGTATTTTTACATACCTGATCGCATTTAAAACAAATTATTTATTTATTTATTTTGAGAGAGACAGAGACGGCATGAGTAGGGGAGGGGCAGAGAGAGAGGGAGAGAAAGAATCCCAAGCAGGCTCTGCGCTGTCAGTGTGGAGCCCGACATGCTCAAGCTCACGAAGATCATGAGATCGTGACCTGAGCTGAAACCAAGAGTCAGACACTTAACCGACTGAGCCACCCAGGCACCCATACCTGATCGTATTTTCACCTTTCTTCTCTTGTCAAATATACATACAGAAAAAAAATATATAAGATATATATGTAGAGTTGAATAATTATAAAGAAAAGTCGTCCATCTATCAGCCAGGTGAAGAAAATATGTTTGCTTTATTTTAAAATTTTTTTAACATTTATTTATTTTTGAGAGAGAGAGAGAGAGAGCCGTGGAGGGGCAGAGAGAGAGGGAGACAGAATCCGAAGCAGGCTCCAGGCTCCAGGCTCCAAGCTGTCGGCACGGAGCCTGATGAGGGGCTCGAACCCACGGACTGCGAGATCATGACCTGAGTTGAGGTCGGACGCTTAACCAACTGAGCCACCTAGGCACCCCTGAAAAAACTACTTTTAAACAAGCAAAAATATTAACATGATATGTTGGATTCCTTTCTTTGCGGTAAGTCTTTGAAATCCATTGTGGATTTGATGCCGACGGCACGTGTCAGTTTGGACTGGCCACGTTTCAAGTGCACAGTAGGCACCCGGGGCTAGTGTGGCTACTGCATTGGTCATCACAGCGCTAGAGTACCAGAGTCCAGTGGAAAATAAAGAGACTTCAAGAAGGAACACTTGCAAAATAGCCACCACCCTAGGGGTTGTTTTAGAGTTGCGAACGACGGTAGAGGTCACGCCCTCCACGGTAGAGGTCACGCCCTCCACCGGCTCTCTGGCAAGTCTTTCCAAGTTTGAATTCACCTCCCAATCACCCGGCCATCTTGTTAAGATGCAGGTTTTAATTCAGTAGGTCTGGAGTGGGGCTTGAGATTCTGAGTTTCTAACAAGCTCCCAGAGGATGCCGGGGCTGCTGGCCCAGGAGCCACGCTTTGACTAGCGAAGGTCAGCACCAGTCAGAGTTTGGCCAGGAATCTAGACACCTCCCCAGGTATTCTCGCAGGAGGATACAATGCAGGGAACATCATGCTTATGTAACCCTCGGAATGGGGCGACGGTCGGGAGAGTTGAGGGAATCGGGACGCGTGGTGAGAAGCTGTTAGCCGTGCCCCCGGCAGCCTGCAGCATTGCAAACTTCACGTCTGCCGTCTGCTCCCGCTTCTCCTTGGGTTTGGCTTCCAAGTCTCGCAGAACCCTGATGGCAAGGCAATCTGGGGAATATAGTTTCCAAGCCTCCCTCCTCTGAGAAAGAAGTGACGGGGCTGATTATTAACCGCAGGATCTGGCACACCTTCCCTTGAGGCTCAGTCCTCAACCTACTCCTTTTCTCCCTCTTTGCATTTGTCTTCTAGCCTCCTACGCATCTCGCATCTCGGCGAAAACACTCGGAATCCTGTTTGACTTCTGTCTTCCCGGCCGCTTGCAGATACTCACCGAATCCTGTCGGGTCTTCAGCCATCCCTCCCACATTTCCCCTCCTTTCCGTTCACCTTGTCATTTCTATGGGCTCTTATTCCTTTACGTTTGGATAATCAGAGAAGCCCTGTAGCCACTTGCCTTTACTAGCTTGCCTTTAATCTGCTACCCTCCACCCTTCTTCTCCCCCCTTCCGCGTGTGCGGCTCCCAGGAGCAAAAGGGGTGAGCAATGTCGGAATTATTTTTTTTTTAAAGCTTGTGCATTGTCATTTTGTTAAAGTTTATTTGTTTTTAAGGAATCTCTCTACCCAATGTGGGGCTGGAACTCATGACCCCAAGATCAAGAGTCACATGCTCTCCCAAGTGAGCCGGCCAGGGGCCCCAATATCTGAATTGATTCTACCAGTGAGATGGGCAAATTTACACTTTGAAGCTAGAAAAATACTGTTTAAAATGAGCGCTCAGAAGGAGAGCCCTTAAAGAGTCGCCAGCGGACGTTTACTCTGGGTTGCAGGAAGGTGCCGTGGGACCAATATGGGTCTAGGGAAGCAAAAAACTGACTCCTTGTTCTGCCTTTACTCTCACTGTGTGGCTTTGGACGAGTCGCTTCCCCTCTCTGAATCTCCTTTAACTCCTGAAGAAAAGTGAGATGGGTAGGCAAAACTCATTTTCAAGCCCTTTTTTTTTCACTCTGTTGACAGATAATCTTAAAAATGCATAATATATTATGTTTGATTTGGGGACTGAGTGCATGTTAAAATGGCCAAAGTAGAAACATAAGTTTCCTCATCTGACTACAAATCATAATAGGGAGTTTTATTTCACTTGTCTTATGAGAAACTCAACAATCGTATTCGTACCATATGCGCTTCGAGATAATGTGTTATGGAAAAGGGCGCCGTGTCCAATTTCTTTACCAAATTGCTACCAGAGAGCCGACGATAGCTTCTTTCCATGGAAAATCCAACTCTTCTCTAATAGTATGAGCCTCTCCAGTTTTCTCCCGGTTTCATACCTTGCCTGAGAAATGTCTTAAGTTATTTTAAAGTGTCTGGATTACTGATTGATAGATATTTGAAAATCTTGCACTCTGTACGTATCAACTTATTTTTGAAGACTCGTTTTAGAGCAGTTTTAGGTTTACCACAAAGATTCCTCATATATCCATTGTCCCCACACGTCATAGCCTCCCCCATTGTCAACATCCCCCAGAGTGTTGGATTTGTTACAACTGATGGCCCTACATTAACACATCATAATCACCTAAAATTCACAGTTTATCTTAGTGTTCACTCTTGGTGTTGTGCATTCTGTAGGTTTGGACCAAAGTATAATGACATGTATCCATACAGAGTATGACAATATCATACAGTGTATTTTCACTGCCCTAAAAATCTTCCGTTTTCTGCCGATTCGTTTTTTTTTTTTTTTTTTGCTCCCACCAGCCCCTGTCAACCACTGATTTTTTATTGTCTCCATAGCTTTGCCTTTTCCAGGATCTCATACAGTTGGAATCACACAGTTTGTAGCCTTTTTGGGTTGCCTTTTTTCACTTAGGATTATGCATGTAAGGTTCCTCCATATCTTTTCATGGCTGGATTTCTTTTTAGCACGGGATGATTTTCCATTGCCTGGAGGGACCACAGTCTACTTATCCATTCATTTACTGAAGGGCATCTTGGTTGCTTCCAAGTTTTGGCAATTATGAATAAAACTGCTATAAATATCCGTGTACAGGTTTTTCTGTGGACATAATTTTCATCTCCTTTGGGAAAATACCAAGGAGTGTGATGGCTGGATTGTACGGGAAGAGTATGTTTAGTTTTGTGCAAAATCACCAAACCGTCTTCCAAGGTGGCTGTACCATTTTACATTCCCATCAGCAGTGAATGCGAGTTCCCTTTGTCCCACATCCTTGCCAGGATTTGGTGGTCGGCAGGGTTTTGTATTAGCTCATTGCTCTTTTAATTTGCATTATCCTGATGACATCTATGGATTATCTTTTCATAGGCTTTTCTGTCATCGTATATCTTCTTCTTCTTTTTAAAAAATGTTTATTTATTTGAGAGAGAGAGAGAGAGAGAGAGAGAGAGAGAGAGAGAAAGCATGAGCAGGGGAGGGGCAGAGAGAGAGAGGGAGACACAGAATCCAAAACAGGCTCCAGGCTCTGAGCTGTCAGCACAGAGCCCAATGTGGGGCTCAAACCCATGAACCATGAAATCATGAACTGAGCTGAAGTCAGACACTTAACTGCCTGAGCCACCCAGGTGCCCCTGTATATCTTCTTTGGTGAGGTGTCTGTTCAGGTCCTCAGCCAATATTTAAATGAAGTTGTTAGTTTTCTCATTATTGAGTTTTAAAAGTTCTGGGTATTTTTTGGATATATCCAAATCTATCATATGTGTCTTGTGCAAATATTTTTTGGCAGACTGTGGCTTGTCTTCTCATTCTCTTGACAGTGTTTTTCACAGAGAAGTTTTTGATGTTAATGAGGTCCAGCTTACCAAGCATTTCTTTCATGGGTCGTGTCTTTGGTGTTGTTTCTAAAAAGCCATCATTATATCCCAAATCATCTAAGTTTTCTCCTATGTTATCTTCTAGGAATTTTGTAATTTTCAGTTTTACATTTAGGTCTGTGATCCATTTTGAGTTAATTTTTGTGAAGCTTGTAAAGTTTGAGCGTACATTCTCTTTTTTTTCATGTGGATGCCCAGTTGTTCCAGACCATTTGTTGAAAAGATTATCTTGGCTCCATTGTATTGCCTTTGTTCCTTTGTTAAAGATCGGTTGACTATATATTTGGGTCTATTTCTGGGCTCTCTATTCTGTTCCCTTGACCTGTTTGTCTCCTCGACCTGTTTGTCTCCTCTCTCCAACACCACACTGTCTCGATATGTGTAACTTTATAGTAAGTCTTGAAGTCAGGTAGCGTCAGTCCTCTGACTTTGTAATTCTTCCATATTGTGTTAGCTATTCTGGTGCTGATTTCCGTGATGTATATTAGTTGCTAAATATTGACATAAGAGGGAAAGCTTCAGGCTGCTTTTTGAAAGCATTTCTCTGCAAATGACACTTTCTGGATGGGGGTCGTTTTTATTCCTAATAAATGAATAGACACATTATATATTCATTACTTTATTGTCTCTTTTAAGGGTGGCTTTTGAAGTCTTAGAGATGGTGTCATGTTTCGTCTGCAAATGTTGATTAATCAAAAGTCATAGATCTTCAGAAGGCAAATTGGAAGAATTATTACCATTTTTAGACTCCTCAGTCACGTGCTGTATATCAGCATCCGTGTTCCCTATGTTTTCTGTCTTTTACCTGGTATATCAAGGATGGAAATTAAACATGTATGATAAGGATAAAAACAGTACTAACCAAAACCCTGACATCAGCTGGTGTTGATAGATCGAGATGCTTCATGAGCAAGCTCATCTATTAATCAACCACTGCACTCCCACCTGATACTTATTTAAATGGAAACAAAATATTAAAATAATTATTTTATAATGGACTGATTGAAAAAAAAACAGAAATCCAGTATAATTGATATACAGTGTTATGTATTACTTTCAGGTGTACAATATAGCAATTCAGCAATTCTATATATTACTTAGAGCTCATCACAATAAGTGTACTGTTTTTTACCTTATCTAATCTTTAAAAACTTTTTTAAAATGTTTATTTATTTTTGAGAGACAGATGGTGAGCGGGGGAGGGACAGAGAGAGAGAGAGAAAGACACAGAATCTGAAGAGGCTCCAGGCTCTGAGCTGTCAGCACAGAGCCTGACCCTGGGCTCAACTCACAAGCTGTGAGATCATGACCTGAGTCAAAGTTGGATGCTTAACTAACTGAGCCACCCAGGCGCCTTGTATCTTATCTTATCTTATCTTATCTTATCTTATCTTATCTTATCAGTATGCATTTAATCCCTTTTACCTATTTCACTCCTCCCCCCCCCCCCCCCTTGTCACCACCCTTCTGGCAATCACCAGTTTGTTCTCCATATTTAAGAGTCTGTTATTTTGTTGATCTCTTTTTTCCTGTATTCCTTTGTTTGGTTTCTTAAGTTATATAGTGGACTGAATTTTCAAAACAGAAATGGAAACAGACGCAATGGCCACCATTACCACCTGGACCCTTAGGACATGCTTGCAGATCTCTGAGTGTTTCCACCAAACACTGGGGTTAGTGATCGCTCAGGAGTCTTCCAGCTATCATGTTTTATGTGTCTATGGATTAAATTGCGAAAGGGCTCCATGAACTGGAGAGATGCAAATTGCTCTATCTTGTAGGTATTCTGGCAGTTATGGTTGTTGTGAGAATAAAGACTAAATATTTTAGAATCCTTAATTTCAGGTATCCTGAGAAATAGCGCGCGTTTTCCATACTGTGGTGCCTCACCTCCTTTCTCACTTTCATTTTAGTTAAGCTATTACCTCGTGTCCAGAGATTCTAGGAGGGAGAGAGAGGAGTCCTTTCAAAAGAAAGCAAGGAGGACACGCTGAATAAAGGAGAACAGATCATTTGACATTTCTAAAGGTAAATTAAGTGTTATAAAATGTCAACAGGAAGTAATACTTTATCTCATGATTATTTGATTTCTGTCTTCGGTTCAAGGTTGCCTTTTTTCTCATCTCGCTATTGTGAAAAGACAGCATTATATTGAACATTTCACAAGAAATGTCAATTCTGTGGTTCTTCTCATTTATGTGTTTTAACAGATAGCTTGTGGAGAGTGTAGGAAAATGCTGCCTATTTAACTAGCCTGAAAACAAACTAGGTCAGACTGAAACAGATAGCAAATAAATAAGCAAAGATAAAAACGTTTTGGCCTTCTGTACTTCCTCACCGACCCTTCTGTCTTTGCTGTGAGTGTTCTTAGATTCTGTATTTGTTTGTTTGGCATCCATTAAGTGCAGGGCCAAACTACTGGCCAAAGTTGTTTCTATCTGTCTTGTGGTCCAGCTTTGGCTGGATAAAAAAGTAACGCGCGTGCACGTGTGTGTGTGTGTGTGTGTGTGTGTGTGTGTGTGTAGTGTGTGAAATAAGTCAGGCAGAGAAAGACAAATACTGTATGATCTCACTTATGCGTGGAGTCTAAAAACATTGAGCTCATTGGAAACCGAGAGTACAGTAGTGGTTGCCTATGTGAGATGATAGGTATGTTAATGAGCTTAGTATTGGTGATTATTTCACGATGTATACTCTATCAAAACATACACTTGTACACCTAGACATATGCACTATTTGTCCATTACACTTCGAAAAAGTTGGCAGGTGGAGAGGAAATCAAACCAAACCAAAACCTAATTACAGGATTTTTCTTGGGACCGTCACTTCCACCCCCCCTCCCAATAGAAACCACGTAGGCAACGATCCGCAAGTGGGGTGATGTTGCCCAAACGCACTGCAGGAACTAGACGCTGGAGGCGCAAGCGTCACGGGGTCTGGGTGCTGGGAAACCTGTCCGTGCTGCAAGAGATGGGCACCAGGGAGTCTGGTGCGGTGTGGGGGCTGGGCTCTGGGAAGGGTGCCCACAGACGGAGGGGGGCAGTGGGGGAGCCGCAGGGGTGGAAGCTACTGATGCTGAGGGAACCTAGCAAGAGTGCGACAGAAACCAGGAAGCGAAATGCCTTTCTCTGCCAGTGTCCGTCCGGCGCCCTCTATGGACCAAATTTAGCATCATGTCTGCTGAGAGGAAACCTATTTAAAGTGCTCAGACCCATTTCACAGAGCACGCAATAGTGGTCAGTTTTGAGGAAGTATATACTACTATATGGTTTGCTCGTTTGTTTGTCTATCAGAAAGAAGGAACACGTGCACCAGCCAGGGAGAGGCAGAGAGAGAGAATCTTAAGCAGGCTCCACGCTTAGTACGGAGCCTGCTGCGAGGCTCGATCCCACAACCCTGGGATCATGACCTGAGCCGAAATTCAGAGCCAGTTGTTTAACCGATTGAGGCCCCCAGGTGCCCCTGTATTATAGTATATAATATATAGTATATATATATATATATATGTATATATATATATAGTATATAGTATATAATATATAGTATATATATAATATATAGTATACAATATATAGTATATAGTATATAATATATACATACACACTATATGTATAAATGTATATAGAGTAGGTCTGATGGCAGTAAGTGGTATAGAGAACATTAAAACGAGGTAAGAGGACAGCGAATGGCTGAGTGGGATCTACTTTAGATTGGCTGAGTGATGATATTTGAGCTGAAGTGAGAATGACGCAAAGAAGCGAGCCACGCGACCATATAGAGGACGAGTGTCCCTTGGTAGAAAAACCAACAAGCGTGAAAGCCCTGAGACGAGAAGGCGTCTAGACTTCTTGAAGAACATGAACGAGAACTTTGGAAATGGCAGCATGTCGTATCCCCAGAGCTGAGGACAACTGAAGCCACCGGGCCAGATCTAGGAGATGTCAATGACTTCGACCAGTCCTAGGATGCAAAGTCATTCCCTGTCTTCCTGCAGAATGAGGTGGCCTTTCTAATAAGTTCTCATTTCCAAGGACCTCGTAGGTCTATTGCTGCCCCTTAAAAGGTTGAACATGGAGTTATAGGAGCCAGCACAGCCACTCCCAGGTATGTGTCCAAGGGAAATTAAAATATATGTGGAGGGGTGCCAGGGTGGCTCAGGCGGTGAAGTGACCAACTCTTGATTTCGGCTCAGGTCGTGATCTCCCAGTTCGTGAGTTTGAGCCCCTCATCAGGCTCTGCGCTGACAGCATGGAGCCTGCTTGGGATTCCCTCTCCCTCTCTCTCTGTCTCTGCCCCTCCCCTGCTCATGTTCACTCACCCTCTCTCTCTCTCTCATAATCCAAGTGTTATCCACTGTAGCCCCAAAGTGGAAGGTGACCCAATGTCTACCTACTGATGAATGAATGAACAGAATATGGTGGACCAATACTATGGAATAGCATTTATCCACAAAAATGAGTGAGATACCGCTACAACATGAACGGTACGCTACACAGTGGCTGGGCCTGGGAAACATTCTGCCAAGTAAAAGAAGCCGGACACAAAAGACTGCTGATAGACGTGAGGTTGTCTTTGGTGCGAGGGAGGTTAGTGACGAAAATGATTGTAATGAAAATCGATAGTGGTGATGGGCGCACGACTCTGTGAGTGTACTAAAAAGCATTGAATTGTCTGCTTTAAATAGGAGACTTGTATGGCATCTCAGGAGAGCTGTCACAGTAACATTCTATTGCTGACTCCTTGCACGAAAGGTCCAAGAATCCTTCGGAGTCTTTAGTACAGATTGAAAGGACACATCTGTTGACGTGTACCTTTTCAGCGAACCAAGTGCTACATAACAGAATCTCGAAGTAGGCTCAGCCCTTGGTGTTGTTGACACGTACATCTGAAAAGTCCCCTGCAAGTCCCAGGTCAGCTGTCATGTGGATTTTTGCCTCATTCTGCCACTAGGTCTATTTTTTGTAAGAGGTACGGTAAACTCGTAGGAAAGACAATGAATTTGGAATCAAGACGTAGATTTGAAACATAGTCCTGTCACCAGCTCTGCAACCTTGAGCTATTTACCTAAACCTCTCTGAGCCTTAGCTTTCTCTTTTTGAAATAGGGAGAGTAAAACATGGGTCCACAGTGTTGTGAGAAGCAAATTAATTAATGTATATCAAAGTGCCTTGGAAGTGGGGTGCCTGGGTGGCTCAGTCGGGTAAGCACCTGACTCTTGGTTTCAGCTCAGATCATGTCACTCTCTCTCTCCAAGGAAACAAAACTTAAAAACAAGCGGCTGGGAAGTTACGCAATTACAAAGATACAGTGAGCTATCGTGTGATTGAACATGCGCGCGTGTGTTGTGTGTGTGTGCACACACTCCGAATGACTTCCAAAACTTTGTCACCCTTCCACTTTGAGGACGTTACCTCAGTTGCATTTCTCTCGGAAGCCTGCTCTGTACACAAAACCCTACTCCCTGCGCAAGCAAACCCGACCAATCTGCAAGCCAGGTTGGTTTATGGGATCCGTGTGATTGCTACGTCTCCCCCCCACCCCCGCCATTTTGCAGAAGAGGAAGTAGAAACGAGGTAAGATGAAAGGAATCCACTTGTGTGGCAGTCGTGGCAGTCTGAGTGTGCCACTCAGGTTTTTTAAGAGACAACTTTCTTTTTTTTAATGTTTATTTATTTTTGAGAGAGAGAGAGAGGCAGAGTACCAGTGGGGGAGGGGCAGAGAGAGAGGGGGAGGCACAGAATCGGAAGCAGGCTCCGGGCCCCGAGCTGTCAGCACAGAGCCCGACGCGGGGCTCGCATCCGCGAACCGTGAGATCATGACCCGAGCCGAAGTCGGATGCTTCACCGACTGGGCCACCCAGGCGCCCGAGACGACTTTCTATAAGGAGGGCCTTCAGCTGACAACCTCCACATGCAGCGCCTTTGGTCTCCACTGGGGCGTTCAAGCCTGGGACAGGCTCTCCTTGGGCGGCTCTAGCCAGTGACTGAGCACAGTGGCATGCTGGGGTCTGGCTATTTCCAGCTACCACTCTGGAGTTCCCTCTTGGGCTGGATGAGACGTTCTAAAACCTACACCACAACCTGAGGCTCTTTGTAACCAACCCTCCTTCCTCCCTCCCTCCTTTCACACATACCATACCTGTGTTGTTCTCGGAAAGCTTCTACGCCTAGTCCCGCCCTCTGTTCCCCCTTTTATATCACAGTGGCTACTGCCAATAGACCCTTTGCACTTCTGACTCTGTCGTGGTATCCCCATTCTGGAGGACCTAAAGTGACATTCTTTGGTGGAGACAAGACTTAAACCCAGTCTTCTGACTCCGAGCTTATTCCATAGAGCTGTCTGCCTGGGTTTTTTAATGACCCCGTCCCTGTACGGAGAAAACCAATTTCTAGAAGGAACAGGTTTTTGTGGTTGAATCCAATGCACTCTCTTAAGAGCATTCATTCATTTGGCAAGAGGAGAGAAAGGAACCAATAGTTGATATGCTGGCAAGCACTACTCTGAATCGCATTCATGGCTTCCCATGAAATATTTCCTGGGGGCGTTCAGGAGGTATGTGCAAAGGTCTGCCCCAGCACCTGTACCCCGGCCGGTATTCCCTGAAACAAAGTGCTTCCCTCCTTAATGCCCAACTGAGATCAGCTACTCAGAGAATGGGGGCTTGGAATCAGATTTGAGACGGCAGCGGGGAAGAGGTAACTTTTGGGGTGTGCAGAGCACGTTAGGGGAATCCAGGTCTGCCAGGACGAGAGTATTGGATCTCAGAGGCGGGGAAATATGCAGACCAGAAGGGCCATACAGACTTGGGTCGGGCTGCTTTGCGTTTTTTTCCCCAGAGCCCCCGCACCGCAAGATCTTTCGTGCCCTCTCCCCGACCTAAGCTCTCAATTAAAATGCAAACACATAGACTTTATTGAGCATGTATTATATGCCAAGCTCCATGCAAGGAATCTTGGGGATTCCCAAACTTACAATCTAATGGGGAGACACGTATGAAGAGGTCCTCTAAATGCAAGGAAGGATGTGCCCGGGGCTCTACTAGTAGCGGTAAGGGTGAGAGCGAATGGAGAGATTGGTTCTGAAAGGGGCTCTCCAGGAAGGCTTATTGAAGTCAGTGTGCTGAGACCACACTTAGGGGAGCCAACACGGATGTTGAGTTGTTGCGGAGTCAAGACCGGGACGGGGAGGAGCCGGGGTGAGTGCTGCCGCAAAGGTCAAAGAAGCCAAGTCACACGTGGTCTTGGGCGCCGGGGTAAGGAGCACGTATCGTATCCTATAGACAACCAGGCCGTACTGACACGGTAAGGGTGTGTGGAGGGAGTGGGTTTGTAGGATTTTTTTCACATGAAATTCTTTTATGTTTATTTATTTTTGAGAAAGAGAGAGAGAGAGAGAGAGCGCAAGTCGAGGAGGGGCAGAGAGAGAGGGGAAGAGAAAAATCCCCAGCAGGTTCTGTGCCGTCAGCACAGAGCCCGCCGCAGGGCTGGAACTCATGGACTGTGAGATCGTGACCCGAGCTGAAGTCGGACGCTTAACCGACTGAGCCACCCAGGCGCCCCACAGCTGAGCCTGTTTAGATTTCACGTTTCTCATCTGTAAAAGAAATGTGGCCTCTGAAGTTCCCCCTACCCTACACCTGAAGGATTCTGGTTTTAATAGCTCGCCCAGACACGGCTTAGGTGATGATAGTTCGCTTATCACCGAAGTGAAAATCTCCCGGAATGGGGTCTCTACCCTCGATGTGAAGTAGTTAAGCAGTGAGCAGTTTAATCTGACAGTTGTCGCCGAGGTTCCAAAGCAGATTTATCTACACTGGGTCGACTATCTGGTTAAGACACGTCTACTGTCCGAGAGGCACCCTCCTCAGCTTATGTTTTCTAAGACCACGGCTTTGGCTCCACACTGGAAATCTGATGTCTACTTTGCAATGGCCCCAGTAAGCCCAGGAAGGAGTGGCCTGTCGGCCTTGCTGCTGTTTAAATGTGTGGGAGCTGCCCCCAGGTGACCCCGTTCATTAAATCTGATGGCTTCTTGGGTCCAGGCAGGCGGCGCAAGGCAGGCAGCTGCATAACTGAGTGTTGCGATGGGTGTTTTGGGTTCTCTTTTTAAGCCTACTTTCACCCCAGCCCTTTCAAGGTAACCGTGTCCTTGGAGGTGGTGGAAGGTTGGCCTGTTGAGTGGGTCGTAACACGAAACGATAAACCCGGGGCCGGGGAGACGGGTGTTCTCTCGCCTGTCTGGCGAGTCGTACAAAGACCGTGGGCTTTGGAAGGCCCTTAGGAGTCACCTCACCTAAATCTCCCATCTTACAAAGAAGGGAGCCGTTGAGTCAGCTTGCTTTCTTCTCATTCGCGGATATTTGCGTGTAGTTCTTCTGCGGCCCCATCCCTCCTCCTCACTGACCAGAATCATGGACTTTGCTTCTCATCCAAATGTGATTTCTGGCCAGCTGAATCCTCGTGATGATGACTGTGGCTCAGCTAGAGAAAGGAATCTTGCATGAGGAGACTGTCAGCTTATTCATTTAGCTATTCCAAAGGGGCCTCATCGCTCTTTCATAACGATCTTCCTGAACATCGATGTAAATTCATCGAACGCTCATTCAGCAGCTCTTATTGAACTGGTATTGTTCTCCTCTCAGAGATGAGTAAGCTATGTTCCCTGCTTTGAAGAACTCATTCTTTTAGGGGGTGGACACTCTAAAAAGCAACTGCAATTTCATGTGACAAGTGCTATTAAAGGGAAAAGTACGTAGGGACAAAGACGAGGGAGCAATTAGTTCCGCCTAAGGTGGGAGAGATTGAAGCACAGCGACACCTGAGCTGGCCCTGGGAGGGGAAGGTGTGGCAGGTAGTTGAGGAGCGGAGGCTTGATGTGGGGGAGGACGTTCTAGACAGGGTGATGACTCAAAGTCACCGAAGCACACAAGAGGAAGGCACATTCAGGAAGCGGAGCTGGGGTTTAGAGCGTCTGGGCGCAAAGGGACCCGGGTGGTGGCCCCACATTTCAAACGAGAGCAGGACCGGAGGGGGGTTGGTAAGGCAATCCAAGGCCCGTGGGGTGTGTCCTATAGCTGTCGTCCTACAGTTGGTGGCCCGTGGCAGTCTGCCAGCGTGACATGGTTTCGAGAAACAGCCTCGCAGCCTCAGCGCGCAGAAGGCCCTCGATGTGAGACCAGTGGGAACCCCTCCCTCGGTGCGGAGCTATCCCTGACCGCGGCGACGTGGCTTCATTTCTCTGCGTGTGTCTCGAGCTCTCCTTGGCATTAATCCTTACCCAGAAGATGCAGGGCAGTGCCGTTAGTCTGTTCCGGCTGCCCTACCACAGACTGGGTGACCTACACGACAGAAGTCTAGTTGCTCACCGTTCTGGAGGCTGGGAGTCCCAGATCGAGGTCCTTGCCGGCAGCTTCCATTTCTGGTGAGAGTGCTCTTTCTGGCTTGCAGATGGCCGCCTCCTTACTGTGTCCTCACATGGCCCCTTCTCTGTGAGTGTGCAGACAGAGATCTGTGTCCCTTCTCCTCATAGGACACCGGTTCTGTAGGATTAGGACCCCACCCTTATGACTTCCTTGCACCTTACTTACCCTTGTCAAGGCGCTCTATCCAAGTACCGCCACACTGGGCTTTGGCACTTGATCATACGAGTGTGGCAGGGGACACAACTCGGTCCCCAAGAGCAGCTGACCTCCCTTCTTGCCCTGCTTAGCAAGCAACCCACACAAATTGCAGTTTCACGCGGAGCGAGAACCCGAACGAGCAGAAACCCTACGACAACCATCATCTCTGCAGACAACGAACGAAAGCCAGACGTGCCATGCGAGCGTGCGGTTTTGTCCAGCGTCCCCGCCGTTGTGTCTTCTGATGTTCCTTCTGGCGGAGGGGTCAGAGACCCCTGCATTTCCCTAGCGGCCGTAGCGCTGGTGTCACTGTCCATGCTGATGCTGGATGTGCACTTGGGCGATTTCCCACTCAGCCCCGGGTAGCCCTGATCTGGTCTTCTGAACAGCCTGCCTTTCCCCAGTTCTAGCACTGCCTTCCATGTTTTTCTCTCTCACCTTTCTCCACGACCCCCGACGTCTCCATTTCCTGGAGTCCGTAATCCTCTTTCCTCCGCGATCTCCAGAACCTGCTGGAAGTGGCAAGCCAACTTCTTTCACCTGAATTGTAGGTACTGAGCCTGGCCCTTTGGTCTCAGCTCCCACTTCTGCAAGGCGATAGGGCGTGTGAGCTGTGACTGCCACACCGGTTCTCGAAGTCCACACCTGCATGACCGGTGGCTTAAATACCCGCGGAGTGAGTGCCACAAGACAAGGTTAAGGTCAGCGGAGACTGGAGCTAGAAATAACAGTTGTTTATAAACCTAGCATGCCAAGCCCCACGTAAAAGTAAAGTGCGTTAAACATTTCAGCAGAATTTTAGGAGCCTGCATTCGCTTTTCCACGTGTCGGCTTACGTATAGTTTTATTTAATACAGAATTATTCACTGGACGTTATTTATAGATGAGAAGGTAGTATATATATTGGACAAATAGTGTTATTTTCACTTGGAAGATAGGAGAGAAATACCTAGTTGTGACAAAGTATTCAGTAATAATGATATCATAACTATATGCTGTATCCCTAGCCCCTGGAAGAGTGACTTAGCACAGACGAGCTGCTTAGATATTTGTAGAACAAACGAATGAATACCAAACTGAGATCATATTTAACACAAAGTCTTTCAACAGAAATGCATGTGCGCCATCTAAACGTGAAGCAATTTGCTCGGGCCTGGGGGATCCAGCTGTGGCCACACTTGTGCCCCCTCCTGTGCCCCTCGTCCTTGCCAGGTGGTCATGCTCTTTGAAGCAGCAGTTTGCGGAGGGATCCGCAGAAGCCACAGCCTAATCGAGAGACCAACTTTGTCTGTGAAGGGCCAGAAAGTAAATATTTTAGGCTTTGGGGGCCATACCACCTCTACTGTGACTACTCAACTCTGCCTTGTAAGACGGAAACAGCCATAGACAATAAACGAACGGGGTCGACTATGTTGCGATAAAGTTTTCTCGACCAAAACAGTCAGCCCGGATTTGCCCCCTGGGCTGCATTTTGCCTACCCCTGGAATCAGTGTGGGAGACATGGGGGTGAAATACTACCTTTATGCACACGAAGAGTCTAGAATTTTGGAGCTGAATGGGCTGTACAGAGCGGCCCTCTGGTCTACTCGAATAGAAACATCCCAAGTCTGGTAAATCCACCACTCCATTTATGTGCTGCTCACCCACGTACCTACTGTTCACCTGTTGGTGAACATGAACTGGGGGACGCGCACAATCAGTCGCGCTGACCGGCTTCTGTTTAATAAACACGTGACCGCTAATTCCAAGCGAGTCCTTAGGGCAACCCAGAGACCCTACTTCATTTACCTCATATACTCATTAGCCCTCCTAGAGGACTTTTCTATTTTAAAGATTTTATTTAAAAATTCAGTTAGTTAACATGTAATGTAACATGGTTTCGGGAATAGAATTCGGTGGTTCGTGATTGCACACGACACCCGGTGCTCCTCCCAACGAGCGCCCTCCTTCGTGCCCGTCACCCAGTTAGCCCATCAGTTTGTTCTCTGTCATTAAGAGTCTCTTCTGGTTTGCCCCCCTCTCTGCTTTTATGCCCTTGCTCACCAAAACTCTGGCACCTCTGTGACAGCCATGAATGTGTGTGCCCGGACCTCCCTACGGGAAAGGATCGCGGCTAGCTTACGGTCTTCTTCAGGAAACATCTCAGCCTTCCAGGCAAGGCCACAGTCTTGCCAGGTGAGCCCTAGCTGATGACTGAAAAGGACAGCGGTACAAGGGCCTGGCTGTTGGGGCCAAGGGAGAACTCTCTAGCTCTTCCTCTTCGCCCTGGAGCTCTGCTCTGGGTTGGCCGGAACTTTTCCAAATCTCATCTCTGTCTGGGCTTCTCCTCTCCTGATTCCGTCTGCTCCGCCCTTCCCTTTCACAGGGGTCTAGTTTATTTTAAACACAAATATAGCGTGCGACCTGAAAAAACATTTAAAGCTGACTTCATTTTTTTTCTGGTCTTAGTATTTAAAACGTTTGCTGCAGGGAAAGATTTTTAAAACGCTTTCAAGTTCCATCGAGTTAAAGGAAAGCCCTGAATCATCATCCGGCTACTGGTTGTTGTTGCTTAGCCCTGTTCTCTGCAAACCCTTCCCTGCACCGAAAGCACTGAGCTCCCCACCCCCCCCCCCCCGCCAAGAGACTAAAGCAGCTATTCCGACACCAAAGAGCATCGCTGACCGAAAGATAACAAAGCGTGACAAAGACTGACAGCTATTGTCCCACACAAGTGTACTTGTGACTCTATGATACTAGAATTTTTTTTTTTTTTGAAAGAGAAGCATAGTTATTCTGGCTTTCTGTTGACTGAACCTGTACGGCATCAATGGGCTGATTCTCATGTAATAGTCACACCTCCCATGTGCATAGTGCTTTGCTCTTCGGTATTTCGTGTGAATCCTTCTATAATCTTGTGAGGGGACAAGGACAAGTATTATTAGCTGTGTCCTACGTATAAAGAAAATGAGATATCGCTCTGACAACACGCGAGAAGACATCCATTATTTCCGTCCAAGATTAAAAAAATTTTTTTTTAATATTTATTTATTTTTGAGAGAGAGAGAGACAGAGACAGAGACAGAGCGTGAGCAGGGGAGAGGCAGAGAGAGAGGGAGACACAGAATCCGAAGCAGGCTCCGGGCTCCGAGCTGTCAGCACAGAGCCCGATGCGGGGCTCGAACTGCGAGATCATGACCCGAGCCGAAGTCGGACGCTTCACTGACTGAGCCACCCAGGCGCCCCTCGCATTAATAAAAACTCCTGTGAAGTATAATACTTGCATGCCCTGCTTAAGTATTAAAACTGCCAGTTGTTCATATTCACGAAGACTATTTTTGTGCAAAAGCTGATTTGACTGTGACTTCTAATGAGAGGTAAGTGGATACAATGACTCAGGAATGGAAGAGATAGAGAATTATCTGCATTTGACTCATCAGTATGCTGGATTAGACTCATCAATAGCCACTGGCCATAGTATGACCGTCGAAAGTATGTCCAGGGGCGCCTGGGTGGCTCGGTCGGTTAGGCGTCCGACTTTGGCTCCTGTCGTGATCTCATGGTTCGTGCGTGCAAGCCTCGTATCAGGCTCTGTGCTGACAGCTCAGAGCCTGCTTGGGATTCTCTCTCTCTCTCTTTCTCCCTCTGCCCTTCCCACACTGCTCTCTCTCTCTCTGTCTCTCAAACTAAATAAATTAAAACAACAACAAAAAAAAGAAAATATGTCTAATGATTTTTTAGGCCCAGGGAAACTAAAGAAATCGAGCAGATATGCAATGTTTTTTTTTTCCCTTTTATAGCTCCCCAAGTAAGCGGAATACATTCACTAGGATTAAAAAGTTGAATTTACAATAATTTAATAAAGCCAGTGAAACTTTTAAATTGGTAATTATGCTTGTCATATTAAAGAGAAATAAGAAAAGATTAATAAAGCTTATGGAAATACGGTTTATCCAAGAGAAGGAATTAGGAAAGAAAACAGAGATATTTTAATTTGTATTTACTCAAGCGATATGTGGATATCATCTTATAGTGAAAGATGTTCTCAAACATGCAGAATCTAACACAAAAATAAAGAATATGTCTTTTTTTTCCCCTTTTCTTTCCCAGAAAGAACAACTGTGAACATGTATAAATAACCATTTTTATGTCAGTTGGACTTTGCTCTATGTATTATTTTATCACTCTCTTATTTTCACTAAATTATTTATATTACAGATCTTTTTATGTCAGTGCATATGTCAGTGTGTTAAATGTATCCTATTAATCCACAGTATAGATGATACCATAATTTATGTAGCTATCTTCCCCAGCAGAGATGTGGTGAATGGCATTGTGCGTGTCTCTCGGTTCACAGAAGGATAAATACCAAGAAATCAAATCACGGGTTTGAAACATCTGTGCATTTAAATTGTAGGTAGACCCCACCAATTGCTCTCAAAAGGGACCAGCCATTTATGTTGTCCCCAATAACGTATGAGACGAAATGTTTACGAACCAAAGTGTAGAATTCAAAAATGTTGTTTATAATTTTATTTATTTGTGTCCTCTCTGTTTTTTTTTTTTCTTGGTTAGTCTATCTAAAGGTTTGCCAATTTTGTTTATCGTTTCAGAGAGCCAACCCTTGGTTCTCCCCATGTTTTCTATTGTCTTTCTATTCTCTATGTCATTTATTTCTGCTCTAACCTTCATTATTTCCCTTCTTCTGGTAACTTTGGGCTTAGTTTGTTCTTATTTTAAAAGTTCTTTGTGGTGTAAAGTTAGGTTGCTTATCTGAGATCTTTCTTTTTTCCTTTAAACTTTTGTTAAATGTTTATTTTTGAGAGAGAGAGAGAGAGAGAGTGAGCTGGGGAGGGGTAGAGAGAGAAGGAGACTGAGGATCTGAAGCAGGTTCTGAGCTATCTGCACAGAGCCCGATGCAGGGCATTAATTCACCAACCATGAGAACATGACCTGAGCCAAAGTCAGACGCTTAACCGACTGAGACACCCAAGTACCCCAAGATCTTTGTTTTTTCTTGATGTATGTGTTTACCACTGAAAACTTCCCTTTTAGGGCTGTTTTTTGTTTGTTTGTTTGTTTTACTATATCCCTAAGTTTTGGTTTGTTGTGATTCCGTTTGCATTTATTTCAAGATATTTCTTTATTTCTATTTTGATTTCTTTTTGGATTCATTGGTTGTTCAGGATTGTGTGGTTTAATGTCCATGCATTTGTGAATTTCCCAGCTTTCCTCCTGTTATGGATTTCTAGCTTCATTCCATTGTGGTCAGAAATGATACTTGATATAACGTCTACCATCTTGAATTTGTTGAGATTTGTTTTGTGGCCGAGCATATGGTCTATCCTAGAAAACATTCCAGATGCGCTTCAAAATAATGTGTATTCTGCTATTGTTGTATGGAATTTTCGGTATGTCTGTTAGGTCCATTTGGTCTATAGTGTTGCTCAGATGTGCTGTTTCTTTTTAAAAAAAATTTTTTTAATGTTTATTTTTTTGAGAGAAAGAGACAGCATGAGTGGGGGAGGGGCAGAGAGAGAGGAAGACACAGAATCTGAAGCAGGCTCCAGGCTCTGAGCTGTCAGCACAGAGCCCAAAGCGGGGCCCGAACTCAGGAGCCCAGCCATGAGATGATGACCTGAGCCGAAGTCAGTTGCGCAACTGATTGAGCCACCCAGGTGCCCCATATCTGCTGTTTCTTTATTGATTCTCTGCCTGGATGGTCCCAATCATTGTTGAGAGAGGGGTAGTAAAATTCCCAAATATTATTGACATTTGTTTCTCCTTTTAGTTTTGTTAGCATTTATGTTATATACTTAGATGCTCTAATGTTGGGTGCATAAATATAATGGTTATATCTTCTTGAATGCAAATAAGTACAATTATAACTTTTTTAATGTTTATTTATTCTTGAGAGAGGACAGAGTATGAGTGGGGGAGGGCCAGAGGGAGAGGGAGAGAGACAGAGAATCCGAAGCAGGCTCCAGGCTCTGAGCTGTCAGCACAGAGTCTGATGTGGGGCTTGAACTCACGAACCGTGAGATCATGACCTGTGCTGAAGTCAGATGCTTAACTGACTGAGCCACCCAGGTGCCCCCAAAATAAATAAATATAAAAAAAAAAGAAAATGCATGGGAATAGAGGGGACATATTTCATCTAGCACAATAGGAGTGAGGGAGTAGCCCTACGTATAAAGTGATCATAAGTAGAGGGTACCACTGGCGGACTAGAAAAATACATCAGTGGAACATAAAATTGAATCTAAAAACAAATATGGGTTTATCAAAAAACTCGATGTGTAATAAATCAGTGAGGGATAAATTAAACATTTATCAAATAGTCTTAGGACAGTTGTCTATTTGTAAAAAACTTGATTGGATCTTTTCATAAGATCATTAAAAAATTAAACCCCATCCAGATTAAAGACTTGGGTATGAAAACTACACAATTTTGAACATACTGGAAAAATCAAGAGAATTTTTCTCATTGTTTCAAAGTGGAAAAGACCTTCCTAAGTAAGACATGAAACCCAGAAGCCTACAGAAAAAAGACCCAACAGATTTGAGCATGGAAAGGCTTATCATTTAATTACAGACACCATAAGGAAAAGCAAAATGTAAGTGGAAGGCTGAAAGAAAATATGTAAAACATAAACTACAGACACAATTAAAATCCAGAATGTATGCAGATCTACTAACCTAAAGTCAAAGGGAAAAACTCAGTAGGAAAATAAGCAAAAATCATAACGACATTTCACAGGAGGGTCATATGGGCAATAAAGATATAAAGTTTATATCATCATAATTATTAATTAGGAAAATTTGAATTAATAGCAAGCATAAGATTTTTCTTCTCCACCGGATAGGCAAAATTTTAAATTTTTTCCAGCTTTATTGAGATATGATTGACATATAACATTGTAAGTTTAAGGTATACAATGTAGTGATTTTTTTAAAGTATATTTATTTGTCTTGAGAGAGAGAGAGAGAGCACAGGTGGGGAAGGGGCAGAGAGAGAGAGAGAGAGAGAGAGAGAGAGGGAGAGAGAGAATCCCAAGCAGGTTCTGCACAGAGCCTGATGTGGGGTTCGATCTCATGAACCATGAGATCATGACCTGAGTTGAAATCAAGAGTTGGATGCTTAACCTATTGAGCCACCCAGGCACCCCAAAAGGTTTTATTTTTAAGTAATCTCTGCAGCCAGCATGGGGCTCGAACTCACAATCCTGAGATCAAGAGTCGTGCGCTCCACCCACTGATCCAGCCAGGTGCCCCCTTTTAGGTTTTAGATTGAACATTTTCTCAATAGCAAAAATTGTCCTAAAACCCTCTCTGTACATTTCACATCTTTTTGGGTGGGAATTCTCCTTCGTATTGATATCAGTGCACTTGCTTCTTCCTAGTAGGTTGTTGACTGGTATACTCATTTTTTTTTTCTTTCTGTCCCTGAATTTTCAACCAAATGTCTGTCCTGTTGATAGAGGTCTGCCTCTTATTAATAAAACACACCTGGATTTTAAAATTTCACTCTGAAAGTCCCTATTTTGTAATAGTGGAATTTAATACACGCTCGTTTACTGTTACTGCCAATTTGTTTGATGTTATTCCTCCCACCTAATTTTATGTTGTCTGTTTGCCATGCTTTTATTCTTTTGTTTTCTCCAGTTGCCATTTGTAAAACTGATTAAAATTTCTTTGTTCCGGGGTGCCTGGGTGGCTCAGTCAGTTAAGCGTCTGACTTCGGCTCAGTTCATGATCTTATGGTTTGTGGGTTGGAGCCCCGCAGAGAGCTCTGTGCTGACAGCTTAGAGCCTGGAGCCTGCTTTGGATTCTGTGTCTCCCTCTCTCTCTGCCCCTCCCCCACTTATGCTGTCTCTGTCTCTCTCTTTCTCTCTCTCTCAGAAATAAATAAACATGAAAAAAATTAAAAATTTTCTTTGTTCCATTTTCCCTACTAGTTCTATTTTATAATGTTTTAAAAATTTTATACATATTAAGATCCTATTTTTAATAAGCATCTAGTACTAATCAGCATTCTTAAAAAAATTATTTGTTTATTTTTTAAATTTTATTTTAGAGAGAGTGAGAAAGAGAGAGAGAGAGCGGGTGGGGAAGGGGCAGAGAGAGAGGGAAACAGAAAATCTCCAGCAGGCTGTCAGCACAGAGCCCGTCATGGGGCACGGGGCTCGATCTCACAACTGTGCGATCATGACCTGAGTTGAAATTAAGAGTTGGACACTTAATCGACTGAGCCACCCAGGTGCCCCGAACTAATCGGAATTTTTCTGCCCCCTCTGAAATAGAAGAAAGTCTATTACTTTCTCCCATTCCCCTAAGATCCCTCGTGTAGTCTTCATGTCAGGTTTTTGTTCTATATTGTCATCAATATAAACACATTTATTTAGATGTAACCAGAAATTATACTGCATTTATACTGCATTCTTTGATCGTCACTCATGTGTCCAGTTTCATCTTCCTCCCTCCCTTCCTTCTTCCTTCCTTCCTTCCTTCCTTCCTTCCTCCCTCCCTTCCTTCCTCCCTTCCTTCCCTCCTTCCTCCCTTCTTCCTCCCTCTCTTCCTTCCCTCCTTCCTTCCTCCCTCCCTCCTTCCTTCCTTCCTCCCTTCTTCCTTCCTTCCTTCCTCCCTCCCTCCCTCCCTCCCTCTGTCCCTCCCTTCCTTCCATCCTTCCTCCCTCCCTTCTTCCTTTCTTCCTTCCTTCCTTCCCTCCTCCCTCCCTTCTTCCTCCCTCCCTCCCTTCTTCCTCCCTCCCTTCTTCCTCCCTTCCTTCCTTCCTTCCTTCCTTCCTCCCTCCCTCCCTTCCTCCCTCCCTTCTTCCTTCCTTCCTTCCCTCCCTTCCTTCCCTCCTTCCTCCCTTCCTCCCTCCCTTCTTCCTTTCTTCCTTCCTTCCCTCCCTTCCTCCCTCCCTCCCTCCCTTCTTCCTCCCTCCCTTCCTCCCTCCCTTCTTCCTTCCTTCCTTCCTTCCTTCCTTCCTTCCTTCCTTCCTCACTCCCTTCTTTCTTCCTCCCTCCCTTCTTCCTTCCTTCCTTCCTTCCTCCCTCCCTCCCTCCCTCCCTTCTTCCTTCCTCCTTCCCTCCCTCCCTTGTTCCTTCCTTCCTTCCCTCCTTCCTCCCTTCCTCCCTCCCTTCCTTCCTCCCTCCCTTCATCCCTCCCTTCCTTCCCTCCTTCCTTCCTTCCTTATTTTGTTTTGTTAGGGCATATTAGCAAATATTTGTTTTGGAGAGGGTCTCTAGATAGTACACTTTCTGATTTCTTGTTTGTCCAAACATGTCTTTAGCTTACCCTCACATTTGAATGGTGGCTTGGATACATACTGATTTTTGGGTTCAAAATCACTGTCATGCAGAATTACTAATGATAAGTCTGGTGCGGGTCTGAGTTTTGTTTTCCTTCTCTGGAGGCTTTTTAGATTTAGACGACTGAAATATTGTCAGGATGTGTCCAGATGTGGGAGAAGGGGTCCTGTCTTCATTCACCCCGTGTAATATTCAGTGGATCCCTTTCACATCGACATGTTCTGTGTTTCCTTCACCCTGGGGATCGCTCCTGTGCTGACTCTCAGATGATTTCCTCTTATCCATTCATCAGGGGCTTGTTCTTTTGACTCCTATTAGTGGTTTTTGGAATTTATACCTCTGAACACCCCCCACCCCACTGTTCCCTGTCTTGTCATTTTTTTTTCTATATTCTGAGAGATTCCCTCAACTTTATCTTCCAGATCATGAATTTCATTTTTCCCTGTTTCTATTGTGTGATTTGGCCCTTTTATTAAATGTCATATTTTGCCAGTCATCGTTTTAGCTTTTAAGTACGTTTTCTTACTGCTGGGTTGCTTTTTGTCCTAGAAGTCTGTTCTTCTTCATAAATGAGCTCTCCATTCCCATTCTTCGAAGTCTGTGCACTTCTCCTTCGCTCCCTAAGTGACCCATTTCCTACAGAGTCAGCTCTGGACCTTTGTCCAGGTTACACACCGCGGTGCTTTTCTTTCACCTTCCTCGTTTCTCTCAGATGCGAAGATCTACTCGATTTTGAATGACGACTCGCATCCACCAGTCTCGATCTGAGAGGCGCGGCTCTGTTGGCCCGGTGGTACTCTCCTCCCAGGACAGCAGGTGGCTGGCGGAGGCTCTGGGGGAGGAAGCAGGCTTCTGCCGCTGGTGGAGCGTATCTCTTTCCTGGGCAACGCTGCTCTCCCGGCCCATCCACGTGTCACACCACGCACACACACGCGTGCTTGCTGTGGAGGCCCCACACCACCGCACGCCCTTCCTTCTCTGTCACGTTCCTGAACTCTCGTAAGGAGCTTTTTCCACTCAGGTAGATCGTTTTTGGTTTTAGTTGAAGGTCAAATGCTCAACTGCGTGTGCGCATGTGCGTGTGTGCGTGTGTGTGTGTGTGTGTGTGTGTAGTGTGGAGCTATAGGGATTGCTGGGAGAAGATGTCTTTCTCTTACGTTCTGAATATTGTATATGAATCACCTTGAAAAATTTCCCAGGCATCCCTTGGGGTCTTTGTTGTCTCTATTCTTGGAGTCTCTAATTCTGTCATTACCTTAGAAGTGGTTGGTCCCTTCCTGCCCTTTAGGCTGTGTTCTCCCTTGTTTCTGTATCTCAGACAAATTCAATTGCATTTCCTTCAAGAAGGTCCTCACAATCTCGGAGTCCTCGGTCGTATTTCCTCTTGTTTTTCAGTGCCGTTGTGGGGATGCATGCATCAGGTGGTGGATGGGGGACATGTATATGACACACGCGCATAACGGTTCCGCCCGTGTTAACGGTTTGAGCAGAAGGTCAGGTGGACCGTGTGATGAGTCCGACACCAGCAGGTTGAGAAATGATAACCATGCTTTCCTCGGCGTCTGTTCCAGGCCCCGTGTGCAGTTTGTCTAGTGCTGAGCTCCTACTAGAACAGAAACTCCATGTGGACGGGGCCATAGACTGTCTCGTCTGCTGTTGTGTTCCTAGTGCCCGGCCCGGTGCCCAGCACGTAGTAGCTGCCCAGGGCACCTCTGTTGAATGAAAACCCTGTCAGACAAGTAGCTTTGCTACCATTTAGTAAATGATGAAACCGAAGCTCAGACAGGTTTATTAGCCTTCGCTACGTTGTAAGTACTGGAGAGCGGATGCAAATACAGACCCATATGCCCTAAGCTCGCTCTTGCGTCCTATACTACTATTATAAGGGGTTCTTTAAGTGAAACTCCAGAAAGGAGATACGAACCATCGTTCCAGAGCTCTGTTCTTCTCCCGGTAATGAACTTGAGTATCAAGGTTCGCCCTTGTGTGTGATGCAAAGCAGTAATCTCTTCTCAAGGGCAACGGGCACAGAGTTTTGGAGGGAGGGATGTGGCTTTAGAGCCATTCATGTTAATAAGTCCCAAGACTTTTAAGTTCTTCTAGGTTCAGAGTGACCCTGCGATGAGACATGATTAATGCAGAAATTTTACTTTAGGGCAAATATATGGAAGCATGTTGCTGCCCAAGCCAAGTCCCACTGTATTCTACACCCATTAGCTTTCCTCTGAGAGTTCCAGTTACCTCTGGGGCATTAACAAACCATGTCGCACGTGACATAGTAAAGGACCAGGTACCTTTTCTATCCGGCCACATTTGTTTTCCTACTGTATACTTCTCACTTTGTATCCCCGGACGCTGCCTTCATTCGAGGCCTCCTCATTCTTTGCCAACAGTCCACTGGCTCGTCTGTCTGCCTACAGTCTTGTCACTTCAGATTCATTCTCTACACAGCAGCCGGAGTGATCTCCCCAAACCAGAAATCAGATCACAACATACCTCTTATTAAATCTCTTTAATAGCTCCCTGAGGGCCTAAAATAAAATAGCGTTAGAGGGGATGTGCTGTACGATCTGGCCCTTCTCCTCTCTCTGGCTTCATTTCCCATCACTTCCTTCCCTCGCCCTGCCGAACTGCAGTTGAGGTAATTTGATGGACTGAGGTCATGCGGTGTAGACACTCCGTATGATACGTACGCGTTCATCTAAGTCGATGCTTTCCGATATGGAAAAGTGTTATTCTGTACCGTGGGTGTTAGGGTTTAGGTCTCAGAACCCAACCGGATAGACACAATCAACATGATTCCTTGCAGATGCTTCTCCAAGAGTGGCACGATGGCTATATTCCAGAAAACGTACATCTTAATCTCCTAAGCTTTTTTCTAAGTTACAGGCATGTTGGACTTCATTGGCATATGGGAGGCAGCAGCTAAGGGCAGGCCAGAAGCTCCAGGCTCTAAAATCTAGAGAAGTCCAAGCGTCCCGGATGCATGAATCTGCCTAGCAGTTAAGGGAGAGGAGGTCGGGTGAGGCAAATCAGCACAGCACCGTTCAGTCCTCCAGTCCAAGAGCAAACCTCCGAGTGTTCACTCGGCTTTGGTTCTCGTCGCATTTGGGGGGTTCTCGTCGCATTTGGGGGCTCCTCGTTCCCTTTCTGGCTTACTGTAACCAGAAAGAACTCGGGGTCTTGCAGATGAATTTTATTCCTCGTTAGCCTTTGGTTCATTTGTCATTGACAAGGAGACTGCAGCGAGACAGGCACTGTGTTAGGTGCTGAGGTATTTTCCTGGAGCACTCGTTTCTGTGGCAAGCAGCCCTAAAATCCGGGGGGCTTAACCCGAGAGGCCTTGAACTGCTCTGCTCGCCGCCCTCTCTCAGGCAGCGGAAGAGAGTTTTCTCCACGCATTCAGTGAGCGGGGCTCCCTTCATCTTGTCCTTGGAGGCCTCGCTCATTCGGTGGGCACACAGAGAACGAGACAGATGTGAGCCAGGCCCGGGAGAGGCACAGACCACTTCTACTCACGTCCCTTTAGCTCAACTCTGTCACACGGCTGCTCCTGTAAACCGTGTAAGGGAAACTGGGAGACGCAGTCCTCCCGTGAATCTAGGGGGGAGAGGACACCGACACTGGTGATCACTGCCGGTGTCTCAGGCCGGTGCTCCCAGAGATGTCGCGTTACAGTAATAGGCCAAGAGGTCGAGACCTGGAGGTGTGACTGCCAAGGGAACGTCATGGACAAACACGGGGTGAGGGCGTGGGAAGCATAAAGAACTACTGAGGAAGCATCATTTTGTTTTGTTTTGTTTCTGAGAGAGAGAAAAGCAGGGCCAAATGTAGAAGTGTCACGATTGTCCTTGGACTTTCAAATAGCTAGACAAGAGTCCCGTCATTGCTATTTTCCAAGTACCGCTTTGCCGAGCCAAGAGTGAGAAAGCCAAACGGAACACGTCACTTTACGCACACGTCCTTCCGCATTGGCTGAGCAGCGCTCTTGGCCACATCCTGAACTACGCGGGCACCGAGGATGCAAACGTGAAGGAAGCCGGGCTCCGCCCTCCCAGAGTTCTCAACCCAGGGAGGAGGGAGGCGTGTAGGCAGCTAACCACGTGCGGCTTGGAACGCGCCTGCACTTCCGGTCCAGGGACCTGCTGTCATGTGGGAGGGCAGGCAAGGAAGCTATTCACCCCTGCTTGGAGGGGCCGTAGGTAGCAAAGAACGTGTCATTGGAGCCTTAGACCACGGCTGGGGTTATGACCGGGAAAGGCGGGTCCCAAGGACAACTGAAGCAGAAAGAAAGGGCTGAGCGAAGACATAGGGAGATGGTATCTCTAAGGAGTTGGTGGCTTGTCTTTTTTCCAGTGGGATCCCCGGGGCCAAGGCGGGGGCGTGGACACTCGCGGGGGCGCGAACTCAGGAACCTAAGATCAACACCTGAGCTGAGATCAAGAGTTCAGAGGCTTGACCCACTGAGACACCAGGCGCCCCCTCGTGGTGGCTTATTTTTAAAACCTCATTGGTCTCCAGAAAGGCCTCATAAAACAACGGTTTGTCCGGATAGCGCATGGTTTGAAACAGCAACATTTCTATTATTACAGAGAAAGACGATTGTATATAAAATCGTGGTAGTCATTTTAGATATTTTGAGTTTTCTATTGGGCAAGAATTGTCTCCTCATGTAAAGATCAGACCAGCAGAAATATTTGCAACCATATTTATGCTCTTTCCTATTTATTCATTTTTATTTAACCTTATGTAATACTTATCGGGCACTGTTCTAAGAACTTCATGTATTCACCTATTTGATTCTCAGAACAACCTTGTAAGGTAAGGACTATTATTATCTGCATTTTACAAACAGGAACGTAGCTCACCCAGCCAGGAAGAAGTGTCACGTGGGTTTCGGACCCAAGCAAACGAAGGCTCTGGATTCTGGACTCTCTCTCTCTTTTTTAAATGTTTATTTTTGAGAGAGAGAGAGAGAGAGCGAGAGAGAGCGAGCAGGGGAGGGGCAGAGAGAGAGGGAGCCACAGAATCCGAAGCAGGTTCCAGACTCTGAGCCTGATGCGGGGCTCGAACTCATGAACAGCGAGATCACGACCTGAGACGACGTCAGACGCTTAACCTACCGAGCCACCCGGGTGCCCCGTCCAGGTTCTGGACTCTTAATGGGTGGGCAATTTTCCATCATTTACTCCTATCAAACAATACATGATGAGATTTATTCTGTGACACCAGCCGCCTTGGAGTTCGTGGAAAGATGATACACTTCAGGGAACGAATAGAGTAAAGGGGGCAAAACGTCAAATAGAAAAATCGTGGCTCGAGCAGAGGCCCGGAAGGCTAGCTTTGCGAGTGGAACCGGCCGGGCAGAGGTGTGAGGGGGTGGGCTGCTGGGGGCATGCCTGTGCCAGGGCGAAGAAGACAGGGCCGAGAAGCAGACTGTGCAGAGAAGAAGCAGCAGGCTCTGGCAGCGGGTGGGAAGGAGGGGTGAGTGAGAGGCACGACTCCCCGGCAGCGTCCATCTGCTGTCTTGTCTCTCGTCTGCCAGTCGAATTTAGCCGCGCGACTTCCGGGAGCCGACTGCCCTTCACCTTAGAACGTACTGTTGACAAACAAGCATGGTACTTACAAGTGAGGAAGTGAAGAGCTGCCTCGGATCAGCTGGTGGTTCTGGAAGGAAACAGGGCGGAGAACTGCCCCACTGGGAAACTCTCAAAACGCAGACCAGTGGTCATCTTTGACTGGGCCCACTGGGCCCAAGGCCTCTCGCGCCGGTGATAAATCCCATGCCGTGGCTTCTCAGTGCAGAGGTGATCGGAGGACACCGGAGAGGCCAGAACCGTTGCCCGGCGAGCCTCCACTTAGAACAACTCCGGCGATCCCCGGGTTTGGGCCTGGGCGCCCCGATGGCTCTGCAGATGAGTTGGGTGCGCAAGTGCAGTGTAAGTGTCTTAAAATCGGTCACTCGTATCAGTTCAACCCATTGGACTCTGTTTTCAGTGGCGGCGGGTTTCCTTTGTTCCTTTAACCCTTTCATTCTGTCTTCCGCTGGCCACAAGGCCCCTCCTGGTGTTCCGAGAGAAGCACGCTTTGTCGCTTTGTCGAGGGGATCTGGGCCTGGTGCTTAGGACAAAGAGGTCGATCTCCCTCCTCTCTGGCGTTTTCAGAACCAGGTTGACTGGCCTTGGGCAAGCTGCTAAATTCCTAGGCCTCTCTGCTCTCCTGTCTGCGGCCTAAACGCACGCTGAGTTCCCTCCGTGAAAGAGCCGCTCAAGTACGGAGAGTCAAGATGTGAAAGCCTCCAAGCCCTCCGTGCCTGGCGCTGTCCGCGCCCTCAGCGCGGCCCCGAACGGATTAGCTCGGAAGGGTGTGCAAACTCACAGACGCGAGCTCTTGCAGCCTTCGGGCGAGTGACAAGCCGTCCGGCCCCAAATGTGCGCGCTCTCCAGTCCACCGGGCTTGGCGTCGAGTCGGGGAGGCGTGTGTTGGCCATTGCTGGAGCTGCACGTCTGGGGGGGGGGGGGGGCGTTCCCTTTGTTTCTACCCGGGACACCGCTTGCCGAATTGCCCCTCCCATCTATCCCAGGGACTTGCTATTTCATTTCTGTTGTTACATTCTTTCTTTCCTGAGCGACTGTAACCCGCTCGACAGGGTCTGCCTTTGCGATTCCGCCGGGAGACTGCTTTCTCGGCCCATCTTTCTTTTGAACTGGGGTGCAATTGACAGATAGCACTGTGCAACTTTAAGGTGGACAACGTGTGGATTCGATACGTTGACCTACTGCGGTATGATTGTCCCCTTGGCGAAGCATTAGCCGACACCCCGCCCCCCCCCCATCCTGACACATCATGCTCGTTTCATTTTGTTTTCCTCCATCTGAAACCAAAGAAGGACTTGTTCTCGGGAATTCATAGGTGTGTTAAAGGTGGCCCGCGTGTAAGCGCCAGTCACGGACTGTTGACAGGTACGCGGGTTAATTGATTTCGGTCAGTTTTAAAGGTCAGCCCCTCTTCCTTCCTGCTTCCGGTCCCCAGGTAGAGGCTCCTGTACACTAATGGGCAATTTTCATTTTACCAGGTTCCCTTAATTCCCAGGTCAGATGTGTTAAATCTGCCCCTGGTTTTTCTTCACAAAGTGACAGCAGGTTTTAATCTTCCTACACACACTGTAGCAGCTATGCAAACATTTCATTAACAAAAGAAAAGTGGGAAGCATGAAACCTGTAGGTAACTTGTGCCTAGCATTTGATATCAGCAGACTTTAAGATGCCCCAAAGTAAGGATAAATCTGTGTGCCTTAAATTCTACTTTATTTCAAAAAGCTTGAGGAGTCATAACAAAGAAATTAAACTCCATCTAGGGAATTAAAAAACGTAAGAAGAACTTCTGAATTAGTATTCAGCTACACAATGCTCTAAAAGCATATGTGGCAGAAATAATAAAACAAAGCAACTTCCAGGCAAAAATTCGCATTCTGAATGGGAAAGCTATAAAATGTGAGGCAGGCAAGGCTTTTAGATGAAAAACTGTTTAATATAATATTTACATGCTGTCCTTTGTAAGTTTTTGGAATTATGTTGACGTTTGTTCTCCAGATACAAAATTGTTCAAAGATAGCTGGAGAAGTCAACGCTGGGACTTTGATTTGTCTTGGTTTTATTGCCATTAAAGTGATTTATTATGTTTATTTCATAGTTCTCCTCCCCGAGAATTTTTAATGCATTGCTGATGTTTTATTAGTTGGAGAATGTTTTTATACCAAAGAATCTGCCTATGGATTCTGTACTTACTGGTATAAAAAGTAAGGACAAATTTCTACTGCCTTCCTAGCTCATTTTTATTTGAACATAATTCATACTATGTACAAACAGAAATATTTATTGCCTACTTTCTATCTGTTTTTGGTTTTCCTTTGTTTATTTTATTCCATTTCTTTTTCAAGTTCTTCTTTAGATTCCAGTTACCATACAGTGTCCTGTTAGTTTCACGTGTACAACATAGTGATTCAACCCTTCCATACGTCACCCGGTGCTCATCGCGAGTGCCCTCCTTAATCCCCGTCGACCGTTCCACCCACCCCCCACCCACCTCCCTCGCCTCCTTTCTACCTTAAAGGGTACAGGTTAGCTACTGTACTTTTAGGTGCATGCCCCTTCCTCTGTGCAGTCCTCCCGAATTCAGTAGTAGAAAATCATTAACCTTAAACCCCTGATTGGACTTTTCTTTACCTCCCTCATAGTATTCTTCCTTTCCTCCTGTTCACTTGTTTGTTTCCGTGAGTATACACTTTCCTCTCCAGTTGTGTGCTGAGTCTGGAGAAGCATAGGTGAAAAACACAGTCCCTACGCCTAAAGAGCCCACCTTTCAGGAAGGAAATTGACAAATCAGCAACAAACGTATCTGGCTGGTTTCATAAAAGTAACCTTGTAGTGGGGCACCTGGGTGGCTCACTTGGTTACGTCTCTGACTTTCGCTCAGGTCACGACCTCACGGTTCATCAGTTCAGGCCCCGCGTTGGGTCTCTGTTGTCTGCGTGGAGGCCTCTTCAGATCCTCTGTCTCCCTCGCTCTGCCCTTACCCAGCTCCTGTGCTCCTTCTCTCTCTCTCTCTCTCTCAAAAATAAATTAAAACACTAAAACAAATTAAAAACATAAGCTTGTAGTTATTTTGGACTCAATTCATTTAAATGACATTTTAAAAAGATGCCATCAAAAGAAAATTCCTTTAAAGCTAAAAAAAAAAAAAAAGCCCCAGTCTCTGGAATTCTTTCCTTTTCCTGTAGGTGATATTGCCGATTTTTATTTCGAAGTTGTTGAATTCCACGTAGGCACCATGCCTGTGTCTGGGGAGCCCGTCACCAGGGAAACTGGAGGTCTGAGGCTTATAAACGTTCCAGGGACTTTGGGCCAGAGACTTTGTGTCTGTAGACCTGGAATGGGGCCTAGGAAAGCCCCTTTCCCCTCCCCCTCAATGCACGCACACTCAGCCCCAGCAACACAAGTGACTCGGATGCCAGGTACGCACAGACTACAGACAGAAGTCGTCTTAGACCCTCTTCGCACAGTGCCCACCTACGAGTTCATTTTCGGTGTGAATATAAGTGCTCAGTAGTTGGGACCGACTGCCAGCTCTTTGGGTTATGGTACGGGAAGAACATCTCAAAGGAAGCGATATTTGAGCTAGGCCCTGACTGAGTGAGAACGGAAGACTCACAAAGTCTTTCCAAGCAGACGGAGCAGAGAACAAAAAGGCTTGGGGATCAGAAGGGGCGTGGGCAGCAGGGTCCCCTCAAGGAGGCTGGTGTGGTCCAAGTCAAGGGCAGAGGGAGGGTACTAAGTCCCAGCTCTACTAGTTGCTAGCTGAATGGCCTTGGGAGGATGCCTAACCTCTCTGAACCTGCAGGATGAGGCTAATAGCGCCCACCACTCTGTAAGAATGAAAGAAGATGTACGGAAAGGACCGAACATTCGCCCGGCTCAAAACAGGCCTTTGAGAAACGGTCGCTGTTATTATTAATGCTATCCGTATGCTTGGAATTTTCCATCGGTAAACGAGAGAGGCTATAAAATTCAAAAAGCCACATCCATTTATTCATGAATTACCAAGGGAATTGAGGCACGCCCGAGAGCTAGGCTTTAATCCTCATGCTCGCCGAACGGCGTCTGTAGACGACTTAAAATGTGTCCAGCACTGGACAATTCTCCCAGCTCTCTTTTCCCTTTTCAACAGGTAGACTCAGCCAGGAGGCAACTTTGTTCTAGTTCATCAAAGAATAAATCATCTTAATCCTGAAATCCCGGCCCAGTCATAACCTTCTGCACACACAGGAGGATGCAGTCGGAGTTCCTCAGTGCAAGTGGACGGTTCCCAATGGCAGGCTGCTGCCTTCTCTGTACACGGGTGTAACTCAAATACAGTCTCCCCTCCCCACCCCCGCCCCCCCCCAAAAAAAAAACCCCATACAAAACTGATAACTACAGGCCACATCTTTTAAACATGCAGTGTTTACTCTATCAGATGAATTCGTTCTTGTAAGTGTTGTGAACAGTGCCTGGCTTGGGGTAAGAGCTAGGTCTATGTTAAGCAAAGTAGATGAAAGATTTCTAGCCTTATGAGGGAGGGGACCAGGCTAAATTCACAGTGTCACCCCCCCCCCCCCCCCCGCCCTTCCTTAAAGCTGCCCCAGGTACAGCCTGGTTTTATTTTTTAGTTCTTTTTTCTCAACTGATTATTCCAAACTAGATCTCTTAGAGAAATCTTACCCAGCCCAGGGACGGGAGCCGTGTACGGTTGGGGAAATTATTGGAGCTGAGAAGGGAACGAAGAAGTGAGCAAGCGGATATTAAAGAGTAAACATTTGCTGGGGTGCAGACAAGAGCTTGCGAGTCAGACTCCTCGAATTCTTAGGACTGTGCTTTACACGGGGGCCGCGCGACGCGACCTAAGCGCGTCAGCTCCCTTCGCTGTTATGACAGCCTGGGAACGGATGGAATTACGCCCTTGCTCTGGACGGCACTGAGACTCTGTCCCTCCTTTGTCGCAGACTATCTCGGATGCACACCACCACCCATCACGCAAGGAGAGCCCAGCGTGGTGGCAGTTCATACATCCGCCTTGGAGCGGGAAGAAGATGGTAAGCTTTATTCGTGTTAAGTCTGTGGTGTCAGGGAACTCGAGGGCCCTTTGGGGCTGTTCTGATTTCTCTTCTCCCTGTTCAAGATGCATGGGGCGGGCTTTGCCTTTGGAAGGTTATTTTCCTCTTCCCTTCAGAAACTGCTCCAAGGAGTTTCGACCCCACCTACATTTGTGGCTTCATCAATTTGTGTTTTTGCTTATGCCTGCGAGTATTTTAATTTAGACTTCCACCAAGGTTATTAACAGCCACCTGCTCTGAGCTCTTGTCCTGTCCCTGGGATTTATTGAGCAGGCAAAACTCCACGTCCACGCAATCCCTGATGCCTGCACTTGGCACATTCATAGCGTAGGGGGAGAGACAAGGCACTTGAGAGTAACTAGAGTACTCATTTCAAATGCAGTACTCACGAGTCCTCATTTTGCGCCAGGTACTGTGTGAGTAGTTCTCGTGCAACGATCCCCACAGTAACTGCGACATAGACATGGGTATTATTCCCATTTTAGAGATGGTGAAATCGAGAGACGGGAGGGAGTTGCGAGCACATCAGAATACAGCGTAATATTTGGTCCATTTGACTCACCCTGGTTTCGCCTCAGTGGAGATAAGAAGCAGAAATACTCGGGGCGCCTGGGTGGCTCGGGTTATGATCTCAGAGCTCGTGGGTTCGAGCCCCGCGTCGGGCTCTGTGCTGACAGCTCAGAGCCTGGAGCCTGCTTCCCATTCTGTCTCCCTCTCTCTCTGCCCCTGCCCCACTCGCTCTCTGTCTCTCTCTCTCTCTCTCTCTCCAAAATAAATAAACATCAAAAAATTAAAGAAAAAAAAGCTTTTTCTCTTCGAGAATGAGAAAAACTCCTCACAGAGCACAGGCCCAGGCCCACCCACCCCACCTCACACATGCGGCAGAACTGAAGGCACATTTGTCCACAAGATATTGGCAAAGAAGAGAAATTGGTAAAAATCGAACCCGAGAAGACAGCATGTGTCAAAATTGAATTATCTTTTCTAACTGTACAACTACACACACACACACACACACACACACACAGGCATGCGGAGTCGAGATTTGTGTACCCTAAAGCAATTTTGAAATGTGTTCATGTGCTTTTATGCATTTCTGGCCATTTATCCTTCTTACACAATAGTCTTGGTAATTTCTGTAAACGACGGGAAAGTTTTGCAGTGGCTTTTCTTTGTTAATAATTTCTATTCGGTTTTCGAATTGCAAAAAGTTTAATTCATTTGCCAATTACACCGGCTCTGTATGCTCTTCAATGCTGCTTGAATTTTTAAATTTTGCCTCTGGCTCTAAACGAATTGTCAGGCACTAGTCTTATTAATGACGTTAGTTTATCTCGAGGTGATCCTGGAGCGTGCTTGTTATTTCCAAACTATTTTTTTTCCATTTTCTAGATAATTTTTCTTTTTAAATTTTAATACATTTTTAGTCAGACAAGTTCATTTTACCTATTTCGTATTTTAGACCGCTGCAAATTGCTTTTTATTTTGGATTCAAGCAGGGTTAATGGTCTTTGTGGCAAAGAAGAACAGAAAGAAATCTTTGGGTAGGAATGAGAGGATTAGCAGTTTGGTTTGGGGATAGTTTTGAAATACGCATTACATTTTTTGTTGATTTAGTGTTCCCATCAAAATGTGAAATGAAGAGATGAGAAATCGGTTTTGCAGATCACGTCTTATTTATTAATCCTTACCAAACCGTTAGGCGTTTTGTATCTTTCACCGGACTTCATTAGATCTTCTACTCCCGTAGCTTGGCCAATCACAGTGAGTAAAGATAATGTGGACACGGCCCGCTAAATAGTGACCCAACTACTACCCGGAAACATTCATTTTCTGGCAACTCGTTGTGTCAGCTTATCTGCCACTTCGACCAATTGTTTTCAAATAAAATATTCCTTTGTCTTTCTACCGTCCCCAGAGTTCACCACTTAAAATCTGCCTGTCACCGAGGCAATTTCTTGCTCAAAAAAGTCCTCAACTCAGTAGCAGGATAAATTGCCAATTCCTGAGCTTGGCATTCAGCACCGAGGACATAAGAGATGCTCAGTGACTTTTGTTGGTCATAAGAGTAATAGTATCGTGGAGGGCTTTTCGTGGATTATGTCCTATAGTCCCGCAGAACAGTTCTGCGTGGCAGGTGCTGCTATGGTCCTCCTTTTCCACATAAGGAAATGGACACTCAGACACGTTAATAATGTCTCCAAGAATACCCTGAACTTGAACTCATCTCTGTTGGACTCTTATGTTCTTTTCATTGCTTTCTGCTATATATCACTAGCCATATTTCTCTGGCTCTAAATCCTTTTGACTTTTTTTAAATGTTTATTTTTGAGAGAGAGACAGAGCGCGAGCAGGGGAGGGGAAGAGAGAGGAAGACACAGAATCCGAAGCAGGCCCCAGGCTCTGAACTGTCAGCACGGAGCCCAATGCAGGGCTCGAACTCACAAACTGCAGGTTCGTGACCTGGGCTGAAGCTGGATGCTTAACCAACTGAGCCACCCAGGTGCCCCAGCTGTTTTGTTTTGTTTTTGTTTTTTATCATGCTAAAATATACATAACATAAAACGTATGCTTTTAGCCATTTTGAAGTGTGTGATTCAGTGGCAGTAAGTAATTCACGATGTTGTGCAACCATCGGCATTATCTACCTCCAGAACTTTTTTGTTATCCCAAACAGAAGCTTGTTACCCATTGAACAATTACCCTTCAACCCCTCCTACCCCAATACCTGGTAGCCTTCATTCTACTTTCTCTCTGTGGAGATTTGCCTGTTCTGGGCGGAATCTATAATATTCGTGGAATCATGTCACGTTTGTCCTCGCATGTCAGGCTTATCTCACTTAGCATAGTGTTTTCAAAGTTCATGCATACGGTAGCATGTGCCAGAACCTCCTTCCCTTTTAAGGCAGAATATTCCATGGCATTGTATACATTTGGTTGATCCGTTCAGCTACTGACGGGCGTTTGGGCTGTTTCTACATTTGGCCTTATGAATGCTGCTGCTGGGAACACGGGTGTACGAGTATCTGAGTCCCTGCTCTTCTTTCGCATGTATAGTTAGGAGTGCAACTGTTGGTTTGTATGGTAAGTCCCTTCTTGATGCTTTGAGGAACCACCGTCCTATTTTCTCCAGCAGCCCCATCGTGTTGCATTTCCAACCGCAACGCAAAACCATTCCGGTGTCTCCATATCCTCTCCCACGTGCGTCATTTTCTGTTTCTTTCGTAACGACAGCCGTCTTAATGGGTGTGAAGCGGCATCTCACAGTGGTTGCAATTTGCATTTCCACAATTACCAGTGACGCTGATCCTCTCTCCATGTGCTTGTTGGCCACTTGCGTATCTTCTTAAATGATTTTTTTTTTAATTTTTTTTAACGTTTTATTTTATTTTTGAGACAGAGAGAGACAGAGCATGAATGGGGGAGGGGCCGAGAGAGAGGGAGACACAGAATCGGAAGCAGGCTCCAGGCTGTGAGCCATCAGCCCAGAGCCCGACGCGGGGCTCGAACTCACGGACCGCGAGATCGTGACCTGAGCTGAAGTCGGACGCTTAAGCGACTGAGCCACCCAGGCGCCCCCTTGCGTATCTTCTTTAGAGAAACATGTATCCACATCTTTTGCCCATTTTAAAAATGACTTGTGTATCTGTTTTTGTTGCCTCAGTGTTAGTTTTTGAATAAAAATATTTAAGCAGAATAAATTGCATGGAGGGCATTGCGTTAGATACTCGGAGGGATAAAAAGTAGGACAGTTCTGACCCTTAAGGAATAGTAGCAGGAGGGCACCGAAGAGAAATGTACAGAGGACGAATAGGTGAGGGTGACAGGTGCCCAAAGAGGCGCTGACAGGGGAGGGGACACCACATCTCTTTCAAGTGTTTTGAGAAGTAATCAGGTAAGCCTGCATGAGGGTCTTGAATGGCAGAATCAGATTCCTAACTACTTTAATAAGCAGCAGGAGCTTGCGGAAGTTTCTAAGAAGGAAAGGGAGCTGAAGAGGGCCGGGTCTTGAGTAATATTTCCTCCATTCTCATGTTTTTGTTTAGCTGGATGTCACGTAGCCTCTAGTAGATACTTTGCACATGTCCGACATCCAAGAAATGATTGACTGATAGCACAGAGCCCGAGGCAGCAGTCCATTTTCTGATGTGTTGTTTATGTGAATATGCAGAAAATCAATGGATTTTTTTTTAACAGTCTGACTCCCTATATAATTATTTTGTCAAAGCTACCAATGCTTTTTCAGAATAATGAATGGGTTACCTGAGTGCGTCTTTTATTCCAATGGATTTTATAGGAACTGCAGCTGTTTTATTAGAGTGTGTGTTTGCCGGGACAATTAAGAAGAAAATGGAGCTATTACGAAGAGAACATAGGACTCCAAACCAGCCCTCAATCATTTTCTGGCCGCAGATACGAAACCCCAGTCAGTCCCAGCCTACATTCCGCGGTTCAGTCCTGTGATGGCAAACGTGAATGAGAGTTTATTCTTTTTTTTTTTTTTTTTTTTCAAAATAGGCACGACTCGGGGTGCCTGGGTGGCTCAGTCGGTTAAGCATCCGGCTTCGACTCAGGTCACGATCTCGTGGTTCGTGAGTTCGAGCCCCACGTCGGGCTCTGTGCTCACAGCTTGGACCCTGGAGCCTGCTTCCGATTCTGTGTCTCCCTCTGTCTCTGCTCCTCTCCCACTCACGTTCTGTCTCTCTCTCTCTCTCTGTCTCAAAAACAAATAAACATTAAACTTTAAAAAAAATAGGCATGACTCATATTGAAATCAACATAGAGAAGGACAAGGTTTTCTTACCGTCCCCAGACCGATGGCATATTTTTCTTCCTCCGCACCTTTATGGGTTTTAAATTGTTACAGATACATGTAAATGGCCCTGTGGTTTATTATTGACTAACGCGAAGCTGAAGCCACTGTAAGCACTAAAAAAGCTCGCCAGTGCCTCAAAAAGGAATTTTCAGGAAGCAAAAAGGAAAACTAATATTCAGAAGTCACAAGGAACTGATGTAAGCGGTTAAGGATGGAGATCACTCCATTTGCTGAGTACTTGCAATGCGCCAGGCAGTGTGGTAGACATGGGACGCCTCTACTCCCAACATCCCTGCGGGGTGGGTGTTATTCTCCCCAGATTACAGATGAGGTGACGGTTGTGCAGGAGTCAGACTTGGCTCCACAATCCACGGCTTAACACGACAAAGGTTGGTTTCTTATTCCTGTTGCCATCGAACTGGTTCAGGACGGGCCTCTACTTCATGCAGTCGTCGAGGGACGGGGGGTTCTTCTGCCGAGAGCTCTCACCCCCCGAGGGGGCCTTGGAATTCTCCACTGGATTCTTTGTGTGCACCTGGCAGGTAATGGAAAGAAAAACCACGCAGGATGGCGAGGAGTGCTTGAGACCCTGGATCTTCAGGACACGTCCCATCGGCCCAAACTCAGCCACATGGACTCCCCTAACTGCAAGGGGGCCAAGACATGTGGTGTCATGGCGGGTCAAGGAAGGCAGGAGAGAGAGCAGACACTAGTGAGTACAAGAATGCTTTGCTACATCTCAACCTCCTGATTACCAAATTTCCTTTCACTCTTCCTCCCACACATTACAACACAACACAACACAACACAACACAACACAACACATTAACTAGCCATCCACCCTTCCCCTAGGTAGATAATAGCCAAAAGCCCCGTCTGGTTATTGCATCAATCTCGGGTGAGGTGAGACAGTCCTTTCCATCAGGTCCAGGTACGGCTCCGCTTGACTCTGCGCTTTAATGAAGTAACAAGTCACTTGTCCCCCACGCCAGCAGCACTCGGGATACAATGGCACCATCTAGCAGGACAGTTTCTCCTTATATAAACAAGTAAACAGGTATTTGGAGAATGCTCATGACTTCTGCTGAGGTGGAGCTGGATCGAGAATCCGGGTCTCCTCACAAAGAAATGAAAAACATTCCACGCTCACGCACTGGAAGAACAAATATTGTTAAAATGTCTGTACTACCCAGAGCAATCTACACATTCAATACGATCCCTATCAAAATAACACCAGCATTTTTCACGGAGCTAGAACAAACCTTCCCAAAATGCGCGGGGAGCCAGAGAAGACCCCGAATAGCCAAAGTAATGTTGAAAAAGCAAAGCAAAGTGGGAAGCATCACAATTCAGACTTGAAACTGTATTACAAAGCCGTAATCGTCAAGACGGGATGGTACTGGCACAAAAACAGACACAAAGACTGATGGGACAGAATAGACAATCCAGAAATGGACCCACAAACGTACGGCCAGCTCATCTTTGACAAAGCAGGAAAGAATATCCCACGGAAAAAAGACATTCTCTTCAGCAAACGGTGCTGGGAAAACTGGACAGCGACACGCAGAAGAACGAAACTGGACCACTTTCTTACACCATACACAAAAGTAAATTCAGAATGGATGAAAGACCTATACATGAGACAGGAAGCCATCAAAATCCTCGAGGAGAACACAGGCAGCAACGTCTTTGACCTTGGCCATATCAACTTCTTAATAGACACGTCTCCAGAGGCAGGGAAACAAAAGCAAACATGAACTGTTGGGACTTCCTCAAGATAAAAAGCTTCTGCACAGTGAAAAAAACAATCAACAATACCAAAAGGCAACTACCGAATGGGAGAAGATATTTGCAAATAACATATTGGATAAAGGGCTAGTATCCAAGACCTATAAAGAATTTATCAAACTCAATCCCCCCAAAACAAATAATCCAGTTAAGAAACGGGCAGAAGACATGGGCAGGCACTTCTCCAAAGAAGACTTACCAATAGCTAACAGACATATGAAAAAATGCTCCACATCACCCATCACCAGGGAAATAGAAATCAATTTTTGTATTTGTCAGATAGCACCTCACACCGGTCAGAATGGCTAAGATGAACAACTCAGGAAACAACAGACGTTGGCGAGAAAGGGGAACCCTCCTGTGCCGTTGGTGGGAATGCAAACTGGTGCAGCCACTCTGCAAAACAGGATGGCTATTCCTTAGAAAGTTAAAGATAGAACCACCCTATGACCCAGCAATTGCTCTAGTAGGTATTTATCCAAAGGATACAAAATGCTCATCCGAAGGGGCACAGGCCCCCCAATGTTTGTAGCAGCATTATCAACAAGAGCCAAATTATGGGGAGAGCCCAAATGTCCATTGACTGACGAATGAATTAAGAAGACGTGGCATATATATATATATGCCACATATATATGGAATATTATTCTGCCCTTAAAAAGTATGAAATCTTGCCATTTCCAACGACAAGGATAGAGGTAGAAACTGTAATGCTAAGCAAAATAAGCCAGTCAGAGAAAGACAAATACTGTATTATTTCACTCATATGTGGAATTTAAGAAACAAAACAGATGAACGTAGGGGAAAGGAAGGAAAAATAAAATAAGGTAAAAACAGAGGCAAACAAACAAAGGGGGAAAAGTGACAAAACAGAAACGAGACTCTTTTTTTTTAATACAATTTATTGTCCAATTGGCTTCCACACGACACCCAGTGCTCATCCCCACAGGTGCCCTCCTCCATGCCCATCGCCCACTTTCTCCTCCCCCCCACCCCCCATCAACCCTCAGTTTGTTCTCAGTATTTAAGAGTCTCTTGTGGTTTGTCTCCCTCCCTCTCTGTAACTTTTTTCCCCGTCCCCCCGCCATGGTCTTCTGTTAAGGTTTTCAAGATCCACATATGAGTGAAAACATATGGTATCTGCCTTTCGCTGCCTGACTTACTTCACTTAGCATAATACCCTCCATTTCCATCCACGTTGCTGCAAATGGCGGGATTTCATTCTTTCTCATTGCCAAGTAGTATTCCGTTGTATATATAAACCACAATTTCTTTATCCATTCGTCAGTTGATGGACATTTAGGCTCTTTCCATACTTTGGCTATTGTTGAAAGTGCTGCTATACACATTGGGGTACAAGTGCCCCTCTGCATCAGCCCTCCTGGATCCCTTGGGTAAATTCCTAGCAGTACTATCACTAGGTCATAGGGTTGATCTATTTTTAATTTTTTGAGGAACCTCCACACTGTTTTCCAGAGCGGCTGCACCAGTTTGCATTCCCACCAACGGTGCAAGAGGGTCCCCGTCTCTCCCCATCCTCGCCAGCATCTATAGAAGAGACTCTTAACTATAGAGAATAAACTGATGGTTACCAGAGGGGAGGTGCGTGGGGAGGATGGGTGAGATAGTTTAAGGGGATTAAGAGCACGCTTATGAAGAGCACCGAGGAACGGGTAGAATTGCTCGATCACTATATTGTACACCTGAAACTAATAGAACACTGCATGCGGTCTGTACTGGAATAAAAATAAAATACTTAATTAAAACAATAGAAACAGCTTCTGTCTTTCCCTAGTTCAGAGTTCCACATGGCTGTCTCTTTCACTCCTTTGTCCAAATGCACACACCGTGATTCCTTGCTTACGATTATTTGTTCAGGGTCTGCCTAGCCCCATATACAGCGGCAGGTCCGGACCAAGGGTTGTCAACCCTGGGCAGTGTTTACCCCTAGGGAACATTTGTCCATGTCTGGAGCCATTTTGATTTGCAACAACTGTGGTGGGGGGTCTGCGCTACTGGCATCTGGTAGGTGGGGGTCAAGATCGCTGCTAAGCATCCTATAGTAGGCAGGACAGCCCAGCGTTAATTAAGAATTCATTATCCCGAGGCGTCTGCGTGGCTCAGCCGGTTAAGCGTCCGACTTCGGCTCAGGTCATGATGTCATGGGTCGTGGGTTCGAGCCCCGCGTCGGGCTCCGTGCCGACGCCTCGGAGCCTGGAGCCCGCTTCCGATTCTGCGTCTCCCTCTCTCTCTGCCCCTCCCCCGCTCGTGTTCGGTCTCTCTCTCAAAAGATAAATAAACATTAAAAAAATGTATTTTTTAAAAAAGAATTCATTATCCAGCCCCACACGTTGATAGTGGTGGAGTTGAGACTCTCCGGCATGAGACTGTGAGGCTCGTGAGGGTAGCGATTGTGCCTCTGCCGTATTGGCCGTTATATTCCAGACTCCCGGAATAGTGCCTGGGACAATAAATATGGGCCGACTGACTAAATGAAGGGATGGCTGAAGATGAGAGGACCTGAGAGAAGGGCACCTGAGTCCAGATGCTGCCCTTTGTGGTAGCAAGGTATGAAGCCAGGCTGTTCTCTTCTGGCCGCTGGGCTCCGTGCTGGCCGCCGAGTTCCAGGCTGCATATCCCCACGGAAGGGGGAGAAGTTTTAAGACCAACTGCCGGGCGCGTGGGGGGCGCACAACCACAAACCATGAAAAGCCAAGCAGGCAAAATCCTTTCCAGACTGTTTCTCCTCTTACAAAGCCTCGTTATTCACCATTTCTGTGACATGATTTTGGAAGCACGAGTGAATAGAGACAAAAGAATTGATGAAATTACCGCATAAATCACAGTATGTAATTAGTCCCGTGTGGATTCTTCCGTGTCTTTTGTGTGCACAGCCACCCATCCACACACGCATGCCGTTTCGTTTTCCTCAACTGCTGTCACGCTATATGGTCAATTTTATGACTTTATAATTCACTGAATGGTATTACATTGTGACCTTTTCATACCAGCGTATATATTAATAGATGTACTTTAGTCTTTTTCATAGCTGAGTAGTATTCCCTTGAATGCGTGTTTCAAAATTTGACAATCCCTTATTGGTGAACATTTAGGTTGTTTTCTGGTTTTTTTTTTTATTTTTTACAAAAAAAGCGTTTCAGTGACTCTTGGTCCCCACCCTTCTTAAGTGTTCTAGAACCCTTACTTTAGTAATTCCATGCATTTCCTCAGTCTAATCCAGTAAGTTTTTGGTGAATGCATAAGTCACACTCCAGCATCTCTTGGTAAATAATGAAAATTTGTCCTCCTTCTTTTCCTTCCTGTCTTATTTTTGTCTCTGGGGTAATATGCAAGGCCGTGGGGACTTTTATATCCTTCTGGCGTCAGAGAAAGACCACATAGCCTGTACTTGCTGTTAGTTTTGATATTCAATGGTTTCTCGTCAATTTTCATTCTTATAGTTACAGTCTATACAGTTGCCATGAACATGGATTAAATTAGTGATTAGTGAGCCACTGCGCGCGCGCACACACACACACACACACACACAGCTAGAAAAACAGATGGATAGGCACATGTAGATGTATCTCACATAGATTATTATCTTTTTTCACATAGATTATCATCGTAAATCATAAAATGAACGCATCTCGAGAGTTGCCATTTTCTTTACAACATCTAAAAACAGAGTCAACCAGGTTTCAAAGTGTCCAAAAAACCACACACACGCACACACACACACACACACACACACACACAGTTCACAAGTGAGTTGCTGGAAGCCGCCTCCCTGAGAAGTGATGGGGTTGGGATTCCGCGCTTGTCCGACTGACCCCAAAGCTGGGACTGGCTGCAGCACACTGCACTGCCCCTTGCTATCCCCATGCTCTGGCCGTCTCCGTGTAAGAGCTGAAAGAAGAAAGCAGAGCGTCTCCTTGCTCGACCTCAGCTGGGAGCTTGCGGGTAAAGCGACTCCAAATTTTGGCTGCTCTGCACGTGTCTGCTGATGACCAGGCAAGTGCTGCCGGTATTGAGTTTGCAGTTCAAGTAAGTATTCCTGAGGAGGCAAATTCACAAATGCAGAATCCACGAATGATAAGGATCCACCCTACCTTTATTGCGGTGGCTTCCCTGGTTATTTTGAAACTCAAAACTGAAAACTCGATTCATTGCTCTTTTTGGGTTATTTGGGGACCTCCCCTAGGGCTAGAAACTTCAGACTTTAGATCCAACTGGTGGAGATTAACTAATGAGTTGGTAACATGATCACTCAAGAAAGCCTTTCCTTGTTCAAAAACATGAATAACTCCTTTCTTAGTTTTCTCTATATTAAACATGAAGGTTGAATGAGGTGGCATGAGATCATTCCCAGATGTAATTTTCTTAGTTTCCTCTGGATGCGGTGACAAGATATCACAAGCGTAATGGCTTACAACAGCAGAAATGTGTTCTCTTATGTTCTACAGGCCGGAAGTCCAAAATCAGTATTGCGGGACCAAACTCCTAGTGTCCGCGGGGCCATACTACCTCTGTAGAGTTTAGGGAACAATTCATTCCTTGTCCCTTTCAGCTGCCGGTGGCTGCCAATGGTCTTTGGTTTGTGCCCACGTCACTCCGATTTTCTTTTCTTTTTTTAATGTTTATTCATTTTCGAGAGAGAGACAAAGATAGAGTGTGAGTAGGGGAGGGGCAGAGAGAGAGAGAGGGAGGCACAGAATCCAAAGCAAGCTCCACGCTGTCAGCGCAGAGCCCGGCGCGGGCTCGAACCTACCAACCACGAGATCGTGACCTGAGCCGAAGTCGGGCACTTAATCGATTGAGCCACCCAGGCGCCCCGCAAAGCATCCTCTAGTGCCATCTGACAGTGCGTTTGTACCTGCTCAGGACTCCCCAGGGCAAATGTTATTGGGGGGAAAGTGCTATAATTTCTTTGGCTCCCACAACTCGCTGAAGTGAAGTGAAGTGAAGGCTTGCATGTTTTCCATGGAATTTCTACACCATAGGAGAATTAGGCTTCCTTTTCACTGATGAACAATCTGTTATCTATGTGGAGGTGATATCTGCCACATGAGAGCGTGTGGCTTTGGTAATGCTGGAGGTTTGTTGGCTTGTTTTGATCCCTCTGAATTCTTGTGTCGGGCGACTTGCTGCCCAGTTGAGAGAGAGAGAGAGAGGATTATAGGACTAAATAAGTGTAATTTTGCCAGAGGAGAGGTTTGATTTCCTGGTTATCTTTTCCTGCAGGTCTGAACAAGACTGCTTTTCTATGTGGTTTAGCCAGAAAACTGGAAATGTAAAAAAAAAATTTAATGTTTGTCTTTATTTTTGAGACAGAGACAGAGCATGAGCAGGGGAGAGGCAGAGAGAGAGGGAGACACAGAATCGGAAGCAGGCTCCAGGCTCTGAGTTGTCCGCACGGAGCCCGACGTGGGGCTCGAACTCGTCAACTGCGAGATCGTGACCTGAGCCGAAGTTGGACGCTCAACCGACTGAGCCACCCAGGTACCCTGGAAAACTAGAAATTAAGTGACTGAGCATATGAGGGGAAGTCTTTGTCTCCATAGCTATTTTTTCACATGTACTCTTTCGCTTGCATACCGGAATCTGTGGGAGTCGTTTCCATTTGTGATGGTAGAATTATCTTCACTTGATGTTTTCTTGTGGGGGACACGAAGTAGCATTGATTATAGACTCTGGAGGTTATCAGCAGCATGGCCTCTGGTGTGTGTGTGTGTGTGTGTGTGTGTAGGTATTTACTTATGGAAGCATAGTTGAGATGCCATTAGATTCAGGTGCATAGCACGGTGACTGGACAATTACATACACTACAAATGCTCACCATGGTAAGTGTAGTCACCACACAAAGTTATTAAAATATTATTGACTGTATTCTCTGTGCTGTACTTTTCATCCCTGTGACTTATTATTTCGTAACTGCAATTTTGTACCTCTTAGTCCTCTTTACCTCTTTTGCCCATTCCCCACTGTCCTCTCTTCTGGCGATCACCAGTCTGTTCTCTGTATTTATGAGTCTATTTTTTTTTAATGTTTATTAAAGGGAGAGAGAGAGAGAAAGAGTGAGGGAGCGTGAGCAAGGGAGGGGCAGAGAGAGAGGGAGAGAGAAAATCCCAAGCAGGCTCCGTGCTGTCAGCACAGAGCCCGGTGTGGGGCTCGATCTCATGAACCGTGCCATCATGACCTGAGCTGAAATCCAGAGCCGGGTGCTTAACTGACTGAGCCGCCCGGCACCCCTCTATTTTTATTTATTTCTTTTGTTTTGTAGGTTCCACATATAAGTGAGATCATATGGTATTTTGTCTTTTTTTTTTCTGACTCATTTCACTTAGTATAAAAGCCTCTGGATGCATCCACGTTCTCATGAATGGCAAGATTTCATTCTTTTTTATGACTGAGTAGTATTCAATTCGGTATATATATATATATATATATATATATATATATATCATCTCTTCTTTATGTGGACACTATCAGTGTCTATCAATGGACGCTTAGGTTTATTCCATGTCTTAGCAATTGTAAATAAAGCTTCAGTAAACAGAGGGGTGCATATGTCTTCTCTAATTAGTATTTTTGTTTTCTTTGAGTCAATACCCAGAAGTAGAATTATTGGGCCATACGATATTTCTATTTTTAATTTTTTAAATGTTTATTTATTTTTGAGGGGAAGGGATGGCAGAGAGAGAGATAGAGGGAGGCGGAGAATGCGAAGCAGGCTCCACGCTCTGAGCTGTCATGCATGTACAGAGCCCGACGTGGGGCTCGAACCCACAAACCGCGAGATCATGACCTGAACTGAAGTCGGTCGCTCAACCGACCGAGCCACCCACGTGCCCCTGCTATTTTTAATCTTTTGAGGAACCTCCACACGGTTTTCCACAGTGGCTGTGTCAATTTACATGCCCGCCAACAGTGCACGAGGGTTCCCCTTTCTCCACATCCTTGCCAACACTTGTCATTTCCTTGTTTTTCACGTATTTAGACCGCTTAAAAATGCACTACAGCTTAGTGGCTTCCTGCTCCTTCCAGCAGCGATCACCGCCTTCCTTACGACTATCCTAGTGCCCCCTCGCGAACACTTATTCCTCTGAACTGAAGCAACTGCGTTCTAGTTCAGGCCCGGTCATTACTGGGAGGCGAAGCTCTCAAGGGAATTGGGCGTCTAGTTAAATGTTGAGTAGGGCCACTTTTATGACTTATCTCTGCATTTTCCGGAGTGGCTTTCAGGACAGACGGTCCCTGCTGATAAACTAGATGTTAACCACTTTAACTAGATAAACTAGGTCCCAGGCGTTCATCCCTGACCAAATGCAGTGAGAATTTTGGGGCAGCCTCTTCAAATATGCTGTATTATCTGCCTTAGCGATGGTGACTTAGATGCTTTGTCATACGTTTTCTGCGTGCTTACAAGGATGATTCGAGGACGTTTACAATAAAAATATGTTTATGAGAAGACCGGTACAAAAATCGCCATGGAGATTGAGGAGGAAGCAGTTACGTGCAGGAGAACCTCACTGATACAACAACCACCGGGTGTTCAGGTGGACTGTGAACTCCCTGGCCGCCAGGACATAAAAGAAACACAACGTGGTGCACATTCCTATTCTCTGCTGCAAAGAAAACGTATGCTCGCTTTATGGGAGAAAAACCACATCCTGTTTACTAAGTTCTTCCGGGCGTCACTGATTTGGGAGGGGCGTGGTTGAGGTGGATATTGTGTTCTAAAAGTTATTTGTCACGGGGATCCGCATGCGTGAGACTTTGGACCACAAAACTGAAAGCATCTTGAAAAGCTGCTGGTCATAAAATGTAGAGAAGGCTCACTCATTGTCACTTTGCGCGTCACATTTGGAGCGGCCGTACTGAGCATTAGTAAAAGCCAAGGGCGTAATGAGAACGTGGTCACCGGGAAAGGTTCTCGGTGGGGAACTAAGAGTTAGGCCCCGGCTGTGTTTGTTTGTTTGTCGTCTTATTTTTTTGCGGCTGTTGTTTTTTAGGTGTTATTTCTTTTTTTAATAATCTGCCCTGGATGAAAGTCTCACGTTTTGGCGGTGTGTGGCTCAGTCGGAGGAGCGCGGGACTCTCGATCACGAGGTTGTGAGTTCAAGCCCCAGTGTTGGGCGGAGAGATGTACCTACACATGTAAAGTTAGAACAAAAGCCTCGCATTTTGAACTTCATGGGTAGGTCAGACACAAGGGGTACATGGAGCTTGGATGAGCCAACTCTTAAGAGTTTTGTTTGACTCGGGCTGTGTTTTCTTGAGGTTTATAAAAACGGAAGGGTAATTTTCCCAGAAACATATAATATACTTCTGATTCTTAATAGCATTACTCATTGGACTGTAATTCAGTGAAATTGCTTCTGAGTGTGGAGAGGCCGTATCCAGGCTTTTTCATGTGAGAGCAGAATGAATCAAGTTCTTTAGATACAAGAAATTGCTTGCTCTCTGATAGTTTGAGAAAATAGTGTCATCACACTGACAGCAGACAAGCATGCTTTCAGAGGGCAATACTGCAGAATAACTAAGAGTTTATCTTGTCCCGTGTTTGAGGAAAATAAATGTAAGAAAAGGCTAAAATGTCCAGTGATTCCAAATCAGAGCTCTGTGGGGCTTGGATTGGAAACCAGTGGGGCCCAGTCCCTACCCAGCTACTCATTTGCCCAAGGCTTTTATTCTTTAGATCCCAGTTTGCCTTTACACAAAATGGCAGTGTTGGAGTAGAGGATATCTAAATGTCTTTTAGTTTTATTATTATAATTTTTGAAGATTTTATTTTTAGGTCATCTCTCCCCCCAATGTGTGGCTCAAACTCAACCCTGAGATCGGGGGTCGCAAACTCCATTGACTGAGCCAGCCAGGTAGCCCTAAATGTCTTTTCCCTTTAAAAGCTGGTTTTGAGGTGCCTGGGTGGCTCGGTAAGTTAAGCGACCAACTCTTGATCTCTGCTCACGTCATGATCTCGCGGTTCATGGGATGGAGAGCCCTGTGTTGGGCTCTGTGCTAACAGTGTGGAGCCTGCTTGGGATTCTCTCCCTCTCTCTGCCCCTCCCCTGCAGATGTGCTTGTGCACGCTCTCTCTCTTTCTCTCAAAAAATAAATAAATAAACCTTTAAAACATTTTTTTAAAAAGCTGGTTTTATGAAATCCAAAAAAAAAGACGACATCAAGCTATAGCAAGAGACCGATTATCAGAATGAAATGTAAAAACGGGTAAATGCCCTGCTCTGCCCTCGGGTCCAAAAAGCAAGCTCTACGCCTACAGAGAGTGGGAGACATAACTTAATATTGATGGATAGGGTTGCTGGGCAGACGTTTTGGGACTGAAAATCAGAAGGGGTCACTGTATTGTGTAGCCACTGAGATAGTTCTTCACATCTGTCTTCAGATCCGTCCCTTCCAAAGTGTGTCACCGAGATGGAGAGAGATGAAAGTCCTAGCCCCCCTTGCACCGATATATGTGACCACGGTGGGTGGAGAATAGGCATCTGGGATGGAGAACGGGCTTCTGTATGTCATATGAAGAGCACATGGAGGAACACAGGATGTTTGGCTGGAGAAGAGAAGACTCGGGGAGGATGTGGATACTGCCTGGAAACACGTCCTCCGCCCTTTGAGCCCTTTTTCCCGTCATTCTCCACTCCCTTGCCCCCCCCCCCCCAGCTTCTGAGTGGATTCAGCCAACGGGAGGCCAGCCAGAGGTTGCTGGGGGACTAGCAGAAGAAAACAGGGTGTTTCTTTCTCCACGTCGTCCTTGCCGAGCTGTGGCTTGACGGGGTCCGTGCTCCTTTCCTGGAGGCCATAGCTGCTGTTCGGCTGTCTTCTCTTACAGGGGCAGCTCCCTCTGTAATTCCTCTTCTCGTCGCCTCAGCAACTTTCTAGCCCAAGGGCTCTTTAACTCCCTTTCACCTGCCCCCTCATAAACAGGCTCTTTAGGAAACTTTTTAATTATATTTTGGAAGGTACCATCTGTTTCCTGCCAGTATCCCGACAGACATATGTCTTCATGTTGAAGACAGGCTGAACTGCGGTGCCGGGAGAAAGTGCTGACGTGAAGAGATGGAAAGTGTGAGAAGCAATAGTTTGGCTCAGTGTTTCTACCACAAGAGTTCCCTTAAAATGGAGTGGGTTACCTCAGAAGGTAGAGAGCCCCTGTGCCTGGAGGTGTTCAAGCAAAATAATCCCAAGTTTAGGGGGAGGAAGAGAGTAAGCATAGGTGGGCGTGGGGAGCGGGGAACTTTGAAAATTCCATTTAGATTGATGTTGTAAGAAACACTGAGTTGTGTGGAAATATCTTCTCTCTTTCGTTCCCACATTTCTGCTTCTTTTCAGCTTTATGGAGGTATAATTGACAAATAAGATTTTAATATCTTTGAAGAGTACAACATGACCGTTATATGTATATATATGTAATGTGAAAGGATTCCCACAATCGAAGCAATTAATACGTTGATCGCCTCACAGATTTACCTTTTTTGGGGCAAGAATGCTTAATATCTACTCTCTGAGCAAATTTCAATTCTACAACATAGTCACCACGCTATACAGTCCACGGAAATGCTGTCTTCTGATTTGCACCCTAGCTCAACATTGCGGGGTAAGCAGAACTCAAAATGAGCCACACAACTGGATTATCCTCTCCATTCGGAGCACTTTTCATGTGTGTGGCATGCTAAGAGGCGCTCCAAGGGAAGGGTTAACAACAGGCAAGCTGTTGTCCTTTTTCCTTTCAAACCGAATGGAAGCATCACATGTTTGCCTGTACTAGGTGACTGCCAATGGTTTCTTCCAGTTCTCCTCTCCCCCTTCCTTCTTTTTCAAAAATATTTACATATTTATTTTCAGAGAGCACGCATTCACAAGCATGGGAGGGGCAGAGAGACAGGGAGAGAGAGAGAATCCCAAGCAGGCTTTCTGTGCTGTCAGCGTGGACCCTGACGCGGGGCTCGAACTCACGAACTGTGAGATCATGACCTGAGTGGAAATCAAGAGTTGGACACTTAACTGACCCAGCCACCCAGACACCGCCCCCCCTTCCTCCCTCCCTCCCGTCCTTCCTTCTTTCTAATCACTCATTCATTTCTTTGTCCCGCATTTCCTCAACAAGTATGCAAACTGCTGAGTTAGAAGGTTGGGGAGGGGCAGCTGTACATCATAAAAGTAAGGAACACGCAATCATACAGCTCATGCCTTCAAAGAGTTCACAGTCTCATAGAAGAGACAGGCAGATGCTGACAAAATATTTTCTTCTCGTTTTCTCAAACTCTTCTGTCTTTTGGAAATTCTCCCCTCATATGCCCACACATGAAGCTTTCCTCACACTCTTCCTCACCCTTTGTTAAGCCACACTCCATCCTCCCCTATGCTGTTTCATATTCTGAAATGCCACTCCTACAGCCACTTCTCTGCCTTGATTCTCACCCCCCTCTCAGTCACCTCTTGACTCTTTCTTTTTTTTTTTTTTTTTAATTTTTTTTTTTCAACGCTTTTTATTTATTTTTGGGACAGAGAGAGACAGAGCATGAACGGGGGAGGGGCAGAGAGAGAGGGAGACACAGAATCGGAAACAGGCTCCAGGCTCCGAGCCATCAGCCCAGAGCCTGACGCGGGGCTCGAACTCACGGACCGCGAGATCGTGACCTGGCTGAAGTCGGACGCTTAACCGACTGCGCCACCCAGGCGCCCCACCTCTTGACTCTTTCTTATCGACACTCACAGCTCGGGCAAAGGGAAGTGCTTACATTTTCCTATCTGCTCTCAACCAGTATAATGAAAGGTTTGTGCCCTCTTTTTTCCTTTGAGAAAAGAAACAGTCATGAAAACAACCTGTAGTTATGGTAAAACCAGGGGAAGGGCATACAAATGCAAGAGAGCAAACCCTGCTCATTAAAATGGAGGAGGAAAAGAAAACATTTTGATAGCGTTGAGAAGCCTGATAAATAAGCATGCATTGAGAATCATCATAGCATCACTAGATCAGAAGAGACTCTTAAGTACAGGGTACAAACAGGGGTGCTGGAGGCGGGGTGGGGGTGGGGGATGGGCTAAATGGGCGATGCGCATTAAGGAGGACACTTGTTGGGATGAGCACTGGGTGTCCTATGTCAGTGATGGGTCACCAAATTCTACTCCGGAGACCAATACTACACTATATGTTAACTAACTTGAATTTGAATTAAAAAACGAATGCTTTTTCTTTTAAGGGTATTTAAAAGTGACTTTCAAGTTCTCGGCACTTGTCAGCCTTAACCGCCCCAAGTACCTTCACCGTATTAGCTGCAGTGAGACACTGCGTTCGGACCACCGAAGACCGTCATACCCAATTTGCTGCACTGGTTTTTGAAGCGTCAAACACTCCACTGTTCCTTTGGGGGGGTCGTTACATCTAGAGATACTGGATTATAGGTTTAGAATGGAATGATCTCTGTCCGACGCGTTAGGCAAATGCATTGCGCAGAAGAAAGAAGGAAATAAACCGATAACCATCACGAAGAGATTGGGATGAGCCAGGCTGAAAGAACCGTCCTAGCAAAGGAAGTAATCTTTTCTTGACTTGGACGGGTGTTGAGGATAAGCGTGTGCTTTGTACTGTGCTCACTAGGGTTCAAGAGCTTATCCTCAAGAGCGGTGATGTTTACGTGGCATATGGCACTGCCAGTCCCAGCGCTTCGCGTGTATCATAGTTCCTTATTTGAATAACTAGCACGGAGTCGAGTGCCCCCTCTAGTTGTAGCGGCCGTGTGATGTACTAATGCACGGACAGCAGAAAGTGGCATGGGGTAGGGGTATGGCACGTGGTCTCATTTCCCCAGGTCCGGTTTGGAATTGGGTTAACCTTTCCTTTTTACAGAATATGAGAAATGTGTGTCTCCCACATCCCAGAGCACCGAAGGGGAAATTTCCTACCGGCTTTGGGTGCCGAGCCTTGTCTTGTTGGAAAAAAGAGAACGTAACTGAGTAGATATCATATCTTTTTTTAATGTTTATTTTATTTATTTTGAGAGGGAGGGAGGGAGGATGGGACAGAGAGAGAGAGAGAGAGAGAAAGCACGAGTGGGGGAGGGGCAGAAAAAACAGGAGGAAGAGAACCCTAAGCAGGCTCCACGCTGTTAGTGCGGAGCCTGACCTGGGGCTCAAGCCCACGAACTGTGAGATCACGACCTGAGCCAAAACCAAGAGTCGGAGGCTCACCTGCCCGAGACACACAGGCATCCCGGAAATATCACATATTATGCATGTTTCTTCGGTGCTCACCTTTTACTGTGATGTTGACTAGTTTTAAAGTTAGATGGTGATCCTAAACATCTTTGGTATAGACCTGCACTCTTCCACAGTGACTCATCACTCGCAGCAGGTGGCGATTTACATTTAAATTAATTCAAATGAGGGGTGTCTGGTGGCTCAGTCGGTTAAGCGTCTGACTCTTGATTTTGGCTCGGGTCGTGATCTCGCCGTTCGTGGGATTGAGCCCCATGTCAGGCTCTGCACTGACAGAGCGGAGCCTGCTTGGGATTCTCTCTCTCTCTCTCTGTCTCTCTCTCTCTCTCTGTCTCTCTCTCTGCCTCTCCCCTGTTCACGTATGTTCTCACACAAAATAAATAAACATTAAAAGATGAATTAATTAAAACGAAATACAAAAATTCAGACCCCTCTTCATGTTAATGTACTTTCAATTACTCAGCAGCTACATGTGGCCAGTAGCTACCTACGTGTTGGGCAGTGTAGATATAAAACATTTCCATCAGAGCAGAAAGGTGTAGACATCTCCCTTATTTAGCTTTATTGTAGGATTTCATTGGAAATCCTCACATCCGAAAGCTGGGGTGACTAAAGGAGGGTGGGGTCAGGAAAGGTGTGCTATTCTAATCTTGGGTCACTTGGGAACATATACTTTATTATCGGTATGCTATTTAATTTGAAGAATGAATAATATATTAAAAGCAAAACAGGAAAGAGAATTGTGAAGTATGTTGACATTTACCTCATAGCTTTTTTAAAAGCTATGTGAGAAAAACTGATGTATAATAACAGAGAAAAAGCTTTTAGCAGTCTCCAAATGGAAGTGCTGTGGTCTTTTTCCTTTAGGACTTAACAACTGCTTTCCTGAAATGGTTCCTAAATATTGACCTAGCTAGAAGCAAAGCCTTGGGGGACGAGGCTTGCCCAAGTGTCACGTCATGTTGCATTCATGTCACGTAGCACTGCAGCATGGCAGTCTCGATTACAGATGTGACAACACGTGAATGTCCTCTGCAACCAATAAACGGCATGTATCTTGCCTCGATTGAAGTAATTGCCCATTATGTCTTAAGCAGCTTTCCCAATCTACCTGTGCATTAGGGAAGGAGTAGTACCCAGGAGAACTGAAGTGTATCCAGATTCCACACGTATTTACATAGTTCCACTTAGCGGAAATGGGTTTTTGAAAGCCTGGAGGGTGCTGTGCACAGGTGTGTGCCCGTGCCCACGTACACGCCTGCGTGCGTGTGCGCACACGCACATCTCAGAGGTTCTATTAAATGAGATTATTAGAACATAAGATGCCCATATCAGTGACTGTTACGTGCCGAATGGCCATGTTAATGCTTAACTTCCTCCTCCCCTCCTTTTTTTTTTTAAATGTTTATTTATTTTTGACAGAGAGAGAGACAGAGCATGAGCGGGGGAGGGGCAGAGAGAGAGAGAGAGGGAGACACAGAATCGGAAGCAAGCTCTAGGCGCTGACCTGTCAGCACAGAGCCCGACGCGGGGCTTGAGCTCACGGACCGCGAGATCGTGACCTGAGCCAAAGTCGGTCGCTCAACCGCCTGAGCCACCCAGGCGCCCCCTCCTCCCCTCCTTTTTAACCCTCCTCCCCCTTTGTGATAAATAATGGTATGAGAAAAGTCTGGGACATGTAATTTTCTTTATTGTCCGCAGCCTTAAATATAGCTACAAAATATGTTTTTTACAACCAGCAAGTCAAAGATTGGGATGATTGCCTGAGTAAAGCCCATCTCTTGTGAGTGCTCTTAGTGAGGAAGATGAAAGGTATGATTCTGCAGGCTCATCGGGTGCAATTGAGTCATCTGGGCCTTCTTGCTCTTATGTCCCGCTATTCACATGGAGTGACTAAGGCAGTGTAAGTGAGTTATTTCAAGATGCCAAGTGCTCTAGTATCTAGCAAAGCACTTTATTTCCATGGGACATTTTACGTAAGTTGGTGCATCACGGGCACAGGGATTTTGAAAATTGCACTTACGTATCAAATAAAGGAAGGGTCTATGAAGGCTTATTTTTCCCTAAAAATGTGCCAGAGAAATGCAGTGTAATTTCTGCTCTTGGGTCATAGATGTCATTTCACTGTCATCTGTCATTAGGGAGCACTTCCTAGTACCCATGTTTCTTTTGGCCGGAGAAAAAGTAGACCAATTATGAGGTAAACAGGCAGATTTTAACTCTAGTGTACATTTCTGAGCGGTATCCATTGGTCAAGGGGTCCTCTAACTCATTATTTCTAAAATTTTCATGATATTATGAGTCATTTGGAGAACTTGCTAAAAAACCCCAACAAAACCTTAAATTTCCGGTCCTACACCAAAGACCCTCCAAGAGTGAAGTTTGGCAAGCCAGCTCGACAAGCTCTCCAGCTGGTTATCATTATCAAGAAGTTTGGGAAACACTTCCTGGCTTGCCTTCCAAACCAAAGATGTGGGGATCATTTTAGAAATGCCTCAGTGTGTGATCTAAACGTCAAGGAGCTACGAAAGATTTTTCAAGAAGATGGTCAAAAAGTGCGGTAGCTCTAAAATTCTTTTCTGGATGTAATGATTTTGGAGAACAGCTTTGGGACTGAGAAACAATGTCTTATTGGAATCATCCTGAGAGAGAAATTATTCACCTTCAACAGGGGAAAGCCCCATAACGATGCTTTCTGTTATATGGATGCTTTGCTTTTTTAGGTTCTGCTCATGTGGCTCATGTGCTTATATGGCTCCGCCATGGTCAGAGATATGGTCTGGGAAGAAAGAGTATGATCTTTAGTCGAGGAGTAATGATATTGACCGTGTTTCTTTTCCTATCACTTGTCTCCAACCTAGCGTTCTGTGTGTAGTTGGAAGTTAATGCCTGGTGATTATTGAGATGATTATGCCACCTTGCTGATTCCATCAGGGTATGGACATCAGGGTATGATGATTTGTAATTTACAGAATGTTCTATATGAAAACATACGCGAGATACTAGGAAGATGGCGGCGTAGGAGGACGCTGGGCTCACCGCGCGTCCTGCTGATCACTTAGATTCCACCTACACCTGCCTAAATAACCCAGAAAGCCGCCAGAGGATTAGCAGAACAGAGTCACCGGACCCAAGTGCAGACGAGAGGCCCACGGAAGAGGGTAGGAAGGGCGGCGAGGCGGTGCGCGCTCCACGGACTGGCGGGAGGGAGCCGGGGCGGAGGGGCGGCTCGCCGGCCAAGCAGAGCCCCCGAGTCCGGCTTGCAAAAGCGGAGGGGCCTGACGGACTGTGTTCCGACAGCAAGCGCGACTTAGCGTCTGGGAGGTCATAAGTTAACAGCTCTGCTCGGAAAGCGGGAAGGCTGGAGGACAAAGGGAGGGGGAGCTGCGGAGCCCCCGGACGACAGAGCTCAGTTTGGCGGGGAACAAAGGCGCTCTCCAGCGCCATCTCCCCCGCCCATCCCCCAGCCAAAATCCCAAAGGGAACCGGCTCCGGCCAGGGAAATTGCTCGCTCCGCGCGAACACCCAACTCTGTGCTTCTGCGGAGCCAAACCTCCGGCAGCGATCTGACTCCCTCCGGCTGCACAGGGCCCCTCCTGAAGTGGATCACCTAAGGAGAAGCGAGCTAAGCCTGCCCCCCCTGCCGCCGTGCACCTTGCCTTCCCACCCCAGCTAATACGCCAGATCCCCAGCATCACAAGCCTGGCAGTGTGCAAGTAGCCCAGACGGGCCACGCCACCCCACAGTGAATCCCGCCCCTAGGAGAGGGGAAGAGAAGGCACACACCAGTCTGACTGTGGCCCCAGCGGTGGGCTGGGGGCAGACATCAGGTCGGACTGCGGCCCCGCCCACCAACTCCAGTCATACACCACAGCACAGGGGAAGTGCCCTGCAGGCCCTCACCACACCAGGGACTATCCAAAATGACCAAGCGGAAGAATTCCCCCCAGAAGAATCTCCAGGAAATAACAACAGCTAATGAGCTGATCAAAAAGGATTTAAATAATATAACAGAAAGTGAATTTAGAATAATAGTCATAAAATTAATCGCTGGGCTGGAAAACAGCATACAGGACAGCAGAGAATCTCTGGCTACAGACATCAGGGGACTAATGAACAGGCACGAGGAGCTGAAAAACGCTTTAAAGGAAATGGAAAACAAAATGCAAACCGCCACAGCTCGGATGGAAGAGGCAGAGGAGAGAATAGGTGAACTAGAAGATAAAGTTATGGAAAAAGAGGAAGCTGAGAAAAAGAGAGATAAAAAAATCCAGGAGTATGAGGGGAAAATTAGAGAACTAAGTGATACACTAAAAAGAAATAATTTACGCATAATTGGTATCCCAGAGGAGGAAGAGAGAGGGAAAGGTGCTGAAGGGGTACTTGAAGAAATCATAGCTGAGAACTTCCCTGAACTGGGGAAGGAAAAAGGCATTGAAATCCAAGAGGCACAGAGAACTCCCTTCAGACGTAACTTGAATCGATCTTCTGCACGACATATCATAGTGAAACTGGCAAAATACAAGGATAAAGAGAAAATTCTGAAAGCAGCAAGGGGTAAACGTGCCCTCACATATAAAGGGAGACCTATAAGACTCGTGACTGATCTCTCTTTTGAAACTTGGCAGGCCAGAAAGAATTGGCACGAGATTTTCAGGGTGCTAGACAGCAAAAATATGCAGCCGAGAATCCTTTATCCAGCAAGTCTGTCATTTAGAATAGAAGGAGAGATAAAGGTCTTCCCAAACAAACAAAAACTGAAGGAATTTGTCACCACTAAACCAGCCCTACAAGAGATCCTAAGGGGGACCCTGTGAGACAAAGTACCAGAGACATCACTACAAGCATAAAACATACAGACATCACAATGACTCTAAACCCGTATCTTTCTATAATAACACTGAATGTAAATGGATTAAATGCGCCAACCAAAAGACATAGGGTATCAGAATGGATAAAAAAACAAGACCCATCTATTTGCTGTCTACAAGAGACTCATTTTAGACCTGAGGACACCTTTAGATTGAGAGTGAGGGGATGGAGAACTATTTATCATGCTACTGGAAGCCAGAAGAAAGCTGGAGTAGCCATACTTATATCAGACAAACTAGACTTTAAATTAAAGGCTGTAACAAGAGATGAAGAAGGACATTATATAATAGTTACAGGGTCTATCCATCAGGAAGAGCTAACAATTATAAATGTCTATGCGCCGAATACTGGAGCCCCCAAATATATAAAACAATTACTCATAAACATAAGCAACCTTATTGATAAGAATGTGGTAATTGCTGGGGACTTTAACACCCCACTTACAGAAATGGATAGATCATCTAGACACACGGTCAATAAAGAAACAAGGGCCCTGAATGAGACACTGGATCAGATGGACTTGACAGATATATTTAGAACTCTGCATCCCAAAGCAACAGAATATACTTTCTTCTCGAGTGCACATGGAACATTCTCCAAGATAGATCATATACTGGGTCACAAATCAGCCCTTCATAAGTTTACAAGAATTGAAATTATACCATGCATACTTTCAGACCACAATGCTATGAAGCTTGAAGTCAACCACAGGAAAAAGTCTGGAAAACCTCCAAAAGCATGGAGGTTAAAGAACACCCTACTCACGAATGAGTGGGTCAACCAGGCAATTAGAGAAGATATCAAAAAATATATGGAAACAAACGAAAATGAAAATACAACAATCCAAACGCTTTGGGACGCAGCGAAGGCAGTCCTGAGAGGAAAATACATCGCAATCCAGGCCTATCTCAAGAAACAAGAAAAATCCCAAATACAAAATCTAACAGCACACCTAAAGGAAATAGAAGCAGAACAGCAAAGGCAGCCTAAACCCAGCAGAAGAAGAGAAATAATAAAGATCAGAGCAGAAATAAACAATATAGAATCTAAAAAAACTGTAGAGCAGATCAACGAAACCAAGAGTTGGTTTTTTGAAAAAATAAACAAAATTGACAAACCTCTAGCCAGGCTTCTCAAAAAGAAAAGGGAGATGACCCAAATAGATAAAATCATGAATGAAAATGGAATTATTACAACCAATCCCTCAGAGATACAAACAATTATCAGGGAATACTATGAAAAATTATATGCCAACAAATTGGACAACCTGGAAGAAATGGACAAATTCCTGAACACCCACACTCTTCCAAAACTCAATCAGGAGGAAATAGAAAGCTTGAACAGACCCATAACCAGCGAAGAAATTGAATCGGTTATCAAAAATCTCCCAACAAATAAGAGTCCAGGACCAGATGGCTTCCCAGGGGAGTTCTACCAGACGTTTAAAGCAGAGATAATACCTATCCTTCTCAAGCTATTCCAAGAAATAGAAAGGGAAGGAAAACTTCCAGACTCATTCTATGAAGCCAGTATTACTTTGATTCCTAAACCAGACAGAGACCCAGTAAAAAAAGAGAACTACAGGCCAATATCCCTGATGAATATGGATGCCAAAATTCTCAATAAGATACTAGCAAATCGAATTCAACAGCATATAAAAAGAATTATTCACCATGATCAAGTGGGATTCATTCCTGGGATGCAGGGCTGGTTCAACATTCGCAAATCAATCAACGTGATACATCACATTAACAAAAAAAAAGAGAAGAACCATATGATCCTGTCAATCGATGCAGAAAAGGCCTTTGATAAAATCCAGCACCCTTTCTTAATAAAAACCCTTGAGAAAGTCGGGATAGAAGGAACATACTTAAAGATCATAAAAGCCATTTATGAAAAGCCCACAGCTAACATCATCCTCAACGGGGAAAAACTGAGAGCTTTTTCCCTGAGATCAGGAACACGACAGGGATGCCCACTCTCACCGTTGTTATTTAACATAGTGCTGGAAGTTCTAGCATCAGCAATCAGACAACAAAAGGAAATCAAAGGCATCAAAATTGGCAAAGATGAAGTCAAGCTTTCGCTTTTTGCAGATGACATGATATTATACATGGAAAATCCGATAGACTCCACCAAAAGTCTGCTAGAACTGATACATGAATTCAGCAAAGTTGCAGGATACAAAATCAATGTACAGAAATCAGTTGCATTCTTATACACTAACAATGAAGCAACAGAAAGACAAATAAAGAAACTGATCCCATTCACAATTGCACCAAGAAGCATAAAATACCTAGGAATAAATCTAACCAAAGATGTAAAGGATCTGTATGCTGAAAACTATAGAAAGCTTATGAAGGTAATTGAAGAAGATTTAAAGAAATGGAAAGACATTCCCTGCTCATGGATTGGAAAAATAAATATTGTCAAAATGTCAATACTACCCAAAGCTATCTACACATTCAATGCAATCCCAATCAAAATTGCACCAGCATTCTTCTCGAAACTAGAACAAGCAATCCTAAAATTCATATGGAACCACAAAAGGCCCCGAATAGCCAAAGGAATTTTGAAGAAGAAGACCAAAGCAGGAGGCATCACAATCCCAGACTTCAGCCTCTACTACAAAGCTGTCATCATCAAGACAGCATGGTATTGGCACAAAAACAGACACACAGACCAATGGAATAGAATAGAAACCCCAGAACTAGACCCACAAACATATGGCCAACTCATCTTTGACAAAGCAGGAAAGAACATCCAATGGAAAAAAGACAGCCTCTTTAACAAATGGTGCTGGGAGAACTGGACAGCAACATGCAGAAGGTTGAAACTAGACCACTTTCTCACACCATTTACAAAAATAAACTCAAAATGGATAAAGGACCTAAATGTGAGACAGGAAACCATCAGAACCTTAGAGGAGAAAGCAGGAAAAGACCTCTCTGACCTCAGCCGTAGCAATCTCTTACTCGACACATCCCCAAAGGCAAGGGAATTAAAAGCAAAAGTGAATTACTGGGACCTTATGAAGATAAAAAGCTTCTGCACAGCAAAGGAAACAACCAACAAAACTAAAAGACAACCAACGGAATGGGAAAAGATATTTGCAAATGACATATCGGACAAAGGGCTAGTATCTAAAATCTATAAAGAGCTCACCAAACTCCACACCCGAAAAACAAATAACCCAGTGAAGAAATGGGCAGAAAACATGAATAGACACTTCTCTAAAGAAGACATCCAGATGGCCAACAGGCACATGAAAAGATGTTCAGCGTCGCTCCTTATCAGGGAAATACAAATCAAAACCACACTCAGGTATCACCTCACGCCAGTCAGAGTGGCCAAAATGAACAAATCAGGAGACTATAGATGCTGGAGAGGATGTGGAGAAACGGGAACCCTCTTGCACTGTTGGTGGGAATGCAAATTGGTGCAGCCGCTCTGGAAAACAGTGTGGAGGTTCCTCAGAAAATTAAAAATAGACCTACCCTATGACCCAGCAATAGCACTGCTAGGAATCTACCCAAGGGATACAGGAGTACTGATGCATAGGGGCACTTGTACCCCAATGTTCATAGCAGCACTCTCAACAATAGCCAAATTATGGAAAGAGCCTAAATGTCCATCAACTGATGAATGGATAAAGAAATTGTGGTTTATATACACAATGGAATACTACGTGGCAATGAGAAAAAATGAAATATGGCCTTTTGTAGCAACGTGGATGGAACTGGAGAGTGTGATGCTAAGTGAAATAAGCCATACAGAGAAAGACAGATACCATATGGTTTCACTCTTATGTGGATCCTGAGAAACTCAACAGGAACCCATGGGGGAGGGGAAGGGAGAAAAAAAAAAGACGTTAGAGTGGGAGAGAGCCAAAGCATAAGAGACTGTTAAAAACTGAGAACAAACTGAGGGTTGATGGGGGGTGGGAGGGAGGGGCGGGTGGGTGATGGGTATTGAGGAGGGCACCTTTTGGGATGAGCACTGGGTGTTGTATGGAAACCAATTTGTCAATAAACTTCATAAAAAAAAAAAAAAAAAAAAAGAAAACATACGCGAGACTTCTGCTTCTAGGCAAGATGAAATAACAGGACCCTGAGTTTCACCCTCCCACCTGAAACACCACCTGACCAAAACGCGTGTGCACACACACACACAATTTATGAAAAAATGGTTTTCCAGAAAATGAACATCAAATGACAGTGAACAGAGGTGCCTAAGAAATGGAAAAACAAACGTGAGTCTTACAATTGTTCCAGCTTATTCCTTAAAAGAATTCCCAGGCCGTACCACAGGGAGATGGAATCAGGGTGGAGTCAGGTGAATTCTCCGACTTGAGAAGATAGAGCTGAGGGACTGAGGGCTAGCGTCTGTAGAACAAAGTACTGGAGATGAAAGAAATGAACAGAAATAGAAATATTGACACCTGCACAGGTTCTCATTCGTGTATTTGGCCAAGTACACGCACATGAGAAAATTATCCCAGGGCAATGAAAGAACCATCTGAGACATTTAGAAGGAACAGGACTCAGTGTTAACATGGGGCTACTCATAACCCATGGGGAAGTAGATAGAGGACTCAGAAGGAACTTGCCTCAATAGTGGGGGGAATAATTAGCGTTAGGCTAAACAATTCTTATCCTACTTAACGCATCATACAAACAAAGCCCCCCCCCCCCCGAAAAAGATCAAACTGCTTCTAAATAAGTTAACTGCATCCAAGAACAAAGCTTAAGGATATTTATAGAAATACAAAAATATCCAACAACTCATAAGATAGAATTTGTAAGGTCTGACATCTATGAAAATTTGCAGACATGCAAAGAAATTGGAAAATAAGTTCCACAATAAGGGTAAAAATCAATCAAAACCAATGGAGAACTAACACAGATGTTAGAATTAGTAGATGAAGACATTTAAAAATTATAACTGCATAATATGTGTTCAAAAAGTTAAGCAGAGACAGGTATGATATTAAAAAAACACCCAAATCACCCTTCTAGAGATCAAAACCGTAATGTCTGGAATAGAAATTGCACAGAATGAGATTAAAGACTGATTAGACCTTGCGGAAGATAAGATTAGTAAACTTGAAGACAGCAGCAGGAGCTCTCCAAAATGCAATACAGAGAAGAACACACACACGCACGGAAAGAGGCATCTGAGAGTGGTGAGACAGCTATAAGCACCCTGATATATATGCAATTTGAGTCTCTGAAGGGGAGAGAAGAAAAATGTTTCAAAAAATAATGACTCCAAGGGATGAATCACTAAATTCGATTCCTGAAACTGATACTGCACTGTATGCTAACTAACTAGAATTTATTTATTTTTTAAAAATTTTCAAATGTTTATTTTGAGAGCAAGCACGAGTGAGGGAGGAGCAGAGAGGGAGACATAGAATCCGAAGCAGGCTCCAGGCTCCAAGCTGTCAGCACAGAGACCGACACGGGCTCGAACTCACATACTGTGAGATCATGACCTGAGCTGAAGTCAGACACTTAACCAACTGAGCCACCCAGGTGCCCCGATTTTCACCACTTTTATTCAACAGAGTGTTAGAAGTCCTAGCCACAGCAATCAGACGATAAAAGGAAATAAAAGGCATCGAAATGGGTAAGAGGTAAATCTTTCACTATTTGCTGATGACACGATACTAGATGTAGAAAACCCTACAGACTCCACCAAAACACTACTAGAACTGCTAAATGAACTCAGTAAATTTGCAGGACACAAAATTAACATACAGAAATCTGTTGCATTTCTATACATTAATAATGAAGCAGCAGAAAGAGAAATGAAGAAAACAATCCCATTTACAGTTGCACCAAAAGTAATAAAATACTCGGGGATTAACCAAAGAGGTGAGAGAACTGTACTCGGAAAACTAGAAAACGTTGATGAAAGAAATTGAAGATGACGCAAACAATTGGAAAGATATTCCACGCTAATAGACTAGAAGAACAAATAATGTTAAAATGTCCATATTATCCAAAGCAATCTACGGATTTAATGGGATCTCTATCAAAATACCAACAGCTGGGGCACCTGGGTGGCTCAGTCAGTTGAGTGTCTGTTTTATTTTTGAGAGAGAGAGAGAGAGAATGAATCCGAAGCAGGCTCCAGGCTCTGAGCTGTCAGCACAGAGCCCGATGTGAGGCTCAAACCCACGGACTGTGAGATCACAAGCTGAGCTGAAGTCGGATGCTTTACCGACTGAGCCACCCAGGTGCCCCGAGCATCTGACTCTTGATCTTGACTCAGGTCAGGATCTCACGGTTGTAGGATCGAGCCCTGCATTGGGCTCCACGCTGCCAGCGCAGATCCTGCTTGGGATAATTGAACGGGCGAACAGAAAAATACCAACAACGTTTTTCACAGAACAAGAACAAATAATACTAAAATTTGTATGGAACCATTGAAGTCCACAAATAGCCAAAGCAATCTCGAGAAAGAAGAACAAAGCTGGAAGCATTACAATCCCAGATTTCCAGATATACTACAAAGGTATAGCCATCAGTAAACAGTATGGTACTGGCACAAAAATAAACACATAAATCAATGTAACAGAATAGAGAGCCCAGAAATAAACCCATGCTTATATGGTCAATTAATCTACGACAAAGGAGACAAGAATATATAATGGGAAAAATCTCGTCAACGAATGGTGTTGGAAAACTGAACAACTACATGCAAAAGAATGAAACTGGACCACTTTCTTACACCATACACAGAAATAAACTCAAAACGGATTAAAGACATAAAATTGAGACCCAAAAACATCAAACTCCTAAAAGAAAACATAGGCAGTGATTTCTTTGACATCAGCCACAGCAACATTTTTCTACATCTATCTCCTAAGGCAAGGGAAACAAAAGGAAAACTAAACTATTGGGACTATGCCAACATAAAAAGCTTTTGCACAGTGAAGGAAACCATCAACAAAACCGAAAGGTAACCTACTGAATTGGAGAAGATCTTTGACAATGATATGTCTAGTAAGGGGTTAATATCCAAAATATATAAAGAAGTTATACAACTCAACACCAAAAAAGCCAACTAACCCAATTAAAAATGGGCAGCGGACCCGAAGAAACATTTTCTCAAAGAAGACATATAGATCTCCCATAAGCACATGAAAAGATGCTGATTATCTCTCAGCATCAAGGAAATGCAAATCAAAACTACCATCAGATATCACCTTACACCAGTCAAAATGGGTAAAATCAACGACACGAGAAATAACCAGTGTTGGTGAGGATGTGGAGAAAAAGGAACCTTTGTGCGGTGTTGGTAGGAAGGCAAACGGGTGTTGTCCCTGTGGAAAGTAATATGGGGATTCCTCAAAAAATTAAAAATTAGAAATACCATATGATCGAATAATGCCACTACTGGACATTTACCTGAGGAAAACGAAAAGACTAATTCAAAAAGGTATATGTACCCTATGTTTATTGCATTATCTACAATATCCAAGATATGGAAGCAACCCATGTCCGTCAGTAGATGAATGGACAAAGAAGATGTGGTATATAGATACAATGGAATATTATTTGGCCATCAAAAAGAACGAAATCTTGCCATTTGCAACAACAAGGATGGACCTAGAGGGTATAATGCTAAGTGAAATAAGTCAGATAGAGAAAGGAAAATATCATATAGTTTCACTCACATGTGCAATTTAAGAACCAAAACAAATGAATAAACAAAAAAATGGACAAATACGTTCCAGGAATCCCACTTCTGGGTATATATTATAACACTGTGCTGTATACATGAAATTTTCTAAAATAGTAGAGCTTAAGTGTTCGCAGCAGGAAAAGGTGACTGTGTGAGGTGAGGGATGTATTCATGAGCCTGATTGTGGTAATCATTTCACAATGTATGTGTATATCAAATCATCATATGCGTACAAGTCTCTTTGTCAATTACCCCTTAATACAGCTTGCATGATGCAGGGAGAAATTCAGAATCTGGGACAGTTCAATCTTACACTGTAAGGTGTTCCCCTCCTCACTTCTGACAGGCTTCCCGTGAGAATGCTAAAGATCCCAAAAAAGATTGCAAATGCTGTTTCAGATTTGCTCTCTCTTAGAACCTTTAGAAAAATGCACGGTGACAGGTGTATTTTCTTAGCAAATGTGGAAGAAGAAATTGGCCCTCTCTTCCTGAGAGGAGGGGCAAAGATGAGCTTTCACTGACTACTGTTCATAGTTTTCTCAGAAAAGGTGATAAACAAAATTCATTAAAAACTTTCTCGGGATACCTTATGGTGATATTTTATGCAGAGAAAACCATTAAGTACACTCTGTCTTTTGAGGCATAATGAATGGAAATGAATTTGCACTTTTCATGAAGGCTTTGTCTCGTAATTTCAGTAGGTTTTCGTGTGGAATTGTTTTCCCAAGTTCACTTTTTGTAATTCTATTTTTGAATATGTATTGTGAAATGCTTTAAGCCTATATATGTCATAAAAAATAATAGCTGAAGTAGCCCTTAGGGGAAACTCCATAATATTGGTACGGCTATTTTAGTGCATTCATAATTGAATGGGCGAACCGAAGAGCCATGAGTTTGTGTTTCTTATTACACAAAATCTGCTGATATCATGGAATATGTTAGGGCCACAATTTTTGTACCACCGTAATGGCATGGTGTGGTGTGGCACTAATAGGAAAATTGTCTGTGCCTTGTAGGTGTCTGGACCTTCAGAAAATAAGCCAGAAAGATAAATGAAGCACAGGCCTTTCACCCATTTTCATTTGAAAACGTTTTCCCCTGAGAAAGTAGCAGTTTTAGGTTGCTTGTGCTTGGTGTTAAAAAAGAAGGCTAGGTTGGGGCGCCTGGGTGACTCAGTCAGTTGAGTGTCCGACTTCGGCTCAGGTCATGATCTCACAGTTCGTGGGTTTGAGCCCCGCGTCGGGCTCTGTGCTGACAGCTCGGAGCCTGGAGCCTGCTTCAGATCCCGTGTCTCCCTCTCTCTCTGCCGCTCCCCCGATCGCACTCTGTCTCTTTCTCTCTCTCAAAAATAAAATAAAAAACTTGAAAAAAAAAAAAAGAAAAGAAAAGGCTGGATTGGTAACCATAAGACAAGGGTCTAAAACAAGTTTTGTTACTGTCCTGTCTTATGCAAGTCACTTTCTCTCATCAGGGAAAAGAAGGACTTAAATGTCCTTTGAGATCCCTTTCTCTTTGTTTTAATGTTTATTTTCAGAGAGCGAAAGAGAGAGAGAGAGAGAGCATGTGTGAGCGGGGTGGGGGCAGAAAGAGAGAGAGGGAGAGAGAATCCTAAGCGGGCTCCGTGCTGTCAGTGTAGAGCCCGATGTGAGGCTTGATCTCACAAAACATGAGATCAAGAATCGGACATTTAACTGACTGAGCCACCCAGGCGCCCTGAGATCTCTTTCTGTTCTAGAATTTCAACCACTTCTCAGGCAAAATGGAGGGAATACAAGAAGAAATCAGGCAAGAATCCTTATTTTTCATTCAAGTAAACCTCAAGACAAGATTAACCGTAGAAGAATGAAATTTCAGTGGGAGATTAGTAAATTCCGTAAATGCCACGTTTATTGTGAGTCGACAGTAACATGCAAAATGAGACATTCAACAGTGCAGACTGGGGAAATGGTATGATGGATGAGTATTTCAAGTGAAAACTTAGGGCAGGTTATTATCCCAGATTATCTGAAGCAGCCGATACTACTAAAATATAAGAATAACAATTCAGGGGGCGTCTGGGTGGCTCAGTCCGTTGAGCGTCTGACTTCGGCTCAGGTCATGATCTTGCAGTTCATGAGTTCAAGCCCCGTGTCGGGCTCTGTGCTGACAGCTCAGAGCCTGGAGCCTGCTTCGGATCCTCTGTCTCTCTCTCTCTCTCTCTCTCTCTCTCTCTCTGCCCCTCCCCTGCACTTGCGCGCTCTCTCTCAAATAAACGTTTTAAAAAATAACAATTTAGTGCATTTAAACAGAGAGTTACTGAGGTCCTTTCAAGAATTCAATTACCACTTGCAGTTGAAAGGGTCTATGTGAGGCCCCTTTGAATGACCATTTCAGGGGAAGGGAGCTATCGCATTTCTTCCTTCAGATGAGTCCAGTCCAGAGGTGAGCAGCGATGCTACCTTCTAGAAGAACAGGTGGTTGATGAAATGAACCAATGAGTTTATTGTCGATGTTGTGGGAAAAGTGCTTGGACGTGTGGCACCCAATTTTGTTTGGAAACTCGTGTGGAAGACTACCCAAAGCGGGTTTTTCTCATTGATTAACAGTAGTAGTCTTCGATGTTTGCCTGTTTGAAAATGTTGCTTTTCCAGACTCTTCAAAGAACAAGGATGTCACCTATCAGTTCACGGCAGGAACAGCGAGTTCTGGGATTTCCAGCGAGGTCGTGAATAATCTTGTTCTTCCTAAGTCACAGTTTAGGGGAATGAATGCAATTTGATAAAGAATGCGGTACAAGATATCCTTGGAAGGAAATAGTCCTGATGCCTATCCCTAATCAAGGCGGAAAAGATACTCAGAGATGATGCTGGGTGTAGGAGAAAATACACTGGATTAAGGAGCGCCCTTGTTGTGATGAGCCCTGGTCATGTACGGAAGTGTTGAATCACTGTACTGTGCATCTGAGACTCATAGCACACTGGATTTTACTTAACTGGAATTCAAATAAAAACTTAAAAAAGGGAAACTAAAAAAAAAAAAAAAGTAGGAGAATGAGTTTCTAGCCCTAGTTCAGCCACTTACACACTGAACCACAAAATCTTTTTCTGTAAATAAGGATGCTATTATCAACCCTGCCCAACTCATAGACAAGCTATAAGGAACCGGTAGTGAACACACACACAGAAAATCACAATGCTTAAAACTGTAATGCACTATAGAAGTTATATTCACACTATAGAATAAGATTACAATGTACTAGGAGCTGTTAATTGTATGCAAGCTATAATGATGAGAGCCTTAGGTGTAGAATCAGATGGTGCGTAATTTTTGTTTAAAAATTTTTTAATGTTTTTATTTATTTTTGAGACAGAGAGAGACAGAGCATGAGCAGGGGAGGGGCAGAGAGAGAGGGAGACACAGAATCCGAAGCAGGGTCCAGGGTCCGAGCTGTCAGCACAGAGCCTGACGCGGGCCTCAAACCCACATACCGCGAGATCATGACCTGAGCCGAAGTCGGATGCTCAACCGACTGAGCCACCCAGGCGCCCCACATAATTTTTGTTTAAATCCACTTCAGCTCTAAGTAGCTATGCTAGGCGTGAGTGAGTCTTTTCCATAACCTGGACCCACATTCCTTACCTGAAAAATGAGTGAGTTTGAACCAGAACAGTAATTTTGCAGTTGTTACAATGTATGGAACAATGTAGTTTTTAAAGTTTATTTTTATTTATTTTGAGAGAGAGATAAAGAGCAAGCGGGGGAGGGACAGAGACAGGGAGACCGAATCCCAAGCAGGCTCCGTGCTGTCAGCGCAGAGCCTGATGCAGGGCTCAAACTCACCAACCAGGAGATGGTGACCTGAACCGAAGTCAAGAGTCAGACGCTTAATTGACTGGGCCACCCAGGGGCCCCTGAGCAATGTATTTAAATGAGGCCTCATGAAGAAGGTTATTATTTAATACAGATAAAACCAGAACTGCTCTGGTTAAAGTAGGGTTAAAGGTCCTAGGTTACTGCCCCTTAAATCCTACCTCCATGTCCTTCCCCAGTCCGTGAGACAACTCTTTGAAGCGACTGGACTAGATCTCTTGGGTGCTAAGCAGTTTTAAAATATTCTTTCCTGATTCACGCCATTATAATATACAACCTCGCACTTGGTCTTAACGCTACAGAAGTGCTGATTGGATTATTAAGGAATGAAGTGTGTCAATGTCACTGTCTTCGGATCACGGAAGTCTCTTTCCCCTTGACTTTCTGGCGAGGAAAGTCACTTTGCAATATATGTTTTGATTTTGCGAAGATCCAGTTAGTTTTTCTTCTTGGGCCTGGATCGATCAAAAGGAGGGGGAGGTAAGATTGTGTCTATGTCGCGTAATGAAGTGTTTGCTAGGTGGGCATCTATAGAGAGGATGGGACGCTGGAATTTTTGTTCTGGTTTAAAGCCAGTACCCTCGCTTCTGTGTTTTGCTACAATTGTGATTTAGAGCCCAAATAATCGGCAGTAGAATCCTACATCCACAACTTAATTGCTGTGTGACCCTGGGCAAATTGTTGAATGTCACCGAGCCTCAGTTGCTACACCTATAAAGTTACTCTGAGATCGTTGAAAGGATTAAGTGAGATAATGCATTCCAAGCTCCATGACCCGCAGCGGATGATAAATTAGATAAATTAGCGTTCAGGTCGTTTCTCCTCTCCTTCCGTCTATGAACGGGAGTGCAGTTCACTGCTAACTTGGCTATCGATTAAGCGTTATGGGCAACCTTTTCTCCGCTCTTTTGGGGGAAGATGGTATCGAGAACGAATTTGTGCGTAGTCTTGAAATTCCATCTTGGTCTATGTTAATATCCTTCTTGATAAGAAAGCCTATGCAGACTGCTGTCATGTCAGACTCAGCCTGAACGGAGGTTTCGCCTCCTTCACCCACTCTTGTGTTTGAAGGGCAGAAGTGAGCACAGTGCTACCACACGTTGAGATCTCAGAAGTGAGGAGGAATTCAAAGGCTTTTGTATAATCCAGAACTTGGTAAAATCAGCCTTTCACTAATTGCAAGTATTTTTTTCTTATGTATTAGATGATCTCCAGGTTTATGGATATCCTTCCCAGACATAACTTCCAGCGAGCTCTATCTTTTATGACCATAAAAATGCACAGGGAAATGGAAAAGTATTAGAATATTGAATTAAAATGTGTTTACTATTCTCAGTGTAACACTATACCAATTTTTATTACATTTGTTCTGTTTCTTAGAGCATAACAGAATATTATATCTAAGGCAGAAAGCCCTATGAAGATTGCAAGGAAATCTGAATTACATTTTCATGCATCTACAGTGTCATATGACAAAATGAAAAATGTAAATAATATAGTTAGTTCTCAGAAAGATAGCCATTAGAATCCATCTTATTTTATTAAGATACATCAATGTCAGTGGGAGCCAGCTTTTATTTTTTCAACATGCTAAATCATTGCACGACTTTGTGTTGAAATGTCCATAGATGGGTTTTGTGATCTTGAATGTGATAATGTCTGCAATGCCTCTCTAATGCGGCTATTTTTTTCTTCTTTAATTAAGATCATCTAGAAGTGTTAAAGTCTCATTATTATTGGATCCTTGAGGGCTGTGACCATGCTTTCTTAGTGCTTTGTAAATCCCATAGCACCTGGGGTGTTAATAGACACTTGAGGATGACATTTTATATGTCAATAGTAGCACAGCAAAGGTGTTTAATAATACACATGGAGAAAAGATTTTGGCGGGTACGCTTGTGACATTTTGAGACTTTTTTCATCCTAATGTAAGACTGTAGGTCATATAAAAGGGAAGCCAATCGAGATACAACAGGATTTCAGAAAGAACCAAACAGTTCCAATTTGGAATAATAGATCGTTTTATTATGAAACAGTTCGGACATACAGAACACCGTGGAAAGTTTTAGAACACCCACATATACACCACCCAAAATAAGCAAAAGTGCTAATATACTGCGAATTTGCTTCAAAAAAATTTTTTTTAGAAAATAAAATGTTTCAGATACATTCAAATTTCTTCTGTTTGAATCTCTTTGGATCTCTTCCTGGAGGCAACAATTAGGCCGAACTTGGCATATATAATTCCAGTCCATGCTTTTATAATTTTACTCTGCGTGTCTGTAACCACAATCAATACATAAGATTGATTTGTTCATTTTAAAATATACGTAAATGGTACCCCACTGTTCGTATCATTTTGACTTACTTCTGTGTAGCGTGCTTGTTTGTGTGTTTGTTTAGTTTTTCTCCTGGCTTCCAAGGATTCAGAGTCTTTACCCTTCTCCAGCCCTAGTTTTTCCCTCTCCATGCTGATTTGGGAGTTGTTTCTTTAGATTGGGAAAGTTCCCATACACAGGGAAATAACAGATCGCACACCCAAAGGGGGTTATTGGAAAGAGTTTAACAAAAGAACTGCGCACAAAGGTGTGGACAGGGTCAACAAACACCAGAGTTCTTGGGGATAATGGATAATCTTGGGGCTCCTGCTGTAGGAGAAGCTATTACCACCTTGAGTTCTGAGAGGCACAAGTCGATGCAGTTGTTAGAGGTGTGACCCTTTAGATGCGGAGAGCAGAACGGAGAAGGGTGAAGACCGATCTTAATGGGCAAATGGAAAATACTCAGTAGAGGCCTCTATTTCTGTTCCTTCAATGGCGACAGTTGCCATTTTTAACACATGTATTTAAACTCTAAGGCTAATCAACAGCTTTGCTCCTTAGGCCTTCAGAAAAGTAAATTCAAGCTCTCCCGTTCCATGTCGTGTCTAATATTCTACCTTGTTTCCCCCCTCCTTGTTATTTTCACCGTTATTCGTGTTAATCATTGTCAATATTTATTTGGATTTAACAAGCTATGTTAACTCATTTCTTTGCTTTTTCATCCTACTTCTTCCGTACGGTTCCAATTTCCTTTACTAACATGGAACAGTTGTTCTGTGGAGGCCCTCCATGCCCTTAAAGTGGGGGCATACCTCTGGGGGGAGGTCTGCATGAACTGCTGTGGGATTTGCCCAGTTCCGTTCTTGTGTTAATTCTCAGTGTCCAATGGGTGCTGCTTCTCTGACCTCCATTTTATGAGGGTCACTTTTTTCTTTTTCACGCAAGGCATCGTAGGGCTGGGTTAGGGCAGGACGGGGAAGATTCCTTGCCTGGTCCTTGGACCTCTGGGAATACTTTTTTATTCTAGTCCCACTTTTGATAGACTTTTGGGGGGGGGGTTAGGCTTTATTCAGGGAGCTCAGTTCCAGCTCCTTCACCACACACACGCCTCCGGGCATCTTTCAAGTTCATATGCCTCCTACTCACCTTCTGGCTTAGAGGTCCAGCTTTATTTTTGTTACTAAGGGTTTCCCTTTCTTGCTTTTAGCCCTGGGTGTATACTTTTTAAAAGAAAAATGCATTTCATTCAGTACTTCTATTTGTTTTAAGGCAGAGGGGATGTTTTCTGTGTTAGGTTAGTTGACCTTAGTGACTTCGAAATTCAATAATGGATTCCTTGCAGCTCCATAATCCTATGAAGAGAATTTCTGCTTTGTGCTTTTTGTGCGGTTGCTATTTTTATCCACTTTTCCCATTCCTTTCCTTTTCTTGCTTGGGTGTTTTTGATCTCCCTTACCTTACCCGGCTTATTTTTCTTTCTCTTGCCTTTTTTACACTCCATTCAGATGATTATTTTTGTACATTATAGAAAAATGGAAAGCTGCCATTCTACTTAGTATGCTTTCAATTCTATTTTAAGCTTTCCGTTTTCTAGTTGTCTCCAAAATCTTCTTTGATTCTTTGTTGTCTCCACTCATTGGCTGGCTCCCTACACTGTGCGAGATCTTCAATTAGCCACATTTCACCATTCTTCCCTAGGCTTATGCCTGTATCTTGTCGCTTGCTGATTTCATTTGCTCCTCAGCTTCCTGCCTAGTTGCCTGGAAACGAATTCTGGGCATTTCTTCCCTCTAGCTATCTAGGATGGCAAAACCGAGAGGCTGAAGAAAACTGCCACAAAGTTATTTTTTAGTGGAAATCATGTTTACTCCCATGTATGGTTAATTTTGCTCATTTTCTCAGAGCAAATAAAGAGCTTATGTTGGGGGTAAAAATAAAAGGAAGATATAAATTGTCAATATAAACTCATCTGGCCGCAGCTTGGTTTTATTCAATATCTGAACGTGGGAGATCCATAAGACATCGCCAATGTAACTAGAGGAGGAAATCAGCACTTAGGTTCTCGGCGTTTGTATTGAACCGTCTTTTGAAGAGATTTTTGAAAATTATTAGGTCTACACATTCAGTTTTGCAGCCCAACGGAATCATCCTTCCTACTTCTTACACGGCTCTCTCTTTCTTCCTCTGTGTTGTTATTTTTGGATTTCTAACATCATGTGTATCTTAATTAAAACAATACATGCAGAGAGTTTAAACCAGCCAAAAGGCTTATTTAAAAAATGGCATTCCTCTGCCCACATCTCTCAGCCCTGTTCCTCAGAGGCAACCTACTTCCAAATCTTTGCACTCCTCCTACTGTCGAAAGTGTAGATTTAGCACGCCCACACCACCCCCACGTTCTCCAGTTACCCCTCCTCATGGTTCTAATAGGATCAGGATGTTTGGTTTAGCAAATATTCAGGGTTTGCAGTATTTTGTCTTTACGGATTGTTCGCAAAAGGGCGAACGCATATCCCTTATCTGCTATGACACTTGGTTTGGCCTAGAATTAAAAATTGCTGGTTTATTTTTTTTTCCACTTTATTACTCTTCGGTATACAGTCATTCATTTCCTCCCTACACCATCCTGAATAACTGTAAACCCTTTCTTTAAGCACATCGACTGTTCTATCATTTTAAGGCCTTTTCTTCTTCTTGGAAGCACCTGTCACAGCTATTCTTAGAGCCTGGAGGCCTGTTGCTCGGTTGGAATCCTGTTATGTCCATTGACCACTATCTTTGGAATTCTCTTCACCATTCTCCTGAATTAGGGTCCCCGTAGTTACTTTCCCTTGGGTTGGTCAGCTTCTTCTGCGAGGACTGTCCAATCCCCTGCTTAGGGGATACATATCCGAATTCTAAACACCAAGGAGAGAAAACACTGATCTTCAGAACTTACACAGCTTCACTCCTCTCTCGCTCCGTTGATGACAGCAAATCACAGGGCCCGCCCAGAGTCAGGGTGACAGAACCGGAGTGCTAACAATGTAGTTGTGTAATAGACTATTTCAGTAAGTATTTAGGTCTCAGATCTGCTTAATGAAAGAAGCCCGATCCGACGTCCATCTTCTGACATGCTGTTAACTTCTCTGCTGGTTTTTCTTCTTGCATTTTTCGGTCCTTTCTCTTTCTTTTATTGCCATTTTGCTGAGGATTCTGGAAGGAGTGGTAACAATCCTTTATGTTTAATCCACCCTTTAAAACCGGACACCCCCCCCCCCTTTTTTTTTTTTTTGGTTATCTCTTTCAACTACTCTCCTACATCAAGGCACTTATTTGGAAGTTGTTTATGAAGACGTATTGAATAACCACAGCCACAAAAAACTATGCTTGATTCTCATTAGATTGTTGTTCTCACTGCTTTTGGCTTAGGGTAATTTTATGGTTATATCGTGACACAGAAGTGTTCTTTTTTAAAGAAGCATCGGTTTATTAAACTTTCAAAATCTGAAAAAAAATTGCAGTGGGGAATTATGGGGTCTGAAGTAAAATATAACGTCTCGCTTTTGCTTTTGTTTGTGTTTTCTACAGACAGCGCAATGAAGGTGCGTAGTTGTAGGGTGAGCTCCCCTGGGGTGAACCTGGACCCAAAGGGGAAAACAGACTTTTAGGTCCATTGCATGTAATCTGAGAAGGGGTGAGCTTCGACTGTAGGAAGACAGTGGAGTATAACTGAGGAGAGTAAAAGGTTTGATCTTGGACTTCCCTAGATTAGAATTCAACCTGCCCGGCATATTAGCTATCTGACTTTGCGTACTTTACTTTAACTTTTTGGTTCCCAATCTCCTTGTACCTCAAATTGAGATAAACATACCCAAGTCATGGGTTTGCTGTGTTGATTAAATGAAATATTATACACGAAAATAACATCTCCAAGTATAAGCTTTCTGGAACACTTTATTCCAGAAAGTATGGAGATTTATCGCTAGAAAATACCTTGACGGATACACACGCGTTTTTATACCAGGTTGTTCATGGAGGAGTTTATCATGCCAAAAATAGTAAAACGACCTAAATGTTCGTTAATAAGCGATTTTTTAAAATGTTTATTTTTGAGAGAGAGAGAGAGAGAGAGAGAGAACGAGGGAGGGGCAGAGAGAAAGGGGGACAGAGGATCCGAGGCGGGCTCTGAGCTGACAGTAGCGAGAGCCCAATGCAGGGCTCAAACTCATGAACTATAAGATCATGACCTGAGCTGAAGTTGGACGCTCGATTGACCAAGCCACCCAGGAGCCCCAATAAGTGATTGTTTACACAAACTTTATGATCCATTCACAGAATGCAGTACTATGCAAAATTTAAAAAGAAATTTAACTATTATTTCAGGCACATAGCGTAGTGGTTAAAAGTATAACTACCTGGGTTTGCATTCTGGTGAGCCACCTACTAACTGCATGACCTTGGACAAGTCACTTAACCTCTCCGTGTATCCATTTCTTCTCCTATAAAATATGGATAATAGTATTAGCTAATTCATTGGGTAAAGCACTTAGAACATTGCCTGGCATATAGTAAGGCTATATAAATATTTTCCATCATCATTTATAGCCAGATAAGAACAGATAAATGTTGTTGCATTTTTAGAAATGCTTTGGCCATTTTGTCTTACAGATTTGAGTTCTTTAAAATAGTTTTGCATATGCCAACATTTTTATATGTGTCGGTTGAAGAACCATGTTCAACAAGGCCCAGGCATTTGACAAGGGGCAGGCAACGGGAGAAATGTGCTGGGAGCATTGAATGTCTCCTTATTCTAGAACATCATTGACTCCATAAACATTTTCTTAGAGCAGATGTTCGGTAATACATCTGACCTTTGGGAAGAGAAAAATATGGATTTATTCAGAAGGCATATTGCCAACACAGAAATCATCCCTGAATAAATTCATGGGTAGATTGATTGATTTTGTATTACCATAATGAAATATGGGAAAATAGAAAATCTACTGCAGTGATCTGACTTACGGCTAGAAAAGCGAGGCAAATGTTTATTGCCATGTTCTTGGAAAGGTCATTTGATGGCCTTGCCTTGGTACTTGCTGGGCCTCGCACCTGTAGGTGTACTAGACACACAACGGCACTAAAACTTCTATTTCCCTTAAGCGCCAGGTTGGTGGTTTTCAAAAACATTACTTGACTTTATCTTTAAACCAAGAACACTATGGATTAATTGGAATGGGTAGTTTAATGCCTTTTTACAGGTAAAGGAATAGTCACTCCTGTCTATAATCACTTCTGTACAAGAACAGAAGCTGGTAAATGTGAAAACTGACATTTCAATCCCGATCTGCTGAATTTAAGTCCGGTGGTCTTTCCACGATACCATTCACTTATTCATCCATTCAGTTAGTGCTGTCAACTGTGTGGAGACCTATACTAACTGGAACTCGGGGAGGTAGAAGGCAGTTCTTACCTGTTAATACTCTGTTAATTTGGGGCGCCTGGGTGGCGCAGTCGGTTAAGCGTCCGACTTCAGCCAGGTCACGATCTCGCGGTCCGTGAGTTCGAGCCCCGCGTCGGGCTCTGTGCTGATGGCTCAGAGCCTGGAGCCTGTTTCCGATTCTGTGTCTCCCTCTCTCTCTGCCCCTCCCCTGTTCATGCTCTGTCTCTCTCTGTCCCGAAAATAAATAAACGTTGAAAAAAAAAAAATTAAAAAAAAAAAAAACTCTGTTAATTTGATTGGAGGGGACAAAATGTAAAACAGCTCAGGGGCGCCTGGGTGGCTCAGTCGGTTGAGCGCCGACTTCGGCTCAGGTCACGATCTCGCGGTCCGTGAGTTCGAGCCCCGCATCGGGCCCCTGTGCTGACAGCTCAGAGCCCGGAGCCTGTTTCAGATTCTGTGTCTCCCTCTCTCTGACCCTCCCCCGTTCATGCTCTGTCTCTCTCTGTCTCAAAAATAAACGTTAAAAAAAAAATGTAAAACAGCTCAGAAAGCAGAGTATCATATATAACGGTGGAAATGGTGGTTTTGAGCTTGTGATCTTCCACAAAGACCCAATGGAGGAGAAAGATCGTGTAGACTGTCCTAGAAGTAATTCTGATATCTGGGGTATTACGAGGGTTGAGAAAAGGTGACCGACAGCGGTAGCAGAGGTCTGGAGTACAAAATAAACCTGCTCACTGTTGGGAGGGGTTAGAAGGCGTTGAAGCAGGAAGTGATGGGAGGACCAGCGGCCGAAGAACGTGGGGCTGGCGACGTCCGCCTGCGTAGGCCAGGCTCAGGCATTGGCCGTGATGGTCCAAGCAGCGGAAAATCACCGAAGCCTTTAGGTAGCGAAATGAAATGGGGAGAATTTTAGGAAGAGGACCCTGGCAACAGTGGGGGAAGCTCAGCGGGGTGCGAGGTACCTAACGTGGAGGAAACCGATATTCCCATTGTACCTGCATTGCACATGAATCATTTAAGGAGTAAGCCCACAGTAGGGCAGGCAGCACTTGCCATAGAGATCATTTTGTTTCACCCCCACTCCCCCCTCAGTTAACTCTAACCGGCGGAAGGTTTGACGGTAGAAGATGAGAAACGAATAAAGCAGAAAGAATTTCTGACTGCAGCAGGGCATTAACTTTCAGCAGCACTTTCTCTCTAACTAGTTTTTTCCCCGTCTGAAACCACTGAGGTCCAGAAGCCTCCACTCACGTCACAAAAGTAATATATGATGTATTCCTGGACAATTTGTCGAAGGCAGTGGTGGCCCGAGTCCACGCTGGAGGAGAGGCACACCTCTGAATTTCGAGAATGTGCATGCACGTGAATGAAAGCCAATAGGTCCAGTTTAGCTAAATCTACAGACAAATGAAATTTGCGTAGCTGAGGCAAAAGGCCTCTGTACTTGAATTGCAGACATCGACACCAGCGGCACTCTCCCGTTCAAATCCCGTTGATGGGAAGCCATGAGAGATTAGACGCAAAAGGTTTTGAGCAGAATTCCAAAGGAAGAGAAGGATCTAGACCAATGCAAGCGGGACAGGCTATACTTCCATTTTCTCTTTGCCTTACATAACAGTGGTGGGTATTCAGCACATGATCCACACTACATTTATCCTTGTTTAGTGTTTAACGCTGATAACAACGACGATTTTCCATCTATGTACGTATGCATTGCTTCTTTTCATGGATACTTTCTTTGTATGCTAAGTATACTTATTCTCAATTTCTAGTATACTACCTCCTCTCCCAATTCAATGCCTACATCGAATATTCTAGGCTAGTAGTTTTCCCTAAAAGAAGATTGTCCAAAGAGGAGCTGGTTTCTTGGCACATTATAAGGGGAACTTGGAGCTCACAAAGGAGGGACCAGCAAGTCTAAGTAACTACCTGGATATGATGGGCAAGGGGAAGGAGCCTCTCAGACAAAAGTTTCCCCAAAAGCCTTGTGGCCCTGGAGACTGATGGTGCCCCTTCCATGTTTGGTATTTTAGATTTGAGAATGGAGGTGAGATACTCCAACAGAGGTAGCCCGCAGACAGCTAGAATGTGAGGCTAGAGTGTCTCTTAAGAAAAGAGAGATATGGGGACGCCTGGGTGGCTCAGTCGGTTAAGCGTCCGACTTCGGCTCGGGTCATGATGTCGCCGTTTGTGAGTCCGAGCCACCCCCCCCCCCCCCCCCCGCCCCGTCGGGCTCTGTGCTGACCGCTCGGAGCCTGGAGCCTGCTTCCGAGTCTGTGTCTCCCTCTCTCTCTCTGTCCCTCCCCCACTTGTGCTCTGTCTCTCCCTGTCTGTCGGAAATAAATAAAAAAAAAAGAAAAGCAAAGAGATATATCAATTTAAGAGATGCCAGCATAAAGTTTAGTGGTAGAAGCCGTTGTGTGGAGAAAATGAGATGTGAAGAGCAAAAATGTTAGGTCTGATACCCACAGTGAAAAGAAAGAGAACAATAAGACAGTAGAGGAGTAACCGTAAACACAAGCGGCAGATAAGGTTGCCAGATTTTACAGAAGTCCAGGATCCCCCATTATATTTGAATTTTGGATAAACAATGGAAGATTTTTTTTTTTTTTTAGGATAAGGATGGCTCAAATATTGCATGGGATATACTTATCTGAAAAAAAAATCCATTGTTTATCTGAAATTCACATTTCGCAGTTTAACTGGGCCCCCTGTACTTCTTCTGTTAAGTCATATCATTTTGACTTGATAACATGTCACAAGGTTTAGAGACGTGAAAGGGTCGTGAGAAACTTTTACTCATTAGTCTTTTCCCTGTGTCTGAAAGGTTAGCTTTTCAGTTTACTTCAGTAGATAAATGTAGTGAGGAATAAACTTTTATGTCCCGAGTTGAGGATAATTTAGGAATGGCAAAGTCATGTAATTTGGGGCAGAGAGACTTAAATCTGTTTTGCGAAGAGTCTCCTCTTTATTGATTTTAGAACGTTGTCAGAATTCATACGTACTTGTTGGCAGAGTAGAGAGTGCTATTCCGTAAGGTAATTTAGCTGATGAAAATGTTGCTCAAATTACTTACATTATGCATTTCAAACGAAACTGCATTTCTGAAAATACAATAGGAATGTAGCAACACTAAAGACCACGGTCAAGAAGAGGGCAAGGATGTGCAAATCCTTTTTTACCTGCAACAACTTTGAGATTTTAATTTCAAGGTATTGGTTTTGACAGTGCATTGTCATTAAAAATAGACTAGCTTCATATTTGACAATGCATCTCCGAGTCCTCCAGTATGCTCATTCACCAGAGTGATCACCTCCAAAAATGTCAAGAAAACAAAATCCAAAAAGTATATATGGATGTGTTATCATGATTTAAACTGGAAGTTCGAAGACTTTTCGTAGCTCAGTAGCATCCTAATCAAATTATATCTACTTTTTCTTCCTAAATCAATTCTTGCCTCATGTACTATAGCTACGATCAGTGTGGTAGTGAATGCTATCCTTGGTCTGCCTTGAAATAAAGCTTATAAGGTTGTCATTGAGAGATTGATCCATAGATTAAAATTTCTTGTTTTCATGGCGTGTAAACGTTAAACCGTCCATGAGTAATGTCTTACACGGGAAACATTCTGCAATCTAGAAAACCATGCGATATATTCACAAATGAAAGGGAAATCGTTAGCTAGGTTTTATCCTCTTGCAACATAGACACACTTTATGTTAAAAAGGAAGTCTAAACCTAATTAAAGCTCACAGAACATTTAGAAAGCACTCAAGACAACCAAAATTCTCAAGTGAAGGATAGACATGTTTGGAATGGTCTTAACATCCTTTAGAGATGATTTGTTCAAGTGGCAGGGGAAGCTTGGCTGGTTTTTACTATTTTAATTGCTTCCTTAGGCAACATGTTTTGCCCATTTGAGCCTCTGTTTTCTTCTCTGTACAATGATAATAATAACATTTTTCTCCCTCGTAATTTTGTTGTTAGGATTAAATGAAATAATGCATATAAATTAAGCCACATTGTGCCAGTAATATACAATGCATTTGATTAATAGCAGCTATTAATATTATTATAACTGCTGTGGTTCTTATTATTGTCACTATTAACTAATTCAAACTCAAGGATATGGAAAAATAACACAGAACCTATGAAAAATCCTGCAACAAAAGAGAAGATGGGAAGAGTAGGAAAGCTTTCAAAAAACTTTTTTTTTTCCTGAAAGAAATTTAGCATATGAAAAGAAAGAAATCATTTACTTTTTAATAATGAGATAAAAGAGACTTAAATGAAATGAAAGTGTAACAAAAGGAAAACCTCAGCAACCAAAATAATATTCAGTAGGAGAAGTGAAAATCGAATTGGATTTTGCAGGGACTGCATTTAGCAATAAACCTAAAAACAACTTAAAATTCACAGTAAATAACTTACGAAAATATGTAACACCATGAATTAATTAGCGTATTAGTACAATGACAGGCATCTATTGTTGGAACCTCCTAGTAATTAATGTCATGTCATACATAGTGTCTACGCAACATGGAACTGTCTTTGCCTCTTGTCAAGCAAAGATACATCTATTTTTACGATATTTTGATGTGTTATTTTAATCAAGATTTATGGTAGTTCAACTCTCTCCCCCTACCTTATCTATTACTTTGATTTATCTAAGGGTTCATTCAATTAATATTTTTTGAGTGTCTACTATATTCTGAGTACCAAGCAAAGTACCGGGGATACGATCGTAGGCAAGATGGGCAGGTTTCGTAGCGTCTTAGAGCCTATAGTCTTGTGGACGGAGAGAGTCATTAAACAATAATCATAAAAAAGAAATGTAAAGTGGTAGCTGGACAAATACGACAGAGGATGGATCTTAGAAATAGGGAGAGGATTTTCTGAAGGAGAGACGATGGATCTGAGGTATGAAGTATAACCAGGTAGGGGCGCCTGCGTGATCTCACAGCTCGTGGGTTCGAGCCCCGTGTCGGGCTCTTTGCTGACAGCTCAGGGCCTGGAGCCTGCTTCAGATTCTGTGTCTCCCTAGCTCTCTGTCCCTCCCCTCCTCGTGCTCCGTCTCTCTCTGTCTCTCAGAACTGAACCGATGTTAAAAAAATTTTTTTCTGAAGGGTAACCAGGTAAACAGAGGGGAGTGATATCCCAGTCCGAGGGGGCAGTGTAAACAGAGCCCGGGAAGCGAGGAATCACAGGGAGTAATGGTGAGTGTGATACAAGAAGGGAGGTAGAGGGGCGCCTGGGTGGCTCATTCGGTTAAGCGGCCGACTTCGGCTCGGGTCATGAACTTGCGGTCCGTGAGTTCGAGCCCCGAGTCGGGCTCTGTGCTGACATCTCAGAGCCTGGAGCCTGTTTCAGATTCTGTGTCTCCCTCTCTCTGACCCTCCCCCGTTCATGCTATGTCTCTCTCTGTCTCAAAAATAAATAAACGTTAAAAAAATTTTTTTTTTTTAAAAAAAGAAGGGAGGTAGAGTCAGACCATATAGAATACATCTATATTAGGAATTTTGGTTTTCTTTATCCTAATAGCAAAGAGAAGACGTTGAGAAGTTTTAAGCAAGGGAGTAAAAAAATCAGTTTTGCTTTTTTTTTTTTTTTTTTTTAAAGATTGCCCTGGCTGCAGGAAGACAACGTTTTGGAGGGGGACCAGAGTAGCTGCAGTTAGGAAGTCATTGCAACAGTTTGGGTGAATTCTGGTGGCATTTTGACCGGAGTGGTATTGGAGACGGGGAGTGGGGCGTGGATCCCATTTAGAGGTAAGATAAACGGGAATTGGTGATGACCGAGTATCGGATTAGGGGATAGAATCACAAGGACAGGGCCTGAATTTCCAGCTTACCTAACAGGATGGATGGTGTTGCTCTTAACTGAGACACAGAACAGCAGGAAAAGATGAAGTTTTGGGTGGAAGGCCCAGGAGCTCAGTTTTAGAAATATTGATCCGGAGGGGGGGGCCTTTGAGACATCCGGGAAACATTTCAAGTAAACAGTTTGAGATACAGAGCTGATACTCAGCAAACAAGTCTACTTTGGAGATGGGACGCTGGGAGCCACGTCTGTATGGGTGAGAACTGAAGCCATGAGTGTGGGTGACTCCAATTGGCGACGAGGAAAGAAGTGAGCTTCGAACCAAGTCATGATGTACTCCAGTGTTTAATGACCAAGTAGAGGAGGACACATCTGTCATGGAAATGGAGGAAAAACAGGGAGGGAAAGGATTGACAAATACTGTATGATGTTACCCAAGAGAAGACTGTTTCAGGTTTTTTGCTTTTTATTAAAAAGTTTTTTATACTTAAATTTTAGTTAAGGGGCGCCTGGGTGGCTCCGTCAGTTGAGCGTCCGACTTCGGCTCAGCTCATGATCTCACGGTTCGTGAGTTCGGGCCCCCGCATCGGGCTCTGCACTGAGGGCTCGGAGCCCGGAGCCTGCTTCGGATTCTGGGTCTCCCTCTCTCTCTGCCCCTCCCCCACACACGCTCTGTCTCTCTCTGCCTCTCAAAAATAAAGAAAACTAATAAAAAAATTTTGATAAACAAATTTTAGTTAACATACAGTGCAATGTTGGTTTCAGGAGGAGAATTCAATGATTCAGCACTTCCGTACTGCAACCCAGTGCTCGTCACAAGTGCCCTCCTTAGTACCCACCACCCATCTAGCCCATCCCCCGTCCCCCATCCCCCATCCCTTCAGCAGTCCTCGGTTTGTTCTCTGTCTAGAAGAGCCTCTTGTGGTTTAGTTTCCCTCTCTTTGAAGAGAGTGTTTCAAAAGGAAGAGAAGTGAGCAACGATATTATGTGCTGTTGAAGCAAAGTAAAGTGAGAAACCGGCAAGTGTCCCTTTGCTTTAGCAACATGAAGGTCTTCAGCGACTTTAGTTGGGATGTCCCTGAAAACCCGACTGAGCGAGTTGGGAATGGATGGGAGGTGACAAAGTGCAGACAGATCATGAGTACAGAGGACTCTTTTAAGAGATTTGGTTATGGAAGGAGAAGAGAGTAGTATGGGGTTGGTTCATTGAAGCTTTTATTGTTTTTTTTTTTTTTTTTTTTTTTGAATAGTGGAGACTTGAGCATGATTAAACCCAATGGGAGAGATTGAACACACAAAACAGAGCCGGGATAATTGCTAGTGCAAGGTGAGGGTTGCTAGAACAGCTGGGACCCTCACTTGGCGGGGGGGGGGGGGGGAAGCAGTTGGTCCTAGATAGGAGAAGTGATTCCTATGATGTGAACGGTGATGGGAATGGAGTACGGATTAGGTGTGAATCTGGTAGCACAGAGATACGAACATCCCCATCAGGCGACTTCTAGTTTCTCTGTAAAGGAGCAGGTAAGATCATCTGTGAGAGGGAGAGTGATAAGTGGGAGGGAGGGGGGTTGATAAATTGTGTTGCTGTCTGTGGAGAGTGGGAATGTTGATCAGAGGGGTGTGGAAGGCTCGCTAGGCAGTGCCGGACGGCCCCTTTGCGGCTGATGGTCATAAATCTACGCGGGAACCAATTTGTACTTTTGGGTGTAATATGGTGTCCAATATTATGCCAGCAAACATTTTTCAACAAGGGTCCCAGCTGGAGCCTAAAATATGTGTACCATGGGCATCGTTCACGTCCGCAGGGCCAGCGAGAGAGGCTCACAGATGTCGAGGGCGAACACAGTCTGTCGTGGTGGCATCTGGAGCAGGCCGAGAATGAAACTGTCGCGTGGCAGGGCAGCGTCCACATTAGGCGGCTGGCGTCAGCCTGGCAGAGGTGACCCCACAGGGGCCGCTCACACTTATTCCCCATCCTTTTCAGGAGCTAGAAGAAAATGATGAACTTAACCCGGATATTTCTGGAGTGCAAGTTTAGGAAAAGTTTCTTGGCAAATACGGGAAAGCAGAAATATGTTGCGGAGGCAGAGGAGGCTTATTGAAATTTTAAATCAGAAAATTCTAAAAACGAGAGAATGACGGATTCAAATGTGGCAGTTGTCGCGTGCCTGCTTCTTCTCCCTTACAGCAGGGGTTTTCCTACGTCTCTTTTCACTGATCCCCACGAGGATGATCTCGGCCCTTTTGTCCGCGCAGCTCTCCGTTAATGCTTTCGGAGAGCCGTCCGTCATTAACATGCCTGCCTCCGAGATTTCTCTGTGATGATTGTAATTGAACAGCCTTCTTTCAACTCTGTACTGGGAAGGCGCATAGGAACAAGGCGATGCTAGGTGCGGCTGTCCACCACTTACTTTCCAGGCCGTTAGTCTTAGGGGGTCGGGAGGGCATGCTGAAGAAATCCCGCATGAAGAACACACGCTCTCAGGAGCAGGTGTGTCAAACGTGGGGTTACGCTTACTAATGAAAAAAATTCTCCTGTTTTTCGCATTCCCAACGAGATATGTCCGTGCTCCTACGGTCCCTGTTCACCTGTAAACTAAAGGTGGTGATAACATCTGCCCCGAACCTCTCGGATCTCTGTCAGGTGCCTTTGAGATAACGGACAATGAAGGGCTTTAAAACTGTAACGGAGCACGTAAATGGGAGCATTTCCTATTTGAAAACCCAAATTCTCTCTCATCCCACAGCTTCTTACGCCCTTGGCTCTGAGAGCAGCTGTGAATTGTGTTCATCTTTTCCTTGTTCAATCTCTAATCGTTCTGGAAAGACTTCCCTCCCAAATTCATTCATCACATGCCGAATGCCTACCATGCACCTAGGGACTTGTGTACTGGGTGCTGGGGGCCAGTGGCAACCACGATGAACACGGTCCCTGCCCTCAGAGACCTTACCTTCAGGTCACGTGGCTCACGTGGGCCTCTCCCTTCCCAACTGTATACAGAGATACCTTGGAAGAATTTCTGTCTACTCTTCCGAAAGGCCTGACCTCTAACGGTAACGGTGTTGGTAACCTTGTAATAGTGCCTTCAGGCTCCCGTGTTTATTTGACTGTGAGCATTCCTTAGGGAAATGTCTGCTTTCCCTTAAAGGTATTATTGTGTTAAGTTCATGATCGTCACTGTTAGTGTCCTCATCAGCATTGCTGACACCTGCGTTATGATCATTCTTTATGGTGGTAAGAGGTGAAATAACACTCACCTGTCACGAGCTATGGAGTTAACGGGCTATGAACTGATGGAGGAAGGTACAGAATTACCGTTTGCATGGTGGTTTAGATTTTTGAAATCGCCAATATATTGCTGGGGTTTCTACTTCACTGTCTGGCTATACCCAGGGCAGTATTGGGCCTCCCCAGTAGCATATCGATATGGGAGTCTTGTGCCAATGGTCAGATTTCCCTTTTCGAGATACTTGTCAAGTGAAGGCACGTTTGCGTACACATTTGTAACAGGTGTATCGAGAGGTATACCCAAGGGTTTTCCGACTTCCCTCTATTTGTTTTATTTGGAGACTACTCTCCAAAACGTTCCCCATGAAAGCTGGGGGAAAAAAGCATGGTAGAGGCAAACTTGGGGGGCTGGTTGTCTTTTCAGTTTGTGTACCACTGTGGCTCCGATTTTCAAACCCCACGATTGTAAGTGCCGGGGAAGAGAATTCACAGCTTTCGTCTTTAAGGAAGTCACAATCCGGTGAGAAAAGGGTACATGCAGGGATAATTGCACTGGTGGGATCACTCCGGTAAGAGAAGTTTTGTGCTGCTATGAGAGTAACAGGGTGAGAGCCCACAAATCTACCTGGCCAGGAAAAGAGTCAGGGGTGGCTTCAGGCAGTTTGGTGTCCTGAAAATAAACGGCGCCCAGGGAAGTCTAAGCAAATATGGGCAGGCCCCAGATCGCCTGACAAACACATGTTTTGGATAAATACAGTCCTAAAATTATATTCATATATATAGGATTAATAATAATAAATATAAAAATTTAATAACAATAAATAACAAAAAAACAAGTTTTATATATTATATAAGTTGTATGTATATTGTATATAACTTATATTGAATAATTTTCATGTATCATATATTTTAGTATATAAAATTTATTATATATGTTTTTATACAAAACTCAGAGAGAGAGATGACCTCAAACTAAATTACCAGAAATGAGGAGAAAAATTAAAGCCTGGGCAGGGACTGTAGACTGTAGCCTGTCATTTCATGGTGTCCCACCGGGCTAGGGATTCCTGTACCAGGGTAGAGAAGGCAAAAGGGCTGGAATGAGACTTCTGGAGAAGGAACCCACCCCTGAAAATGGAGCTGGCAGGTTTGTAAGAAGGCACACTACAGGCTAGAAATTACCCTGATGACCATCAACGGTGTGATGGATAAATTGTAATATCATCACACAATGAAATATAATGCAGCGGTGAGCACTGATGAAATCCAACTACATGCATCAACATAAGGGAATCTTAGGGGCGCCTGGGTGGCTCAGTCGGTTAAGCGTCCGACTTCGGCTCAGGTCACGATCTCGCGGTTCGTGGGTTCGGGCCCCGCGTGCGGCTGTGTGCTGACAGCTCAGAGCCTGGAGCCTGCTTCGGATTCTGTGTGTCCCTCTCTCTCTCTCTGCCCCTCCTCTGTTCGTGTTCTGTCTCTTTCTCTCTCTCTCAAAAATAAACTTAAAAAAATTTAACATAAGGGAATCTCTGAAACATAATGTCAAGAGAAAACAAGTCAGGCACAGAGGAGTGCATACAATATGCCTCCAATTAAATAAAGTTCAAAAACAGACAAAATTAATCTATACTGTTAGAAGTCAGGATAGTGGTTAACCTTGGTGGTGAGAAGACAGTGAACGAAAAGGGAGATGGTGGGGCTTCTGGAATGTATGTAATATTCTATTCTGTTTTTATTATATTATTATTATTATTATTATTATTATGACGGTACTTATTATGTAAGGTGAAAGTTTGGAAAAATTTTTCAAGCTGTATAGTTGTAAATGTCCTTTTCTTTCTTTCTTTCTTTCTTTCTTTCTTTCTTTCTTTCTTTCACATTTATTTATTTTCGAGAGACAGAGAGAGGCAGAGCATGAGCAGGCGAGGGGGAGAGAGAGAGAGATACAGAATCTGAAGCAGGCTCCAGGCTCCGAGCTGTTTGTTAGCACAGAGCCTGACGTGGGGCTCGAACTCACGAACCTCAAGACCATGACCTGAGCTGAAGTCGGATGCTCAACTGACTGAGCCACCCAGGTGCCCCTGTAAGTGTCCTTTTCTCTATGTATATTATGTTTCAGTAAAAACTTTTTATTTTATTTTTTATGGTTTAAAAAAAATTTTTTAAGTTTATTTATTTATTTTGACTGAAAAAGGGAGAGGCGGAGAGAAAGGCAGGGAGAGGATCCCAAGCAAAGCCCAATGTGGGGCTCGAACTCACAAACCATGAGATCATGACCTGAGCTGAAGTCAAGAGTTGGATGCTTAACCAACTGAGCCACCCAGACACCCCTTCAGTAAAAACTTTTTAAAAGAGGATTGCAAAAATGTCCTCAACTAGCTTTGACAGCAGCAAGGAAACTCAGCCTCTGTCTGCTTCCTCATCTGGTGTGAAAAGAACTAGAAAAATCACTTGTGAGAAATCCCAGATGTGTGCCACATATAGGCGTGGGTTCTAATCTCACAGTGCTCATGTGGGTTAATCCTACAAGTTCTCAAAATAAAATAAAAATGGGGCAAGGGCCATCAAAATCTGTATGGGAGCCCCCTCAAAGGGAAATACAAAACAACTTTGTACGGGCATTTTTTCAACCCGTGGCACGTAAAATTGAATGAGAAAAACAAGACAAAAACAGATAAAGCAACTTTAAAATGGGGATTAGCCACATTAAAAAAATACAGAGTACATGATGAAACCAGCTACCACGAACAAGAGCCAACTAATATAAAAAGCTACAGATTTAGCCAACCAAGAAATGCAGATAACAGAATGATCTGGAAAAGACGACAAGTATGTCTACAATGATGACAAAGGTAAAAGAAAATCCAGAAGTCATGATGAATGAACTGGAGAGATTTTTTTTTGAAAAAGAACAAACATAACATCAATAAATAAAATGGAAAAAATAATATGAATACCTATAATGTGATCAACTCAATAAACAAGCCCAGTGGATGGATAGATACAGAGTACTTCCCCCAACAAATAGGGAACACAGTAAATCCTTGGTCTGTGAACATTAATGTGTTCCAGAAACATGCCTGTAATCCAAAGCGCTTGTATATCAAAGCGAATTTCAAGAACCATTGGCTCAGGGGCACCTGGGTGGCTCAGTCGGTTAAGCGTCCGACTTTGGCTCAGGTCGTGATCCCATGGTTCGTGAGCTAGAGCCCTGCATCGGGCTCTGTGCTGACACCTCGAAGCCTGGAGCCTGCTTCAGATTCTATGTCTCCCTTTCTCTCTGCCCCTCCCCTGCTCGCACTCTGTCTCTCTCTCAAAAATAACTATTAAAAAAATTAAAAAAAAAAAGGAACCATTGGTTCAGTTGTGATGAGAATGACATTCTTCATAATGTACTACTCGTATTGCAAGACATCGCTCGTTTATCAAGTTACAGTTTATTAGAAATGTTTGCTCGTCTTGTGGAACACTTGCAGAACAAGTTACTCACAATTCAAGGTTTCATTGTACATCTTTTTTAAGCGCACGTGGAATATTTACCAAAAAATCACCTTGAACTAGGCTGCAAAAGAAGTCTAAACACTAAAGGATTGATACCATGCAGATCACATTTTGTGATTACAACAAAATTAAGTAAAATGAAGTAAATAGCAAGGGGGGGGGCGACAGCACTTTCTCATATGTCTGATAATGAAATGTATAATTTTTAACAACTCATGAGTCAGTGACAAAACCTAATAGAAATTATGATTTATTGGGGACCAAATGACAAGAAAAGCACCTCAATTCAAAAATGAGCAAAGCAGGGGCGCCCGGGTGGCTCAGTCGGTTAAGTGTCCGACTTCAGCTCAGGTCATGATCTCACGGTTCATGAGTTCAGGCCCCGCATCGGGCTCTGTGCTGACACCTCGGAGCCTGGAGCCTGGTTCGGATTCTGGGTCTCCCTCTCTCTCTGCCCCTCCCCTGCTCACGCTCTGTCTCTATCTCGCAAAGATAAACTAACCGTTAAAAAAATTTTTTAGAAATGAGCAAAGAGGCTTCACTAGTACGTGGATGGAAAATTTTAGCCACAAAGTGTTATATATAAAATAATGCCATGAATTAATATGTTGTATTCAGCTCACAAATACAGAAGAAGAGAAGTAAAAGTAAACAGAACAAAGAGAATGATACAAATTACAGAAACTTACTAAATATAGTAAGGGTTTTTTTGCCTGAAAACAGGCAAATGTCTCACGCGAGACGACTCAAAGGAACAAATCATAAAGTTGGCAAAAATAAAAGAAAGCATGAGGAATTTAACAATAAACAGTGTAGAGATTAAAAACATAATGAGAGAATATTCAAAACAACCTGTGAATACATTTAAAGGCTTAGATATAGTGGAACTTTACTAGAAAAATATTGGTTACACTGAAACAGTACATACATTATACACACACACACACACACACACACACAGAGTTTATTGTACATAGCACTTTTCCTTCTCAAATGACATCTAGCAGTGACATCTTAATTAAAAAAAAAACTCACAACTTTCTCAGTTTGGACAGTTAACCGTTCCATTTTTATAAATTGTCATACTACTTCAAAGTAAACATGCCATATTTAAACATTTTTTTCTTCAAGTTCAAGATTAAAATCCGTCCGAAACGATTCTTAGCACATGCCTTTGAGCTTGGACGTATTCTTCTTCTTCTTTTTTTTTTGCAGTCATACGAAGAATTCTGCTCTGCCCAACAGCTGCCAGCATCACTTCCTTAACGAGAGCTTAAAAGAGCAAAGACCCATATTTCAAGGGTGTCAGAAAATAATTGATTTCTTAGGGCATGATCCTAACACACCTGATAATATTCCAGGCTCTCATAGATTGAGACTTTCCCTTTGTGTTGCTAAAACTTACTGTATAAATGCAAGAGTCATTTTATTGACCCACGTGATCCAATTAATCTATGAATTATATTTTTAACCTTATCACCTCATGGTAACTGAGGGAAAGTGTTTCAGTCTGACACGTTTCTTACTCATCTTAACCTCTTGATACGAAAGGATTTCTCAGCGCTAGGTATTGCCGTAAAATATATGAACCAGAAAGAACTGGCATGAGACTGGGTCTAAATCAACCCTGAAAGAAAGAAATGTTGAAAATAAGAAATAAATGTTGGATTTTATATCACACACGCCCATCTGCACACACATGAACGCTGGGGAGCTGGGCAACGTGTAGCCCATCCCCCCATCCCATTTTACAGATGAAGAAATAGACTCAAAGTGCGAGAGTTCCTGGTTTCTTATGCAATCATCTGTGCCGGAGTTTGCCCGTACTTTCTCCCTTACACTGCAGACTGATCTACGTCGAGAGCAGTCACTCGTTGGGAGCGAGGACCGCCACTCATTTTCTCCCTTTTGTGTTCCTTGCTTAATCACTATGCGTCGGTTGCCTACCATGTGCCAGGCGCTATAAACGAGTCCTCAGTGCCTAATTGGCTTCCCTTTTGTCTTATTTCCCTCTTTTTTTGATACTCGTGTCGCCTTCTACGCGTCTTTGGTCCTCTCTGGCACTAACCAGCAAGTCATCAAGTTCCACCGAGGTCCACCAGGGCTGGGTATCATGGGCTGCTATAACTAGCGGTGAGTCCTCTGAAGTTGATTCTTGCCTCTGTGCAAAGAAATAATGGCTATTTTCTGAGCAGAATGCCTCTCTAAATTGGGCCATAAATCAATTTCGCGTGGAAAGGTAAGAGGGAACACTGAAAATGGGGGGGGGGAGAAAGCACCATCCACAAATTTGAATCTATATTGGGAAATTCTCTCAAATGTCCTTGACACATTTTTACTGGATTTTGAGAAATTAGGGTGGCTATTAATTAGATAGGGACATTACATATGGCTCGGATTGTTTGGCACAACAGAGGCATGCGACTGAGATCTACAAACATCATTTGGCTACTCGTCGTAAGGTGACCCTGCATTATGGCCCCTGGCCAGTTCATTATTATTATGGATGCCCAATCTTTGAATCAGACTGTATTTCTTTGGAAGGACTTGCGTATGGTCGACCTCTGAACTGCGGTCTGCCAAGAACCCTAATGAGAAGTTATGAGACGTCCCATGATGTCATAAAACCTAGTTGGAAAGGAGCTGCTTGAATTCCACTTGTTTGCAAAATAACCAGTTGTCTAACCAACGCAAAAGCCTTTTCTTTCCAAAAAACAAAAGGTTCTGCATATGCATTCACACAGCCAAAGCATTGCTCATTCCCAAGATGGCAAGCAGAATGGTACTGGAGTCCCTATACTGTAATGATACATGGCAGTTTTTCCCTATTAAAATGCCAGGATTCATTGCAGCTTAGCAAAGGTGTCATAACAGAAGCATTTATCCAAGTTCCTGAGAAAATACAATCAGAGCTAATGGGGGAGAGGCTGTGCCTGAATACTAAGTGTTATTTTTATGTTCCGAGTCTTTTAAAAGAAATACACATATGTGTGAAAAAAAAAAAAAGGAACATAACAGTATCCATTCTTTTCGAGATGGACCGGCACTCAACAACGTCTGCATCCTCCTGTGGCGGCTGCCGAGCTTGGGTTCATATATCCGTCTGGGTGACGCTCCAGGACCGCGCTCCTTCGTCGTAAACTTGTTCAGTTATTTGCCAAGCTCATTGCAAGCAGGCGGCCTCCTCTCCCTTCCTGCTACGTGTTAATATGCAGAACCAAACCTGCGTCGAAGCGTTGGAGCTATTTAGGTCATTTACTGCAGCAGTAAAATACAAATTAACAGGAAAATTGCTGACATCATTAGTATAATACATTAACATCTGCAGGTTACACACGCCAGGCACATAATATCTGTTAATTATAGTTGTAGTAGGAGACCACTGGGAGCGTGAGTCGGGATTTATGTGAAAGTTTGGCTCCTTGCAGAAATCCCGAATTCTACTCGTAACATTTAATTTATGAAAATGAAGCAAATTCTCTATGTGGGTAGGGATATAGGTGAATCAAACAGTTTTGAGAATGACTCCCATCTGTGGTTTCTTATTTTCTTTTGGTCCCCAAAGACGTTTGCTAAAGCTTCATATTGGTAATACAGAAACATAAGCTTTCAAGTTCTTTGTTTAAAAAACAACACAGGGATCTGCTAATTATGCCCGAATTAAAAAAAAAAAAACAACCCACAGGGATCATTTTGTTAACATTATTTACTTCTGTGTTGTCTTGTGTGACTTTCCACGACAGAGCGATTCTTACCCCTTCCTCCTGTTCTCCATTAACCGCGACATCTGACCTCTCTTACGTCACTGACACTTCAGTTGTCTTTTCATCTCCATTTATGCCGTGTTAAGGTATCTCTCGGAGGTCATTGATGAAATATGCTATATTATGATAACTGTGTTCGTTGAAAATACACATGGCCTGAGAGGAGGGACTCACCAACCTATTGAGTTTAAGGGATGTGGAAAAAAAATCCGCAGTGGGGCTTTTATAGGTGAGACTTGGGAGTTTGGGAGATAGGGAAATCGTTACCGTTAGAAGTGACTAGTGCCTTTCCCTGAATTCGACAGACGTGACAGGTATTTTTTTTTTCCCCACGAGTCCTGTCCTTGACAAAAGAAAATATCAGAGGACATTTGGGAGCTTCTGTTTGCACGGATATTTCTAAGCAGTTGGTGATCTATAACCAGATTCTCCAAATGCCCTTTAACCAGGACTGTGACTAATTATCAGCTTTTCTCTACCTAGCAGATTTGCATTATTTTTTGTTATTTTTCTATTCCCCCTTCCAAGGTTACACATACTTAGAACAATTGATTGGATTCAAATAAGACTTGTGCCCTGAAGGAAATTTTCCTGAATAATTTAACGATACATGGAGGGAATGCATTGGAAAGAGAAAACACTGGAAGGGCTGCAAATAGCATGTGGATGCTATGAAAAATGGCAACATAAATGGATAAGGACGAGGAAATTGATAAATCGTTACAGAAATCTAAGCAACATCCGAAAACCTGCAAGGTATAGATGTAGTTACAGGAAGTCAAAGTCTGACATTCTAGATGCAAATTCATTTCAGTCCACAAATAAGGCGTGCAACATTTTCTAAAAGAACTCAATTTTTATTTTAAAATCCTAATCTGTAGGGTAGCCACAAATCACTGTGAGTCAATTCAGGCTTTTTTCCCTTCCCTCGGGGGCTGTGCCTGAATTCTGAAGGACGCTACGTGTCTCAGCGTGTCAGAGGCTCCTTCTGTCTTCCGTTTCGTGTGTCCACCCTGATATTTGATGGCACGTGCATCCGTCCATCCTTTCTGGGCTGAAATGGTCATGCAGGTCACTGAAGGGTTACCTACCTTTCCTCACCCAGTGATCCTTTCCGGTCCCTCCGTCCTCTTCATCTGTGTCCTGTCGGGCCACATAGTGAGCACTGTGCTGGGAGAAGGAAAACGTAGGATGCTAAGGCTCCCGTTTCCAGTTCTGCTTTGTCATCTGCCACTTCCGTGACCTGTCCCCTGGCCAGTCTCTCCTGCCTTCAGATTTTCTATACCTTTCTGGGGCGATTTGCCTACTCCTGGGGTGAGGTCCTCTCTTTGGGACCCAACGCTTTCTCTTGCTTCCCCTGTGATTTTCTCTTTTGCCCTAGCCTGCGGATTTCCATTCTAGCCTAGGGAGCGAGGATGTCTTTCCCTTCCTCTCGAGGGGTCTTTCAAAACTCGTTCTATGGGGGCACCTGGGGGACTCAGTCGGTTGAGCGTCTGACTTCGGCTCAGGTCATGATCTCACGGTTCATGGGTTTGACCCCCGCATCGGGCTCTGTGCTGACAGCTCAGAGCCTGGAGCCTGCTTCACATTCTGTGTCTCCGTCCTCCCCCGCTCACGCATTGTCTCTATCTCTTTCTCTCTCAAATATAAATAAACATTAAAATATTCAAAATTCCTTCTCCAAGGAGTATAGGGTTTTGAGTTTCAAAAGCTCGGAAGATACTTCTTTTGCTCTATGCTGCCACACCCCGTCTCTGGATGGTAATAAAATGGTCCAGTCGTTCCAATTGGTGGGACGAAGTATGGGAGTGGAGATACCAAGAAGTCACATTAGTTCATATGTCAAAAATATTCTCTAGCCATATGGAGAGCAAAAATAGAAAATGCTAGAGAAGAAAGGAGCAGAGTCATCATGTCTGCCTCTTCTAAGACAATATTGGCCTCTGGGGCCACATGAAGTTTTTGGGTATTATGAGAAGAGAGACCTCATGCAGCGCTTTCTTCTGGGACTGGGAATGATCCCGAAGACAAGGATATGAGATTTGGGATTAGGGTCATAATGCAGAGGGAGTCGGGGATGAGCGTGCAGCACAGAGCTTTCTGAAACCCCAGGAAAAGGTCAAGGTCACTTGCCATTCCCGCATTGGTATGCTTTATCCACCTGGTCCAAAATAGGCCCCACAGGAGATGAACAGTGGCCTCATTACTCCTGCTTCTCATCCGGGAACTTGCCGTGCACCTGCTTCTCTCCTGCCTCCCACCGCTTCCACTTTTTGGATGTGCCAATCACCATGCATGAACTCCAAAGAGCCAACAGGGAATAATCTCGCATCTGCAGGGTACCAGAGGTCTGTTCGAGCTGTACAGACAAACCGTGTGCTCAGTGAATTCAAAATCTAAATGGAAAAATCCATGCCAGAAAAGAGCCAACATGTTTGTAAAAGAAAAATCATGCGAAGAGTTGCCTTACCAGGTAGTGGAATATGATAGGAAACGCTTATAATGACATTCATGTGTTCATTTATCTAACTGGTATTTACTGATCTCCAGATAGGAGCTACACCTTGTTCTAGTTACTGGAGATAAAGTAGTGCACGAAACAGACAAAACATGGAGGGGTAGAGAATAAGCAAAAGACAAATAAGTTATAACATTTTGCGCTTGGGAAACCAGCATTACTGGTGTAGCACAGGAATTAAGATACCAGACTCTTTAGTCGGACAACATGGGCCTAAAACTTTTCTCTGCAACTCACTAGCTGTGCAACTTGGAAAGTTACTTGACCTTTCTGCGCCTCGGTTTTTTTTTTTTTTTTTTTGTCTATAAAATGAGGCTAATAGTGTCTACCTCATCAAGTTGTTAGAAGGGCTGAGTTACATATACATGAGTCCTATGTAAAACACTTGGCACACAGTAAAAGATCGTTGTAGTTTGGTCTGTTCTGTTTTACTGACGTAGACTGTGAAGGGAACAGGTGGGAAGGAAAACCGAGTGGCTGATTTTGGAGCATTTTATTGGGATTCTTTTTTTCAGATTTTTTTTTTTTTATTTATTTTTGAGACAGAGACAGAGCATGAGCGGGGAAGGGGCAGAGAGAGAGAGGGAGACATAGAATCTGAAGTCGGCTCCAGGCTCCAAGCCGTCAGCACAGAGCCCGACGTGGGGCTCGAACCCACGGACTGTGAGATCACTACCCCAGCTGAAGTCGGACGCCCAACCGACTGAGCCACCCAGGCGCCCCTCTTGGGATTCTTTGATTGGCTCACTCTGCCTCCCTTCCCTTCTGTACCCCGTAGCACTTCCATTAAGCATGCATATTCAGATCTTTGCATGGAGTCCGTTTGCTTACAAGAGCTAATGTGGTTTCAGTTTCCTTTCCCGAATCCTGACTGCTGTAGAAGTGATGTTTTAGATGTCTATTAGACCTACAAGTGAAAATGTCGAGCAGGTAGCTGAATACAGGCATCTTGAGTTCAGGGCAGAAGAAGGGCTGCGGATTTCATTTGCAAGTAACATGTAACTGATGTTTAACGCTATGAAAGGGGGAAGCGGGCAAGGGAGTGAGTGTAAGTAACGAACAGCTTTGGGGAGAGAACCCTCGGGTTCCAGGCAATGCTCTGGAAGCCAAGTGGATAACGAAGTCCCTCACAACACAGGAAGCTGCAGCTGCTAGGGAAAGTAAGATAAGACTGAGAACTGGCTCTCGAGTTTAGCTTTGTGGGAATCACTGGTGAATGTAACCAAAGAACTTTGAGGGAGGGGATGTAGGATGGTGATTGGGGAAAGTCATTTTTTAAAGTGTATTTTATTTTTTTTTAAGTATACTCCATGCCCCCTGTGGAGCCCACACTCATGACCCCGAGATCGAGACCTGAGCTGAGATCAAGAGTCGGACACTTAACCGACCGAGCCACCCAGGCACCCCGACAAAATCTTGACTGATTAGAAATAGTGACAGCATGGGGCGCCTGGGTGGCTCGGTCGGTTAAGCGTCCGACTCTTGACGTCGGCTCAGGTCACGAGTTCGTGAGTTCAAGCCCCGCATCAGGCTCTGCGATGACAGCGCGGAGTCTGCTTGGGATTCTCTCTCTCCTTCTCTCTCTGCCCTTCACCTGTGTGCTCTCTCTCTCTCAAAATAAATAAACTAAAAAAAAAAATAAATAATGACAGCGATCTAGAAGCTAAAAGTCTTAGAAGAATAAGGAAGATCAACCTGGCGTCAGTACACGACCCAGCACATGACGGGTCAGGGGTTGTGCAGGCTGGTTGCACAGCGTCCAACGCTGGAAGGGACGGGGCAGAAGGGAGGACGATGGTATGGGTGCAACAGTGAGAAGGAAGAACGAGGGGTGGTCTTCCTCCGGGCCTAGTGCTATGAACGTGTGACGGAGAAACCAGACACTGCTTGAGATGTCTGTGAGGAAACCGGAGGCCTCGGAAGGATTTCAGATTTCTTGGGGAACAAAAATAAAGGGGGTATTGGTGATATTGGTATAGAAATAGGCAAGTAGAAATAGAAGTTTGATATATATCTAATATATATATAAGAATTTTTTACAAGTCAAAAGAGGATTTTGACTTAGTGAGATAATTATGTCATTATCAAATGGTGATAGCATAATTAGCTCTTCATCTGGAAGAAAATAAAAATGCACCGCTATCGTATACCAAATAAGAAAGAAAATTCCAAATGGACCAAGCCTTAACTGTTAAAGATTAAGATCATACAAACTCTGGAAGACAATGTCAGAGACTACAGGGATAATCTAGGGATGAGAAAAATCTTAGATAAGATGATACACTCAGAAGCTAAGACAGAAAAAATGGACTTATCTGTTACACAGATTTCGTAAATGTTGAAAATTATAGTTAAGGGAGTAAATAAGAGACCTGTGAAACAGAGGATTGCCACACAGAGTTCAGAAAGAAAGGTTATAGGGGCGCCTGGGTGGCGCAGTCGGTTAAGCGTCCGACTTCAGCCAGGTCACGATCTCGCAGTCCGTGAGTTCGAGCCCCGCGTCGGGCTCTGGGCTGATGGCTCAGAGCCTGGAGCCTGTTTCCGATTCTGTGTCTCCCTCTCTCTCTGCCCCTCCCCCGTTCATGCTCTGTCTCTCTCTGTCCCAAAAATAAATAAACGTTGAAAAAAAAAAATTAAAAAAAAAAATAAAAAAAAATAAAAAAAAAAAAAAGAAAGAAAGGTTATATCTGTAATATATAATGAGTTCTGACAAATTAAAAAGAAGATAAGGAATCCAGCAGAAAAATGTGCAAAGAAATGAACAGGCCATTTACGAAAGACAACATCCAAATTACTGAAAATGGATTAAACGGTGTTCAAAGTAATTAGGTAAATGCAAATAAAATAACAATGGAATATCACTTTCACTACCAGACTGGAAAAAACTTAGACAACACTATTGATTGTGGACTGCAAAGGTAAGAGTATTCTATCTATACAAATTTACAAAATATGTATCCTTTGACTCATCAACACCACTCCTAGTGATTCTACGTTACACACAGAGAACCTCATTTATAAGAATGTGTGTGTGAGGAAATCTTTAGCTAAATTATGGGTCATCCACAGTGGATTATTATAAAACTGCCAAAAACAACGAATTAGAGCTGTATTGAGAGGTGAATGGGAGAGATCCCATGGTGTATTTTTAAATGAAAAAAAAAAAAAGACAAGGTATGTGTAATCAATTTTTGTAAGATGGTGATAAAAGTTACCTCTCTGTATGATTAGGCAAAATCACTTTGTAAATGATTATGTGGACTAAGAGGAAAATATGGGATAATATTTGCTAGGTTTTCATTCTGGGTTACTTGAGGGTAGTAGAGATTGGATTAGAGAAGAGAGAGCCAAGCAAAATAGTAAATAATAACCAAAAGATATTCTCTTTGAGGAGAGATGAATCTTCATCGTGTATTTTTCTGGTCACGGGTGTAGTACTCTTTCCCTCTCTCCACTCAATGGTCATATTTTTAAAGTTTATTTATTTATTTACTTGAGAGAGAGTGCAAGTGGGGAGGGGCAGAGAGAAAGAGGGAGAGAATCCTAACCAGGCTCTGTGCTGTCACAGGGCTCGAACTCAGGAACCGTGAGATCATTACCTGAGCCGAAATCAAGACTTGGACACTTAACCAACCGAACCACCCAGGCACCCCTCAATGGTCATATTTTTCCCTGAAGTTGAGGATCTTTTCTTAAATCCTTTAATAGGAGAAGGGAATTGTCAAACGGAGAGACGTCTGTGGCTTGCCCCACCTAATAGCATATTTATACACTATTTGGCATAGCTGATGACGATGCCATGTTTGAACTTTTTACTGTCTGACATGAGTCATATTTCTGCGCTCTTGAATTATATAGAAAAATTATACTGTTGCAGGGATCAAGCCTTGTTATTTTGCTTTCAAAGACATTAGAACGTGTTTCCCTCTGTGTTAATTCTAATATGTATATATTTTAGCATTCCTTATCAAGAAATCTCAAGTATTATTCATCTGTTGTAGCTGTTTTCATATTTCTTGTAGCTTGCAGCATAACCACTGAAGCCCTCCTTTTGCTAATTTATTTTTTTATTATTTATTTGTGTATTTATTTCCTCAAAATGTCTCACACTTTTATTTTTGTATTTTTATTTTTTATACGAAATGTGTTGTCAAATTAGTTTCCATACAACACCCAGTGCTCATCCCAACAGGTGCCCTCCTTCCTTTTGCTAATTTAATAACCACATTGCTAACTTACAACCCCACCCTTCTCCAGGAAACATACACACATGTACAATTTTATACTTTCTTTGCACTTGAGAGTTTTCTTCCCTAAGATCTACCGTGCCTCTATGTTATAAGATGTCTAGTGTGCCTCATTCATCAATCTGATAAAATATTTCAAACAATCTTGGATCTTTGGGCTGCTCATAAGTTATTTTTTTCCCAACTCAGAATCTTGTTTTGAGGCTGTGTTTGCCTTTTATAATTTGCTTTGTAGCCAAGCCAATTTGCATTAATTTTTGTTAGTTTTATTGAGGTATACTTTATAGACTTGGGTAACCACGACCACAAGCTAGACATAGAATACCACCATCAGACTTTGCAAGTTAATCCGATTCTTTCGCCTCCAGCCCCAGGCAACCACTTATCTGCTTCTCTCACTATAGTGTAGACTAGATTAAGAATTTCGCACAAATGAACTCATACAGTAGGTACTTTGTTTTTGGCATATTTCATTCATCCAAATTCTTTTGAGAGTCAGCCATGTTGTTGCAGTTACCCATGGTTCATGTTTAAAAATTTTGGTGTAGTGGGGCGCCTGGGTGGCTCAGTGGGTTGAGCGTCCGACTTCGGCTTAGGTCATGATCTCGCGGTTCGTGAGTTCGAGCCCTGTGTCGGGCTCTGTGTTGACAGCTCGGAGCCTGGAGCCTGCTTCAGATTCTGTGTCCCCCCCTCTCTCTGCCCCACCCCTGCTTGTGCTCTGTCTCTGTCTTTCCAAAATGAATAAACATAAAAAAATTTAAATAAATTTTTTTTGTGTGTGTATAGTATTCCATTGTACGGATGCACCACAATTGATTTCTGTACCTGTTAGCAGACATTTGGTTTGTTTCTACTTTTTGGCTATTATGATAAAACTGCTGTGAGCACTCACGAATAAGTCTTTGCTCAGACATACATTTTCATTTCTCTTAGGCAAATAGCTGGGAGCGAAATCACCGGGCTGTATGGTAAGTGCATGTTTAAGTTCATATGGAACTGCCAAACTGTTTTCCATTCCCACATTCTCACCAATGCTTGTCCTGATCAGTCTTTTCAAATTTTAGCCATTATAGTAAGGGTAGAGAAATACCTCATGTCGGGTTTAACTTAGATTTCCCTCATGACTAGTGATGCTGAACATCTTTTTATGTTCTCATTGATCATTCATATATCTTCTTTTTTGAGGTACCCATTTAAATGGTTTGCCCATTGTATTGGGTTGTCTTCTTGAGTTACAGAGGTTCTTTATGTATTGTGAATACTTGAACGCTTCCTTTTTTGTCCGAAATGTCTATCGTGAATATTTTCTCTGAGTACGTGGTTTGCCTTTTCAGTTTCTTAACAGTGTCTTGCCAATAATGGGAGATTTTAATAGTGATAAAGTCCAGTCTTCTGTCCATTTTTTCCTTTGTTCTGTGCTTTTTGTGCACTATCTAAGGAATATACCTAGCCATGGTTGTGAAGAGTTTCTTCTAAGAATTCTTAAAGAAATTTTTGTTTGAGCTTTTAGTTTTAGACCTCTCCTCTGTTTCAATTAATGCTGTACGTTGTGGGATAAGGGTCAAGGTTAACTTTTCCTGAAGTTGATACTCGATTCTTTCAGCACCATTTGTTGGAAAGACGATCTTTCCTCACTGAGTTACCTTGGCACTTTGGTTGAAAATCAATATGCATGGGTGTATTTCTGGAATTTCTAGTCTGTTTCATTGATTTGCATGTCACTCTTTACACCAATACAGTACTATCTTGATTACTGTAACTTTATAGTAAATCTTGAAGTCAGGTAGTATAACTCCTCCAAATTGGCTCTTTTGCAAAATGATTTTGACTCTTCTGGTACTTTGTGTTTTGGTACAAATTTCAGAATTGGCTTACCAATGTATGCAAAATATTTCGTGCATTTTGATTGAGATTGTGTTGAATGTAGAGACCAATTTGGGTCAATGTACATCTTAACACTCGAGCCTTCTGGTCTGTGAACATGCCATATCTCCACGTTTGTTTAAGTCTTTAAAAGTTCTCTCATCAATGATTTGTAGCTCTCAGGGTACCAGTACTATGCACATTTTATTAATATTTTTAGCTTCCTGTTGCCATTATAAGTATTACTTCATAATTTCATTTTCCAATTGTCCATTTTTCTGTATACAGAAATACAATTTTTTTTGCATCGTATGGACCTTACATGTGGAAGACTTTTATATTTCCTTATTATTTTTTGTAGCTTTTTTGTAGATTTCTTATAATTTTCTATACAGAAGGTAATCTCATCAAGGAATAAATTCAGTTTTATTTCACCCTTTCCAATCTCTGTGCCTTGTGTTTATCGTTCTTCCTTTATTTCACTGAATAGAGCCTCTAGTATAGTGTTGACAATCTTCTGGAGGACTCTTTGCTTTTTGATGGTGTTGCTTAATTTGGCCCTATTGAATCATGCCGGGAGTTAGCTATGAAATCCCTCTTGCTTTGGATAAGCTCTCAGGTAGTAAAATTGATCCTCAGCCTCACCCGTAATCAGACATATATAAATTATAATAAGAAAGATATTGTTCTATGTGAGCTTTGCAAATTTAAAGAGCTGGATAACGGTCAAATGTTGGTGAGGATATAGGAAAAGGGAAGCCTCCTAAGCTGCTGGTGAGAATGTAACGTCGTCCAGCCATTCTGGAGAACATTCTGGTTCTCATTAGTGAAATTCACCATATTTGCATCAACTTACCTATACATCATCTTCCAAGTGTTTGCCTCGGAGGAACTCCCGCACAAGTTCAATCCCAAACTTCTGCATGACAGAGGGAATTGTAGACTGGATGTCCATCCCTAGGGGGAGGAGTAAACATAAGGTAGCAAGGAACTAGGTTCATATCCGGCAACATGGATACACCTTTAAAATGTATCACTGAGGGGCGCCTGGGTGGCGCAGTCGGTTAAGCGTCCGACTTCAGCCAGGTCACGATCTCGCGGTCCGTGAGTTCGAGCCCCGCGTCGGGCTCTGGGCTGATGGCTCAGAGCCTGGAGCCCGTTTCCGATGCTGTGTCTCCCTCTCTCTCTGCCCCTCCCCCGTTCATGCTCTGTATCTCTCTGTCCCAAAAATAAATAAACGTTGAAAAAAAAATTAAAAAAAAAAAAAGAAAAAAAATAAGAAAAAAAATGTATCACTGAGTAAAACAAACAGAAGCAAAATGAGTTCTACAGCATCAGGCAATTTATGTAACTTAAAGCCGCAGACACACATACAGCCATACTATATATTTTACAAGGTTCATATATATCCGAGGGAAAAGGCAGTAGGTAATAATAGGAAAAATGCTAATGTAATAAAATACCACAGGGGCCTTGAACTTATCAGAGTGATGAAAATATTTAGTGAATTGAGGAATATGGTTAACTCAAGTCTTTAGTCCTGAGTTTAATATGATGTAATAAAACACATAAATTCTCATGCAGTATTAAATGAGTGTAGGATATACATCAGTATATGTAGCGTGATCCCAGTTTCGTTTTTCTTAAAGCTTTGTACCCATGCTAGAGAAAGTACCATAAGGAAAAACATAACTATCTGTGATTGTCACAACAGGAGTGGCTGGTAAAAGGAAGAGTGGCTTTCAGTTTTCCTTTGTGTCATTGCACCTTTCTCGGTCCTCCACAGTCTCCATAATGAGAATGTATAACCTTCACCACACACAGGAGCACTGTTATTTTGCTAAAACCGTATTATTAAGAAAACTGTATCTAACAACATTTCTGCTAACTAACCAGATCACCATTATTCCATTGAAACGAATACACCCCTGTTTCAGGTCACAGAACACCAATAATCCAGAGAAGCATAGTTTGAGTGAATACCTGTCCCCCAGATGGTCAAGACATCACTTTGCCATGGATACAGCAATTTCTTTGCTCCCCGAAGAAAGCATTGCTTAAATGCCGGTCTTGTGTGCCTGGAGAATGATAATTTGTCTGAGGGGCATGGGCTCTTTTTTCAGAACAAGACTATCACTGTGATACTTAGAAATAGCAGAAGTTAAAGTAATATGTTTCTAAAGCTGGAGCAAAACTAAATTAATAAGGTCTTAAACCATTAAGAACTACTTAGAAATATAAAAGCACTAAATGCAAAAACTAAAAAGCAACTAATGACTGTGGTGAACACGAGAAAATGATTCTAGTGTTATGACAGAACCAGGAGTAGCCTTCACACTGGCAGAGTAATATCTCCAGGTGCTAGAAAATATCATGAAACACGAATAGAGACTATGACATGGGAGCGATAAGCAAATACGGTTTTAATTCAATAAAGGAAGTCACAGAGGGAAGGACTGAACAAGAACAGCTAGACATTTCAGGGTCAGAACATCTCTTCACTTTCTGCCTCTACCAGAGCTTATTTGAAGAGCTGATGTTGAATTTCCTGGTGTTTACTGAACGAGCAGTGGGTTTATACATTTTTATAAGATGCTATACAGTGAACAATGAATAATTATATTAATAAATATCATTATTAAAAAGTAATGTTTATTTTTGAGAGAGACAGACAGACAGAGAGCGTGAGTGAGGAAGGGGCAGAGAGAGAGGGAGACACAGGATCCGAAGCAGGCTCCAGGCTCCGAGCTGTCGGCACAGAGCCCGACGCGGGGCTCAAACCCGTGAACCCTGGGATCGTGACCTGAGCCAAAGTCGGACACTTAACTGACTGAGCCACCCAGGCGTCCCACAAGTATCATTATTTTTAAACTCAAGTTTTAAAAAGTTAAAATGACTGTCTTCTAACTCTATAAATGTCTTTATATTTTATTGCTTTGGAACTCAGTGTGTTTTCACCTTTGTGTCTAACATGAATTGTATTTCATCAATTCTTTTTTTAAATGTCTATTTATTTTGAGAGAGAGAGAGAGAGAGAGAGAGAGAGAGAGAGAGAGAGCATGAGTGAGGGAAGGGAAGAGAGAGGAGAGGGAGAGAATCCCAAGCAGGCTCTGCACTGTGGGCGCAGAGCCTGACATGGGGCTCGAACTCACGAACTGTGAGATCATGACCTGAGCCCAAATCAAGATTTGGACGCTTAACCCATGAAACCAGCCAGGCGCCCCAGTATGTTCATCAGTTCTAAACAAAGTATTTCTTATGAAGTCAAAAAGCCCCACTTGTGTGCAATTTTACAACTATTTAATTCAGTTGCAAATCAGCCATCTCCTGCTTAGTTGGACTGTGTAATATTCTTTTCCAGAATGTGGTTTTCTGGACCACGATGGTCTATATGAGAATCATTATGGTGTATATTTAAAAATGCATCTGGTACTTGATCCTGCCGCTTCCAGGTTCTGGACCTAAGCTCTACAGAGTTACCAAGTGTCCTTGCTTGAGGCCCCTTGCTCCAGGGGTACAGAGATCCCCTACATCCATCCTCGAGGGAGAGGAGAGTTGATCTTAATTCATCACAGGTACTAATCAGTTCCTTGTGATGGTGGGTGGAGACAATGTACCTTGTCCGAGATCTAGGGAACTTGGATTTGACATCTTTTCATATGCTTCCGTGGTGAGAGTGAGGCAAAAAGGGTGAGATCCTCCTGTCTTTTCCCTCTTCCTCTTCTATTCATGAAACTGTTGCACCTGAGAGGGGTGGAGCTTTGATTAGCTCTGCTGTAGGCGTTGCAAACAAAACGCTTTTTTATTCTCTTTGGATGCTTTTTTTTCCCCTGACACTCACAGGTGTTTCTTAGACCAGCCTTTTCCCTTCAACTAAGACAAGATTTGAGATTCAAGTGTGGGCTCAGGGCAAAATGAGCAGTTTGATGACTACCTCTGTTTTGTTTGGATTTCAGATTTTATTTTATCGAGGTAGGGATGCTTAACAAGAGATCTACCCTTTTAACAGATTTCAAATCATTTTTTAATGTTTATTTCTTTTTGAGAGAGAGAGAGACATAGCATGAGTGGAAGAAGGGCAGAGAGAAAGAGAGAGAGAAACAGATAGACAGACAGAATCCGAAGCAGGCTCCAGGCTCTGAGCTGTCAGCACAGAGCCCAACGCGGGGCTCGAACCCACGAACTGTGAGATCAAGACTGGGCTGAAGTCGGACGCTTAACTGACTGAGCCACCCAGGCAACCCCCCCCCCCGCAACGTTTTAACAGATTTTTAAGTGTACAATACATTCTTGTTATCTATAGGCACAATTTTTATAAGCAGATCTGTAGAACCTATTCATCTTGCTTAACTGAAAATTTGTTTGTTGCTCAATAATTATTCATTTATCCCCCCACCCAGCCCCTGCAACCAGCCTTCTATACTTTGCTCCTATGAATTTGACTATTTTAGATACCAAATAGAAGTGTAGAAGTGGAATCACACAGTATTTGTTCTTCTATGACTGGCTTATTTCACTTAGCATGATGTCCATTAGGTTCACCGTGTTGTCACATATTCCAGGATTTCCTTGTTTTTTTAAGGCTGAATAATAGTCTATTGAGCAAAGCTAGGTGCCCACACTCATCACTTTTATTCAAATGGTAGTAGAGGTTTTAGCCAGAGCAATCAGGCAAGAAAAAGAAGCAAAAGACATCCAAATCAGAAAAGAAGTAAAATCGGGTCGCCTGGGCGGCTCAGTCGGTTAAGCGTCTGACTTCGGCTCGGGTCATGATCTCATGGTTTGTGGGTTTGAGCCCCATGTCGGGCTGTGTGCTGACAGCTCAGAGCCTGGAGCCGGCTCTAGATTCTGTGTCTCCCGCTCTCTCTCTACTCCTCCCCTACTTGCACTCTGTCTCTCCCTCTCTCAAAAATAAACATTTAAAAAAAAGAAAAGAAGTAAAATTGACTCTGTTTGCAGATGACATGATCTTATGTATAGGAAACCAGAAAGACCCCACTGAGAAACTGTTAGACCTAATCAACAAATTCAGTGAAGTTGCGGGTTACAAGGTCAGTACAAAGAATCAGTTGTGTTTCTACAAACCGATAGTGAACTGTCAAAAACAAAGAAATTAATAAAACAATCCCATTTACAAGAGCGTGAAAAAAAGAATAAAATACTTAGGAATAGACTTAAGTAAGGAGGTGAAAAACATGTCCACTGAAAACTACAAAATACTAAGTAAAGAAATTAAAAGAGAGATATAAAAATTGAAATATAGCCCATGATCATGGATCATGAAACTTAATATTGTTAAAATGGTCATACTACCCACAGCGATTTACAGATTCAGTGTAATTCCTATCAAAATCCCAATGGCATTTCTCACAGAAATAGAAAAAACAATCCTAAAATTCATATGGAACCACAGAAGACCCGTAAATAGCCGCAGAAATCTTGAGAAAGGAAAATAAAGCTGGGAACATCACAATTCCTGATTTCAAAATATATTACAAAGCTACAATAATTAAAACACTATGACACTGGCATAAAGTAGACATATAGACGAATGGAATAGAATAGAGAGCCCAGAAATGAACCCACACATATATGCTGGACTGATCTTTGACAAAAATGTCAAGAATACACATTGGGAAAGTTCAGTCTCTTCAATAAATGATGTCGGGAAGACTGAATAGCCACATACAGAAGAGTAAAATTAGATCTTTATCTTATGCCATACACAAAACTTAACTCAGAGTAAAGACTTAAATGTAAAACCCGAAACCATAAAACTCCTAGAAGAAAACAGAGGGAAAAATATTCCCGATGTTGGTGTTGGCAATGACTTTTTGGAGATAACGCCAAAATACAAACAACAAAAGCAAAAATAGACAAGTGGGACAACATCAAACCAAAAAGCTTCTGCGTGGCAAAGGAAATCACCAGGACAGTGAAAAGGCAGCCTAGGGAATGGGAGAGAATATTTGCATATATCTGATAAGGAGCTAATTTCCAAAATATGTAAGGAACTCCTACAACTCAATAGTTAAAAAAGGGGGAAAGGATTTGAATAGACATTTCCCTGAAGAAGACCTACAAATGGCAACAAGTATATGAAAAGGTGCTCAACATTACTAATCATCAGGAAAATGGAAATCAAAACCACAATGAGGTATCACTTGATACCTGTTAGGATGGCTATTATGTATGCAAAAAGAAACAAAACAAAGGCAAACAAGAATTGGTGAGGATGCGGCCTTGACTTTGTGATTATTTCAGTCTGGCTAGTTAGCAGAAAGGAGAACTCCAAGGCATTCGGGCTTGCTTACTTGGATATTACTGACATTGTAGGTGCCTTTTCAAGCATTTCCCCTCCTTTTCCTTCCTACAAAAACCTTGATTGCGTTTTCAAGTAGGCCTCTTTCACCCATGTGATTCAGAGGAGGGTGACCTCACCTCCACCTTTAGGAGTATATCTTGATTTGTCTCCGCTATTAACATTTTGCAGAAAAACGATTTGTGCTATGGGACTATCCCAAACATTGCCAGTGGTGCTTCCCAATCATTACGACATCCCAAAACACTTCTGTATGTTTCCCAAACCCCATAGAGTCGTGTTTGGCCACCACGGGTAAGGCACTCATGGCAATCCCATTCTCCTTGCCATTGATTTAGTTTAGGAACCGACATGTGACCTTATTGTGGCCAATAAATACCTGAAGGAGAATCTACCGGTGGCAGGGTGGGGGGGGGGGGGATTGTTTTTCTTTTTAATTCTTGAGTGACACCAGAGAAGATGGCCCCTTCTTTTCCTTTTGGACTTTGTCGTGTTAGCATGTGGCCCTGGGAACTGGTGCAGCCGTTTTGCCACTAACACGAGGATGACAACAGCACATGAAGAAGGAAGAATCCAAGAATCCCAGGGACTTGAGTCGTAGGCCTGTGTCTGGAGCCTACCTAATCTCTGGACTTGTTGTTAAGTGACAAAACAAATGCCCTTATTATTTGAGCTAGTTTGAGTTCAGATTTTATGTTCCTTGCATCTGTAAGCATCCCAAATGAGATGGTTGAAATGTACCTTAGGTCGGGGGCGGTGGGGGGTGGGATAAGTTCTGGTTTGCAATACGTGTTATATTTTTTAGGGGGGAAGGGCAGAGGGAGAGGGAAAGAGAGAATCTTAAGCAGGTTCCACGCTCGACGTGGAGCTCGACACAGGGCCCTGTCTCACGATCCTGGGTTCGTGACCTGAGCGGAAATCAAAAGGTGGATGCTCAACTGGCTGAGCCTCCCAGGCGCCCTGCAATTAGTGTTACTTTGCTTAGCCATATCTCCTTTATGCATACAACTCAGTGAATTTAGGGGGAAATGTGACAGTGACATCAGGCAAGATTTGGATGTTCTTAGGTCCCCTGGACACATAGGAGAATAATATAGAAATAGAAGCCATTGATAGCTCTCCATTTGAACATTTCCATGGCCAGTCACTCAATCACCAGATAGCTTCTCCACTGCCAAAAGGGAAGATACCAATTTGCCTCAGGACATTTAAACGGAAGAGACTGTATGGAATAGCTTACTCATGCATCCATCGATTCATTCAGCAAATCTTTACCGAGCATCTGTCACATGGCAGACACTGTGTCAATAGCCAGGACTACAACAATGAACAGATTAGAAACAAATTAAAATGTGATTAAGCATTCGATCAGAACTTCTTCGCGTACAGTTCAGAGTACATCAGGCCTGCGTTCTGTCTCTACAGATGGACCTTGTCTGGACATTTCATATGAAAATTGAATTCTATAATAGCTGGATCCTTTCACTTAGCCTCATGGTTTCAAGGTTTATCCACATTGTAGCATGAACCAATACTTCGTTTATTCCCTTTTAGTCCCAAGGAGCATTCTATTGTGTGCACATACCACCTTTTTTTTTTTTTTTATCCATTGCAATGGCTAGCCAGTGGATGGACATTTGGGTCGTCTCCGCTTTTTGACTATTTTGACCAATCCTGCCCCGGCATTCGTGTACAAGTCTTTGTGTAGACATTACGTTTTGTTTAGCTTTGCTGGATACTTAGGAGTGGAATTGCCTGATTATATGATAAGTTTATGTTTCACTTTTTTTTTTAGCGTTTATTTATTTTTGAGACAGAGAGAGACAGAGCATGAATGGGGGAGGGGCAGAGAGAGAGGGAGACACAGAATCGGAAGCAGGCTCCAGGCTCCGAGCCATCAGCCCAGAGCCCGACGCGGGGCTCGAAGTCACGGACCGCGAGATCGTGACCTGAGTCAAAGTCGGACGCTTAACCGACTGAGCCACCCAGGTGCCCCTATCTTTAACTTTTTTAAAAAACTGATAAAATGTATTCCAGGGTGAATATACCATTTTGTATTCCCACTAGCAGTGGGTGAGAGTTTCAGTTTCTCTACATTCTCACTAAGGACAGTGGGTGTGAAGTGATATCTCTTTACGGTTTTGATTTGTATTTCCCTAGCAACTACATTACTTTGGGCATGTTTTTATGTCCTTATTGGCCATTTATGTATTTTGTTAGGGAAAGTTCTATTCAGATCCGTTGCCTATTTTTAAAGTTGGGTTGTCTTTTTATTGTTTAGTTCTTTATATATTCCTGATAGCAGATCCTTATCAGATATATGATTTGTAAATATTTTCTCCTAGTCTTGGTTTTCATTTTCTTCATTTTCTTCATTTCTTCATTTTCATAGTCTTCATTTTCTTAATGATGTCTTTTGAAGTACAAAAGTTTAAATTTTGATGAAGTTTCCTCATTCTCTTAAAAATATCTAAGAGTAGGGGCGCCTGGGTGGCGCAGTCGGTTAAGCGTCCGACTTCAGCCAGGTCACGATCTCGCGGTCCGTGAGTTCGAGCCCCGCGTCGGGCTCTGGGCTGATGGCTTGGAGCCTGGAGCCTGTTTCCGATTCTGTGTCTCCCTCTCTCTCTGCCCCTCCCCCGTTCATGCTCTGTCTCTCTCTGTCCCAAAAATAGTTGAAAAAAAATTTTAAATAAATAAATAAAAAAAAATATCTAAGAGTAGAAAATTTTAACATCAATTCTTTATTTTATGGACTAGGCTTCTGGGGTTATAGGTAAGAACTCTCTGCCTAACCCAAGGTCACAAAGGTTTTCTCCTTTGTTTTCTTCTAAGAAATTTTATAATTTTAGTGTCTACATTTACGTCTTTGTTGGATCTTGAGTTACTATTTGTATATGGTGTGAGACAGAGGTCCAAATTCATTCTTTTACATATGGACAACCAGTTCTCTCAGCACGATTTATCGAAGAGACAATTCCTTCCCCCATTGAATGCCCCTGCCACTGTTATTGAAAATCAATTGACCATGGCTACATTTGTTTATTTCGGGACTGTCAATTCTGTTCTGTTGATCTGCATATCTATCTTTCGGTCAGTATCATATAGCTTTGCTTCCCGTAAGTTTGTAGTCAGTTTTGAGAAACAGAAGTGCAAGTCATTTATTTAAGAGGCTCCATTCCTAATGAAAGATTTCCACAGACTCTGTAGAACACTTTTTTATTAGTATTATCTGGTGCTTCACAAATAGTAAAGTTTCAGCCTCTCGTATGCTTCCAAGATGAATAAATACCTGGTGATAAGTGTAAGAATCATTGACAGGGAAGACCATATAAAATACGTGAACGCAGGGCACCTGGGTGGCTCAGTACGTTAAGCGTCTGACTCTTGGTTTTGGCTCGGGTCATAATCTCATGGTTTGTGGGTTCAAGCCCCGCATCGGGCTCTGCGCTGACAGCATGGAGCCTGCCTGGGATTCTCTCTCCCTCTCTCTCTGCCCCTCCCCAGCTAGAGCTCTTGCTCTCTCTCTCTGTCTCTCTCAAAATAAATGAATAAACTTAAAAAAGTACATTAACACAAATTCCTGAGGACGGCCTCAGAGAGAGAGCAAAATATTTCAGGACTCAGAAAGGTCATTAAATCCAATAAAGGCAGTGAAATAGGTTGTTTCTCTATACCAAAATGATATGGTTTACAGTGACGATGTTAATGAATTCTCTATACCTTTTGTTTTTTTCCCCAAGTAACAATCCATTTCTGTAAATCTCCATTGTGGTGAGTGAACTTTTAAGGTGAGAGATTTTATCAGATGATGATCAAACCCTAAATTTTTTGGAGGGGGAGAATTGAGAGGATGGGAGGGAGCAATTAAAGACAGTCAAAATAGATAATAGTTTTAAGAAGTTCTATTTTATTTTATTTTTTTAACATTTATTTATCTTTGAGAGACAGAGACACAGAGCACGAGTTGGGGAGGGGCAGAGAGAGGGAGACACAGAATCCGAAGCAGGCTCCGGGCTGCTCTGAACACAGAGCCTGATGCGGGGCTCGAACTCCCGGACCGTGAGGTCACGACCTGAGCCGAAGTCGGACGCTTAACTGACTGAGCCACCCAGGCGCCCCAAGAAGTTATGTTTTAAAACGTATCAGAGAAATGTTTGCTTTTTAAAGATGGAAACTATTGCAGCATATTTTCATGCTGAAGGGTATCATGTGGTATACAGTGAAATACTGACATTGCAGGACACTGGGGTTATTTGCGAGAGAAAAGTCCTTGAGGAGGTACGAGGGTGTGGGACCCCGGTGCCCTGATGGAAGTGTTACTTTAGATGGGCATCAGGATTGATCACCCGTTGAAGTAGGGAAGGTGGAGCTTATAGGGAAGAGTGAATTTACAAAGGAAATATGGTTTGATTCTTGAGTAGTATTGAGTACACATTTGAGATTTGTACCCCAGATTTCATGTAAGAAGAATCAGTGTTGGAGACATCTGGGTGGCTCAGTTAGTTAAGCGTCTGACTCTTGATCTTAGCTCAGGTCTCGATATCAGGGTCGTGAGGTCAAGCCCTGTGTTGAGTTCCACGCTGGGCTTCCAGACTGCTAAAAAAAAAAAAAAAAAAAAAGTCAGTATCATTGGTGTTTTCCTCCAGCCACATTTAGCTTCATAAATAAAAGCTCCAGAGATTCGGAGCCCGACGCGGGGCTTAGATCACGACCTGGGCTGAAACCAAGGGTCAGATGCTTAACCGACTGAGCCACCCTGGTGCCCTCCAAAATGATCCTTTTAAAATGCACATCAGGTCACGTCCTCTGCCGCTCAGAACTCTGCAGCGACTCCCATCTCCATCAGTGAAAGCCCGACAACGGACGGTCTTCAAGACTCTAAACAGGGTCAGCAAACTGTGGCCCACCAGCCAGTTCCAGGCTGCCACCCATTTTTGCATGGCCCATGAGCTAAGAGTTTTCTTTTTTAACCTATTTTACACGTTCTTGACATACTTTAATATTTGAGAAATAAGACAACACAGTAACAATAAAGAGAAGATTGCATGGTGTGAAAATGATATGAAATTCAAATTTCAGCGTCTTCAGTAAAGGTCTATTGGCCAAAGGCCACACGCACTTCTTTATGCCTCTTTATTCCTTGAAAATGCACTTGACGTTCCTCTGCCTGGATTGCTCACTCCTCAGTTCTTGCAGCTCTCCATTCGAGTGTCACTTCATCGCCGAGCCTCTCCTGGCCATCTTATATAGAATTGAAACCACTTTTCCGCTCCGCCCTGGCACGCCCCATCCACTTTTCCTGACTTCTCTTTCCCCACTGCACTTAATGACCATGTAACGTCATCTCTACATTTTACTTTTGTTGGCAGCTGGCCTGGCACAGAGAACCTGCTCGGTAAATGGTGAACGAACGAACAGAGGGGCTAGTGAATCATAAAAATAGTCTACATTCTTGAATAGTTACTCTAGGTTAGGCATCGCATTTTTCAGTCCTTGTCCTCAACTCGCGGAACAACCATGCAAAGGAGGCATCAGTGGCCTTGCGTGATGGTTCAGAGGGGTTATGTGACTTACCCGACATCTGAAGAGGAACACAGAGATTCAGGGCACTGGTGAGCATTGGAGGCCTTAGAAGAAAGGCATTAAGAGTGGGAGAGACCATCATAGGGAGATCCTGGGCCGACCAAGACCCCCTGCCATCCTGGGACATTTACCTATTCGGGAGAAGGATGTTGCCGGTTTGAGGAGTGGGGTAAACTGGGACAGGCACCCTTATTCTATCTGCAAGGAGGCAAATCTGATTCTATAGCAATTCAAAAAGAATTTAAGTTTCAAGAAAGACCTCGAAGAAATCAGTCACTAGGCACAGACATGGCAAACATGGTTATCATGTTTCCATAAATATCACCTGTCACGGCCGTATCGCAGAGAATGGCCGTAAAATAAATATCGCATGGAGTTAAAAAGAGCTATGGAGACAGAACGCATCGCTAAGACCTAATAACTAGTGCAAGTGAAATATTTTGTAGCATAAAGATGAAACTAATAACAGTCATTACGGACCAACGCTGCCGCACTTAGGGACTAAGATTCCATTTGCTCGGAGGATTGAAGAGTCTAATTTTATAGTTGGTAATTTTGTAGCTGCACAAGCTCCTTTTATGAATCCATGCAGCAATAGTTAACGTTTCAGAATCAAATATTGTATTTATTTGTTTCTCTGTCTTCTAGGGCAAATAATGTTGCAACCGCGCTTTCCTGGGGTTTACCCAGGTTGCCGACCGAAGGTTTTTAAGTATGATTTCTATAGCCCCTCTTGGGTTTCTGCAGCAAATGTCCATAAGGCAAGTCAAACAGGCGCACAGCGTTCTCCGTGTGCCTGATACTCACCTGTCTTCACATTAAAATCACCTGGAAACTTGATAAAAGTGGCTGGCACCCGGACATGCTGAGGTCATTAGTCTGTGGTGGGGCGTGGGCGTCAGCATTGGTTTAAACTTCCCCAGGGAATTCTGCCAGGGTGGCGAACCGCTGCGTAGCCAAACCGAACCTATATATAAACATGACTTGTCTGGATAGCATAGCCCTCGTATTCGTTCCTGTTACCAAGTCTCCTGGGATAGTGTCTCCAATTAACTCCTGGTCATCGTATCCTGTATTCGGGCTTCTGACGGGTTGTGTCGTAGGCCACGTATGAGTGACCAGAGGTGCTAAGTAGCTCCGTGGATTGCCCTCAGTTATTTACGCTTTCTGTTTCCTAGTTATGTTCGGTCAAAACAGTGCTAACATTAACTTGTACCACAGAATTAATCAATGATTTTCTATCAAATATTACTATAATTATTTTGTGTTGGGTGAAAGGCATTGCTGAAATGTTAGGGGAGGGTGAGGAGGTTTATTTTCCTACGAACTCTATGGGCCCTGGGCCCAGAAGACTCGAATACTCTTCTGAGGTGACCTCATTCAATCCAACTCAAACAATTCTCACCTGTGTGTAGATGCGCCCGAATCACTCTCTCCAGCGCCGACCCACTCTTAAATTCGAGTTCTCGGGGTGCTTGGGTGGCTCAGTCGGTTAAACCTCTGACTTCGGCTCAGGTCATGATCTCACGGTTTGTGAGTTCGAGCCCCGAGTCGGGCTCTGGGCTGACAGCTCGGAGCCTGGAGCCTGCTTCGGACTCCGCGTCTCCCCCTCTCTCGCCGCCCCTCCCCCACTCATTCTCTCTTTCTCGAAAATGAATAAACATTAAAAAATTTTAAAAAATCGAGTTCTCTCCTCACAAGTTCCCTTGGGTCATCTCCAACTGGACAGCCTCTCAGGGCCTCCAGTTCCTCAGGTCTCCTCTTCGCTTCTCAACATCGGATTACAGCCTCACCCTCTGCTACCCACCTACAGCTGTAACAACTCATGGATTACCTACTCGTGTCTGTTTTGCCTCCAAGTGTCTTGTAAATGTATTCCCCCCTCGCCGTTCGTATTGTGTCTGCCTCAGCCCGGGCTTGGAAGGCAGCACGGCAGAGAGGAAAGCGGGATCCATCATCGACCTCATCCCTTGTAAAATCATCTCGTAAAACCCGCCTCTCAGCCTGAGAAATGCAGGATCGGATTTCAGCTCCGCTGCTTACTTGCTGTGTTGCCTAAACAAGGTAAGTGAACCCCCCCCGCCTCAGTTTACTTACCTGTAACGTGGTGATGCTAACACCTCTCCTATGTTACGCTCAGGATGATGCAGACAGAAGGCGTTCCAGAAGTGGGAACCTCCTTCTGGATCTGTTGGTGCACAGCATCAGATCTTGCGAGCGGCCCAGTTCAGCAGCCACAGGACATTTTTCGATCATTGTATTTCTCACCAGCATCTCGCGCAGGGTGTTAATGTCAGGTCTAACTCTCAATCCATGGAGATCTCTTTCTTACATTCCTTAATTGCCTTGCACCTTCATGCGTCCTAGAGCCTTATCCCACATCCAGATCCTCTCTCTCACCCCAACCTGAACTCAACACGATTAAAAACAAACAACCCAAAAGATCTTTCTTTATTCCACTCCTGCTTTTTATAATATAGCTCCACTCATCCTCTCTGGAATGGAACGGAGAGCAAATGGGGGTCGGGGAGGAGGCAGCGGAAGAAGAAACCGACGGGCCAAATATAGGATTCTCTTTTTCTTCGAGGGGTTGGCAGCCTTGTAAACTGTCACAAGTTGATAATGTTTCTCCTGTCGCAAGAGTTACTATTCAAGACATGACGACTTTCCCCCCCTGTCTGCTGCAACTACCTCTCCACCCGATTTCCATCTTCCTCCCTCGAGCCTCTCCGTGCGCCCTGTTCTCTATCTGGCCCCTCTTTCATGCTGTCACCAGAGTAAATGTTTTCTAAACACTGGCCCTCACCATAGCAATCTGTCTCTGCTCCCCCCGCCCCTCGCAGGCTCCCCACTAACAATAAGGTAAAGGCTACAACCCTCACAACAGCGTATGGAGCGAGGCGCAATCCACCTCTCTCACATGTGTGCCCTGGCCTGTCCCCACTCAGGGAACTAACTAGTGAGAACACTGTCCTCTTCCAGGTGCTCCCTCTGCCTAGAAGATCATTCTTTCTCTTGATCTCTTTATGTGTCTATTTGTACGTTCATAGTTGAGAACACTGAGAAGCGCTGGGCTTTTCTTTTCCTTATGACTCATGGGGCTATTTCTGGTATTTTGTATAATACATTCATTAGACCGCAAATAGTTATCAAGTATCTCCATGCTCCAGGCCACACAGCTCTCCTAGAGCACAGCGTTAGGCATTAATGATGAAACTGTCTTGGGATGGGCATCTGTTAGAAAAGCCGTTTACAAAACAGACATAATGTCTGCCTGACTTGAGTTGTAAGGAGCTTCCTGACATCTCTTGGTGGTACTAGGGGAGCAGAGTTCCTTTTTTTTTTTTTTTTTAAGATTTTATTTTTAAGAAATCTCTATACCCAACACGGGACTCGAACTTACCGCGCCGAGATCAGAAGGCGCGTGCTCCACCAACCGAGCCAGCCAGGCCCTGGGCATTAGGGAGCGGACATGTAATGCTAGTCCTCTCCTGTATTTTTCTATAACTGTGTCTCACCCTATCGGGCCACATAATTAACCAGGACCAAGATGTAATTTTGATCTTTTCTGCTCGTGGTTGCACGCGTTCCTTTCTGTGATCACCAAAAATGCGTCCATAATTTTACCATCCTCTCCAGGGCAGAAAGAACCAGGGTGACCTCACATGGCCTCAGAGAGGGGAGTGGATACAACCCCAGCTGTAGCAGACAGTTCCAATTTACTGCCACTCTGCTGATTATATGCTTGTATATTTCCTGAAATAGTGAAAAGCTGTCCAGGCTGTAAGACAAACAGAAGACAGACAAGATGGCCGATTGGAGGGGTTTGTAATCGGGGAGAATATGGTGAAGCGAGCACCCGGTATCTGTATGGATGACCTCAAAATGTCTGAGGGACGTTTGTACCGCTGAGGAATCATAGAGTAAGGGATGATTTCGTTTTGAAGACTTCCTAATTCAAGTTGAAGAGGTGAATGTGGCTAATACTATATCAGCTACCAGAAATCAGACCCAGGAATAAGGATACTGTCACATCAAACATCATGGGACATGGAAAGCCTGTAATGATGGCACTCATGTTTACCATGCTTTTTAGCTTAGAGGATGTTTTTATAAGCACTATCTAATTTGATCCTAGCGATAACTGTAATATAAGGACAATTCTAATGATCACTACCGGCCCCTTGAGGGAACTGAGGCACAGTGTGTGTGTGTGTGTGTGTGTGTGTGTGTGTGTGCGCATTCTTATATTGTACATTAAACTATTATGAGGCAGTGACCACATCAGATGACAAGATAGATACTTTTTATAACAGCATAGGTTGGGGAAGGTGATGACCAAATGGAACTAACTTTTTTTTTTCAATATATGAAGTTTATTGTCAAATTGGTTTCCATACAACACCCAGTGCTCATCCCCAAAGGTCAAATGGAACTAATTCTAATGAGTACCCATCACTAAGAGGAAATGTTTAATTTTATACCACTATCTAGAATATGTTGATGTCCTCAAAGGGATTCAGAGAGATATTGTTTTCAGATTTATATCTTCCCAGATTTTACGGAATGCATTCTTTATAGGACCAGAGGACCGGGCGGGAAGAAGAGGAGAAGGAGGCTACTGGTCTTGAACTTTCACTGTAAGCCAGATGCCATGGCTGCTGCTTTTCATGTCAACCTCCCAACAACTCTGTGCCGTCCTTGTCTTCCTGGAAGATGGGCTCAACCTGCCCGAGGTAAGTATTATGAGTTGCATTGAATGGATGTGGCATCGGAGGCTTGGTGGGATGGGGGTAATTGCCCCCCCCAAAGTGTATGGTTCTCATGAGACCATTTGACCCGTAACAAAGCAGCATTACAATCGTTTCCTCCGGGAAATCTATATTTTAAGTTCATGTCTGGTGGAAATGAATACCCTGCATCGGAAACACAAAAAACAGGATCAATGTTAGACCAAAAGCCTTGGTTTGAAAACACATTTCATTGAAACAAGAATGTTTGCACCCTTTAGGACCTGCCTTTCAGTTGCAGTCTCACACTTTAAATGACAAGGATTTTAAACTTTAAAAGGAGAAGGGCTAGGAGTGGGTAAAACTGAAAATGTATAAGGAAATGATAAAAAGTTGTTTTTTTTTTTTTTTTTTTTTTTAAATAACGGCCTTAAAATTGCCGGTTGAGGAAAAGTTCACAAGATGGAAAGCCTCGTTAACGGTCACCAGCAAGTGTAAAACAAATTCGGGGAATAGTTACCAAGAAGGGAGAGCTCCGACACTGAGGGGTGACTGGCAAATGAGCAGGTGTGCAGGAGAGGAGGCTGATGGGACACGACTGTTTGAGGATGGAAACTATGTGGAAGGATGGGTTTGGTTTTCAAACTGTTTTCTTCACTCACAGAAGTTCTGTTTGCGTGGCTGCGTAGGCACTGGTCATATCTCTGCTTAGAAAACTAAAAGGGTACCGAACTCAAAATGTCATGGTGCATACAGCCTGGAATCCCTGACGTGGAGGTCACAGCCCAAAACCCGCAGTCTTGGTAAGGGGGGCTGTGCATCAATTTAAAATCTGATTAGTAGTGCTTAACTCCGAATGCTAACCCCAGGGTCTCTGGCTCTGCCTTGGGGAATTTATACAAAACCTATTTTCTGAAGGAATTCACATAAGTGACAGGAAACTGTCAGTTTATACCAGCAATTGACCTATTTATAAACCCGAAACTGTGTTTAAACCTAAGAAGGGCTTCAGTAATACATGAATTAATAAAAGGAACCTTATGGGTAAGAAGTGCCTTTTAGACCTGTTTCAACATGAGATAATCAAATACACAGAATGAGAGTAAACTGTTGTCCTCTTAATTTTTCCTTGTTTCTTTCTCCAAAGTGATTCTGGCAGAAGCCTAAATATCATTGAACTTTTAAAATACAGACACTCCCTTAACCTAATTAAGGATGCATTAAGCTAATTAGGTTATGTATAATATCCTTTCCTTTCCAATCAACCTCAAGCCTGGAGATTTCCATTCCCTCTGTGATGTTTCCGGCATTTTCTTTACCTGTCATCTCTCTAGAGAGCTCCTGTCAGTTTTCTTCATCCTCTGTCAGAGAACGGAGCCAACCTCCTCTCCTCTTTCTCTAATTGTGTACTCAACATAATCTCATACAAGACTGTAAACACCTCATGTCCTTGCTTTCCAACAATTACTCCATCAATTACCGAATGTTTGTGTTACCACTCCAGGCATGGTGAAAGCACGCACTAACTATTCGTTGACTGTTTCCTTATTGAATACAAGAAGAGTTCTTCTTCTAAAATGTCCCCTTAGCAGCTTGAGAAACTGAGCAGATGTGTATTGGGGCATAGCTTTTCTGTCGAAAGATCTGCTGGACGCGGGAATGCCGTAAACCCGTAACATGTTAATATCACTCCTTGTAGCAAACACACGGCGTGCAGACAAAGCTGTATATACAAACGATCAAGTTCTTAGTGGACTGCCTGTGTGAGTGCAGTCTTACTCCTCTTATTGTAATTCCCTCCTTCAAGTTCACAATAACCCTTCGGACTCAGTGAGCACCATGGTCTCTTAATGCCGTCCCAGGGGAACACCACACGGGACCCATCTTGTTTACAGTTTCATGTTCACAGTGTTTTATAAGTAAAACTATTCATAAAGAAGAGAGTGCACTGGAGACATCCTAGGCACCTGTCACCCCTACCGCTGAAATAAATGAAACGATGTAAAATAGGAAGAAAACAAGGAGAATAACGCACAAGTCAAGTTTTCCTTCCCTGGCTGGGCACTCAGTGCTCGGATTTATCTGGTGCGTCATTCCGTGTCTTTCTGTGGAAGCGGCAGGGCAGTTATTATTGTTAGTATTTGCGGAGATCTTACACTCAGTGTCTGTCCGTTGTTAGGTGCTTTGTAAGTCTCAAGATCTCGAGTCCAGGTCAGGTTAACACTCAGTTCTCTCCTGCTGTTTCTCGTTTTTGGTTTTGTGTTTGGCTCATGTTGCTGGTTATGCTTAGGGCTCAAAAATGATGCTTGGACTAGGCCTGTTAGGCTGTTACGGAGATATTCTATTCGGTGCCTGCTCATTCTTTTCTATCATCAGGATAGATTTTTCCTCTTTTAGCCTCTCTCTTTTTCTTCATCTGCAGTTTTACTTGCCTCCAGACAAGAGATCGGGCACCAATTTGTGTATTATTTTGTGTACTCTATTAGGACATAAAAAAAAAAAAAGTCTCTCCAAATTCCCCCCAGAGCTCTGTCCATTAAATCCAAACATTCCTCCGGCTCCTTCCCCGGCCAGGACAGCCTGGCCCTCCTTTGTAATTTCCAACTTTTGTTTTTAGTTTCTTGGAGACTTTCCTGGATCTGCCAAACAATAACGGAACGGAAATGTGGGGAATACATTAAATACTTCATTACTAAACCTCCTGCTTTTAGTTTTAGTTCTGAAAACTTTGTCTTTACGATACCTAATTATCGAATGTAGCACGCCTTCAAAATGAGAAAGGCTGCGGAGAAAACAACATTTTAGAAAAGTCTGTTTTCTGCCCTAGTTTGGTTTCTAGGAAGCTGCAATGGCAGCAAACTTATCTTTGTTAGCTAATAACAAATGAGAAGGACCAGGAGACAGTCAAAAAAAAAAGGGCAGAGAAATTCCGAAACTGAAAGATCCAAGCAGGTGGGTGTATTTCCTCTGAGACGGAGAGGGAGAAAGACATACAGCTTGCAATTAAGTGGGAACAAGAAAGAAAAAGAGCATATGCCAAATAATAAAAGGAAGAGAGAAAGGTGATGAGGAGGTGGAAGAGACATCTGGGGCTTCGGGGGTGGGGATGATGGAGGGATGGGGATGTTGGAGGGATGGGGAGGGAGGGGCACGGGAGGGAGGAGGACAGACGTAGGAGGAAGAAAGGAGAAGAGGGAGGGAGGAAAAGAAGAGAGGAAAAGACAGGGAGGAGAAGGGAGAGAGAGGGTAGGAGAGGCGGGGAGAGGCAGAGAGAGGGAGGTTCTGGAAACCTACTCGCGGTCCAGTCGGGCGTTGGCTGCATTCTACCAGCTGGATCGTTACCAACCAGTCAATGTGGGACATAAACAAATGTTTAAAGTTCAGTTGAACAAGCTCCTCATTAGTGTTTAATTAGCTGAGTTGGAAGCTGACTGATGTTTCAATCAGAGAAAGTTTCTGCACCTGCTATTTGGACGGCCTTCTCTTACGCTAGAACACCCAAATCTGCTTGACGCAATTGCGTTCGAGAGGAAGATTTAGTAGGCATCAGTTGTGATGGAAATATTGTTTCCTAGAGCCCAAACCCCAAATCTAAAACCCACATGGCATATCTAAGGAGGGCACTAGAAGATTTTAAATTCGTGCCCCCTGTTAGAATTGCTATTTGAGATTTGAACGTTCCGACGCTAACGATAAAAGCTTTCGTAAGATCATCATAGCGTCAAGGGCTTAGTGAGGTGTCTCTCTCTGGTGGAGCATCCTTGCACCGGAATCGTTGGGTGGGCTGCTGTAAGGAGCGGTGTGTGATTTGAATCAAGACACAGTGGCGCGACCGGGTGCCTCCACGTGTGGTCACACTGCCTGGCGTTGACGTCCAGCCTCACCATCAGCTGATCCTTTGGATGAAGGGACTTCACGCTACCGGGGGTGGGGGGAGGTGGGAAGGGGGAACATACTTCAGATTTGTGCACGTTACTCACCATGGGTATCTCCTTGGTTGTGCACTTTTAGGCCACGGGACTGCGTGTCACATATGTTTGCTACGGGCCTGTATACTTCCGGAACACAGGATCCCGGGGGCTTTATAGTTGTGAAAGCAGATCTTACTTGTTGTCTTCTGAGTCTCGGGACAACACTGTTCCTGAAGCCGGACAAGTGTTTTTACCCATATCATCTGCTTTCCAGATCAAAAAAACAAGCTGAAGATATTATTACTCACTTAAGCCTCAGCCAGGTTTCTGACATCTGGTTCCTATTGGGTCGGGGAAGCTTCTGGTGTTAAGCCCGAGTCCTGTTTCTGTGACTAAACCGAGTGCTTTAATCTACGAGAGAGAAGATAAGGTGACTTCACACAGTTGCCGATGAACGGAAGGAGATGACCCAGCAAGTGTCTAGCATCTTCAAGGGGGACAAAACCACTAGCTACTTCTACTTCCGGAACATCGCTCTGCCTTTAACTAAAGGTCTTATCGTTTACTGATAACATTGACTGGTATTTTTCCCAATCGCTCTGGTAATATGATTTCTTCCTTGAGGTTGCATAAAACTGAGAAGAGAACAAAGAAGAAAATGAAAACCATTCTTAATTTTGCCACTCACAGGCACGCATTAACATTTTGGCATTTTGGTGTGTGTCATTCTAGTTTATATAAGGTGCAAGTGTTTATGCAGGCACACAGGGCTGACTTCGTGGGGGTGCAGTCTGGGTAGTTGCACAGAGTCCCCACATACATTTATCTATCTATCTATCTATCTATTTATTTATTTTTCAGTGTTTATTTTATTTTTGAGAGAGTGCAAGTGGGGGAGGGGCAGAGAGAGAAGGGACAGAGGATCCGAAGCAGGCTCCCCATGTGGGGCTAGGACTCACCAACTGTGAGATCATGACTTGAGCCGAAGTCGGTCGCTTAACCGACTGAGCCACCCGGGCGCCCCCAGAGCCATTTAGAAGGGCCCTGTGCTTGATTTAATGCTCCGCCGTCCGCTTCAAGAATTTCAGCTTGAAATTCTTCATACGTTCACAGGAGGGGCCCCACGTGTTCATTTTGCACTCAGCCCCATAAATTATGTAGCTGGTCCACACTCACATTAGGATTCAAACAAAATTATAATGATGCTTGGAATCAAAATTGGAACATGTAGTATTCAGTAACGTGCCCTTTGCACCTAATAAACCATGTTCATTTTCCCATGTCACAGAATGTTTCTCTACAACATGATTTGCATGACTGCATGGTGTTCTACTGGGTAGACCAATGGGACCCCCCGTGCTCGCAGTTTGCAAAGTTCACACTACTACTGGGCTTAGTTTAGCAAGAATCCATTATAAGTCCTGAGAGGACATCAGAGCGCATTACTGAAAATGAAGAATTTCAAGATGTATTTAAAACATACTATCTAGGCAGGTAGTCATGTAAAATTAATTCTCACACGATTAATTCTCAAAAATGCTGTCTTGCAAACTGCGTGAAGGGTCCATTCTACCTACTGGGAGTGTGAGTAGTAGGAATGACCTTGCTACTTTAGTGGACTTCTTGGATACGCACCATTAAATGATGTGCTAGGAAAGTCAAGGAAAATCTTACCGCCGTTCTTTTATGGACATGGGATTTTGCTTGCTTTTCTGAAGCATACGCTAACGTAGGGAGGGGTAATGAATTTATAACTGACTTCACACTAATACCTAACCTGCAGTACCCTCACGTGGGGGGGGGAGTGTAATACTTTATTCTGAATAAAGATTCCTATGCTTGGTAATAACCATGATAATGCACCTATTTAAAAAAAAACAGTTCCAAAGGAGGAGAAATCTCTTTTCTTCACTCTCTGAGCAGTATAAAATGACAGAAGGAGAGCAAGTGAAAAATGAGCCCAATAAAAGATTCTCTAATTGCGGGAAAGAGGTTCAAAAGTGGTTTTGCAAATCAAAGAGAGCATTTGGGATTAGATCTCTAAATGATGACTGGAGTCCGACATCTTTATCGCGGCGGGGGTGGTGAACCAGGCGAGCTTAAAAGGTGGTCAGGTGAAAGAGGGAAGAGAATAGAATCTTGATTGTAGTAAATGTAAAATTGGCCTGACTAGAAATGTGAAGTTTAGCAGAAAGGTGATGGAAATTATGCTGGAACTTGGCACAGCTCTCAAAATGTACTTTCAATGAATAGTATCAGTCCCAATTTCATGGATTCACGAGCCCGTAGAATCGTCGAACGTACACGTGTAGTTCCTTTAAAAAGCTCTGCTTCCTATCTAGGTTTCATTTGGAGAATCTCTTTACAAAATTGCATCGATCTATTGCAAATGTGATCAGTTTTCAGCAATCAGCCCCCTTGTCTCTTCAGGAATCTTGCGAAACTGAAGCCAGTGATAGTGTCGAGTGTCCAAACTGTGAGCGTTCAAGTCTCACGGGCCATCATTTCCTAGTGTTTGTCCCAGACGTCCGCTAACACAGAAGAGTAATCCTTTTCCTGCCATTCATCCTCTGAGTGGGTAAAGTGGACTCTTGTTTAAAAAGTTTTAAAAGTGTTTATTTATTCTCGAGAGACAGAGAGATGGAACGCGAGTGGGGAAGGGGCGGAGAGAGAGGGAGACACAGAATCCGAAGCAGGCTCCAGGCTCTGAGCTGGCAGCACAGGGCCTGATGTGGGGCTGGAACTCACGAACCATGAGATCATGACCTGAGCCGAAGTCGGACACTCAACCGACCGGGCCAGCCAGGCACGCCGAAAGTGGACTCTTGAGGCAGTTTACGGGATATAAGCATTCTTTGAGAATTTGTGGTATGGGAATTAATGTTGCATGTCTACCTGCTTAGATCGGGCATTTTTGACACATAAGTGACTTTCCATGTGTTCTATACTATTGGTGTTGACTTTTTGTTTAACTGCACTGTAAAAACTCCTGTTTTCTGTTCATCTAACTTAGCACAATAGAGTAAGTTGAAGATGGAGAAAGAGCTGAATCTGGACATTCCATGCGTGATGGATGCCACGTTCTAGGAAGTGACAGGGAGCCAGAGTAGTGGGCAGGAGACCGGCTTGAGGTGACCTTTTGTATATAGCCCGTTACAGAGGGGATGCGAGCGATAACTCCTTAGGAGTGCCAGTCACAGACAAGGAGTTCCCCACTGTACCAAAGAACCTAAGCTTCCATACTTATTACACTTGAGGCCACTGCATGGCCACGTGCTCTCCTTCCACACTATGTAGCCTTCAAGGGTGACTCTCTCTGGCCTGACGCTTTGGATTTTGCTGTGAGAGACAAAGATCCAATCTACAGCTACTGGAAGGGAGGAAGGAGGTGGATAGGTAGAGAATCCATACCCACAGGTCCACAGGGCAACCAACGGACTATAGGTGAAGGTACTGAGGTTTTTGCTTCAACCCAAATGAATACTATCTGCGTATGTGAAAGAAATGTGTGTCTTGTGAAATAATAGGAGTGGTCGGTGTTCAATAAATTCAAGTAATCATTAAATCATTTTGCTAAATAATTTTATATTGAATACTTCTTTGCTATGATGAACAACCTTATACGATGAGGAGGCCACTTCTGATTAGTGTCTACTTATTCTGTGGAAGCCCATGGGGTAGCACAATTCACTCTAGGCTTTAGATATCACCTACCTACCAACACCAGTTCAGACAGTTGAGCTGGAGTCAATAAAGCACTGGGGGTAAATATTACACCTGAACTCTCAAGAAATACAAAGTGTGAAAATGATAACCTCTTCCATAAATGGTGCTGGGGAAACTGAATGTTCCCAAGCAGAAGAATAAAACTGGACCCCCCTCTTACACCACTCCTGAAAATTAATTTGAAATCAAGTGAAGATTTAAATGTAAGACCCCAAACTGTTAAATTCCTAGAGGAAAACACAGAGAAGATGCTCCTTGGCATTGGTCTTGATGATGATTTTTTTGGACATGACCACTAGTCAAACTACAAAGCTTTTGCACAGTAAAGAAAGCAGTCATCAAAATGAAAAAGCAACCTACAGAACAGGAGGAAAATTGTAAACCTCGTATCTGGTAAGAGGTTAATATCCAGCATATACGAGGAACTCATGCAACTCAATAGCCACCCCCCCCCCAAAAAAAGAATAACCCAATTAAAAAAGGACAAAGGACCTGAATACGCATTTTTCCAAGAAGACATATACACGGCCAATGATCACATGAAAAGGTGTTCACCATCACTAATCACCAGGAAAATGCAATTTTAGAGCACAATGAGATATCACCTCACATTTGTTAGGTGCTGACAGGATTTATAAAAAAGTATACCCTTGTGCACTGTTGGTGGGAATGTAAGTGGGTGCGGCCACTGTGGAAAAGAATGTGGAGGTTCATCAAGAAATTAAAAAGAGGTAGCTCAGTAGGTTAAGCGTCCAACTGCTAGCTCAGGTCATGATCTCACGGTTCGTGAATTGAGCTCTGTGAGGACAGCTCGGAGCCTGGAGCCTGCTTCGGATTCTGTGTCCCCTCTCTCTCTGGCCCTCCCCTGCTCACGTTCTGTCTTTGTTTCTGTCTCTCTGTCTCAAAAATAAATAAACATTAAAGAAAAGGAAATAAAAATAGAAGTACTATATTACCCCATTTTGGGTATATAGCTGAAGGAAATGAAATCACTATCTTGAAGAGATAACGGCACCCCCATGTTCATTGCAGCGTTATTCACAATAGCAAAGATACTGAAACAACCCAAGTGTCCGGTTTCCATTGATGGATGAATGGATAAAGGTGATATGGTACATCTCCCCTCTCACCACCCCCCCCACAGTAGAATATTATTCAGCCACAAGAAAGAAGGAATCTTGCCATACGCGACTACATGAATGAACATGGAAGGCGTTATGCTAAGTGAAGTCAGTCAGTAAGCCAGACAAAGACAAATATTGTATGATCTTACTTGTGTGTAGAATCTAAAAAAGCTTAACTTAAAGAAACAGAGAGTAGTCTGGTGATTACCAGGGCCTGAGGCATGGGGAAAAGGGAAGAGGTTGGCCAAAGGGTGTAAAATTCCAGTTATAAGATGAATCTGTTCTGGGGATCTAATGTACAACATGTACTGTATTGTGTACTTGAAAGTTGTTAGCAGAGTAGATCTTAAATGTTCTCACCACACACAAAAATGTGGTAACTATGTGAGGTGACAGATGTGTTAACTACCCTTATTTTGGTAAGCATTTCACAACATGTTCTTATATCAAATCTCATTGTACGCTTGAAACTTGCATAATGCTGTCAATCATATCTCAGTAAATCTGGGTGGAACAAAGGAATCCAAAGCGTGAAACATCATGCAGCAAAGCAAGCTGGGCTCAGATGTGTGCTCTCCACTCAACGTGCAAACCTTGAGTGTGCAAACTAACACAAAAACTAGTCTGTAATACTGTCTCTTAGAGATGCTTCCGCAGTTCAGTCCATTCATGGGAGAAAATGCAAGAGAAAGATAAGTTGCATGGAAGATGAGCTGTGGAGTAAAAATCCTAAGTAAATATGTAAATAGATATGAGCATAACTCCCTGAAAAGCAGTTTACAGTCCAAATGCCTTCAAAGAACTAGACCCAGTAGCGCCACTCAAAGACATCGTAAAATAAGCATATTTACAAGTTTCATACACAAAGAAGATGACAAGTTTTTGTGCATTGGAGCAGGAAGTTAGGAAGTGTGTACCAAAAGATATGAATAGTGATTGAGTAGAAATTTTAGAGATTAAGAAAAGTTGTTGCCATGAGTCTCAAGAGATGGGTTGAATCCTACCCTTGACACCCTGGACAGGTCATTGATGGATTGGAAGATAAAATAGAAGACCGTCCCCTCCGATTAAAAAATAAGAAAAAAAAAAAAAAGAGAGAGAGAGAAAATGAGAACATGCTGCTACAAAAAAGAGAGAGAGTAGAGAGAATATCTAAGAGGAAATATTGAAAGACATCATGGCTGAGAATATTCCAGAAATGAGAATTTCGGAGGTGGCGTGCACCCTTAGATTGAAAAGGTTCACGGTGTCAAGTTCAGGTAAAAATACCTGCCCTGAGCACGTTGTAATGACCAATATGCAGAGAAAACATAAAGAGCATAAAGATAGAATTTAACATAGAAAGGAACAATCTTCTTATGATTGTGATTAGTTTTCCCAGGGTTTTCTTATTGAGAACTTTTCCTTCCTGTGAATGTTCCATCTGCCTTTTGGGAGTCCTAGGACAAAAGGAACACAGAAACCCTCTGATCAGAGATTTTATTTATCCATAACGCACCTCATGACTAGGGAATCATGCCATGTCCGAGCCAGATTTAAGAGGGGCACGTTCACAAAGCGTGTTTTTGGTTTAAAGCTGAAATGCTCCAGCAGTTTACCCAGTCTTCTCCCGGCAACTCTCCACTCCCACCACAACGTGGCAAACAAAAATGGCCTAATAAGGGTCCTGTCTGGATTTCACCACACCGAGGCTATTCAACGTTTTGAAATGCCAAGGTTTACACTACCACCCGTAGGTTGTCATTATACCTTGAAAATATCAGATTACGTAAATTTGCATGTGACTTTCACTCTATATATCAGAGATAACAGCTATCAGATGTATTTAAGAAACAGCAAATGTAATCATCCACAATCTGCTTGGAATGAAATGAGCGGTAAATCAGTTTGCAAATTTGGGGCTAGCGGCAATGAGTTTGCCTTGAGGGAAAGGGGCTGGGGGGGGTAGAGGGCCAACACAAAAGTGGTCTGCCTTTTAGATCTCCTTGATGAAGGTTAGGCTTCTGCAATCTTAACAGATTCATATTCTTGAACATTACGACAAGTTAAATATTTATCTGCCTTTTCTTCCGAGTTTTCATGGCTTCTGTATTTTACATTTAGGTCTTTAATCCATCTGAAATTTACCTTGGCATTTGATTTGAGGTGAGCATTTACTTAAGTGCTTTCCAAATGGTTGTCTTCTTGTCTTGACACATGAAAGGAATATTTCTTTTCAACTGGTTTGTAGTAATTGATTTTTAATGTGTTGAGTTTGTTTTTATAATAGAGTCTGTTTCGGGGCAATCTAATCTGTTCAAGCAATCTGTTGATTCTTGTGTCCGTACCAAACTCTTTTAATGCCTGTGACTTATAGTGCATTTTAATATCTGCTTGAACAGAACTTCCCGCTTATCTTTTTTTGAAACGTTCTTAACGATTATAGGTGTCGGCTGTTTCTTTTTCCAGATGAATATTGGAATATAATTTTAATTCTGTTTTTCCTATAGTTTGCTTTACAACTATGAACTAATTTTAAAGAATGGGTGTATTTATAACATTTGATATCCTTATCCAAGAGATATTAGACATGTCAACTGATGTGCAGTTATAATATTTGATTAAAAAAATCTTTCCTATCTCTTTTTCGTTTTCTACACTTAGGTCAGTTAGCTTCCTTAGCGGCATTTCTAGATTTCTCGGGCCTTTTGTTTCTATTATAAATGTAATTTCCTATTTAATTAGTCAACTTCCCATTTTATTTTCTGAATGATTATTGCCTTGTGCCCTCACTAAACTAAGAAAACTGTAAAAATTCTTATCTGATTCTGTTTTATTATCCTTCAGTCATTTCTGGTCTATATTCCTGGTAGATCATTAGCTCATCTTAAATTTTAAACATTATTTTTGCCAATTCTGTTATCCAGAGCATAAAGGTCATGGCTGTTACTTCTTCATGGTGGAATGTAACTTTTATCCATCAATTATATCTTGACTTCGTAGAGAAAACTTAGGTCACAACCTTTTCTCCCCAGAACTCTGTAGGCATTTTGTCACTTTCTTCCGGTGCTCAAGATTGCAGAGCAGAAGTCTGAGACCAGACTGGTTTTTGTTCCTTTGTGAGTTACCTGGGTTTTCTGCTGAGCTGGAAGTGGGATATTTTCTTCTTTGTCCGTGCAACTCAAAAATATCACCAGCATAAGTCTAGATGTGGTTCTTTAAGTGAATTTAAGTGTTCATTACCTTTAAGTGAAATGCAATAGACCTTTTAGATCAACACATTGCAGCTCAGGAAATTTCTCTTCTATTATACTTTTGATTATTGTTTCAGCTCTGTTTTTGGTTTCTTCCTCAGGAGAGCCAATTACCTACAAATTGAATCTTCACTTTCTCTTCTCCTATCCATCTTCTCTCATCATTCCCATCTCTTTGTCCTTGTCCTGTATAGCGTGGGTGTAAAACGTGCTTGGAGAATTCAAGGTCTGGCAAAGAGTAAGGGAGCAGCCAATGATAGCTGTATAATTATTACTATATTCACAGCCTTTGTCTACTCAGCTCTCACTCAGTAAATGAAGTGGCTCATGAGTCCCATTGGTGTGGAGTTTGAGGATATAGAAAACATTTAGTAGCCAGTTGACCCTCATAATAAGTCTTGGAGATGAGAACATTACTATCCCTACTTTACAAATGGAGAAACTGATGTTCAGAAAGGTTAGGTCATTTGCCTAAGATTATAAGGTTGGGGAGTGGTGGGTCTAGTGGGGGGATGGCATCCTGGGATGGATTCCCAGATAACTCCTCCTTCTTAGGGTAGCATGGCTTCCTGGTTTCCATCCCCTTTAGAATACAAACCCCCCCCAAAATAGAGCATCAGCTGTGGAATTTCAGCTTGAGGGGATTTGTACTCCCAGGAAGCAACAGATCGTTATTTATCACTTTTTTCTTGGTTTAGACAGACGTCATGGCATTTTCTTCTCTTCAAACAGATATTCTAATCACTTGAGCCCCTTTAGGCAATTGAAGCAATTGTAATCGCAGATGTCCTTGATGCTTCCTGCCTTTCTCATTTCCCAAAATAGAATACTTGCTCAGGATTCCTCACGAAATTGTAGAGTGGAGACTTTGTGTTTTAAAATCCTTATTATTTGAAAATAGCTTTATCTGCAAACTGTATTACCAAAAAAAAAAAAAAAGAAAAGAAAAAAGAAATACCTTCCTGCAGATTTTTGACATATCTCGTCTCTTAGAAAAACTTTCCTCACACACTAAATGGAAGTCGTCCTTAACTCTGAAACTCGGTATTTCATATTCATTGGTATATGATTATGCATTTAGGATCTTGGAAAAGCAGATCCTTTATTACTTGCTAAGGATTGAGGCATTGAATTTCTGAAATCTGAAGTATGGATATTGCACGGTGAATTCATAAATGAAAGGCACCTATCGATCTGGGTCTTGATCGACCTGTATCTTGATACTTGATCTCAGTATCTCTGTATCTGAGGCTCCTGTTGCTGTGTCATCTTGTTTGGGAGACTTTATTCCCCCTTTGAAGGCAGAAGACCCTCTGGCGTGAGCTCTGTGAAGCTTCCAGATCGTCTGGGTACACACCATACTCTGTCTCCATAACCAACAACGGGAGGCGAGAGTTTTGCTCTATGCCCCTTTTGGGCTAGTACCTTCTTTCTCACACCCTGGGGTCTATAGCCCCACCAGGTACATTATCCCTAGGTTGAAATTTCACATACTTTGAGGTGGCAAGTTCAGGTTATAATATTTAAAGATCCCTAAATGACTAAACTGTACATATAAGAGGGGCCGATCCTTTCTCAGAGAAGACATTAAGAGCCCAGAGGTGGGAAAGGGCAAAATCGAGGCAAAGGCAATCTGAGGCAATTTGATGGCCCACAAAAGGCACAAAGCCAACTCATCAGGCAACTTTCAGGCCATAAAAGGAATTTCTATTTACATCAGGGAGATAAAGCCACCTTCCAGGTTTAGGCTCAAAGGGAGGGCCAAGACATTTCTCAGCCCCTGTGCCCTTCTGTTCATTCCAATCCCAAGGTACGTTTCGTTAGCTTCATTTCAACTCCCTGTAGCATTTGACTTCTTCGATCTTACTATAGAATAAATAACAACACATGCATATGCAAGGATATATAGAGGTTTTCAAACGAATATTTTGAGTGCCTGCTAAGGGTCAGGTTCTCGGTTACCTTACCTAAGAATCAGAGACCTGTCTTTTGTGAGCTTTCCTGTTGGATGCTGAAGGGCATATACTACCCGGAAATACACCACTTTGGCATGTGGAGCTGAAAGCGATTAACACCCAGCAGACTCAGGAAAAGCCTTTCACCTCCCCCTTCACTGCCTAAAAGCATTTAGAAAGGGGGCCTGTACCAGGAAGAGAGCTATTGCCAGAATTTTCACCTCAGAGAGTTCTCCCCGTGGCATGGCAAACGTTTTAAAAAAAATTTTTAATGTGTATTTATTTTTGAGAGAGAGACAGACAGACAGACAGATAGACTGTGGGGTGGGGGGAGGGGAGAGACAGAGAGACAGGGAGACACAGAATTCGAAGCAGCCTCCAGGCTGTCAGCACAGAGCCCGATGCGGGGCTCGAACTCACAAGCCATGAGATCACGACCTGAGCTGAAGTCAGATGCTTAACCGACTGAGCCACCCAGGCGTCCCAGCAAACATTTGTTTATAGGACATTTGCTCTTCCTTTCTTCCTGTCAATTGCCACCCTCTCCTTCGATGGCCCAGACCCTTATTCCTTTCCTTAGGTCTGGATGGGATCTCAAGTTTCTGGCTGCCTTTGGGTCTCCTATCTTTGCGGGGCTCCCACACATATGTAATTAAATTTTGTTGTTGTTGTTGTTGTTAATTCGTTTTTTTTTTTTTTTTTTTTTTGTGACAGGGGTGGAAGTCTCAGCCAAGAACCTGGAAGGATAGAGGGAAAATTACTTTCCTCCCCTTCTATGCTTTGTGTCTTCCTTTATTTGTTTCCCTCTAGGTGTGTGCTTTCTTTAGTAAAGTTTCTTTTCTTTTTAAATTTTTTTTAAAACTTGAATTCAAGTTAGTTAACAGTGTAATAATGGCTGCAGGTGTAGGATTTAGTGATTCATCACTTACATAGAACACCCAGTGTTCATCCCAACAAGTACCCTCCTTAATGCCCGTCACCCGTTTAGCCCACCCCCCTCCAGCAACCCTCCAGCAACCCTCAGTTTGTTCTCTGTATGTAAGAGTCTCTTACGGTTTGCCTCCCTCTCTGTTTCTACTTTTTCCTTCCCTTCCCCTATGTTCATCTGTTGTATTTCTTAAATTCCACATATGAATGAAATCATATATTTGTCTTTCTCTGATTTATTTTGAATTTAAATTTTTTAATGTTTATTTTTGAGAGAGAGAGAGAGAGAGAGAGAATGATAGCCCAACATGGGGCTTGAACCCATGATCCATGAGATCATGACCTGAGCCGAAGTCGGATGCTTAACTGACCGAGCCACCCAGGTGCTCCAGATTGACTTATTTTGGTTGGCATAATACATTCTAGTTCCATCCACATTGTTGCAAATGGCAAGATTTCATTGTTTTTCACCGCCGAGTAGTATTCCATTATATATATACACACACACCACCATACACACACGTGCGCACACACATATACACACACCACTTCTTTATCCATTCATCAGGCTATGGACATTTGGGCTCTTTCCATAGTTTGGCTAGTGTTGATAGTGCTGCTATAAACATGGGGGTGCATGGGCCCCTTTAATGCAACACTCCTTTATCCTTTGGATAATACCTAGTAGTGTAATTGCTGGGTCGTAGGGTAGTTGTATTTTTAATTTTTTGAGGAACTCCACACTGTTTTCCAGAGTGGCTGCACCAGTTTGCATTCCCACCAGCAGTGCAAAAGGGTTCCCTTTTCTCTGCATCCTCGCCAATGTGTATTGTTTCCTAAATTGTTAATTTTAGTGAAGTTTCTTTTAAAAATCCCAGCCTGTATCAGTTCTGCTGAGGCCTCTTGGCTCGATTCATACCAAAGTTAGCATCTTCAAAGGGCGACCAGCACCTGATGGGGGGGCCAAGCATGTTGGGAGCAGGGGATATTCATGTAAACAGACATTAAGAACAGTTTTGCTGGGTGACCAGGGGGAGATCCCGGGCCCTGGGGCCTCAACCCAGCCAGACCCAAAGGAATCACTGAGGATTCTTGGTCTAGTTACAAGAAGGAATTCAAGGGCAGACATGCAGAAGAGCAGATCAGTAAGAGAAGTGGAAGAGTTTATTAAAGCAAAAAGTACGCTCTCGAGATGTGATAGCAAGCATGTGTGAGTGAATGAGAGAGAGAGAGAGAGAATGAGAAGTAGTGAGAGCTACATAGCACGCCTGCACACCCTGGGGGTTGGGTTTCTATCTTTTATAGACAGTTATTAACTGGGGGCAGAGTATTCATTACTTGGGGCAGAATTTAGGGTTTCATGCTTTTTCTTTCTAATTTGGTCAGGGGTTTCCTGTCATGGCACCCGCCATCTTGGTTGGCTTGGCCATTCTGTCTGGTTTGATCTGGCTTCTTGTGGAGTGCTGCCGGGACAGGCCTCTGTCCTTCCCAGTAGCTGGCCATGACTTCCTTGTCGCTGACCTCCAGGTATCCTGTTAGAACCTAACTAAGTGCCTACTCCAACAACAAGAACTCTCAGTGGAACAAATTCATAGTGCTTGACCTTCTTAAACTCTCTCTCCCCCACCAGAGATTTCTTGCAGACCTTGAGAACTTTGTGCTTTGCTTTAACTCACAAGGCCATTCTGTTCCATGAGGAATTTTTTCCCCCATGTATCTTGAATTTGTTTGAGTTTATTTTTACACAATATACATCAGGCAATACTTGGACCGGTACCAGTAATAAGTTGCTTGGCACATGCAGTTCTTACAGATGACACGTTGACACTTTGACACGTCTTTTCTGCGGTAATAGAATTAATAAAGTCCCTAGACCCTGAAAAGGGTCCCTTATAAAGATGAAACAGTTAAATTCATCAAGGGTGTTATGGATACCATAAATTATTTCTTACCAAACGTGGCTCCCAGAAATAACACACCCCAGGCAGAGAAACCTAATTTTAAAGGACACTCAAGGCCAAATCAACCCTCTTAATTTGACAGATGTTGCTTTAGCTAAGTGTTTACAGTACAAAGTTCCAGATCTGAATTTTGTTGCCTTAACTAATCATCTCTGTACTGGGGAAAATAAATGAAAGTCAACACAAAACTGATCTCCCAGATGTGTGGTTTTAAATGAATAATGAGGACGAAAGGGAAGCAGAGGTGCTGAGCTGCCCTGTGAGTGCCGAAGTCATTAAAGTACGCAGCCTTTGCAGCCTAGTCCTTCCCCATCCCTGAGTTTCTGCATTTAATAAGAGAACGGTGGAAAACATCCATGCCTTTTTCCAAATAAATCTGTCAATATTTTTTCACGTGGTCGCACTGAAGTGGGAAAAGAAATAGGTTGCTTGAAGCCAAAACGATCTTAGAGCCTTTTGGTACACGTGTCAAATGAATGCCAGGCTATTTTGGACCAATAGTTGGTTTTTGTTTGTTGATTGTTTGTTTTCCTTGGTCTTTCATCAGACAAGTCTCAGTTTTATCTCGTACCTCGAACATTTACTCCTCCTGCGTATTCTTGAAGCCCGTGAGATCACAGATCTCTTCAGTGGTTACAATAATAAGCAATGTCATAGCAGTTGTGACACTTGCTCAGTTAATGCCCTTTGTTCGACACTCTCCTCTCTCACCAGGCTACATAGTAAATGGTAAAAGCCAGCACCGAAACTAATGGTAATGGCGGGGGGTGGGGGGGGAGCACAGACACCAAAGCAGGGTGTCTTGACTTTTCCTTTCATCACGCCTCCCTGCTCTCACCCACACTTTCCTCCGCCAAAAGCTTGTTATTGGAACGTGGGAGCAAGAACCATGTGTTGAGCTATTTTCCAAATGCTGTTACCTTCGGCGGATGTGTGCCCGGCTGTATCACACAGTGCTCTGAAAGTATCCGTTGCTGGAGGTGACACTCCCAGGGTATTGAAGCTGGAGCGGTTTTGTAACTGCCTAATCACTCGAAACCCACTTTTATTTCCTGCAGGTACTGACAGCATTTATAAAAGCTACAAAGTTGAAATGGAAAAGGCAATTATTAGCTAAATAGAATGAACGTGTTTATTGACTGAAACTCACATGGTAAAAATGTCTTATCTAAGTCTCGGGGCAGAGGGTCACTGCTATTACTCTAATCCTCCCAATCAGTGGTCCTCCAGTCTCTTGACCCCAGTCCAGGCACAACTCTAATGAAAATATTGGCATTTTACATTAATTTGTGTGATTCTTTTTTTTTTTTTAATTTTTTAATCTTTATTTATTTTTGAGAGAGACACAGAGTGTGAGCAGGGGAGTGGCAGAGAGAGAGGGAGACACAGAATCCCAAGCAGGCTCTACGCCCTGAGCTGTCAGCACAGAGCCCGACGCGGGGCCTGAACCCAGGAACCGTGAGATCATGACCTGAGCCGAAGTCGGACGCTCAACCGACTGAGCCACCCAGGCGCCCCTAATTTGTGTGATTCTTGATTAATATCTGTCTCTCCCACTATACAGCAAATTCCATATCAGAAGGGACCACATCTGTTTTGTTTTCACTGCGCTATCCCCTGTACCTAGAATAACATCTGGGCTGCCATAAGGGTTCCATTAATGAGAAGGATGAACAGAGGAAAGGAAGGAGGAAGGACAAACTCGTAGGAAGGGGAAAGTTAGGGGCCTGTGGTGAGAAGTCAGCTACTGGAAGGGTAGATGTGTTGAAGTCCAAACGTAGGAGGCTCTGTGGTCAGCAGAACAATGGCCTCCCAAAATGTCCACGTCCTAATCCTGGGAACCTGTGACTATGTTACCTTACGTGGCAAAGGGACTTTGTGGATGTGATTCAGCGTCCTGAGATGGGGAGAATATGCTGGGTCGTCCAGGTGGGCCTGAGGCAGTCACAAGGGTCCTGAAAGTAGAAGAGAGAGAAAGAAGTCAGAGTGAGGCAAGGTGAGAAGCCCCTGACTCTTCTGTAGTCACTGCATCTATTGCTGTCTGGTGGTGGAGGAAGGAGTCACGAGCCAAGGGGTGCAGGAAGCCTCTAGCATCTGGAAAAGGCAAGGAAATGGATTCTCCCCTAGAGTCTCCACCAGGAACACGGCCCTGCTGACACCTTGACCTTAACTCAGTGAGACCCGTGTCAGATTACAACCCACACGGATGGAAAATGATGCATTTGTTTCCTTCTTTGTGGTAATAGCAATGGGAAGCCAGTACAGGTGCCATTAACACTTTCCTTTTCTGTATGTGACTAGGGACACCTTCTGGCTGCTGATGCATCTCTGAGGTGACAGTCTACGTAAAGAGCTATTTTGTGTTTCCTGTGAAGAACGGTAATGATAGGGATGCCTGGCTGGCTCAGTTGGTAGAGCGTGCGACTCTTAATCTCAAGGTTGTAAGTTTGATTCCCCACGCTGGGTGTAGAGATCAGTTAAACAAGCAAACAAGCAAACAAATATAATTACAGTAAGAATAAAAATAATAAGAATAGCTAACAATTATGGAGCACCAGTTAATACACAGTAGAGTTTTTGTAAGGATTAAAATGTGATAGTACATATAAAGTACTTGACGTGCAGAGGGTTTACATGGTTATGCCATTAGACCTGGAGAAGAAGGGTTCCTTTACTGAATTCGATGATTTAGAGTGTCCCGGGTAGTAGACTCACATACACCCAGAGACAACCCCAAGTACCTGTGCCATTCAGCATCTTGTGCTCGGTGCTGGCACAGTGTCACCCGTAGTACTAAATCCGTTCTCACTAGTACTGTCCAAGCCCCGTCTCTCCAGCCCTATGTCCTCAAACGAAGAGAAACCGTGCCGATGCCTTTGTGCCACTGCCAACATCAGAGAGGGACAAGGGACACCGCCCCAAAGTATAGTGGAGGTGGTGACGTGATGGAAAAGACGAATCAGCTCACGTGTCTTCTTTGATAACACGAGTACAGTGGGATCTTCCATAATATAGTTTATCAGTGGCGTCACGCTAGGGCTTGCTTGTATTTTCATATCTTTATGGTCCTAGAAATACTCACAAGTTAGCATGGTATTCTTTTTTTTTTTTTTTTTTTTAAGAGCGAGAGCTTGAGCAGGGGAGGGGCAGACAGAGAGGGAGAGAAAGAGAATCCCAAGCAGGTTTCACACTCAGCACAGGGCCCATCGTGGGGCTCAGTCTCATGACTATGAGATCATGACCGGAGCCAAGATCAAGACTCAGATGCTTGACCGACTGAGCCACCCAGACGCCCCTAGCATGGTATTCTTAACAGTCGCACATAGCAACTAAAGAACTTTTGTCAGCATTCAGTGATTCATGCTTTCGTAACTTTGTATTTCTATAGGTATAGAGCTAATATATATGAAGTATAATATCGGTTCCTTACATGCTAATCTGTAAAGTGTGATACTAATTCTTTACATGAGCAAGGACAAGAACATTGTGTAAAGGGCAAACATAGCTAGTCTCCTGTAGCCTGGGAGTAAACTATGTCCTATGTAAGCTTAGAAGGACCCCAGAGTATAAGATGCTGAACTAGCGTTTATTTTGGGCTTTCCTAGGAGTGCAGTTTCTGTTCCCTAGATATTAGTACTGCTTTAAGCCACATTTGCTGAGTTACTAAGAAATAGAACTTCCTCTTAACTGCTTGTTTGAGCTTCTGTAAACCTGCTCGGCGTAATCACCCTGCCCCATTCTCGGGCAGCACATTCTGTTCGAACTAGATAGAAGACTAATGATTCAGCTCTTAACTAGGTAGAGTCAACAAGTTATATTCTAAAATTCTTCAGGATTGTGTAATTGGTGCTCACCCCTTCAAACTGCCACCCTTTGCAACTCGAGCAGTCAATACAACCTATATAAGACATTCCCAAAGCTTGTTCGGGGCCAGACTTTCGGGACCTGTTGTATTTTCCTGTCTGGCCCGGCCGTAATAAATTTGTTTTGATCCTGTTTTTGCTGTCCGGAGTTCATAAGCGATCGCGACCTACAACAATTGAACACTACAGTTGTGAAGAGTTTTATTTTTATAAAACGATTTAGTTACAATTTAAATTGAAAAAGTAGTAATTTTTATTAAAAACTTCCCCCAAAGTATAAAACTTTTTTGACCTAACTTTGATTTAAAAAGTTCGTATTTGTTAATCATAATTTATAGTTAAGTGTCATAAATTGCTTTGCATATTCATTTTATTTATTGGCATTTACTATTTTTTTAATTTAAATTTTAGCATATAGTGCAATATCAGTTTTAGGAGATGAACCCAACGACTCGTCACTTATGCGCAACACCCAGTGTTCATTACAACTGCCCTTCTTAGGACACTCCCATCTCCCGTCTAGCCCACCCCCCACCCACCTCCCTGGGTCATCCCTGTTTGTTCTCTATCGTTAAGAGTCTCTTGTGATGTTTCCCTGTGTACTTTTATAACTATGCAAACGCGTTGTAATTTTCGTGTTTAAAATAATTTACACTGTTGTAAAATATACTCAAAGTTTGCATACTTTGAGTACATGTGTATTTTTAATCCCTTACATTATTATTTTCAATGAACACAAATGATTCAAAAATCTTGATTGTAACAGCCTAATTAAAGATTATCCTGAAATAAGGGTGAGGAAAAGATATCACATTGAATAAATATATAATAGTTTATCAATTTAGTATATCTGTGTTTTGTTACTCATTCAAACATTGCCAGCCAATTAACAGGACATCTAGATCTGTGTAATATTTTAGTTGCCTGTTTAACAGGTTGATTTATATATTTTTTAAAAAATATTTTTTAATGTTTATTTATTTTTGAGAGAGAGAGACACACACACACAGAGTGTGACCAGAGAGGGGCAGAGAGAGAGGGAGACACAGAATCGGAAGCAGGCTCCAGGCTCGGAGCTGTCAGCACAGAGCCCGACGCGGGGCTTGAACCCACGAACCGCGAGATCATGACCTGAGCCGAAGTCGGATGCTTAACCCGCTGAGCCACCCAGGTGCCCCAGTCGATTTATATTTTTAAACTATTTGTATATATTGGCCTCTACTTGTATCTTTGCTCTAGAGTCCTGCAAGTAGCAGGCCTAACTACTATTAATTCCCTTTTACAGATGAGGAAAATGGGGCTTAGAAAGGCAAAGAAGAATTTCACCTAATTGGTGCTATGCTGATAAACAGGGTCTCCATAATGAATGAATGAATGAACGAACGAATGAATGAATGATTTTGAAAAGCTGTAACTTGTAGCATTTGAGGGTCTCTGTGATCCAAGTATTCTTGTCATGGTCGATTTCAAGCTACAATGTTTCTTTAACCAGCTCAAAAAATCCAAAAAATCTGATGGGGTCTCATAAATGGGTGCAAGCCAGCTCAAGGACGCCATTGCCAAGTCACGGAGCTAGTAGCTGATTGGAGCAGACATCTGTCCTTGGACTCCAGGGCAATGCCCACCTTCGGCCCCACTGCCCCCAGCCACGAATATATGCTCCTTGGTCTCAGTTTCCTGATCTGTGATTTACTAATTGGGAGGTGGCCTCACTAACCTACCAGTCCTGAGATCTCTTCACTTCTACACACCCACCTACTCTGAAGAAGGCTAAACACAAAATGCATTTGAATGCATAGCTAATGAACATGGTAAGTACATTTGAGATTTCATACTTGCTTCTGAAATGGTTGCACTCACAGTTCACTGAGCCTTTAAATAGGCATCATTTCAAGGCTGTGATGGCTCACCCATTATGGTTAAGTGACTTGCCTAAGGCTACCGGGGAAAATCTCTTTTAAATCAAAACCTCCATATGACATAAATCTGTATTGGGAGAGGCTCTAGAACCTAAGGCAGCAGGAAGAACACATTTTACTTTCAAATACATTCTTCTGGGGAAATAAAAAAAGGAGTGCAGGTTATCCAGGAAAAGAAAGAGAGTTCGCGCCCAAACTACTGTCGCAGCATCACTCTCTGGAACAAGGCTCCTTCTGTCCAGCTAATATTTCTGGCCCTTGAAGAAGAATCAACCCAATAAACCAGAACTTAAATTCTAAGGGAGTTGGTGTTGGAGCAGAGTCAAAGTGCCTCGTCTCGGGACTCTTTAAAGTAGTGACTTTTAGCCCTTAGGAAAGCTGCTTTACGCGAATTTCATTTGTTAGTTTCCTTTGTTTTTTTTTCGTTCCCGCTGACCCACTGGAAGGACACGGATGAGGACAAAATGAGAAAGGTGGTCCTGCTAGTCAACTGAAAAGAGGCAGGTGGCTTAGCTGTCTGAGAAGCAGATGCATGAAACACGATGCCTTTCCTAAAATGCCGAGAAGAGGCCCTTAGAAATCTGTCACCTGCTCAAATCCTGTGGCTGTGCGTAGTAGGACACCGAGGTCCTGAGCCAATGCAGGGCCTGGGGGACCGGTCCTGCCGCGCTCCAGGGGCCGGATATGGGTCATGGAACTGAAGCTCATTTTAGCAGTTTTCAGGGGCAGAAAGGAGAAGAATGCCAGGCGGACAGCTCTGCTGTGGAGCGAGTCTGAAGTGCAAGGCTGAGAGGTCATGAGAAAAGAGGATTCTAATTGGGAATACGCTTTTGGTGTTGGAATTCAGGGCAGTAGCTGGATCACTGGAGCGTTTTGGTGTGGCTGATGGACCCAAGAGCGTTCCGACCCTCGGAGTCTCTACCAAGCGATCATTGGACCTGTTCTCGAACACCTGGGAGCAAGCAATTACCTTCGGTAGTCGGCGCTCGGAGGGGCAGGGGAGAGGGAGGTTATTGCTTTGCTAGAGGTTGATCAAGTTAAGCCTTTTGTCTTATCTGTGAAAACGACCCACTGTCATTGAGGCCGGTAAGGAGATGTGAAAGCCCAACACGCCAGCGTAAACAGTGATTCGAACAGAGGGAGAAGGACTTGGCTGCGCGGTCAGGACGCAGCTCACTCTTGCTTGCAGGACGGATGTCCCGTGCCAATGCTGACGAGGAGACAGTGGAAGGCACACGGCCGAGCCCGTAAGAAATTCCATCCCGGCGAACGAGGCAGGTAAGTAAAGTCACGTTCCCTTCAGGCATTTCATTTGGAAGTTGGGTAGGATGATGTTTCGGCACCTTCTCAGTCCCGTGAGAGTCTGCAACTGGGTTGTTCCCTTCCGCCGCGACGGTGCGCAAACGCGGACGAGTAGTATGTTCGAAAACGGCAGTTTTCTTTATGAAGTCAGGGAGCTACAAACCATCAAAATACGTTTTCGAAAATCTGTATTCACAAACAATTTGGGATTTAACAATTGCAATTTCATGCAGCTGTGGGTTTTCCCATCTTCTCAGTAGGTCTTAAGCATTTATTGATCTACAAATTGCTTTTCAGCGGGCTTCCGGGCCCCTCTTAGGCCACAGTCACCCTTCCGGTACTGGCATTTGCCACAATGATCGACCTATATTTAATGGAAAGACGGTTATTTACCAGAAGTAGCCCTTCTTATAGCAGTAGCTTTGGAGTTGTGTTGAAATCCTTATCTCATTATTATTGTATCAAATGATTCTTTCGATGCCTCCTCTCAGAGGATGGGCGACATTGTTGAATTACAGTTCGTAAGCATTGGTCGTGTAAAATGCTTTACAATTAATAAAACATTTCAAATACCTAATCTTATCGGACGCGGGGGAGATACTATGATTTTCCTCTCCGCACGCATGAGAAAACGAGAACTGAGTGCAGAAAATTGCCTAAGGTCGCATAGCAAGTAACCTGTGGAGTTAGGACCCCAATCCGGGGCTTTGTATTCTCGGTCTGAGTTTTTCCCACCAGTCCGCTATACCTTCAGAAAGGCTTGGGTGCTCACCTTAGGGCTGTAGCCTATCGGGGGGCTGGGCTGAATTTTTTGTTGCCATTCACCTTGACTGCCGCTCTTGTACAGTTCTAAGGAGAAGCCAGCAACCAGTTCAGGGTTGCGGTCCTTCAACAAGAGGGTCACCCGTGCACTGTCGGGAACGCAGAAGAGAAACAGAGGCTATTGTCGTAGGGAGGCAGGTGCAGGCAGGCACCGCAGACCTGGGCGTGAAGGCACTTAGTGGGGAGTTTCTAGAGAATCAGGCTTCCAGGAAGGCACTTAAGAACAATCAGTTTGGTGTAACCAGTTAGATTATGTGATTTCCTTGACCTTCTTTCTCCTGGCACCTTTAATTCTTGTATGTGCGCCTCTGTCCGGGAGGCCGGGGGGGGGGGGGCGTCCGTGGGGGAGGGGGTGCTCTTCAAAGGAAAGTGCCTTCTGTTTCCCTGATGAAACCTTGACTGATAAGGGATTTTGGGTGAAAAGTGCTTTTCTCCCATCCTCCTCCTGCAGTTTGTAACATTTCCGGAACTATTTCTTTTCATAAGTGGTTTTCTTACATGTGAAACTAATATTTTAATTGTTAAAATTTTTTTTAACGTTTGTTTTTATTTTTGAGAGAGAGAGACAGAGTGTGAGTCAGGGAAGGGCAGAGAGAGAGAGAGGGAGACACAGAATCTGAGATGGGCTGCGGGCTCTGAGGTGTCAGCACAGAGCCCGACGCGGGCCTCGAACTCACGAACTGTGAGATCACAACCTAGGCTGAAGTCTGACGCTCAACCGACTGAGCCACCCAGGTGCCCTACTAATAATTTAATTGCAAAATATTTGGAAAATCAGCCATCTTTTTTTTTTTAATTTTTTTTTCAACGTTTTTTATTTATTTTTGGGACAGAGAGAGAGACAGAGCATGAACGGGGGAGGGTCAGAGAGAGAGGGAGACACAGAATCGGAAGCAGGCTCCAGGCTCTGAGCCGTCAGCCCAGAGCCCGACGCGGGGCTCGAACTCCCGGACCGCGAGATCGTGACCTGGCTGAAGTCGGACGCTTAACCGACTGCGCCACCCAGGCGCCCCATCAGCCATCTTTTTAATATATACGTTACTTCACAGAATTAAACCACACTCTATCCACTTACGTTCCTGTTGGTAAACATTTGGAATTTTAATTTCTACTTTTTATGTAAAAATTGTTTAAATGTTTGTTTTTGTGAGAGCATAAGCAGGGGAGGGGCAGAGAGAGGGAGACGGAGGATCCAAAGCGGGCTGTGCACTGACAGCAGAGAGCCGGATGTGTGGCTCGAACTCACGAACCGTGAGATCAGGCCCTGAGCTGACATCAAGAGTCGGACGCCTCACCGACTGAGCCACCCAGGTGCCCTTGTTCCTATTTTTTATTATGCTACAAACCACTCTGATACACATGTGCGTATCAATCTCTGAATTTTGTATTTTTCCTTAGCACGCGTTCCTGCCGGGAGTCATTTCTTCTGTCCCTTCGTTGCTCAAAACCCTTAGCCATTGCTTCCTGTGGGCCAGGCGGTGTGCGAGGCACGGGATGCCGTACTGGGACATACGTGAACTCCACCATAACGGAGTTCACGGGTTAGCCGGGAGTATCATACCGTCACTAGGCCAAGGGCAGCAACTGCTCGGGCCTTCGCGCAGAGGAATGTATAGTAGTAGGATGGAACTAGGAAGACTTCCTGGAGGAAGTGACACTCACTGACTTTACTTATTTATTTATTCATATTTATATTTGTATGTTTTTGACACTTACTGAGTTTAAACAACAGACAGGAATAAAGTAGAAAAACATGGCGGCACAAGCAAAAGCTTGGAAGGAACTGAAAGGAGTTATGATGCTGAGAGCAGAAGTCAGGAAAGGGAGCGCATGGCGCGGTGTTTGGAGCTCCTCCTCTGTGCCATCCAGCGTTCCACCGCGAGCTTTCTCCCTCTTGCAGTCCGACAAGCTTCCGTTTCCACTGGGCTGGCCCCTACTCGGTCTCTAAGACTCAGCTCAGGTTAGCTTCTCCTCCAGGAAGCTGTCCCCGATACCCCTCACCCAGTGGATGGGGTGCCCCCTCATTGTGCTTCTGGAGGATTTTCATATGTCTGAGCATTGAGGACGGTGCCTCGGCATTAGTAGTTTATATGTCTGCTTTTCTTCTTTTTAATGTTTATTTATTTTGAGAGAGAGAGAGAGAGAGAGAGAGAGAGAGAGAGAGAGAATATGAATGGGGGAGGGGCAGAGAGAGAGGGAGAGAGAGAAAATCCCAAACGGGCTCCATGCTGTCAGTGCAGAGCCTGACATGGGACTCGATCTCGTGAACCGTGAGATTATGACCTGAGCCAAAATCAAGAGTCACAGGCTTAACCAACTGAACCGCCCAGGTGCCCCTCATGTACGCTTTTCTACCGGTGGGCGAGCGTCCTCGGGATTGTGTTTTGTTTTATTCTTCTGTCACGTAGTGAGCACATAGGACGTGCCGTGTTTGTTGGACTGAACTGGATTCTGGCTGCACTACTTACCAATCTTAATGTGTTTGAGCAAATCAGTTAACCTCTTGGAGTGCCAATCCTTTAGTCTGGAACTCAGAGATATTTTCTGTCCTGCCCGCATTATATCACGAGGTTGTTATGCAGGTTACGTGAGATTAAAGACGAGATGCTTGTTTGATAGGAAGCATTATTAAGCCATGACTTATTATGACAAAATGATGGTTTTAATAAAAAGGTGGTATTTGTATGAGGCTTTTGGACTTTGGCAGGTGAAATGGTGGTGCCACTGTTGGTCAAAATACTCATGGATCTCACCGTGTGGCACTACCCATATCGGTTTATGATGACAGTATCTGAGGGTTTGAGGGTCTGCACCAGCCTTGAAGGCCATCGCGGTGGTACTTAGCGCGAGGCACCCAAGCAGCCTTGTGACTGTGCTTCCCTCCCCGTGGTCTGGGTGGCTTACATGGCACAGTGTTCAGGTCCTTCTAAATCAGTGCCCTTTCCTATGATTCCTGCAGCCGTGTTCTATATTCCGAAAGGGAAAGCGGGCCTTCTGCCAAGGGATTATAGCTATTTCAGCCAACCGCGAGCCTTTAAATAACCAGAGGTCTCACAGTCCCTGAGAGATTCCCTGGCTCATTCAACTTCCTAACCCCTTCTGTGAGTGCGTGTCAACGAGCCCTCTGGGGATACCGTCCCGGTCATTTACCTGCTTTGGTCCACTCTGAACCGCCATTACAAAGTGGAGCCCAGACCTGACGGCTCTCTCTTTCCTTGGGGCGATTACCCAGTGTCATCAGGGGACTCTCTCTTTATTCCCCCTCTGTCAACAGCGTCAGAGACATTTTAATCCCCAGGTTACGTAAGCTTTCGTTCCATTTCCCTTCAGGTCAGAGACTAAGGCTGATTCATCTCTGGAGCTGCTTTCTTGGGTCAATGTCTTTCATCCAGTAGGTGCTTGATAAATATTTGCTGAGTTGAATCACTGAAACACCAGGCTCGTTACTATTCAAATGCACTCTCTTTGCATACTATTCTGTACTGTTCCGGCACAAGGAGGCCAATACGGTGACTTTTTTTTTTTTCCAGTAATGAGGTTAAATGTACATCAAGCCAGACTCCCTTGCTAGTCTGCCTGCTTCGATGGCCAGTAGTTTGACGGCCAGTGTAGATAGGAAGAGTATTGAAAAGCTCATTAGCCCAAATGGGGATCACAAGTAGGTCAGGTTCAATATCATATGCCAACCTCCCTGATGTCTGTGCATTTCTGCTGGCAGGCTTAAAACTCACATGCCAAGAAAGGTCACCTTTTCTATCTAATACAAATATACCACCTTCAAGTAATCCGAGTCATTAAAAAGCAAGCTAGAAAAGAGTGCTAGAACAGCTCCTCCCGTAGACTTTGTCTTTTGACCAGATTCAGGATTCTTTAGAGGCAGACGGGACTCTATAAACTGTTTGGTTCCATTGCCTCATTTTACCCCCGGGTCACTCGGGGCTTGAGCGAGCACGGCACAAAAGGGTCAAGAACATGGACCCAGGAGTCCCACGCAAATCCCAGATCCAATACTCGCAAGCTGTGTGAGCTTGGGAAAGTCCCTTGAATTCTCTGATCCTTACTCTCAGGCCGGACGAGTGGTTAATGGGCCTGATACAGTGCCTGACGGGCACGGGCAGTGGGCACCCGGTGACAGGGACCTACCTGGTGGAAGTTAAAGAATCAGACATGTTTCAAAATATCAAAAGTGCCTTCTGTACACCTGGAACAGTACCGTATGTTGTGTGACCACAAAATCCGAACTTTGAATAATGAGTGGCATTTAAAATGCACGCACATTCCACACCAGGAGCCGTGAGGGCTTCCCCCGCCCAAAATGGAACTGGTTGTTTTCCGTAGTTGAGCACTAACTACCACTGGAATTGCTTAAGCAAAGGCCACACACACAGTTGCTAGCGATCCTGTCGTCTGGGTTGAATGGCTGAACAGATGTCTTTTTATATACTTGCAACTCCCAAGTAATGTAATCCTTACCTGGTGAAAGTAAGAACCCAGTGGAATCACCAAGGCAGCCATGTAATAGTTACCAAATGGCATCCGTGTTTCTCCGTGTCATAATATGTTCTCATTCATCTTATTTCTTGGTCTCCCGATAGCAGCGGACACAGGGATTGCTCTATACTGCCTGAAATAGCATCTTCACTGGACTTTTGGCACATCACTCTTGTGGGTTTCCTCTTACCCTTCTGACTGCTACTTCTCAGTCTCCCTTGCTAGATTCTCCTCCTCTTCCCAACTTGCAAACGTTGACGTGCCCAAGACTTGGTCCTTGGAGGCCTTCTGTTTTATGTGTGTAAGAATTTCCTGTGCCATCTCTCAGGATCATGGCTTTCCGTAATACCTATAGTCTGATGACTCCAAGATTTCTATCTCCTGCCAGATCCCTGTGTTCAGCTGCCAATTCACATACCCAGCTACTTACTGAATGTCTAAAACTCGACATCTACTAGACATCTCAAAATTATTGCGCCCCAAACTGTCTTAGTCTATTCAGGTTGCTGTAACAGAATACCATAGACTGGCTGGCTTATAAAACTGGGTCTATTTCTCATGCTTCTGAAGCCTGGAAAGTCCATGATCAGGCCACTGGCAGATTCGGTGTCTAATGAAAGTCTGCTTCCTGGTTCTGAGGCCGGCCATCGTCTCATTGTTGTCTCACAAGATGGAAGGGGAAAGGAGCTCTCTGGGGCCCTTTAAAGCAAGGACACTAACCCCATTCATGAGAGTTTCACTCTCCTGACCTGATAACCTCCCAAAGGCCCCACTTCCTAATACCATCACACTGGGGATTAGGTCCAATATAGGAATCCGGGGGGAACACAAACATTCAGTCTATAGCAAAACCCAAAGGCTTGACTTCTCAGCGGCCCCTGCTCCTTCCGCATCCTTCCCGATTTCAGTAAGTGATACTGCATCCTTTTAATCGCTTGGCCCAAACCCTTGGATTGTCCCTGTCTTCCTTCTCTCATACCCCCTATGCAGCCCATCAGCAAATCCCATCGGCTGTATCTTTATAATTTCTCTGCAATATTGCCACTTTGCACCATATCCCCTGCTTTGACTCCAAAGTCCTTCTAATAGCCTACCGAGCTCTACTCTGTCTGAGCCCCTTTCCCTCTGTGACCTCCTATCCTACTTCTGTCCCCCCTCGTTCTGCCCACTTGTGCCACGTTGGTGTCTTTTGCTATTACTCTCAGACAACATGCAAGTTCTTGCTCCCTGGCCCTCGTCTCGTATTTCCTGTTTTTTTCTTATTTACTCAAATGCCAGTGAGGCCTTCCCCAGCCACTCTGTCGACAATTGCCACTCCCGCGCCATCCCCGGCCTTCCCACCTTATTTTTCTCTGTGCGTCTCCTCTGCTAGAATGTAAGCTCCAAGAGGGCAGGGACTTGTGGCTATTTAGTACCCCATCCCCAGGGCCTAGGAGACTACCTGGCTTGCGGTAAATGTGCAAGGAATATTTATCCGGTGGAAGGCTATGTGAGTGAGGGTACAGAATTGGCTGGCTGCAGTAGAAACCCAGAGTAAGGGTGGCTGAAACAAGACGGAAGTTTGTTTTTCTTTCACATTACAGCCCAGGTATGAGGAGTTCGGGGTAGCTGTGGTGGTTTCACAGGGTCAGGGACTTGGGACTTGGGCTCTTCCTCTCTCACTGTTCTGTTATTTGCAGGGTACTGTGAGGTGCGAAGCAAAGAGGACTAGGGCAGGGGTGCCCCTTTCACTCACGTCCCATTGGGTATAACTTCGTCACGCTGTCCCACCGAGCCTGGGAAGAGGCCGGGGCCTGTGGCCTTTTCTTCTGGGAAGCCCTGTGCACAGCTCAGTCCAAGGTTCTGCTAGTAAAGAAAAGGCAAGAAGAGATATTGGGGACCAACTAGCAGCCTCTAAGTCTTTGCTCCTGCACCCCAGCGAGGATGTGAGATAGACAGCCAAATTAACATTTCCTCCATTTTGGTGGGTACATGGGTATTTGTTATTCCTTTTTGTTCTTTTCTGTATCCTGGAACATTCCAGATTGACTAATAAATAAATATTTTAAAGGCAAAAAGACACTCCTATTGGAGCGTAAAGCATTACTCTTGACCTGGGTACGAAAGAGATTCCTGGCCACGTGGCCCCCGGCCTGTGGTGTTAGGCCGACGTCGGTGGGACAGCCAGCATTTTTTATCTCTGGAAACAAACAGTGAGTCACCGTCCAGACTTCAGCATCCTATGATTTGCCTTCCTCTCCCTGCCTTTTCTGTCTCACATGATGTCGCCCTCCCTCCCCAAGCATCCCCTTCCAGAATGTTCTTCTAGAAGCAGATGCTGTCTGTCTCCCAGATGGAGCCTGGGCAGGCCCTCTGCTCCACCTTCCCCGACACCAGGCGGCATTTTCCTTCACGGGTTTAAAGCCCTTTTGTGATCCTCTATTTTCTTTCATCTCTGTCCTCTGAAATGTGTTTTGATAAAAGCATCTTGCCTTGTTTCCTAGAAATAGTTGAATGGCTCCGACGCTCCCTATTCACTTTAACTTCAGCCTGTTCCCAGCTAATTGATGTCATCATTCAAAAACGAATGTGTTTGAAAAGATACATATGTGTGTAGGAGGGATGGCAATTGTGATTTAAAATATCTACACCTAGTCAGAAACACAGCATTATATTAAATCGGAATGGAACAAGTTGGCCAAACAGCTGAAATTCCCGAGAGAGATTATCATAATTTCGCGAAGCACATGACGGTCACTGCAGTCGTTTACCACCGGCACCACGAATCCCCAACGAAATGGTTTTCATGGGTGCGTATTTTCCGTATTCATTATTTCTTATCATTCCAGCTCGTTTTAATTGTGGTGGGGGAAGGCGCATATATGGTGGTGAATATAGAATGCTCGAAAAAACCACAAAAACCGAAAGGCAGAAACAAAAACCCAGCTCATACACAGGGGTCAGCAATGTGCCGACAGCTGCGTTTTTAACCAGAATGTCAAGTTACCCTGGTAGTTGTATTTTCCTCTATGCCTACAGATGAAGGAGGACCCGCTGACCAGATCTGCAAAAGCTTCCGAACATGCGCTGTCATTCACCTCTTGCCAAACCCTGTCCTTCCTGCCTGCTTTCGTAAACCAGTAAAACCCCCCTTGCGTGGCTTCGTGTAGCTTCGGGAGATCCGTCGTTTGCTACCAAGAGAACCTTGATGACTGAATCACTGTAATCGCGGCCACAAGCAACCAAAGGAGGGAAAGAATTTGATTTTGTGTCTCAGCAATCAAGGGGGCGCAGGAAAATTTCCATTCCCTGATAGTTTGTAAGTACAAAGAAATTTCACTGTTTTGTGATGCTTGATGTTCGTGGCCTTCCGTGTGAACTAATCCTGGAGAAATACACTGGAAAAAGTTATTCTTTTAACGATCTTTTGAAAATATTAAGCCCTCTTTGCATCTTGTTCCAGGGTGCTGACCAGGCATCCTCACTCCGTGCCCTCCTGCTGCCGCTAACGCTACCGTGTTGGCTCTCTTGCCTTGTTCTGCTACTGTGTGTGTGTGTGTGTGTGTGTGTACGTACTTGCGTGAGCAAGAAGGAAGGGATCTGCTGATTTGCAACGGCATTTATCATGTTTCCCTGCTTTTTACCCCATGGGGGTCCTCAGTCCTTTTTGTGTTCGGACATGTGCTTCTACCCTGGACGAAAGGAGCCTATTTTTTTTTTTTTTTGAGTCCATTTATTTATTTTGAGAGAGAGATGGGGAGAGCGAGCAGGGGAGGGGCAGAGAGAGAGGGAGAAAGACGACCCTAAGAAGGCTCCGCCCCATCAGCACGGAACCCGATGTGGGACTTGAACACTCGAACCTCTAGATCATGACCTGAGCCGAAACGAAGAGTCCGACACAACCGACTGAGTCACCCAGGTGCCTTGGAATTGATTTTTTTTTTTTTTTTGCAGTGTGGGGGGAAGGGGACAGGGGACCAAAGTGACTTAATCCTTCCGCGAATGAGGGAGGTTGCATCTTTTTGAGCTTTCCCATGATGGAAGTTGCCTGAGATGTAATGAACCTGTTACTTCACAGAGCTGCAGCCTATCTCCAAACTAACAGCGGACACTTATTCATCATGTACTCACCGTGCCCCTGTGCATTTCTTTTGGCTCCCTGCTCCCCTCACGCGAGGAGCAGGGTGTCAAGCAGGAGCAAGACGTTGCAAGAGAAAAGGGAAATAGTCCAGCAAGGCTCTGGTTCAGTTCCGCAAATATCTCCTTCTAATCCAGATCGGAAAGTAAATTTGCTTTTGGCATCCATCCTCAAGTTCTTTTCTCCTTGCTCAGGCTTTCCCTGTGAAATTTGGGAAAGCTTCTAATAACATCTTGTGGCTCGGAGATGATAATGACACATGATGTGGGGCTCGTAATCCACGATGAGGCTACTGCGTGCACAATTTCCTTATTCAAAAGTAGCATCAATGGACGGAAATGTTTCTCCGCAGAGGCTTTAGAGAAACTGGAAGAAAGTGGTGAAACAGCAGGGCAGTTCTTCCATTTTTTTAAATATCTGCCAGTAGTGTTTGACTTCTGCCTTACACGTTCCATATGCTTGTAAATATTTTGACGATGTGGATTCTTTAAGTGATACATTTTTTTAAGTCGGCGCAAATGTAATACGTTTGGAAATTTTCAAAACCATGTTAATATACCTATTTGCAGTTTTATTTTCCTTTGATAAGCACAGAATGGGTTTCTCTGCAATATCATACGATTGGATGTGATTTATACGTACTGAGCTTGGGCACATTCTGAAGTATAAGGTGAACACAAAGCTTTCATTTTATAGAACAATACCGTGCGCACGTCAGTTGGAACGTTAATTTTACCGTTTACGAGCGAAGGCGTGCCTCGTTGTAAAGAAAATGAATACTTGCTTTTGCCATTGCATTTGAAACTCGTTCTTGATTTCTGGAGAAAATAGACGCCGCGTTCGAGGCTTTGATGTGTATTTATTTACCTCCTTTGGTCAATTTTCCTAACGTTTACCATGATATATCGGTAGCTCTGACTAAAGCGTGGCAGATAAATCGTCGAGGGTCAGAGGCTGACGAGCGGGCAGTAAAATGGCATCGGATGAGCAAGGCCGGCCTTTGAGAAACTTGAGAAGTGGCCTCCGGAGCGCCCCCCTTTCTTATGGCCGCTGTCGCCGATCTGCCCCAGGTTTCTAGTTTTCCCCCGGCCCCGCGAAAACCTGACGGTTGACGTGGCATCCGGAGGCCAGTGTGATGTGACCCTGCGGGATTTCTGTCCTCACTCCTATTGCCTATCTTACCTCGTTCCCAAACCTGTTTTTACGAGTCCCCGTTTCTTTCTGTTCCCTTCCAGTCCGTCGCTGCCTACAACCCAGCATGACGCGGAGGCAGCAAATTTGTTCTACTGACTCTAAACTCCTGAGTCACAAGCTTGTTTCCAACCTCCAGAAATCAATCGCAAATGGAAAGACTAAGAGGGGATGACTTATTATTAGGTCGGTGATAAACAGATTTTTACAGGCTTTGGTTTTGTCTGTGTACCAGTTCTATTCTCTCTCCAGCAAATTATAGAGCTTTTCTGTGCTGAGCAAAAAGGGTATATTGTTCTTACTTAGACACTTTTACTTTTAACCAGAAACCCAGCTCAAAATAGGCTCTTAGAGAAGCCTGCTTGAACTATTCATGAAAAAGACAGACTCAAGAACATCTTCATGTGTATTTATCTCTCCCTACTTCCATTATTCTATATGGGAGCCGGTTGGAGACATTTCTTGACACTTTAACAATGTGCCTTTGACATGGGCTTGGCTTTGTCACCCCAACACAGTTACTTTCTAATGGGAGAATTTTTCTCCATTGCTCATGCTATTAACTGCCCGTCTTCAAACAAAATGTCCGTTGACTGCAGAAAATGGGGGCTTGGGTTATGATGAGAAAGAAAACGAGCTGCTGACATCCAGAAGCTAGACTTGTACGATCACTATGTATGTCTCGTTGCCACGAGACAGTCTGGCACTCACTGCCGGGCCTTGGCGTTCTCTTGTTGAACATAAACAATATCACAAAACATCAGTGCCCAACAAGGCCGCTCTGTGACCGTGATGTGGATCAAGACAGAAAGGCTACTCCACGGTCATGTCTGAATGTGGACGAACCATGAGCCACGGAATACCAATCGTTCCACCATCCCGTCTGATAGGAGTGACTGATGCTTCTTTACCATTCACACCTGCAGCCCAACTCTGGTCTGCCCTCCCCATAGAGAAGATTTAGTAAAATAGCCAATCATAAAACGATCCCACTTCCTGATAGCATCCGATCCACAAAGCTCTGCTTTTTAAGAGCCTCCCCAGAATCACCCAACATAAGCCCAAACCCTCCTTGCGAGGGTTGTGACCAATGAACACAGCTTGTTTAACTAATGGTGTGTTCCTGGGGGTCTTAGGTTTAGAGGGCGTTGACAGAAACGGATGTTCCACTGAGATTCAGCTGATGTACTCTCTTCTTTGGATGAGGACCCTCGACTCAGGAAAACCGCACATATCTGCGATCCCTTGTGTTTCTCTCTGCTTGATAAGTTACCCCGTCTGTGGCCGAAGGCTACGTTCATGCCGAATTGAGCCCCAATATTTCACTGAGGCCCATCAGCATTGGGCTTATTTTGTTTCCTTGGAGTAAGGTCTCTTGGGATATCGTTGTTACCCAATCAGTTTTGTATTATTCCTTGGTAAAATTGTTTCAGAGCCTTCTAATACCTCCTCTTATGGCTTATGTGCTGTTCTAGTGTCTCGAATGTTGTTTGGCCACAAGAAGAAAACTCTATAGGGAGAAGGCAAGTACTGTCCAACGAGTCATCCAGGACCTGGTCCTGGGGACTGAGGAGTTCAGAAGGTGTCCTCAGGCAAGTGTGATTTGGACAAACATTGTTATGGACACCATTTCAGAACCTTAAAAGGACTTCCTTTTCTGTTCTGCCTTTGTGTCCCAGGCAACTGCCCTGTTTAGTTTCATCCACCCAGAATCAGGAGGTTTTGTTTGGCCCCCAAGTGGTGACGATCAACCTTTGGCCAAACACCAGAGACCCCAAGTTACGCAAGCATCATTCTTATAGATTGTTCAGTTCTCACAGGGGTACGAACCTTCCACAAGGTCATACCCCTTTTACAGGCCGACACCTGCTTCTGTCATGTTTTCTCACTATAGCGCTAAATTGTATGTTTGTTTTTCTAACTGGAACAATTTCAACAGCGACAATTTGGAATAGCAATGCCACTTTGGGGAGCTTTTGACATGAACAACGTTGTTCATTTGAGGGGTACCTTAGAACAAAAAGCAAACCCCCCTGAGAAGATTGTCTTGCTTGTCTCAAACAAACAAATTTTAAATTAGTTTAAATATTAAATAAGCTTTATTTACCATTTAAATCCTGGGAAGTTTGTCATAACCTTAGGAAGTTATTATAAAGCACCTCCTAAATAGGATTACAAATCATTATAAATCTTAAGATTTTATTTTTTTAACCAACGTGGCAATAAAAGATGCTAAAGGCAAATGTATAGCATTATATATTTGTTAGCAAAGTCTAGTTCCTTTAACATTGAGAAGTTTTACCTAAGCAGTCAAAGACCTGATAAAGATGAAACCTAAAGCTTTGGTTTTTTGGCAAAGAGAAAAAAAAAATAAAACCTTTGTTTACATTGTCTTATCAAGAGTAGAACAGTTGAAGAAAGCTTTGTTTTTTTTTTTAATTTTTTTTTAACTTTTATTTATTTTTGAGACAGAGAGAGACAGAGCATGAACGGGGGAGGGGCAGAGAGAGAGGGAGACACAGAATCCGAAGCAGGCTCCAGGCTCTGAGCTGTCAGCCCAGAGCCCGACGCGACGCTCGAACTCACGGACGGCGAGATCGTGACCTGAGCTGAAGTCGGACGCTCAACCGACTGAGCCACCCAGGCACCCCCAAGAATAAAGTTTTTTAATTTAAAAGACACGTCTATCTTAATATTTTATCTGTGTCCCCTTAAAAGTTTACCATTGCTAATTTTTACCGTGGAACCAGTGAGGAAATTTAAAGTTTAAGGAGGCATTTTTTTTGCCTTTGACAGCAGACCTTCTCACCTCCCAGAAGAGGTGAGGTGTCTGTGCCCAGAGGCCTGAAGGCAGACAGAGGCACAGAGGGCAGAGTTCACATGGTCCTAGAGCCTGTCAGCTCAGATAGACGAGCAGATACCGGTTTCTGTTTTGTTTTGTATTATTTGTTTTGTTTTGTTTTGTGTTTGTTTTCTTTTTTTTTTTTTTTTAAATTTTTTTTTCAACGTTTATTTATTTTTGGGACAGAGAGAGACAGAGCATGAACGGGGGAGGGGCAGAGAGAGAGGGAGACACAGAATCGGAAACAGGCTCCAGGCTCTGAGCCATCAGCCCAGAGCCTGACGCGGGGCTCGAACTCACGGACCGCGAGATCGTGACCTGGCTGAAGTCGGACGCTTAACCGACTGCGCCACCCAGGCGCCCCTTGTTTTTGTTTTCCATTCGTGGAATTAGGCAGTCCATGTCGGGCCAGAGAAGACAGGGGAGTTCCCCGAAACAGAAGGAGTTTCGGCAGCTGCTTGGGAATATTCCTTAAAATCTCTATGTATTTCCCTGATGAGGAGTAACATTGGAAATGATGTGGAGGAATGGGAACCCTCTTGCCCTGTTGGTGGGAATGCAAACTGGTGCAGCCGCTCTGGAAAGCAGTGTGGAGGTTCCTCAAAAAATCAAAAATAGATCTACCCTATGACCCAGCAATAGCACTGCTAGGAATTTACCCAACGGATAGAGGAGTGCTGATGCAGAGGGGCACTTGTACCCCAATGTTTATAGCAGCGCTTTCAACAATAGCCTAAGTATGGAAAGAACATAAATGTCCATCAACTGACGAATGGATAAAGAAATTGTGGTTTATATACACAATGGAGTACTACGTGGCAATGAGAAAGAACGAAATATGGCCCTTTGTAGCAACGTGGACGGAACTGGAGAGTGTGATGCTAAGTGAAATAAGTCAAACAGAGAAAGACAGATACCATATGGTTTCACTCTTATGTGGATCCTGAGAAACTTAACAGAAACCCATGGGGAAGGGGAAGGAAAAAAAAAGTTAGAGAGGGAAGGGCCCAAACCATAAGAGACTCTTAAAAACTGAGAATGAACTGAGGGTTGATGGGGGGTGGGAGGGAAGGGAAAGTGGGTGATGGGCATTGAGGACGGCACCTGTGGGGATGAGCACGAGGTGTTGGCTGGAAACCAACTGGACAATAAATTATATAACAGATAATAAACAAAATAAATAAATAAAATCTCTATCCTGAGGTAGACTGACCAGGGACAATTATCTCTAATCATCATTTGTGGGTGGCAGAGGAGGCCATTCTGGTAAACTATTTTCCTCAGGTGTTATAGCTTTGATTCCTTCAGAAGAAGACTCATCCTCAAAACTATCGGATGGTAAAAGCTGACTCATCTCCTTCTTGATGAGTTTTTAATTTATATGAACTTCTGTTTTGTTCTGAGTCAGACTGTAAAGGCTGTAAATCCATCTCAATTAAAGAGCATAAAGACCGAGCTTTTAAAGAAATGGTATCTCCATTTTGATGAGGGCATCCAAGCGTTTTCATAATCAATCTCCATTGTTTAAAAGATTTTTTTCCAGAAAGGGTAAACCAAAAGCACTGTGTTTTAACTTAGTACCAGAGCTCATCAAAAGTTCCCCTTTTCACTTTTGCTCCTGAACTTCGCATTAACGTGCGAATTAATTTAGAGGAAGCTTCATGGTCATGAGATCGGGAGTTTCCCATACTGCACTATCCCCTAGCGGGACTCACCTGTCCTCTGGCTCCGCTTTGGTCCTCTGCAACTGGAAACCTAGAATAGTCTCCAAGACTGCCGCGCCGTATCCTGCCAACTACTCCAAATGTTGCGGGGAGTGTGGCCGGAGTCGCAAAAGATGACAAAATGCAAACAAGATGCAGTTAAGTGAAGGTCCTCATACTGGCGTCGGAATGAGGCCCCGACTCCAGGATGCAGCCTCTTTTTATTAGGATAACTGCTAAAGACTTACGTGCGTAAAGTCAGCCAAGCAAGTGTAGTCATCAACTTCATGGTTTTGCTTTTCAAGGTTGAATTTCAGGGTAACTGTTTTTTTATGACACTAGGAAGGGTCAGGTGTGAAGGAGGAGCCGGCCCTGGACAATGCTAATGGCCCTGGGTGCTCCTTAGGAGCCGCGGCCACCGTGTCCAGCTGGGTCAACATGTCCCAAGGCCTTGCACCTTCTCGAGCCCTTCCCTTTTGAAGTCTTCTCCTTTGATGCTTCTCTCCTGCATCTCCCACTTACTTTATCATCAAGAGTTTGAAGAGATGGTAGGTGCCAGTGAAAGAATATGAGATGGATCAGCCAATGAGACAGAAGGAAGATTAGAAGTTTGGTGTCCTGGTAGCCAATGGAAAAAGTATTTTGAATTGAAACAAGTAACAACTGCGTTAAATGCCGGTGATGAGGCAGCAAGGTTGAAGACTGAGAAATGGCCGGGGGATTTAGCCACATGAAGGGCATTGTTGACCACGAAGAGAGCAATTTCAGTGTAATGGTGGGGGCAAATGCCAGATTCGGGTGTGTCAGGAGAAAACTTAACTCCTCTTTTAGGTATGGACTTCTGGAATTGGAAATGAATGGTGAGTCCAAACTTTTCTGGAGATTAATGGTGGTTGGAAGGAGAATAGTGGGGCAGTAACTGGAGGTAGAAATGTGGTCCAGAGAAATTTTTGTTGCTGGGGCGCCTGGGTGGCTCAGTCGGGGAAACGTCTGACTTCAGCTCAGGTCACGATCTCACAGTTTATCAGTTCGAGCCCCGCGTCGGGCTCTGTGTTGACAGCTTGGAGCCCGGACCCTGCTTTGGATTCTGTATCTCCTCTCTCTCTCTGCCCCTCCCCTACTTGCACTCTCTCTCTCTCTCTTTCTCTCTCTCTCAAAAATAAATGAACATTAAAAATAATTTTAAAAAGTCTTTACTGATACAGGGAGGGTACATTTTATAAGGGAGATTTACTTCCCGCAGTCAGGGGAACAGAAAAGGCTCTGAGTGTCCTTCCCTGCACAGGCTGTCTCTTGAGTAACTTTTACTTAAAAGAATCAATATGCCAAAGTGGCACATTTTGGCGTGGCCTGCTCTTGGCCCGCTACAATAGCCATATGTAAAAATACATTGCACGCTTTACTAATAGCTTTCTTCAACCTCACCTTCCCTAACCTTTATGTGTTGAGCATTCCAGAATAAGATCATGTATGAAAACATTCTGTACACTCTAAAAGCACACTGCAAAATTAAAGTTTCACTATTATTGAGATGCACTTATGATTTCCCGCCACGTCTGAAATCCTTGAGAGGAAGTTCTTCATGAAACACTGGAAATTTCCAGGCACAGCAATTTTATTTTTGTTTGTTTGCTTGTTTTTAAGGGTTTATTTAAATTCCAGTTAAGGTACAGTATAATATTAGTGTCAGGTGTACAATATAATGTTTCAACACTTCCATACATCAGCCAGTGCTCATCACAGCAAGTGCCCTCCTTAATCCCATCACCTATTTCACCCATTCCCCACCCACCTCCCTCTGGGAACCATCAGTTTGTTCTCTATAGTTAAGAGTCTGTTTTTTGGTTTGTCTCTCCCACCCCACCCCTTTTGCTTGTTTGTTTGCCTCTTTTTTAAAAAATACTTTTGGGGCGCCTGGGTGGCTCAGTCGGTTAAGCGTCCAACTTCAGCTCAGGTCACGATCTCGCGGTCCGTGAGTTCGAGCCCCGCGTCGGGCTCTGGGCTGATGGCTCAGAGCCTGGAGCCTGTTTCGGATTCTGTGTCTCCCTCTCTCTGTGACCCTCTCCCATTCATGCTCTGTCTCTCTCTGTCTCAAAAATAAATAAATGTAAAAAAAAATTAAAAAAAAATATTTTTAATGTGTATTTATTTTTGAGAGCGAGAGAGACAGAACATGAGTGGGAGAGGGGCAGAGAGAGAGGGAGACACAGAAATGGAAGCAGGTCAGCACAGTGCCCAACGTGGGGCTCGAACTCAAGAACTGTGAGATAATGGCCTGAGGCAAAGTCAGACACTTAACTGCCTGAGCCACCCAGGCGCCCCTGTTTGTTTCTTCTTGAAAAAAGTTTATTTATTTTGAGAGAGAGAGAGAGAGAGAGAGAGAGAGAGATAGTGCAAATGGGGGAGGGGCAGAGAGAGAGAGAGGGAGACAAGGAATCAGAAGCAGGCTTCTTGCTGTCAGTGAAGGGCCTGAATCGGGCTTGAACTCACGAACCGTCAGCCACGGCAATTTTGAATTGGAAACCTTAAATGTTGAAAGTCTTTGGATGTGCGATCGCTCAGATGAGTGCAACCCAAGTCAAGGATGATCAGAGGTGGAAAAGCTTTTGGATGAGACTGTTTGCAAGCACTGCTCTGTGAGCAAGAATGGCATGGAGGTGACTGTAGGCTCTGGACGGGTGTTGCTTAAGTGTCCTGTGAATAGGACTTGAATAGTCTTCAGAGTCTGACTTCATTTCTTTTTTCTTTTTTTAATGTTTATTTATTTATTTCCGAGAGAGAGCACAAGTGGGAGAGAGGCAGAGAGAGAGAAAGAGAGAGGGAGAGAGAGAGAGAGAGAGAGAGACAGAGGATCCGAAGCAGGCTCCAGGCTCCTAGCTGTCAGCACAGAGCCTAACGTGGGGCTCGAACACACAAACCATGAGATCATGGCCTGAGTTGAAGTCCAACGCTCAACTGACTGAACCACCCAGGCACCCCGACTTCATTTCCTTTAAAATTTTTTAAAATGTTTATTCATTTTTGAGAGAGAGAGAGAGACAGAGACAGAGTGTGAACAGGAGAGGAGTGGGGGCGGGGGACAAAGAATCTGAAGCAGGCTCTAAGCCCTAAGCTGTCAGCACAGAGCCCGACGTGGGGCTCGCACCCATGAACCATGAGATCATGACCTGAGCCGAAGTCGGACGCTTAACCGACTGAGCCACCCCGGGCTCCCCTGTATTTCCTTTTAATAACAGCACCACAGGTATCAGCTACTAGTCATTGGGCAACTGGTTCTAGAACTCTTTCATCAGATGCTGAAACTCTCTTCTTCTTTACCTCTTTAGGATATGATTTCCGGCCCTACAACAACTTGTGAACATCCCGCTGGCTCTTCAAAGATCCGCTAAATGTCATCTTCTCCCTAAACAGGGATATTATCTGTGCATTTGACATATAGCTATTTCATTTAATCCTCTCTTTACAGGTGAGGAGATCAAAGATCATGCGATTGAGTGACTAGGACAGTGATTTGCACATACTATACATTTCATATTTTTCCCTTTGTATCTTAAATTTATTTTTAATTTGGGTGTAGTTGACACATAATATTACATTAGTTTCAGATGTCCAACTTAGTGATTTGACAAATTTATACGTTATGCTATATTCACCGTGAGTATAGGTATCATTTGTCCCATTATATCGCTATTATAATATCACTGTCTGCCTTATGCTGTTTTTATTCCCATGACTTAACCCATCCCATAACTGGAGGCCTGTATCTCCCTCTCCCCTTCATCCATTTTGCCCAACCCCCACTCCTATCCACTCTGGCAAACATCAGTTCTCTGTATTTATAGTTTTGATTCCGCTTTTCACTTTTTCTGCTATTCAATTATTCATTTTTTTAGATTTCAGTTACGAGTGGAATCATATGGTAGTTGTCTTTCTCAGTCTGACGTATTTCACTTAGCATAATACCTTCTAGGTCCATCCGTGTTTTCTTACATGGCACGATCTCAGCCTTTTCACGGCTAGGTAATATTCCCGCGTGTGTGTATCACATTTCCCTTATCCATTGATCTATGGGTGGGCATTTAGGTTGCTTCCATGTCCGGGCTACTGAAAATAATGCTGCAGTAAACATAGGGGTGCATATATCTTTTCAAGTTAGTGTTTTCATTTTCCCTGGGTAAATACCCCGTAGTGGAATTATTAGATCATATGGTATTTTTATCTTTAATTTTTTGAGCAACCTCCATATTGTTTTTCACAGTAGTTGTACCATTTTATGTTCCTACTGACAGTGAGCGAACGTTCCTTTTTCTCCACATCCTGGTCGAAACTTGTTTTTTGTGCGCTTGATTTTAGCCATTCTGACAGATGCGAGGTCATAATCTCATTGTTGTTTTGATTTGCCTTTCCCTGACCATTGGTGATGTTGAGCATCTTTTCATGTGTATGTTGGCTGTTTGTATGTCTTCTTTGGAAAAATGCCTGTCAGGTGCTCTGCCCGTGTTTTAAATCGGATTTGTTTTTTGTTTGTTTTTGTTTGGTTGCTTGTTTTTTTGGTGTTGAGTTGTATCAGTTCTTTGTATATTTTGGATCTTAACCCCTGATCGCATGTATCATTTACAAATATCTTCACCCATTCAGTAGGTAGCCTTTTTGTAAGGTTTCCTTTGCTGTGTAAAAGCTTTCTATTTTGATGTAGTCCCAATAGTTTATTTTTGCTTTTGTTTCCCTTGCTTTAGGAGACATATCTAGAAGAATTTCGCCATGGTTGATGTCAGAGAAATTACTGCCTGTGTTCTCGTCTAGGATTTTTGGGTCTCACATTTAGGTCTTTGATCCATATTGACTTTTTTTGTGTATGGTGGTAAGAAAGTGGCAAGAAAGCCAGTTTCATTGTTTTACAAGTAGCTGTCCAATTTCCCAGCACCGTTTATTGAAAAGACTGCTTTCCTCCATTGTAGATTCTTGGCTTCTTTGTCATAGATGAACTGACCATATAAATGTGGGTTTATTTCTGGGGTCTGTATTCTATTCCATTGATCTGTGTGTCCATTTTTGTGCCAGCACCATACTGTTTTGATTACTGCAGCTCTATAGTATATCTTGAAATCTGGAATTGTGATACCTTAAGGTCTGTCTTCTTTCTCAGGATTGCTTTGGCTATTTGAAGTCTTCTGTGGTTTCTTACAAATTTTAGTATTATTTGCTTTAGTTTTGTGAGAAGTGTTGTTGGGATTGCATTGAATTTGTAGATTGCTTTGTGTCCTTTTCAACTTCTTTTATCAGTGTTTTATAGTTTTCAGAGTACAAGTCTTTCACTTCTTTGGTTAAGTTCATTACTAGATATTTTATTCATTTTGGTGTAATTGTAAGTGGTGTTTTTAAAAAATTTCTGTAATTTCGCTGTTACTGTTTAGAAATGCTACCAATTTCTGGGTATTAATTTTGTATGCTGCTACTTTACTGTATCCTTGTTTTTACTTCTAGTAATTTTTTAGTTGAGGTTTTAGGATTTTCTATATATAATATATCATCTGTAAATGGTGACAGTTTAAGTTCTTCTTAATCAGTATGGATGCCTCTTATTTCTTTTTTCTTTTCATTTCTTTTTCTTGTCTGGTTGCTGTGGCTCGGCCTTCCATTACTATGTTGAATAAAAGTGGTGAGGGTGGACATTCTTCTATTGTTCCTGACCTTAGAGGAGAAGCTCTCAGTTTTTCACCATTAAGGATGATGTTAGCTGGGAGTTTTTCATATATGGCCTTTGTTATGTTCCCTCGAATCCCATTTTGTTTAGAGTTTTCGTCATGAATTGATGTTGAATCTTGTCAAATGCTTTTATGCATCCATTGACGTGATGTTTGCCTTTTGGTTTGTTGATGTGGTGTATAACATTGATTGATTTGCAAATATTGAACCATGCTTGCATCCTGAGAATAAATCCCATCTGATTGTGGTGAATGAGCTTTTTAATGTGTTGTGTGCAGTTTGCTGATATTTCGTTGAGGATTTTTGCATCTGTGTTCATCAGGGTTATAGACCTGTAGTTTTCATGGTTTTGTGGTGTCTTTGTCTGGTTTTGGAAACGGGGTAATGCTTGCCTTATGGAATGAATTTGGAAGCTTTCTTCCCTCTTCTATTTTTTGGAATAGTTTGAGGAGAATAGGTATTGACTCTTTATTTTTATTTATTTATTTATTTATTTTTTAAAGTTTTTAACGTTTATTTATTTTTGGGACAGAGAGAGACAGAGCATGAACGGGGGAGGGGCAGAGAGAGAGGGAGACACAGAATCGGAAACCGGCTCCAGGCTCCGAGCCATCAGCCCAGAGCCCGACGCGGGGCTCGAACTCCCGGACCGCGAGATCGTGGCCTGGCTGAAGTCGGACGCTTAACCGACTGCGCCACCCAGGCGCCCCAGGTATTGACTGTTTAAATATCTGGTAGAATTCACCTGTGAATCCATCTGGTCCTGGGCTTTTATTTTTTGGTCGTTTTTTTGGATAACCAGTTCAATTTTGTTACTTGTAATCAATCTGTTCAGATTTTCTATTTCTTCCTGATTCAGTTTTGGAAGATTGTATGTTTCTAGAAATGGATCCATTTCTTCTAGGTTGTCCAGTTTGTTGGCAACAGTTTTTCATAGTGTTTGTATTTTCATTTGTATTTGTGATGTCAGTTGTTACTTCTCCTCCCTCATTTTTGATTTTATTTATTTGGGCCCTTTCTCTTTTTTTCTTAGTGAGTCTAGCTAAGGGCCTGTCAGTTTGTTTATCTTTTCAAAGAACCAGCTCTTGCTTTTGTTGATATTTTTCTATTGCTTTTCGTCTCTATACTGTTTATTTCTGCTCTGATCCTTTTTAAAGTTTATTTATTTATTTTGAGAGAGAGAGAATGCACAAGTGGGGAGGAGGGGCAGAGAGACAGGAGAGAGAAAATCCTAAGCAGGATCTACATTGTCAGCACAGAGCGACATAGGGCTTGATCTCACGAACTGTGAGATCATGACCTTAGCCAAAAGCAAGAGTCAGACGATCATCTGGCTGAACGACCCAGGCACCCCTGTCTGGGGAAACTCTATCTCTTCTTCAAATCTGAATGATAACCTTGCTGGGTAGAGTATTCTTGGTTCCATGTGTTTTCTTTTCAGCACTTTGAATATGTCATGCAACTCCCTTCTGGCTTGCAAAATTTCTGGTGAAAGATCAGCTGATAGCCATATAAGTTTTCCCTTATAGGTACCTTTTTGTTTCCCTCTTGCTGCTTTTAAAATTCTCTCTTTATCTTTTTAAAAAATTTTTTTCTTTTAATGTTTATTTATTTTTGAGACAGAGAGAGACAGAGCACGAATCGGGGAGGGGCAGAGAGAGAGGGAGACACAGAATCCGAAGCGGGCTCCAGGCTCCGAGCTGTCAGCCCAGAGCCCAACGCGGGGCTCGAACTCATAGACCATGAGATCATGACCTGAGCTGAAGTCGGACGCTTAACCCACTGAGCCACCCAGGTGTCCTTCTCTTTATCTTTAAGCCTTGACGTTTTAAAGTATTATGTGCTGTGGTGTAGACCTCCTTTGGTTCATCTTGTTCGAAACTCTGTGCTTCTTGGACTTAGATGTCTATTTCTCTCCCTAGGTTAGGGAGGTTTTCAGTTATGATTTCTTCAGAGAAATTTTGTACACCTTTCTTCTTCTTCTGGGACCCCTATCATGCAAATGTTTGTTTGCTTGATGTTCAAGGGGGATCTCTTATCTATCCTAAAATTTTTAAAATTCTTTTCTTTTTGCTGTTCAGCTTGTGGGCTTTCCTTTACCCTGTCTTCCAGGTTGCTGGTACATTCTTCTGCATCCTCTAATCTACTATTGCTTCCCTCTAGCATGTTTTGTATTTCAGTTATTGTATTCTTGAACTCTGATCAGTTCTTTTAAATATTTTCTATCTGTGGGGCACCTGGGTGGCTCAGTCAGTTGAGCGTCCGACTTCGGCTCAGGTCATGATCTCGCAGTTCGTGAGTTCAAGCCCCGCATCAGGCTCTCTGCTGACAGCTCAGAGCCTAGAGCCTGCTTCCGATTCTGTGTCTCCCTCTCTCTGCTCCTTCCCCGCTCGTGCTCTGTCTCTCTCTGTCTCTCAAAAATGAATAAACGTTAAAAAAATGAAAAAAAAATTTTTCTGTTTATGGAAGGTGTCACTGAGTTCTTCCTCTCTTTTCTCCAGCCCCGTGCATATCTTTATGATCATTACTTTTAAATTCTACAGGAGGCATATTGCTCATCTCTGTTTCATTTAGTTCTTTTTCTGAGGTTTTTTTTTTTCTGATTTTTTCTTTTGGAGAATATTCCTCTGTCTCTCCGTTTTGCTTGACATTCTGTGTTTGTTTCTATGGATTGGACGGACCGGCAACTTTTCCTGAAGTTGGAGGAGTGGTCTTGTGTATGGGGTCCCCCTTGCGGACTGTGTGTGCTTGGTGACTTTTGCCAGCTGGCATCTGCCACTTACTCTTTTGAACTCTGGCTGTTGCAGCAACAATAAAGAAAAGACATAATAAATTACAAAGGAAAATCATAAGCGAAGAAATAAAAGATTACAAAAAGAAAAACGAAAAGGAAAAAAAAAGATCAAGAGAGAAAAGAACAAAAGCAAAAAGCAAAACCAAAGAGAAAGTTTAAAAAGTCAAAACAAGAATAATAATAAAATAAAATAAAACAAAGTGAAAAAAAAGCACCGCTTGTTTTCTGGGCTGCGGGGCTGCAGGGAAGCTGGTGTGGGCTCGTAAACCCGGGCTTGCTGAGGTTGTGAGCTCACTGAGATGTCCAGACCCAAGAGTGTTTGGATCTTGCTCAGGTCTAGGCTGTTCAGGTGGGGTGGGAATGGGAACCACTTCATTCTCTAGTCTCTCTGGCTTGGAGAGCTTTCCTGTGGCTCCCGTGCCGCTTGGCTGTTGTAGTGTTAATCTCTGTTGGTTTTTTTTTTAATTTTTTATTGTTTATTTATTTTTTTAATGCTTATTTTTTGAGAGAGAGACAGAGTATGAGCTGGGGAAGGGCAGAGAGAGAGGGAGACACAGAATCTGAAGAAGGCTCCAGGCTCTGAGCTGTTAACGTAGAGCCTGTCGCGGGGCTCGAATTCATAGACCCGCGCCGAAGTCGGGGGCTCCACCGACTGAGCCACCCAGGTGCCCCATAACTTTTTTTTTAAAGGTTTATTTATTTTGAGAGAGAGAGATACAGACAGATCATGAGTGGGAGAGAGGCAGAGAGAGAGGGAGACACAGAATCCGAAGCAGGCTCCAGGCTCCGAGCTGCCAGCACAGAGCCCGACTCGGAGCTTGAACTCACAGTCCGCGAGATCGTGACCTGAGCCGAAGTTGGAGGTTTAACTGACTGAGCCACTCAGGTGCCCGGAATTCAATTTCTTTTAATGACGTTTTTCTTTATAATCATGCACGGGGCATCAGGGCAATACTCATTCTGATAGGTCATTAATTTTTATTTATTTTTATTTTTACACATTTGTTTAGTTTTGGGGAGAGCGCAAGCCGGGGAGGGGCAGAGGAAGGGTGACAGAGGGTCCGAAGCGGGCTCTGTGCTGACAGGCTGACAGCAGTGAGCCCGATGTGGGGCTTGAACTCATGAACTGCGAGATCATGACGTGAGCCGAAGGCAGCCGCTCAACTGACTGAGCCACCCAGGTGCCCCTAGTGTTGTCTCTTTTATATGCTTTTTTAAACTGCTGCTTTTTTTCTGTGCCCAAGGACAGAGAGATCTGTTCCTGGTCCCGCAGTACTGTCCTTCCCCGCCGCTGTGCACAGTACCAGGGGTGGGGTTCCCTTTGTCACTGGTCTCCGTGTCTTTTGCTATTCTCCCGCCATCCTGTCTTTTTGTTCAATAGCCGTTTAGTCCGTCCTCACTTCTTCTTCAGGAGGAATCGTTCTATTAATAGTTGTAATTTGATGTGTTCCTTGGGGGGGGCGGTGAGCACAGAGTTTTCCTACGTGGCTATCCTGAGCCAGAACTAAACATTGCCTAATTTTTTGCTGGATGGAATTGATGATTTTTCCTCCCAGGGGAAGCAATATATCAAAGTAATTATAAGCCTTAGTTTTAAAATAAAAAAAAAGACTTGGATTCTAATCCCAGATCTGCCACTGCGCTTTAGAACAAATTAGCTCCCTGTAGTCTTTGTGTTTCAGTGTCTTGCGCTGTAAAAAGGAGATAATAATAATATTATGTGATACCGTGAGGGATACATGTAGCTAACGTAGGAAACACTCCATAAATGTGAGCAATGGTTTGTAGAACAGAAAGCAGGTTTAGAGCAACAGGCGAATTTGTGTTTTGGCTGGATCTAAAAGCAGTTCCACTAGATGAAATACAGAATATCCAGTAAAATTTGAATTTCAGATAAAGACCAAATATAGAAGCACCTGCCTGGCTCAGTAGGTAGAGCACGTGACTCTTGATCTCCAGGTCGTGAGTTCAAGTCCCACGTTGGGCGTGGAGCCTACTTAAAAAAATAAAGAACAAATAAATACTTTCAGTATGTGTCATGCGATATTGGGGGCACACTTATGAAAAAATTATTTTTTGCTGTTCAACTTAACTGAGCGTTCTGTATTTTTATTTGCCCAATCTGGTTACCGGACTCGGGATCCTTTTGTGAGTTCTCATTTTCTTGAATTAGTAAATGGGGGGCTTTGCAGTTGAACATAAGTAGGCTAAGTTGTAGTCCCATACTCTTATGCACCGCAGTAGGCTTCATGTTTGTGCTAAATATGTAATAAGTCTACAACCATGGCAGATACTCCCGTGAGAAAACACTGGAAAGAGTCAGCCCCCTCAGATATAGGTCGCGGAGGCCAGCCTTCCCACCTGCTTTGGAGTCAAGGCCTGGTTAGAGCTCCTTCACATGGCCAAGAGCCTGCTAGCTTGGTTCTCTCCCTTACGTCAAGGCCAAGCTCATTTACGTGAGGTTTTTTTTTTTTTTTTTTTTTTTTTACTAAGTTGTTGCATTTCATTCATGAAATTCAAATCTCTGTAGTAGACGCGGTCGCCTTTTGTTATCTCTCAGCTTTAGTTAAGTATGTTTGCCTCATGGAAAACAGAGACAGCACCACCAACCGTCATTCCAGCATGTGATTGGGTTCCATTGATAATTAGGATTATAAACCATAGATACTCTTTCTGGATAGGCTGTTCGGTGTCTTTAAAGCCGGAAGAGAAACCTCTCAGTGTAGGTCTGATTGATCTCAGACTCTTCCGAGTGGCCCCAGAGGAGGTGTTTTGAATTCAGGTGTCCTGGCGGAGGCCGGATTCAATTGATCTTGAGAACTGCGCGATAAGGATAGAGGAGGCGCAAGCCTCCCGCAGCCCCTTCTTAGAACCAAAGCTACTCGACCGGAGCCTTATCTAATATGCTGATTTCTGAAATTAGAAGATGACAAAAAATAAGGCAGATATTCAGCCACAGCACCTTCTATTACGTAACGTCCTACCCTCTGTCCCAATTTCCCCCCTCCCCTGGCCGTCAATGATCTACCCCGTTCCCTTTCGTCATTCAAATTGCAGGCCCCATAAATCCTTGCCTGGATGAGTTATATAATCTTCCTGCTCACTGTGAGAATCAAGTATGTTTAATTTGTTTTAAGGGAATGCTTTGTTCTCAGATTACTGGGCTGAGCAAAGAGCGCGTGATTAGTTTGCACTTCATGCCATACGATCTGAGGACAGTTCCTCACAAGGATTTTTAATCAGGGCGTTCTGGCTCAGCTCCAAAAGCCGAAGTGTCCTCAACTGCATGCACCCGGCCACTTCACTGGGCCTGAAACGTAAGCAGTAGTTGCGGAATTGAGCTCTGGGAGAGACAGAGGGGCCAGACGGTAGCTCATCTGTAGGGATGCTAGGACGCAGGCCCAGAGAGATGCCCTTGAGTCCAGACGGAGACCCAGTCGTGCTGCGCTGTGAACCGCATCAGCTGGGAGCCTGAGAAATTCTCCAGCACGTATCCCATGAATCTCCTTAAAAAGTTCCACATCAGCCGCGCAACTTTTAAGTTGGGGAGTTTTACGTGAACTCAGCAATAGGAACGATACGAATCGGGGCTTTATTTCCCAGAACAAAACAGATTTTTGGAATTTAAATTCTCCCCGGTAAGCCCATAAGGAACGAGTCGACTGCAAGTATTCAGGACTGGGGTGGAGTATTGCTACCAAGCATTATAGACCATCAATCTCATATACTCAGGATAAATGTGGTTTCTTCTGCCTAATGGTGGTGCCCTTTTCTTACGTGCTCTCGTATTTACCCTGTGGAAAAATGTTAAGTCCAAGACTGTGAACTGTTTGTGATGTCCTCTGTAACATTACCTGTGTAAACTGTCAACTGGCTGACGAAATACAATGGGTAGTTGTCTTTTTTTTTTCTTCCCAAAGGGCCACAGATTACTAAATAGCTCTATACATTCAAGGATTTAGAGTTTCCTGTGAGTTCTTTGTGCTCACAAAAAGACACTGAGCACAAGTATCCCTCTGAATTGGTAATTCATCTCGGTTCTCTTTGGGGTGTTTTTGATGATATTCATCAATTTAAATGATACTCTAGCAAACAGATCACAATTTATACTTTTTCGAATACTATAGCTTTATAACTTCACGATAAAACACTTTGACCATTAGATGTTCTTTTGTATACCATCGGTCAATAGCATCTTAATATGAAAAGGCATCTCGCCTAGACTTTCGTGACACATAAGAAATTACCCAAGGTTGCTTTAAACTCCTAGTATAGCTGTGTGTGAACTTTCCAAGAACAACTCAGACACCTCTTCCTGCCACTTTATGCATAAATTATCCTATCAAAGAGCTGGTATTTATTCTGAGCTCTTTGAAATTCTAATCACTTTGTATACACCTCCCAGGCCAGTTGTCTTTTGAAATTGGGATTACTTACAATTGGCTATTCATAAGTATTGGAATATACAATGTGGAGTGCCACCCATTTAGGAGCCTTTAAAGATTCATTGTTCCATTTTCTTTAATGGAAATTTAAATGTTTGATAATGATTTTTAAATGACTCTGCAATTTTCTTTATTTTAATATTAATATCCTTTGTAGTATCTTCTGTGCACATTGAATAGCTTTTTAATTAAAAGGATAGGGTACCCAGAAATCATAGGCTGGAAACCACCTAAAGATGTCATCAAGTTAATTTCTCTTGATTTGACCCACATGGTGTGAATATGCGCTGGAGTGTGGGTTCGTACGCGCGCGCGCGCGCGCACGCACACACACACACACACACACACACACAATCTCCTTTCCTCAAGATATCTACAGAAGAAGGCTTTATAGTCATAACTGGTACCGAATTTATATTCCATTCACTACTATTTCATCGATCTCAAATCTGCTTTGATCTCCTCTTCCTGAAGTTTTGGTTCTTCCCTTGCATCTGCGGTGAGATATGCCAAAACATATCCCTATTTTGTCACTTGCTGGAGGACCAAATTTGCAACCACTTTGGTTCTTCCCGGATGCTGTCAAGAAACATCAGAGGGACCTTTACTTATAGTAGCTCCATGTTACTTTTTCCACTTAGAACATGAATTTTTATGATATATTAGTTCCCAAGTATTACCATCCACATGTAGGTTGGTTTTCATCACTCTATGTGTGCGTTGCCACAGCAATTTATTGATGTGTCCGTCTCGTCTTACGTCTACTCCCTGTATTCCCCCAACTTCCACCTCCCTGATTCGCATAGCCAGGTAACCATCCTATAATGACTTTGATGGGATCACTCTTCTTTTCCAAAGATTTCACTTCCCTTTCCTGCATCAAGCCTGCCTCACCCTCTCCAATCCGTAGTTACCTCCTGATCTCTTGCCCTCTTCCTCCTCTGAACTGTTTATTGTCAGTGTGCTCTTGAAGATAAATTTTGAAATTGATCTTTATTGTTACTTACCTGTAACAGCTGCATGTGTGTATCTCTTCTCCAGTGTAGGAATATTAGATCCTTAGAACAGGAATAGTGCTCGATGCTTCTTAATATTCCTGAAAGCACCTGACGCATGGCTTTGATTGGGATAATTTTAACTTTCTCTTTATATACAAGGGAAGACAAGCATCTAAAATTATAGTAGGCCCTCAATGTATATGTGATGTTTCCTTTATGTACACAAGTGCTATATTAATTGTGAAAATGCAAGAAAGTAATACTTGAAATGATTCCTATTGGGATAACTCATGGTTCTGAGAAGGAGAGTACCTTCACTGTTAAGTCTTCTCTACTATGATTTCATCTGTTGAATCAAAAAAGGAAGCTTAGATTATTTTCCATTTTTATGGCCTCTTTAAATGGTTCTTCCCCATGTACGTACACACACACACACACACACACACACACACACATGCTTTATGAACTTGTAAAAATTGACAAGATTGTTTTCCATAGTGAGTTTGGAACACATACGCTTGTGTTCATTTTCAACCATTGCTTCTCATTGTCATTCTTTGTGGCATTCTCACATTTGTTCAGCTCTATACCTGGCACTGTGTTATCTGCCATCTGTCATCATATACTAAAAATGAGGCAAGACAGGTGCCTGGCTGGCTCGGTCGGCGGAGCCTGTGACTCTTGGTCTCAGGGTTGTGAGGTTGAGCCCCACGTTGGGTGTAGAGCCTACTTTAAAAGATGAAATAATAATAAAAATGAGGCAAGAGCCACACCTAGAACTTTCAGGAGGAGCTCCAAAGGAGCTACCTAATATATATTAGGCCTAGACACTATGAGAAAGCAATCAGACAATGATGGCCATTGCATATGCTTTCGTTAGATACATTCAGTACTAAAACAGAGTACTTACAATGACATCATTCTATATAGCTAGAGTCTGTCATCTATATTGTTCTGTGCCTAGGACCCAGTTTACACAACACTGGCCCATGCGGTAGTCAAATGAATGCGTATTTTCTGAATGATTGCCGTTATATAATGTTCATGATAGAAACATTGATTCTGTGAATTATTCAAGAAGTTTAAAACAACTTAGAAGCTGTTTCTGCATTTCTTAAATGGATTTCTTCCCTTGAGAAAATAAAGAGCTACTTGTTTTTGTATTTGTGGCAAAGATATAAAGGATTTTATTTCATTTTACTTCGGCTAATGTTTCTAAACTCAAAGGCTTACTGTTTGCTAATGATTCTAAACTGGGATGTTTTAGGAGACCACAAAATATTGATATTTTCAGAGCACTGTTAAATTTAAGTCAGTCTTGTTTAATATTCCGTGAAAAACTAAATTTCGAGCTAGATTATCAACTTATCAAGTCTTAAAAGTAAATCTAAGCTACGATAGCCAACCATCATATTCTGATTAAAATGTTCATGTCTAGTTTCCTATTACAAGTTCAGGATGTTCACAGAACAGCAACTAACATTTTAAAGACTTCATCTTACATTTCTAAAAAGTCATTGAAGGATGCGATGTGGGTTAAAATTTAAGTACTGGAGTTTTGACTAGAGGAGATTTAATATCAGTGATGCTTAGTGAGCAAATACCAGGATCTATTTTAGAAGACATTCTGTTTTTATTTCCAGGAATGACATTTAAGTGTCCAGAAATTGTTAGTTTAGGTAGAACACTCATATGAGAATCCTAAAGTTAGAATTGGGTGTAACATAGTGTCTCAAGTAATATAACACAATATTGGCTGGAAGTAATGCAATATCCGACTAAAAGTGGCTTAAAGAATAATGACATTTATTATCTCATGTAACACCAAATCTGAAGCAGCCTTGGTTCGTTCAAGGCTAAATGACAACTTCAAGGATCTATGTTCTTGCCATCTTTCTGCACTGGCCATATTCACAGGCAGGAAATACTGTTCACAGATTTTGACTCATGTATCTCTTCCATAAAAGAGGAAAATCTTCCCCGGAAACCCCTTAGCAGGCTTATGCTTGGCTCTCATTGTCTAGGATTCAGTCACACACGTGACCCGCTGCAGGGGTGGCTGGGAATTGATCTGGCACGAAAATGCAAACTGGGGGCCTTCTGCTTCCAGGATGATGCAGTAGACATTCTTTCTCCTATTCTTCCCACTAAGTACAACAAAAACCCAAGGCGTCAAAAATAGATTCCAAGAGGTAGAGAAAAAAAGGTAGACTGGCTAGGGACTTGGAGATTCAAGGAGCAACACAAAGATAAGTTTCTGGATTTCCTTGTTGCTTCATATATCCTAGAATTGGAGATGAAGAAACCAACAACCCAGAATATGAAAAAGTACAGAAAAATAGCCCCCATAAAAGCCTGGTGTCTCCAGTCAAAGGATCAGGAAAGGGGCAGCCTAGCGAGACAAAATACTATTAGAATATAGTCACTCCACTCCAGCCAACCCCCCCCAGAAAGAACCGTGGAACCATTCTCACCAGTGTCAGACAAAGCTCAATAGTGAACCCGTCCTTCCACTCTCACCGGTGTTTAATGAGGCACCCTGACCCCCATGCACCCCTGCCAGGGTTGTGTCAGAGAATTGAGTTGGGTAACGGGCTTTCATCACCTCCAGGAGGTAACAAGATATCCCCTCAATCCACGGTGTCAGTAGAGACCGTGTGGAGAGCTAAGACTTTCATTCTCACTGTAAATTAATATGGCACCCCTCTGCCTCCCTGCTAGTGGTATCAGAGGAGGCCCAGTGATATCAGAGGAGGCTTGGTGACAAGGCCACCACCCCGCACAGTGTCCGAGCAGGCCACAAGGGGAACACTAATGAGGCACTCCTACCCCTTCTAGCCAGAGAAGTATTAATGGAAGTGCAGCCTTCCCCTCAGGGTCAACAGAGGGCAAATGGAGAATGTAGACCTTCTGTCACCATCTGACGGTAGCAAGGTAACACGCCTCTCTTTCCCTCCCAGGGTAGAGTCACAGAAAGCCAGCTAAGATGGAATGTTTAAATGGTCTTCAGGATCTCACAACATTTTGCCCAAAATATTTGCCCCAAATGACTCATACTGAGGATGATGGAGATCTCCTAATGAAGAAAAAATCAAGAATTCAATAGATGCCAACACTGAAATGCCAATACAGATACTAGATTTTTCTGACAAAAGTTAATGCGGTCATTGTAAAAATGCTTCAAGTCAGCACTTATGAACATGCTTGCTACAGATGACAAAAAAAAAAAAAAAAAAACCAGCCTCAAAAAAGAAATAGAAGATACAAAGAAAAGCCAAATGGAATTTTGGAACAGAAAAATACAATAACCCAAAGTTAAAAAAACTCAATGGATGGGCTCTTGTTCTTTTTTTTTCCCACCAACACATTGGATAACAGAGAAGAAATGGATACATTCCTAGAAACATACAGCTTACCAATAGTAAATCGGAAAGAAATAGAAAATATGAACAGTTTAATAACAAGTAAGGAGATGTAATCAGTAACCAAAAAGCTTTCAAGAAAGAAGAGCCCAGAACAAGATGCCTTCACAAGCGAATTATACTGAACATTTAAAGAATTAATGCCCCATGCTTCTCAAACTCTTCCAAAAAATTGAAAAGGAAGGAACACTCCCGGATTCATTTTATGAGACCAGCATTACCCTGACACCAAAACCAGGTAAGGACACCTCAAGAAAATTATGGGAATATCCCTGATGGGAACAGACACACACACACACAAACAACAAAACACAAAACAAAAAACCAACCAAAAAAAAAAAAAACCTAGCAACTGGAATTCAACAGCACATTAAAAAGACCATACACCATGACCAACTGGGGTTTATCCCTGGGATACAAAGATGATTCAGCATACCCAAATTAGTAGAGGTGATACACTGCATTAACAAAATAAATGGCAAATATCATGATCACCTCAGTAGGTGCAGAAAAAAACATTTGAAAAAAATTTGACATTGTATTTCTGTCTGCATGGCCTATTGATGGATGTAAGTGGGATATTAAAGTTCCCTACTGTTGTATTTCTGTCTATTTCTCCTTTTATTTCTGTTAATAGTTGCTTTATATGCTCGGTTGCTTCTATATTGTGTGCATAGATGTTTAGAAATGTCATATCCTTGGGGCACCTGGGTGGCTCATTCGGTTGAGTGTCCCTCACGTCATGACCTCGCGGTTCATGGGTTCGAGCCCCACGTCGGGCTCTGTGCTGACAGCTAGGAGCCTGGAGCCTGCTTCGGATTCTGTGTCTCCTTCTCTCTCTGCCCCTCCCCTGCTCAGGCTTTGTCTCATTCTGTTTCTCAAAAATAAATAAATGTAAAAAAAAAAAATTAAAAAAAAAAGAAATGTCATATCCTCTTGTTGGATTGACCACTTTATCATTATGTAATGCCCTTCTTTGCTTTTTGTTACAGTCCTTGTTTTAAAGTCTATTTTGTCTAGTATGAGTATTGCTACCGCAGCTTTGTTTCCATTTCCATTTGCGTGGTGTATCTTTATCCATCTCTTCACTTTCAATCTGTATGTGTTCATGTTTGAAGTGAGTCTCCTGCAGCAGCATATAGAAGAATGTCTTTTCATCCATTCACCAACCCTATGTCTCTTGAATGGAGAATCTAGTCTATTTACATTTACAGCAGTTATTGATACGTATGTTTTTATTGCCATTTTGGTAATTGTTTTCTGGCTGTTTTTGTATTTCCTCTGTTCCTTTCTTCTTCTCTGTCTGTTGTGGTTTGTTTCCTTTAGTGTTACATTTAGATTCCTTTCTCTTTTTCTTTTGCGTATTTATAATAAGTATTTTCTTTGTGGTTATCATGAGGCTAATGTATAACATCATATATATACATATATATACATCATATATACACACACATATATATATAGCAATCTCTTTTAACTTGATAGTAAGTTAATTTTGAACACATCCCAAAGCTTTATATTTTTCTCCTCCAACACATTTTATATTTTTGATGCCACATTTTACATTTTTTATTATGTCTCCCTTAACCGTAGTATTTTAAGGCACTATTACTACTTTTGTCTTTTACCCTTTATACCTGCTTTATTTATTTATTTTTTAATATGAAATTTATTGTCAAATTGGTTTCCATACAACACCCAGTGCTCATCCCAACAGGTGCCCTCCTCAATACCCATCATCCACTTTCCCCTTCCCCCCAGCCCCCATCAACCCTCAGTTTATTCTCAGTTTTTAAGAGTCTCTTCTGTTTTGGCTCCCTCCCTCTCTAGCCTTTTTTTTTTTCTTCCTTCCCCTCCCCCATGGTCTTCTGTTAAGTTTCTCAGGATCCACATAAGAGTGAAACCATATGGTATCTGTCTCTCTCTGTACGACTTATTTCACTTAGCATAACACTCCCCAGTTTCCGTCCACGTTGCTACAAATGGCCAGATTTCATTCTTTCTCATTGCCATATAGTATTCTGTTGTATATATAAACCACAACTTCTTTATCCATTCGTCAATTGATGGACACTTAGGCTCTTTCCATAATTTGGCTATTGTTGAGAGTGCTGCTATAAACATTGGGGTACAAGTGCCCCTATGCATCAGTACTCCTGTATCCCTTGGGCAAATTCCTAGCAGTGCTATTGCTGGGTCATAGGGTAGATCTACTTTTAATTTTTTGAGGAACCTCCACACTGCTTTCCAGAGTAGCTGCACCAGTTTGCATTCCCACCAACAGTGCAAGAGGGTTCACTTTCCTCCACATCCTCTCCAGCATCTATAGTCTCCTGATTTCTTCATTTTAGCCACTCTGACCGGCGTGAGGTGATATCGCAGTGTGGTTTTGATTTGTATTTCCCTGCTGAGGAGTGACGTTGTGCATCTTTTCATATACCTGCTTTGTAAGTGTTGGATCCACTGCCTTTATTATTTATTCATTAAAAATTTTTTTTTCTTTTAGTTAAAAAAAATTACATCCGAATTAGTTAGCATATAGTGCAACAATGATTTCAGGAGTAGATTCCTTTATTTATTCATTTTTAATGGTGAGATCTTTACTTTTATACGTGTTCTTATTATTTATTAGTGCATTTTCTTTTTAGCTTAGAAAAGTCCCTTTAACATTTCCTGTAAGGCTGGTTTAGGAGTGATGAACTCCTTTAGCTTTGACTTATTTGGAAAATTCTTAATGTCTCCATCAATTGTGAAAGATAATCTTGCTGGGTAGAGAATTTCTGGTTGGCATTTTTTTTCCTTTCAGCAATTTAAATATGTCTTACCACTACCTTCTGGCTTATAAAGTTCTGCTGAAAAATCCACTGATAGCCTAATGGAGTTTCCCATTGTACATAATATGTTACTTGTACACATTACTTGTTACTTGTACATAATATGTAATAATACATAATATGGTACTTGTACATAATATGTACATAATATATTACTTCTACATAATATGTTACTTTTCTCTTGCTGCTGTTAAGATTCTTTCTTTATCCTTAACTTTTGCCATTTTAAATATAATGTGCCTTGGTGTGTTTTTTCTCCAGATTCATTTTATTTGGAAATCTCTGGGCTTCCTGGACTTGGATATTTATTTCCTTCCTTAGATTAGGGAAGTTTACAGCTATCATTTTTGTTTTGTTTTGTTTCAAGTTTTTATTTAAACTCTAGTTGATTAACATATAGTGAAATATTGGTTTCAGGAGTAGAATTTAGTGATTCATCACTTACAACAACCAGTGCTCATCCCAACAAGTACTCTCCTTAGTACCATCACTCATCATCGGGGAAACACAAATTAAAACTATGATGAGGTACTACCTTACACCTGTCAGAGTGACTAAAATTAACAACATAGAAAACCACAGACCTTGGTGAGGATGCAGAGAAAGGGGAACCCTCTTACCCTGTTGTGGGAACACAGACTGGTACAGCCACTCTGGAAAACAGTATGGAGGTTCCTCAAAAAGTTAAAAATAGAAGTACCTATTGCACTACGAGGTATCTACCCAAAAGATTAAAAAAATACAGCTATTATTTCTTCAATTGCTTTTTTTTTTTTTTCTGGCCCTTTCTCTCTGTCTCTTCTCCTTCTGGACCCCCTGTAATGCAAATGTTATTCTGCTTGATCTTGTCCCAAGGGTCCCTTAAGATACCCGCACTTCTTTTCATTCTTTTTTCGTTTTGTTGCTCTGTATGTTTTCCATTGCTTTGTCTTCCAGCTTGCTGATTCATGCTTCTATTTCATCCGTTCTGCTGTTGAATGCACCTCGTATATTTTTCAGGTCAGTTATAGCTTGTGTTTGGTACCGTCTTGTATTTTCCATTCTGCCGAAGTTCTCGCCATGTTCATCCATTTATCTCCATGAGCATTTTTATTTCCATGACTTTGAAGCCTTTATCAGGTAGGTTGCTCATTGACGTTTCATTAGGGTCTTTTTCTGGAGATTTGCCTTGTTCTTTGATCTGGAACATATTCCTCTGTCTCCTCAATTTGCCTGTCTGCATTAGGTGAAGCAGCTACCCCTCCCTGTCTTGAAGGAGCAGTCTTGTGTAGGAGATGTTCCACGGGGCCCAGAAGTCCCCTGGCCGCCAGAGCGAGATATTCCATGGGCGTTCCTTATGTGAGCTGCCTGTGCCTGCCAGCGGTGACAGGGCTCAGCGTCTGCGTGGGGAGTTCAAACTGCCTGCCTAACTTGGTTGTAGCTTGTCTGCTGTGCAGGGAGAACAGGCTTGGAGCACTTGCCTGGCACGGTTGTCGCTAGGCTGCTGTGCGTGGGGGGTGAGGTTCAGCAGTCTCAACGGCTGCTCGTGGCTCAGTTTCTGTGCAGGGTGGGCGGGGGCAGGGCGCGCACCCAATATGCTTGCAGCTCGGTCTCTCTGCGTGTTGGGCAGGATGTGGGGTGCTCATCTGGCCCTGTTGTGGTACGGGTGCTGTGCATGGTGGTAGGAACCCGGGGCACTGACCCAGTCTGGTTATGGTGTGGCAAAGGCAGAGCACGCCCTCCGGTGCTAGCAGGCCAGAAAGGAGGGCGCCACAAGTGGCACCTGTCAGCTCTATCACCGACAACTTCGGATGAGATCACAAAAACGGTGTCTGTCAGCAGTTCTGTCCGTGGATGAAGTCACCGCAACTTCCCGCCTCTCTGGAAGTCACTTTCGAATTATTAAGTGGGGTTTTCTCACTTATGGTCCATTTTCGGTCGGTTGCTTTCGCACCGGATCTCAGGGTGAGTGGGTTTGTACGTGAGCCCTTTAAGAGCTGACTCTCTGTTTCCTACAGTTCTATGATTCTCCTCGTCTAAATCCCTGTTGATTTTCAAAAACAGATGTTTTGGCGGCTTCTCTTTCTGGTGCCGCCCCCAGGGTCAGGATGCTTGATGTGGGATACATTCCCTTCACTTCTTAGGGGAGAATTAGGCATTTTTTTTAAAAAAATTTTTTTTTTCAATGTTTATTTATTTTTGGGACAGAGAGAGACAGAGCATGAACGGGGGAGGGGCAGAGAGAGAGGGAGACACAGAATCGGAAACAGGCTCCAGGCTCCAAGCCATCAGCCCAGAGCCTGACGCGGGGCTCGAACTCACGGACCGCGAGATCGTGACCTGGCTGAAGTCGGACGCTTAACCGACTGCGCCACCCAGGCGCCCCGAATTAGGCATTTTTGGGATCCCTCTTGATTGTGGGGTCACTGCATTTGGGGTAGGGTCCTGGGTAAGGCCACGTCTCTGCCTCTCCTACCCTTTTCAATGTGTCTCTCCTGTGTTCGTTGTGGAGGAACTGTTTACCTAGTTCTCGGGTCCTTTCCAGAGAAAAATCATCATGTTATGTAGCTATGAACCTGTTTTGTCAGTGGAAGGAAGTGAGGTTCCAGGTCTTTCTGTGCTGCCATCTTGAACCTCCTTTGCATAGAAAAACAAATTCTGATAGCAAAGTCTTTGCTTTCAATGACTTGAGCCTGATAGACAGTAACATATGAATAAATAAGGCATGGAAGTGTTGTAGGTTTTATAGGACATGTACAGGGTATAATTCTTGTCTTTTTAAAAACTTTTTTAATGTTTATTTATTTTTGAGAGAGAGAGAGAGAGATACACAGAATCCGAAGAAGGCTCCAGGCTCTGAACCGTCAGCGCAGAGCCCAATGCGGGGCTCAAACTCACCAACCATGAGACCATGACCTGAGCCGAAGTCGGATGCTTAATCAACGGAGCCACCCAGGCGCCCGTAATTTTTTTCTAAAGGGGGAAGTTAGATTACAAAAGATTTAATAGAAGAGGAACCGCTTTAATTGTTAAAAATGCCTAGATAAATGGTGTGGGCACAGGAGTTGGATGGTATTTTACATAGAGGAAACAGTGAAAATAGAGGCTTATGGGAGTTCAGAGTTTCAGAATGGGTAGACTGAGATAAGGGTTAGAAAATGAAGGAGCTCTGGGGTGCCTGGCTGGCTCAGTTGGTAGTGCCGGTGATGCTTGATCTCAGGGTCCTGAGTTCAAGCCCTGTGTTGGGCATGGAGCCTACTTAAAAAAAAAAAAAAAAAAAAAAAAAAAGGAAGGAGTTCAGATTCTAGAGAGCCTGGGATATGTTCCTTGGTAAGCAGTTTGGGCCTCATCCCAAAGGCAGGGGGGTTATCATGAGATGAAAGCTCATTCCTTCTGTATTCATGGATCTTTTGATTACTAGTATAACCTAAAATGGAAGATAATTTGGCAAGCAAAATCTTAAAAGGTCTTATTGTTAAATTTTTCTATCACGTGGCAGTCAGATTATACCCTCTATTCAACCCTGACTCTGAAAGGAGGTGTTCTGAAATATTTCATAATTTCCAAATTACAATATCGTCCCCAATTTTCTCTCATTAATTCCATCATTCTCATGAAAAGATTTTAGTGGCGATGGTGGGAAAGAGGGTGGGTTGGCAGGTCTTACTGAAAGATGACAACACAGTTAAGTAGAATTCTGAAGTAGCCTACTATTTCAACCTCTGATATTCCAAGTATGTACCCCAGGGTGTACACCCTTTTCTTATGGTTTCTTATGGTTTTCTTATGGTTTCTTATGGTTAACTGACCCTAAACCGAAGCATGGACAAAACCTAAGTAGCTATTCGCATTATGGTACGAAATGAACAATGAAAGGCAATCATGTGAAGTAATTACATTTAAAGCCATTTTACCTTAAGAAAGGAGTCTGCTCTTGGGGGAGAAAGCAACGTGTGAAGTTTTCTACCCTCTTTGAGCTCCTTGCTAATTGTATTTTAATATCTATAATTAGTAATATCATAACTCATTCTTTGCCTCCAGCAGAACGGCATAACTGAATTTGTGTCATAGAAAGATAATTCTGAATGCCTTGCGAAAGATGGATGTCAGCGAGTCCATGCGAGAGGCAAGGTGACCAGTTAAAAGGTTCTTGGAAAATCCTTCTCTAGATTGATGTAAAATCCACCTGACTACAACTTCCGACGGTGAGGTCCTCGCTTTTGGATCTGTATGGCATGCGGTTTGACTACATTTTGCTGCATTTGGCATCGCTCTGCTTTCAGCCTAACTCCCTCCTGATACTGTACCAAATCAATATCGCTTTCACGTGCTAAACCTGAGTTTCTTTACGGATTCCTAGAGGTTGACCATCTAGCATCTCTAGCTCGTTAGCGCCGCATTTCCCTTTTTGCAGTCCAGTGTGAAGGAAGCCTTCCGAAGTAACAGTGGCTCCAGAAAGAAAAGACTTCTAGGAGAGGTATCTATATGAATGATGGTGTTTAGTCCGAAGAGAGACATTTTATATTTTTATGGAGGCTTTTCTTTTTTTGAGAGGTCAGGTTGCACGTAGCCTATTTAGGGCTTCAGCTTTTGCAGTCATTACTTTTCTTTTTTTGTTTTTTTAGGTTTTTTTAATGTTATTTATTTTTTTTTCAACGTTTTTTTATTTATTTTTGGGACAGAGAGAGACAGAGCATGAACAGGGGAGGGGCAGAGAGAGAGGGAGACACAGAATCGGAAACAAGCTCCAGGCTCCAAGCCATCAGCCCAGAGCCTGACGCGGGGCTCGAACTCACGGACCGTGAGATCGTGACCTGGCTGAAGTCGGACGCTTAACCGACTGCGCCACCCAGGCGCCCCTTAATGTTATTTTTTTAAATTTATTTTTGAGAGAGAGAGAGAGAGAGAGAGAGAGAGGTGGAGGGGCAAAGAGAGTGAGACGCAGAATCTGAAGCAGGCTCCAGTCTCTGAGCTGTTAGCACAGAGGCTGATGCGGGACTTGAACTCACGAACTGTGAGATCATGACCTGAGCGAGGTCCGATGCTTAACCGACTGAGCTACCCAGACGCCCGTGCAGTCATTACGATATCGAATCCATTGTGGAGTGTGTTTCCCTTCATCACTCCTTTTACAAATTCTTTTCTCTGTATACCTCTCTTGTTTCTTCTTCACTGTGATCACTGATCATACTTTAAAAATTTAAAACACAAGATAAAGATAATTTTAAAATCCGGTAAACATAGAGCTGCATAAAGGACTATAGGCAATTCAAATATTAAGGGTCTCTAGAAAACAAAAAGTTTGAGAACCCTTTTCTTATCCTGGCTCTGACTATCTCCCTCCCCAGAATTAACCAATTTTAATATTTTTTTGAAAATATAAATGTATCATATTGTAAATATCTATTACAGAATTTCCTCTTTAAGTACATGATGATTATATTTTCAAAGTGTTGCATATAGATTCTGCTTAGTCATCTGTCCAATATTCCTCCGGATGGCCTTACTGTAAATTATTTAGCCAGGTTTCTATAATTAGAATGGATAATTTAGCCAGGATAATTAGAATGTTCCCAGTTTTCCGTGATTGCAACCACTATTGCTGTGAGCATAGAACAATGAGCATGTATAATCACATAACGAGGGTGCAAATACCTACTAGAAATTACATTGCTGATTCAAAAAGTGTATGCATTTTTGAAATAATGCAAAAAATGCACGTTGGTCTCTGGCCAAGATTCTGGCACAGAGCTCCTAAAAGCCTTGTATTTTCACAGTAAGAACACCAGAAGTATTTTTTGTTCTAGTATTTGGTCTTTGACCCTGACTCCTGACACAGAGATCCTAAATGCCTAGTAATTTCCTTGGTGATAAGCGTATCCTTTGTTCTAATAAAGGGAGCCTTGGAGGGTTCCTGGCTGCAGGCTGGTCATCAAAAGATCAAGCTGTAAGTCAAAGCTTGGAATTTGTAGCCCTGCCCCCCATTCTCCGGAGAGGAGAGGATGGAAATAGAGTTGCCAATTGGTCATGGCTACATGATGAAACCTCCATGAGGATCCTAATAGTATGGGGTTGGAGGAGCTTCCGGGCTGGTGAGCACACGGTGAGGACATGGGAGCTCTGTGCCCCTTCCCCTGGCTATTCCTGACTCATACTCCTTTATAGCAAACTGATAAGCTAGTAAGTATGATGTTTTCCTAAGTTCTGTGAGCCACTCTGGCAAATCAGTCAAACCCAAGGCAGGGATTCTGGGAACCTCTGATTTATAGCCAGCCAGTCAGCAGTGCACATAGCAATCTGGACTTGTGGCTGGTGTCTGCAGAGGTGGGGGGTGTCTTGCGGGACCAAACCCTTAACCTGTGGGACGTGACACTGTCTCTAGGTAGGCCGTATCCGCTTTCCATTTCTTCACTCTTACAAACACTTAGAATGATGTTTCTTATATTATCCAAATCACTGTCATTTTTCTGGTCAGAATTAAGAGTTGCAGTTCCCTTCTTTGTGTTGTAGGTTGGAGCACAGGGTTGACTGTTCATCTGACCCTGTTTGCTCCTGTTTGCTGTAATCGTCTTGCCAAGGAGAAATGAATTCCCCACCCAACATTCTTTCCACTGCTGAGACTGATAATGCCTATAGGCTCCAAGAGGATAGGAAGAGATTAATTAGGGACATAATGAGGCTTTCTGGGGAGAGCTGGGTGGCTCGCTAACAGGTCAGAAAATGGCTTAAAAGATGGGGGGGGGGGGCAACTGGCTTTCGCCAGTCACTTACCGTTAGAGAATGGAGCTGGGGTGAGGATTCCCACAAATGGGCCAGGCTAGAGGTCAACTTCCTGCTGATACCAAAGGCCATAGTGCATAGGCTTTCTTCTTTGCTTGCCCAATTGTGGTACAAGAGGGGAAGAAAGAGGGGCGGGGCTTGGAGCTTGTCGGCCAACAAAAAATGGAGTCAGATTCCTTGTTACATCCTTCCTAATATATTCTGATATCCACCCTTATTCTGGATTGTAGCTCCTGTCCCTCATTGGAAGCGGATCCCATCCCCCAACTCCAGAAGTGGGCCTGATCGGTGTAAAAAAATTCCATTTATTTGCCAGTTATGAGTTTAGAACAGGCATATATCAATCAGCACATCCAATGCTCCTGGCCATAGGGAATTGGTATATGAACAAAGTTTGTCCTGTAACATGTAAGGGGAGGTTTCTTTTTTGGGAGTTGGGGTGGGTGTGTAGGAGGGCAATTCTAGGAAAGTTTTCTCTCACTTAAGAGGAAACCAGTATAAGAGATAAGCTGTCTCCTGGGCATTGCCAGGTGCATATGTGAGGTGTGAAAGTGCAATAGCCACTGTATCTCTGGCTTGCTACTCAAGAGAATAATAAGAAACAGAGTCAGATTTCTGCTTGGGTCATGTCTGATGACTATCCTACCGCACTACATTTTCGGTCACTTGAGCCAAGCAATTGACTATAATTGTTGATACGAGTTTTCACATGATTTTCTGTTAATTCATCTCAAAACAAAAAACCTAGTCTGGTACACATCTATTTGTCTTCTGAGACCAAGAATTTTCAGTAAAAGTCTTACTGAGTGCTATGCTTTTAGAGGAATGAGATTTTCCCTGATATACAGACAGCTGATGCCCTCTTTTCCATCACTGGTTGTTTGGTTTTAATTGCCAGTTTCACAATCTGTACTGGATTTCACTATCCCCATGTTTTTCCTGTCTCAAGAATTTATACTCCAATCTGTTTCGTAATTGTATCATTTTGGTTCTGCTTATTTTCCCTTCACCCAAGGGTCTTCTCTAGACCTGAGGTATTCTTTCTTGGACAGAAAGTTATCATCCTTTGCCCCGTTCGTTTTGAACTGCTTATTTTGAATAATATAAACCTTATGTTGTCATTTTTCACTCATGAACCACAGTCTTGGAATTGGTTCTTTCCTGCCAGGTTTTGAGGCTATTCAGAAGTAAGTTAAAGAAGTATATTAAGTAAATTCAACCTGATAATAATCTTTGATATATTCTATGCTTGTGTTGGCATCTGTCTTCATTGTTTCATGTTTTGTCTACTCTATACACCCGTTGGATCTCAAGGTCTAAAATTATTCCTAGGAACACTCAATTTTATGTATTGTACCATTTTTTTCCTACTTGATTGTGACTTTTGGTCACGGTAGAAACTTACTAGCTTGTTCATCATGGTCGAATGTCAATGCCTGTAAATCTCTGGAAAGGAAAAGGAATATTACAAGATAACTTTAAGAAATAATATTACTTGGGGCGCCTGGTGGCTCAGTCAATTAAGTGTCGGACTCTTGACTTTGGCTCAGGTCATGATCTCATGGTTCATGGGTTCAAGCCCCGTGTCAGTCTCTGCACTGACAGTATAGGGCCTGCTTGAGATTTTCTCTCTTACCCTCTCTCTGTACCCTTCCTCTGCTCTCTCTCTCAAAATAAATAAACAAACTTAAAAAAATAGCATTACTTGGTGATTTTTGCTTTTTAAATATTATTTCCACATATACTTCCATAGAAGCAGTGCACTTTTCCAGGAATTATTAGATTCATGTTGCCTAAGCTGCTTTTCTGAGAAACTTCAAGGAGAAGCCATTGTCAATGTATCATACTGGTCGTTTCATTGTATGTATGAATATGCATTTGTGACTATATTCAAAAGAAATTTATAATGTGAAATATCAGTATATTTAATGGTTATTATATTGTTAGGATGATGGTTGTTTTTAATTCTGTTTATAGGTAATATAGATGTTAATGTTATCTAAGGAATATTTTTATAATTTTTAGGTCAATACCTGCATATCTACATATGTGTATTATAAAATAGTTTTGCCTTCCTTTCTTTTAACACTGTGTGTGTGTGTGCGTGTGTGTGTGCATTTTAGTGCAGGAGAATTGAGCGAATGTTTATGACAGTAACACAGTATTCATTTTGTTCCCATCGAGCAATTCTACCACTTATCACCCTCTGACAGGCAATTAGTTCCTGTTGTGTAATTAATTATTAAAGTCATCTTATTGCATTTTAAAAACTGGCACACAATATAATGTAAATCACAATGATTTCTACTCTAACGTGTGTAATGCTAGTCTGTCTAAATAAATAACATTTGTACTTAATGTAAAGGAGGTGGATTATTGTCACTCTGCGAAAGCTAGTGTAATTTTCTTTAATGTCATCTCAGCAAATATTTTAGCAAAGCCGTATCTGTATTGGAGAGCATGTTTTCCCACCTGAAGAAATGTACATTTATTACTGATCGACAAAAATTTTGCTCAAATCAATGTATTAACATTTCCTGAATTTCTCAAGGTTTTAAAATGATCAGTACAGTTACAAGCAGTCCTTACTCTCAAATATCAAGGACAGCTTTATCCAAAGTGGAAGTTATTGGGCTTAGATTTAACACCAGAACTTGGGCCGGCTACTATACAAGTAGAAAGACAGGTATAGAAAGTTTCCAGGTACATGATCAATAAGAATTTGTCCAGCTCCTACAGTGTGCTGGACACTGTGTTAGGAAATTTTGTAAGTAACAACACAATTCGGTAGTGTTGAAATTTATTTAGACGGCCTTTTGTAGTTTGGAGATTCTAACACATTCCCCAGCATTTAATCATTCCTCGGATGACGGACCAGACAGATCAAATAAATCAATGACTTATGATGGAGTGGGGGGTTGGCAAAATGGAGAGAGCAGACTCTGTCTAAAGAGAGCCACAGTTATTCAGTTCGTTGTTTTTTTTTTTTTCTCAAAAATCCAAATCCAGTGCCGTGATAACTTCTAAGTAGGCTCTGTGCCCAATATGGGGCTTGAACTCATGGCCCTGAAATCGAGAGTTGGATGCTCTACTGACTGAGCCAACTTGGCACCCTTGTGATAACTTCTAATTCTTCAAGTGAAGATAGAAGTTTAGATTTTTATGTGAAGTTATCTACTTTTTATTTTTACTTATTTTATTTTTGGGGGGGTTTAAAAATTTTTTAAAATTTTTTATTATGAAATTTAGTGTCAAATTGGTTTCCATCCAACACCCAGTGCTCATCCCAACAGGTGCCCTCCCCAATGCCCATCACCCACTTTCCCCTCCCTCCCACCTCCCATCAACCCTCAGATTGTTCTCAGTTCTTCAGAGTCTCTTATGGTTTGCCTCCCTCCCTCTCTAACTTTTTTCCCCCCTTCCCCTCCCCCATGGTCTTCTGTTAAGTTTCTCAGGATCCACATAAGAGTGAAAACATATGGTATCTGTCTTTCTCTGTATGACTTATTTCACTTAGCATCACAGTCTCCAATTATCTACTTTTTAAAATATCAAGTTTGTTTTTCCTGTCTTAGAAACAGAAGCAATATTGTTTGTTATATTTTTTAAACAGCTTTATTAAAAATAATTAACATAACATAAAATACACCCCTTTAAAGTATACATTCAATGATACACACACACACACACACACACATGCACACACACAGATGTGCAACCATCATGGCAACCTAATTATTGAATATATTTTTTACTCCCAAAATAATGTTCACATTCATTGCCAGTCACTCCTCATTCTTCCTTACACTCAGCTCCTAGCAATCACTAATATAGTTTGGTCTGTATGAATTTCCTTATTCTGGAAATTTCATGCAAATGAAATCATATAATGTGTGGCCTTTGTGTCTGGCCTCTTCCTATTAGCATGGTGTTTTTAAGGTTCAAACAAGTTATAGTATATATTATTATTCATTACTTTTTATGGCTGAATAATATTCCATACTATGGATACATGACATTTTGTTTCTTCATTAGTCAATGGGCATTTAGGTTGCTTCCACTTTTTGACTATGACATATAAGCATGCTCTGAGCATTCATGTACAAGCTTCTGTATGGACATATGTTTTCATTTCCTTTGGTTATATATCTAAGAATGCAAATGCCCGGTCACGTGGTTACTCTACGCTGAACATTTTGAAGAACAGACTGTTTACAGAGTGGCTGACCACTTTACGTGCCTGCCAGTAGTGTATGAGGTTCCAGTTTCTCCACATCCTCCTCAACACTTGTTGTCAGGTCGTTTTGTTCGTAGCAATCTTAGTGGGTGTGAAACATTATCTCATTGTGGCTTGACTTGCGTTTCGCTAATGGCTACTGATGTCAGGAATCTTTTCATGTGTTTATTGGCCATTCATACATCTTCTTTGGAGAAATGTCATTGAAAAATGTCCTTGAAATTTTTTTCCCATTTTACAGTTGGGTTGTCTTTCTTTATTTTTGAGCTGAGTGTTAGATATATTCTGAATACTAGATCACTATCAGATACATGATTTACAGATATATTTTTCCCAGCCTGGATTGTCTTTTTCACTGTATTGATGGTGTCTTTTTAAACATAATAGTTTTCGATTTTGATGAAGTACACATTTTCAACTTTTTTCTTGCTTATTCTTTTGATGTTATATTCCAAGAATACATTGCTTAATTCAAGATCATACAGATTCACATTTATGTTTTCTTCTGAGGATTTTATAATTTTAGTGCTCACATGTATATCTGTGATAACATTATGAGTTAATTTTTGTATACAGTGTGGGGTCGAGGTCCAACTTTATTCTTTAGCATGCAGATATCCAGTTGCCCCAGCAGCATTTTCTAAAAAGACTATTCTTTTGGGGACTCTTGCCAAAAATAAATTGAATAAAAATGTAAGAGTATGTTTCTGACCTCTCAAGGCAATGCAATCGGTCTAAATGTTTATCCTTATGCCAGTACCATCCTGTCTTGATTGACTATGATCACTTTATACTAAGTTATGAATTACGAAGTATGACTACTCCAACTTTGTTCTTCCTTTTCAAGTCTGTTTTGGCTATCCTGGGCTCCTTTCAGAAGGGCTGGCATATAAATATTGGATCAGCATATCAATTTCAAGGAAAAAAAAGCTAGCTGGGATATTGACACAGATTGCATTGAATCGTGGATCAATTTGGGGATTATTGCTATTTTACTAATTTTAAGTTTTCTAATTCATCATATGTCTTTCCGTTTTTAAGATCATCCTTAATTTCTTTTAAAAAACAGTTTGTAGTTTTCAGGGTACAAATCTTGTAGTGATATATTTCTTCCTAAGTATTTTATTCTTTTTGATATTGTAAATGAATTTGCTTTTTAAATTTCATTGTCAGATCTTTCATTTCTGGTTTATAGAAACAAAACTGATTTTTATATATTGATCTTGTATCCTGCAACTTTGCTGAAAGAGATGATTAGTTCTATTTTTTGTGTGTTTGAATGTTTCTTATTCTTTATTTAAAAATTTTTGAAAATTTAAATTCCAGGTAGTTAACATACAGTGTAATATTAGTTTCCAGTCTACGTTATAGTGATTCAAGAATTCCATACATCACTCGGTGCTCATCACAAGTGCACTCATTAATCACCCTTAACCTACTTTACCCATCCTCCCACCTCCCTCCCCTGAGGTAACCATCAGTTTGCTCTCTGTAGTTAAGAGTCTGTTTCTTGGTTGCCGTCTAGTTTTACTGTTGTTTCCTTCCCTGTGCAGAAGCTTTTTATTTTGATTAAGTCCAGTAGTTTATTTTTGTCTTTGATTCCTTTGCCTTAAGAGACATATTTAGAAAAAAAGTTGCTATGGCTGATGTCAAAGAAGTTACTGTCTATGTTCTCTTCTAGGATTTTTATGGTTTTAGGACTCACGTTTTAGGTCTCTAACCCATTTTGAGTTTATTTTTGTGTTTGGTGAAAAAAAGTGACCCAATTTTATTCTTTTGCCTGTAGCTGTCCAGTTTTCCCAACACAATTTGTTGAAGAGACAGTCTTTTCCCCATTGGATATTCTTTCATGCTTTGTCAAAGATTAATTGACCATATAATTGTGGGTTCATTTCTGTGTTTTCCATTCTTTTCCATTAATCTATATGTCTATTTTTGTGCCAGTACCATACTGTTTTGATCACTACTGTTTTGCAGTATAACTTAAAGTCTTGCCACATATTTCTATCCTCCAGACACATACTCCTATCCTCCAGAACTGTGAGAATAAATTTAGGCTGTTTAAGCTGCCTGACTATGGTAGTTTATTGTGAGCGCCCAAGCAAAATGATACAAGTTGCAAGAGAAGACGTCCTGGTCTTGGGTCTGATGTTATGGAGAATGCAGTCTTTCACCAGTAAAGGATTTAATGTGTTCTGAGACTCTGGAATTGATCAAATGAGAAGACATGACTATGAGATGGCATTGTTACAGAATAAGTAGTACTGGGCAAAGTTTGGACAGAATTGCACAAGAGGGGAAGTTTCTTAGAGTAGACCTTCCAGAGACGTGGGCCTTGGTCAGCACCCAGCTTGAGAACAGGGCAAGGGATTCTCTGGGAGAGGGAGCTTATGGGTCTAGGTGATGCTGCTCAGGAGTGCTGTGGGAGTCTGTCAGAGAGCTCCAAAGGGCAGCAGCGGTTTGGGGTATGTTCTAGAAACAGGGTTTGTTTTGTCTATGGCTAGCAGATGCTGGCTGCAAATTTTCAGGTTATGCAAGGCAGGTATGTTCTGAATGGCAAAAATATGATTTTGGGGGCTGTCTTGAAGGCAATTTGGTACAAGCAGGCTTCCTAGCCTGCTATGAACAAACGAACAGCAAAGAAGCCAATATAGAGAAACTGTCTTTACCCATTTTACGACAAATGTGAGGCTAGCTGTGTGTTTTTATGACTAGTTTGAACAAGTTGAGAAAGGTCTCTTGTGGTCCTAGGTTGTTGAGTGTTTTTATCATGAAACATTGTTGGATTTTGTTCAATGCCTTTTCTGCATCCAGGGAGACAATCATGTCATTTTGTCTTATATTCTATGATATGTTATATCACGCTAATTGATTCAGATGTTAAACTGATCTTGCCTTCCTCGGATAAATACCACTTGGTCATGTTATATAATCTTTTTTTATATTTTTCTGAGTTTGGTTTGCCAGTATTTTTTTTTTTGAGAATTTTTACATCTATATTTGTAAGGGATAATGGTGAGTGGTTTTATTTTCTTGCAATGTCTTCTGGTTTTGTTATCAGGGTAACACTGTCTTTGTAGAATGATTTAGGAAGTGTTCCATCCTTGTCTAGTTTTTGGAGAAGTTGTGAAGGATTGATATTAATTCTTCCTTCGGTGTTTGGTAGAAATTACCAGTAAAGGCATCTGGGCTTGTCCTTTTCTTTGTGTGAATATTTGAAATTATGTCTCCAGTGTTTTTACTTGTCATATCCAGATTTTAGTTGTCAATTCAGATTGCTGTTTTTGCTTACATATGTTTCGATAGTTTGTAGCTTTCAAGGAATTTGTCCATTTCCTCTATTTCATACACATACAGTAGTTCATTATGTTGCCATATAATTCTTTTTATTTCTACAAGTTCTATACTGATATCTCCTCTTTTATTCATGATTCTAGTATTTTTGAGCCTTCCCTTTGGTTTGCTTTGTCACTCTAGCTAAAGTTTTGTCAATTTGTTTATCTTTTCAAAAAACCAACTTTAGGTTTCATTGATTTTCTCTATTTTCTCTTCTCTATTTTATCTATTTCCATTCTAATCGTTATTATTTTGTTCCTTCTGAATGACATGTATTTCTTTTGCTCTAATAATCTAGTTTTCTAATGTAGAAATTAGGAATGTTGATTTGAGATTTTTCTTCTTTTTGAAGATAGGCATTTGCAGGTTTAAATTTCTCTTTAAACACTGCGTTCGCTGCATCCTCTTAATTAGGCTTGTTTTCATTTATATTCATTAGCAATTAGGCAAGACAACGAAACAAAAGGCTTCCAAGTCAGAAAGGAAATAGTGAAACTGTCTCTGCACATGACATGATCTTACATGTAGAAAATCCCTAATATTCCACCAAGAAATTGTTAGAACTAATAAATGAATCCAGTAAAGTTACAGAATACAAAATCAACATGTGGAAGTCAGTTCCATTTCTACACACTAACAAAGAACTATCTGAAGACGAAATAAGGAAAATCCTATTTAGAAGAGCATCAAAACAATAAAATACATAAGAAAAAATTTAACCAAGGAGGTGAAAAATCTGTACACCTATAATTAATAGCACACTGACGAAAGAAATTGATGAAGACACAAATAAATGGAAAGGTATCCTATATTCACGGATCATAAAAATTAATATCATTAAAATGTTCACATTACCGAAAGACATCTATAGATTCAATGCAATCCCTACCAAAATTCCAATGAAATTTTTCACAGAAATAGATAATCAATCCTAAAATTCATACGGGGCCACGAAAGTCCCTCAATAGCCAAACCAGTCTTGAAAAAGAACACAAGTGGAGGTATCAAACATCCTGTTTTCAAACTACAGCGCAACCTTGGTTTGTGAGCGTAATTCATTCTGGAAACACGCTTGCCATCCAAAGCACTTGTATATCAAAGAGAATTTCAAGAACCATTGGCTCAGTTGTGATCATGTGACATTCAGCATCATGTACTACTTGTATTGCAAGACATTGGTCATTTATCAAGTTTAAATTTATTAGAAATGTTTGCTGGTCTTGCGGAACACTCGCAGAACAAGTTACTTGCAGTCCAAGGTTTCACTGTATAATCCAAAGGTGTGGTAATAAACATATGCATAGACCAGTGGAACGGAATCAGTAGCCCCGAAATAAACCCACACATATACTGCCAAGTAATATTTGACAAGCAATCCAAGAATACTCAGTGGGGAAATGATATTCATGTGGGGAAGAGAATGAAATGGGACCCCTATTTATAACCCTCACAAAAATTAACTGTATATGGATTAAAGACCTACGTGTAATACCCAAAACCATAAAACCTCTGGAAGAAAATATAAGAAAAATCTCCTTGGTATTGGCCCTAGCAATGATTGTTGGATATGTCACCAAAAACACAAGCAACGAAAGCAAAATTCAACAAATGGGAGTACATCAAACTTAAAAGCCTCTGCACAGCAAAAGAAACAATCAATACATTGGAAGGGCCACCTACAGAATGGGAGAAGATATTTGCAAACCATATATCATATAACGGGTTAATTTCCAAAATATACAAGGAACTTATACAGCTGGATAGCAATGAGACAAATAATTCCATTAAACACAGGAAAAGATCTGAATAGACATTTTTACAAAGAAGATATATGACTAGCAGATGCATGAAATGGTGCTCGACATCACTAATCATAAGGGAAATGTAAATCAAAACTGCAATGAGTTACCACCTCACAACTATTAGATCGGTTGTTATGAAAAAGACAAAACATGAGTGTTGTTGAAGATGAGAAGAAAAGCGAACCATTACGGACTGTTGGTAGGAATGTAAATTGGTAGTTATTACGGAAAACAGTATGAGGGTTCCTCAAAAAATTAAAAATAGAACTGCATACGATCCAGAAATTCGAATTCTGGGTATATATTAGAAGGAAATGAAACCACTACCTGGAAGGGGTATCTGCAACGCCATGTTCCTTGCAGCATTAATCACAACAGCAAACACGGAAACCACCTAAGTGTCTGTCATGGACAAATGCATAAAGAGAAGATAGATATGTATGTATACATACATGCACTTACACACAACGGACTGTCATTCAGCCATAAAAAGAAGGAAATACTGACATTTATTACAACATGGATAAACTTGAGAGCATTATGCTAAGTGAAAGGAGGCAAACAGAGAAAAACAAATACGGCATGATCTCACTTATAAGCGGAATCTAAAAAAGCTAAACCGATAGAAACACAGAGTAGATCTGTGGTTTCCAGGAGCTGGGGGTGTGGGAAATGGGAAGGTATCAGCCAAAGGGTGCAGACTTTCAGTTCCATGATGAATAAGTTCTGGGGTTTAAAGTACAGCATGGTGATTACAGTTAACAATACTATTGTCTACTTGAAAGTTGCTAAGAGAGTAGAACCACACACACACACACACACACACACACACACACACACGGTTATTATGTAAGGTGGTGGATATGTTAACTAACCTTATTGTGGTAATCATTTTGCAATTATGTATGTATACCAGATGATTAAGTTGTACACCTTAAATTTACACAATGTTATATGTCGATTACATCTCAACATAGCTGGAAAAGAATTTTTTTAAAGTGTATTTATTTACTTTGAGAGAGAGCACAAGTGGGGGCAGGGCAGAGAGAGAAGGAGAGAGAGAATCCTTAGCAGGCTCCGCAATGCAGGGCTCGAACTCACGAACCGTGAGATCCTGACATGAGCTGAAACCAAGACTCGCACTCTTAACTGACTGAGCCATCCAGGTGCCCCTCAAAAAAATAAATGTAACCTCCTTTTTAGGGGCAGGATCTTTCTAGTCCTTGAACCTGAGTCTGCCTACAGAAGGGCACTTCTTACTTTCTCTTTCGCTTGTTTTCTCTTAGAATATTCCAGGTGATTTACCCTTTTGTTTGTTGCTCACCACCTAGATGTCCATTGTTTTTCATAATTCTCTTATCTATGAACTTCCCACATTTTGTTCCACATAAAGTCAGTCTGCTTGGGAAGAGCTGTGGTTATATCTTTTCTTATGGCCTGCCTCTCCACCTGAGCGGGACCTCATTCCACTGCACCGAGGCTGGCGGCAACGACAGTGGCTTGCTTCTCCTGGAGTATACTCTTGAGCTATGAGTGAGGGAACTGGGTGGGATGGTGGCCCCGGGTCTTTCACCTTGCCCTTTTGGGTGTGGAACGTTCACCCTACAAGCAAGCCAGAGCCGGGCCAATTAGATTCCAATATTCTTACCCTACTTCACCTTGGGCAAACTTCCACGTAAAATGGGAGCTAGTTAGGTGAAGGGAGCCCCAATCCTCTCAGCATCTGCCAGAAATATGACCTCGGCAACACAGAGCTGTTGATGAATGAGAGACGCTGGCATCATGACCCTCTCGTGGCGCATCTGTTTCAAGATGCCATCAATTGTAATACTTTTAAATTGTGAGATGATTTAATACTGAACTCTTAGAAAAGAAAAACCGCCATGTTAAATTTCGGGTTTCGCCAGCTAAAATATAGAGCCCCGCATCAAGTCAGTAGGAAATTGTGAATCATTGGACCCATGTTGTGGAGGCAGGACACTATATGGTCATTGAATGTGGGCGAAGTTTTGTGTCTGGAGATAACTTTGAACTAACTGACTCCTCTGTAATACAGGTACTACATCTAACATAGAGGTGGCTGCACCTTGTGTTGTGGCCGTTGATTATTGCGGAGAATTCTCTGACTTGCTGGTAGGTTTCGTGTCTGCTTCTGTAGATCCAGGTATCGTGTCTTTATTTGCATAGAATGTGAGATGTGTCCCTCTCTTCCGAAATACCCTGCTAAATATCTTCCATCTATTTTCTTGAAAAAGAATTTTACCCTGCCCCTCCACTCCCACCTAGACGGCTCTGCTGTGCTCTGTTTTCATAATTTGAGGGGGTTTGCCACTTTACCACCCCTGGCCATGTCTCACGATGAGAGAATAGAAACTCCTAGATCGACTCTTCCTTGGCAAATGTCGCCAACATTACATAATTCGACAAAAGCTTCTGTCGCGCTCACTACTTTTTTAGGCCTCCTGACGATCCTGGGGGCACAAATCCAGCCGTTGTTATTGTTACCCACATCTTACAAAAGATCCTAAGTAATTTGCTACAGGATACATGGCTGACAAGTGTCAAAGCCGGACTCTGAACCGATGACATCCGGCTTGCGACGGCGCACCGTTAGCTCCTGTCATCTGCGAGGACGGGTGACTTGGCCGGAGCTGTCTAAGGGGAGCCAGAATTTTGCTTCTGTTCTCTTGACTCCTTGTCTGCTGTTTCACTGCGTCCCCCCAGTCCCTCTCCCCGCCACTGGTTTTTCACTCCGCTGTAAGGGGCTGTATGAGAGGTTGGAATCCTTTCTGGATGGCCTCCAATGGACGTCTACTTAACAGCAGAGAGCGAGAGGGAAGCTTGAGTGTATTGGTTCCCAGGGTCTTAGGCTTTCTCTTTCCTGCCGCTACTGCTGCTGCTTCTATTCCAGCTGGCTTCTCCATCCCTCCTAGATGGCTGCCTTCATTCACCTAGCCACTGAAGAATCACAGCTGTGCCCCCTTTTCATAATCCCCAAAGCTCCCCAACCAATATTCACTTGAACGAGCTTCTGTCACTGTACACATACACACCAGCAGCTATTCCTGGGCGAGATGAATGAAATCGTTCTTTGTGGCTATGACAAGTTCGCGGGCAGCCAAGATTTCCCTATCCCATTTAGAAACAGAGGCAGGAAGTTACTAACATCTATATAAGTACTGAAAATTAACTGATTTCGCATGAGATGCCCTTGAGGTAGCCAGGCCTCCAGCCAACTTCATTTCCATCGCCCCCCCCCCCCCCCCCCCCCCGCCCCAAGCCTCAGTACCTTGGACTTTTTGCCAAAGCTGCTTGCTCAGCTGTAAGACCTCATGCTGTGACAAAGATAACTGGCTGTATAAATTAGAAGTGGAACCTCTAGCAGGCACAATGACAGCTATAGAATCCCACAGTCTAAGGGAATGTTTCGCACCTATTTGGCCAAAGCGTGCCTGTGTTGGTGAATGAGGGTACTTTCCGACAGTAAAAATCCCTGCTTCTGCGGTACCGTCTGGCACTTTGCAATTTCTTGTCCCCCAAAGGGTTACTTCCTTCTTAGATACTTCCCAGAAGATACGATGGAGCCGGTAAATATTACAGCTACCTACATTTTATCTTGGTGAAATTCGTATTCTAACGTTTTCTCCTACGGAACTGTCGAATCTTGGACGGGGCTCGTCCTCAAAAATGGATAAGGCCCCCTTCTTTGCCATTCGGGCTGCGGAGTTCACTGTAAGTTTGTGCTAATCTTCTGAGCCCTGACTGTCCCACGCTGCTCTCATGACATTTTACATATACACATATATGTGTGTGTGCCTATATATATTATATATTTTTAAATTTATTAACCGATAGGGTCGCCTGAGTAGCTCAGTCGGTTAAATGTCTGACTTTGGCTCAGGTCAGGATCTCGCCATTTGTGAGTTTGAGCCCCGCGTTGGGCTCTGTGTTGACAGCTTAGAGCCTGGAGCCTGCTTCGGATTCTGTGTCTCCCTCTCTCTCTGCCACCACCACCCCCCCCCCCCCCCGCTGCTCGCACTCTGTCTTTGTCTCTGTCTCTCTCTCAAGAATAAACATTAAAAAATTCTAATTTATTAACTTCGATATACTATACATTTTTAGTTCAGTGAAACAATTTTTCTTACCATTCCACAGCCAGAAAGTAAACACAGTTATTTACCTTGAGTGTTTATAATTGAGTTTTATTAGAATTATCTTTCGCAAAAGCAACCAAGTGAAGAAGAAAAACGTTTAGGTTTCCAATTAGGCCTTTTGTCCGCGTCAAGACTGTATATACGTCGTATTCTACGTCCCCCAAAGTGTTTAAAGCAAAAGTCGAAAACACATACAGAATTGATAACGCAGCAACGGTCAATCTGTTGAAAATATTTTCATTAGTGAGAGAAATCTTACCCATGTTAAGGCCACCCGGATCATTTGACCGGCTATGTTCCAGAGTGCTGGTAAAAGTAGAACGCTATCTAAAAAGGGTTGTCATATAAGTAATATTAGTAATATTTATTCCTCCAATGTATATAGAAATGTCTGCTTTGGAAATCTTTTTATATCTCACTTGATGCTAAATTCCTCATTTGATACAAACAACAAAAACAATTTTTCTTTTTTACTTGTACCAACGTGACTCAGAAGAACTCTGAGAGCAGGGTGCGTATTCCCGAGTCTCGCACAGGATGGCGGCAAGAATTTCATTTTGGTAAACCGTTTGCTGATTGAGTGAACCGATGGCCTGTCCTTAGATCGACACCCCACAGTCGACCTGTCTTCCCTGTCTAGCACCTCTCTGAGCTTGTCGCTCTAACCAGTTGTGGCCACTTACGGTGTCCTACTAGGGCCCAGGCTGGCCTTATTCTGTACTCGTGTCTCACTGCTCTGTGGAAAGTTCATGTGACAGGCTTCAAACCTTGTTACTTAAAAGGATGATCCTGACATGAGTTGTATCTTGCTTTTGACCTTCTGAATTATTTGCTCAAAAATTAAAAAAAAAAAATTTTAATGTTTATTTTTGAGAGAGAGCGAGCTGTCAGCACAGAGCCCGACGTGGGGCTCGAGCCCACAAACTGTGAGATCATGACCTGAGCCGGAGTCAGACGCTTAACCAACTGAGCCACTCAGGTGCTGCCTTCTGAATTATTCTTGCTGGTTGTGATCCGTGCTGATCTCCAGCGGAATGGCCACTGTTTGCTTCAACCTCCTTATTAGTGATGACAGTGGTGCTGGCCTTAGCCTCTCCCCCCAAGGACTGTCTCATAAATCTCCTGCTTTCTCACATGAATCTTCTGGGTTATGATCTATGTAGTAGCTGAGTAACATTTTAAAACCTCATTTTAAAGGAGGAGGCATTGCTGCCTACAGAAGACACTTAGAATAGGTCCATTCGTGTGGCAGCAGGAAGCTGCCTGGGAAACAGTACTAAGCACTTGGCAGGTATGGAGGCCACGGAGGCGTGCTGCTCAGATCTCCTTGCAAGAGAACCTGATGCAAGGCCCACAGTGGCCCATAGCCTCCAACCGCCGCGTCTTTATGTCGACCATAGTACTTTCTTCAGGGCCGCGCTTCTGCCCGGGACTCCTCCCAGTTAGGGGACTAATCAAACAGGGGTCCCCGCGCCAGACCATCTTTGCCTGGTATGGGACTCCTCTAATGAGCCGTCTTTGCCTGGGGCCTTCTTGTTGGTCAGGTTGAGCATTTCTCAGTACTGTCCTCAGAAAACTGTATCAGTCTGAGGGCTTTTCCTGCTTGCTCCTGCTCCTCCCCCCTTTATCGCTGTATCTCTTGTATGTCTAATCGCATCTCTACATCTGCTACTCTGTGGACCCAGACTGACGTGAGTGGGACAGGAGCTATTCAAGAAAAAAGGTGGCAAGATTGGCTTTGAGACTGGCGGCCTCCCTGCCTGGCCAGCAAGAACAACATTTTTGTGAGTTAAATAGGAGACAAGGATAATCCCTTAGCACAACACGATAGCCCAGTTGCTGACGATTCCATCAGTAGTGATGTGAGAGAACGTCCCGGTATAGAGGAATGCAATGGCTGGAGTGAAATTTGGATATTTGAAAGATTTGGTTGTGGTGGTGAAGGGGAAGGCATCGTGGAAAGGCACGCCTACAAGGACAGCAGAATTGGCTAGTCATCATGAAATGGTATCGCCCCTGGAGAAGGATTTAGAAAAACTGAGGGTGGGTAACAAGTAGTTAAGGTCTAAGTGTGTGAGCTGAACTAGAGAACGCTTTTGATGACTTGCAAAGAGGCCCTTCTGTAGTCAAAGAGCGGGCAAAGTGAAGACAGACTCAGAACTTAAGGAAGTCTCAGAACTGCAGGGATATTTTAATGCTTAGCATTTGGGCTCAGAAGTCATCCTGCAACTTCAGAGCTTGCAGAGGTGGTCCAGTACTCCTGTGAGCCAGCATCCCACCCCTCTGTGAGAAGACACCATGGAGACTTTGTTCACACGAGCAAGAGGTGATCCCCTCAGAAACCACCTTCACCTATTTTCTTGGTTGCCAGACCGATAACTAGGATTAAGTTCTAACAAAAGCCAGCTAGGAAAGTTTTGGAAAGATTATACCCCAAATGAGCTGCAAGAATTAGCTAACATGTACTGGCCAAGTACCCTTGGGGTTGGATATTGAAGGTGTTTGATCAACAGATCCAGATCATAATACCAGATAAGCAAGAATTCATTGAATAGGGGCAGGAGGGTTTTTTTTTTTTTTTCCGAACACAGAATTTAACACCTTTGCAAGGACCTCAGTGGATGGTGTAAAGTTGATGGTTACTTTAGAGACCAGGAGAAAGCGGGGTGCCTGGGTGGCTTGGTAGGTTAAGTGTCCACCTCTTGGTTTCAGCTCAGGTCATGATCTTATGGTTTGTGAGTTTGAGCCCCGCACCGGGCTCCATGCTGACCACGCAATGCCTGCTTGGGATTCTCTCTCTGCCTGTCTCTCTGCCCCTCCCCTGCTCCCTCTCTTTCTCTCATAATAAATGAGTAAACGTAAACTCTTTAGATACCAGGAGAAAGCAATGGCACATACCAGTGAGGCAGAAATTCCCGAGTTTCTCTGGCAGATGAGGAGGGAGGAATAAAAAATGCTTAGGGAATTGAGCATGCTTAAATAGATATACTATGTGATGCCAGAAGACTTTCCAGAACATTATGTTCTAGAGAAGGCCCAGATGACACACATAAATGTGTTCCCGAGAAGGCGGCGGTAAATGTTGGCTGTCTTCTGCAGGCTAAGACTGATGGTTATAGAGATAGTCACAGAGGTCAGCTTTTTTAATATTCAAGGAAATGATGATGCCCCCAATTAATAGAGGCCAGGTGGTGGTGTTTAATTGTCAGAAGCCAGAAGGATGAAATTACTGCAATGACCACCAAGTTTGGAGGAGCAACAAAGGGGCTTGGCCCACGGGGAGCTGCGGAGATTGCTAATAGAACGTGGTGTAACTGGGGGCAGAATAGGAAGTAGACAAAAAAAAAAAAAAGTGCTGTTTGCTATCTCCAACCAGACAAATAGCAAGCATGGAGGACCAAGAGGCTGATGGTCGTTGGCCCAATAAAAATTCGTAATCTCCTGCTCAATACCTGGATCTGAGCCATTTTTCAGATGTACAACCCATTGACTGAAGAATTTGAAGCATCCTTAGGAGTAATGACTATGCCACACAATGGCCAGTATACACTGTAATGATTTCCCCAAACAGACTTGTGGCCTTTTATCTGGATAAATTCACACCAAGGAAAGGGGAATACTCAAAATTTTGTGGGCTATTTGGCACAGGGTCTGAGTAGACGTTCATATCTAGAGACCCAAATTATCATCATGGTCTTCCTGGTAGGATGCGAGTTTATAAGCCAGGTAATAAATGAAGTACTAGCTAATGTCTGGATCGTAATAGATCAGCTGGCTCTTCAGGACCGCCCCGTGTTCATTTCTCCAGCGTCTGAGTGTATGACTGGGTTGACATATTTGGCAGTTGGGATAACATCCACATGAGGTACTTAGTCTGCTAGTTGAAAGATATCAGAATAATACCAAGTGGATGCGTCTAAAACTGCTCCCCATCGTCAAGCCAAGATAATAAATAAAAAGCAGTATTGCATCCCTAGGATGAAGAAAGGATGGTGGAGAATAGTGTGGTCCCTATTATATCTCTATTTAATTTGGTACTCTGTGCCTTGAAGAAACCAGATGGATCCAACAGAATGACTACAGATTACTACAAGCTAAACCAGATAGTAACCTTGACCATAGCTATCATGCCAGGGTTCAAAGCAAAACAGGACCTGAGGGCATGAGCAGGTAGCCCCGACCGCCCCCCCCCAATCCCATCCACCATGGTTGCTCAAGAGTCCCACCTTTGTTGCATACCAAGGGCCGTATGGAGGACCCTTTACGGTTAACTGAAGAAGAAGGAAAAACCTTAACCTTATTGTATAGGTGGATCAGCTCAGCCTGTGAGTACAGGCCAGAAATGGATAATGGCTGCATTACACTCACATTTAGGGGTGGCCTTGAGAGAAAGAGGAGAGAGGAAATTTTTTCTTAGTGTGTAGAGCTAGGAGTGGTACATCTGGAAGTAGAAGTCACCCTAGGTGAAATTTGAGCAAATACCTAGGCATCGTCCAGTGGCCTGACTGTTATGGTCAGGGGTCTGGAAACCAAAGGACTAGAAGACTGAAAGTAAGGACATGTGGAATAAGAGTATGTGAATGGACACATGGGAGGCGACACAAAGTGTGAAGGTTTTCTTATCACATAGCAATGCGTACCAGAAGCCACCCACCATGAAAAAAACACTGAATAGCCAAGTAGACGCAACGATTTGTCATTAGCCTTGTTTCATTGATGGCCATGTGAGAACTGGCATATTGGGCACATGAGAGGACTGACATGGAAGACTGGCTGTCCTGGAAGACATGGAAGCTGTGCATGAGCCCAACAGACATGGACTCTCACCAAGACCAATCTAGATACTTCTGCCTCTGAATACCTGACGTGTCAGTGGTGATGAGTCTCCCGGTAAAGCACTTAAATATTCCTGAGACTACTTGGGTCACTTGATAGCAAGTCAGCTCTATTCTGGGGCTCCGTTAAGAATATGGACAGAGATACTCTGAGTTGCAGGTATAGAGAAAGGGCCTCAAACTGACAGTAGAGCAGCAACACTGAGAAAAATTTTCTGACAGTGTAGCCAAAGCACAAGTCAACCTAGAGGAATTTGTAGTTAATGGGTCACCGAGGATAATAACAGCAATAGCAAAACCCAAACTGAGTCCCAACTCCTGATGAGATTAATTTAACCTACAACAGTCATGACCTAGCAAAAGAAGAAAGCTGCCAATGTGTAGTCATTAATTCTATTTACCTCAGTCTCTACTATTCTATACACAGTATCTGGAATTTAATAAAACATGATGAGGTATACAAAAAGGCAAAAATAAACAATCTACTTTCAAGAGATAAGCCAATCAATAGAACAAGATTCAGATTTGATCCCGGTATTACAACTCTCAGGAAAACATTTTAATAGACTATGTGTAATTATTTTAAAAGCTGTAAGACGGAACACCTGGGTGGCTTAGTCAGTGAAGCAGCCAACTTCAGCTCAGGTCATGCTCTTGCAGTTTGTGAGTTCGAGCCCCACGTCGGGCCTGTGCCGACAGCTCAGAGCCTGGCGCCTGCTTCGGATTTTATGTCTTCCTCGCTCTCTGCCCCTCCCCCACTCACGCCCTGTCTCTCTCTCTCAAAAACATTTATTTTATTTATTTATTTTTTTCAACGTTTTTTATTTATTTTTGGGACAGAGAGAGACAGAGCATGAACGGGGGAGGGGCAGAGAGAGAGGGAGACACAGAATCGGAAACAGGCTCCAGGCTCTGAGCCATCAGCCCAGAGCCTGACGCGGGGCTCGAACTCACGGACCTCAAGATCGTGACCTGGCTGAAGTCGGATGCTTAACCGACTGTGCCACCCAGGCGCCCCCCCCCCAAAACCATTTAAAAAATTAAAAAAAAAAAATCTTTAAAGGAAAATGTTGACAACATGAATAATCAAACAGGGAATTTCAACACAAAGATAGAAACTATAAGAAAGAATCAAGTGAAAATGCTAGACATAAAAATAAAAATAGTCACAGAAATAAGATTTAACTTTGGGCTTTTTATTGGACTTGGGAATCAATGAACTTGAAGATGGGTTAATGAAAATCACCCATATTTAACATGAGAAGAGAAAAAGGTGAAAGAATAAAACCAGACTATCTGGGACTTCCACAACAATATCAAACATTTTAGCACATGTGTAATTAGAATCCTGGAAGTGTTCAAAAGAGTAATTCAGGAAACTTTTAAAACATAGATCAAAGGTGCTGAAAGAACCGCGAGCAAGAAAATGGACACGTGCGCGCGCACACACACACACACACACACTGCCAAACCCATTGTCTTCCGATTGTTGAACAGCAAAGATAAAGAGAAAATGCTAAGGACAGGTAAGGGAAAAAAGGGATGTTGCATCTATCAGGCCAAAGTATGTATTAAGGTAGACATTTTGCTGGTCAGAAATTAATGGAATATCTTTGAAGTGCTGAAAGAAAGAAAAATTTCCAACACAGTTCTATAGAGAGGAAAATCACTTTCAAAACTGAAGGAGAAGAAAGTACTTTTTATATTTAATAAAGTACTTTTTATTTATATTACAGTATAGAAGAGAACCCTGCAACGTTTATTACGAGCAACACGAGAAAATAAGAAAGGAAGTTCCTTAGGCAAAAGCAGTATGATCCCAGAGAGAAACATGAACCTATACGAAGTAATTAAATGCTCTAAAAATGGCGAAATGAAGGGACATATAAAATATTTTTTATTTTAATTGCTTCAAAAGGTAATTGAGACACAAATGATAGCAGTGTATCCTAAATTTATAGCCTGTTGAAAGATGAATTATATGACAAAAGATGGAAGAATTTGGAGTATACTATTAGAAGGTTCTATACTACATGAGAAAGGATACAATATTATTTGAAGAATGGCCTGTGGTTAAATCAAAGTTTTATTATTTATTTATTTATTTATTTATTTATTTTTATTTCAATTGTAGTTAGATAACAAACAGTGCAGTATTGGTTTCAGGAGTAGAATTCCGTGGTTCATCACTTACATGCCACACCCAGTGCTCATGGCATCAAGTGCCCTCCTGGCACCCATCGCCCATCTAGCCCATCCGCCACCCATCTCCCTCCGTCAACCCTCAGTTTGTTCCCTACTGTTAACAGGCTCTGGAGGTTTCTTTTCCTCTTTTCTCTTTTTACCCCACCTTCCCCTATGTTCATCTGTTTTGTTTCTTAGCTTCCACATATGCGTGAAATCAGACGGTGTTTGTCTTTCTCTGACTTATTTCACTTAGCAGAATACGCTCTAGCTCCATCCATGTCATTGCAAACGGCAAGATTTCATTCTTTTTGATGGCTAATAGTCCATTATATATGTATATACCACATCATCTTTATCCATTCATCAGTCGATGGGCATTCGGGCTCTTTCCATAGTTTGGCTAGTGTTGATAGTGCTGCTGTAAACATCGGGGTGCATGTTTCCCTTCAAATCAGTATTTTTGTATCCTCTGGGTAAATACCTAGTAGTGCAATGGCGGGGTCATAGGGTAGTTCTAATTTTAGTTTTCTGATGAACCTCCACACTGTTTTCCAGTTATTTGCTCAGTTATTGACCGGGAACATGGGAAGTATCCTAGAGGGAGGCTGTTTCTGCCCAATATGGGATTTTTCTAATGAACAATGTCCCACTGGCCCGGCTGATAATGTCTCAGAGCTGCGCTGGAGTCTGAAGTTCTTCCTAACCAACCCTTCTTCCTGGCCTTTCTCCTTTCTCCTTTCCCAGGTCTCAGATCTGCATTGTTGTCTGAGGGCTCCCCCACCCGCTCCCGCTCTCTTTCGTCCTTCACTAGTGAATCCCTCAATAAATGTCTTGTACATCTAATCCAACCCTAGAGTCTGCTCTTTGAAGGTCCAACAATGGACACATCAGGCTCTGAAAGATCTGGACATTGGTGTTTAAATAAGATAACAAATAAAATGCCCAGAGCAATGCTTGGCATATAGTGGACACTCAATAATTTATTCCTTCTCACTCAGCAAATATTTATTAATCATTTCCTGTGTGCTAAGAACTGTGCTGGGCACTAGGGATCCACTGGTAAATAAGGTAGATAGAATCCATCCCTGCTTCCATAGAGACCACAGTTAGGCTGAGCGCATGGATAAATAAGTAGACAATTACAAGGCGAGCCATACTTGTTATAGTAGGAAAAGACACGGTGCTCAGAGAGCAGAGGACAGAGCACCTGACCCAGAGCTTGTGGGGCAGGGCAAGTTATACAGACAGAGTGGTATCGAAGCTGAGCCCAGAAGCGTGTTAGCTATCTGAGGAGGATTGGGGATATTTGGGATGGAAAATGGAGTTAAACAAAAGCTTCATGGTGAGAGGAAGAGAACAGGAAGTCCTGGTTGGGCTTTCGCATGATTCTTTTGCCCATTTGATTCTATACCAAATCCTTCTGGCTTTGTACGTCAGGAAGTTCAAACATGCTACCGACTGATTCTCAGCAGTGGAGGGTCCTAAAACTCTTTGCCTGGACCCGAAGCTATGTGGATAGTCATCTAACTCAGTAGCATTAGTAATTACATGTATTAGCTCTTCAAATAATTAAATTGCTATAAAAAGCAGACACTGCTCTTACTCCTACATCCCTGGAAATTCCTCTTTTTCTTGACACAGGGACAAGGTCATCTATTCCCTTCGGTTTCTTGCAGAAAATTTCAGGCAGGATTCATTCAGCACATTATATATTAAAAACCATCAGGACAACATTTTTGAGGAAATAAATCCCAAAGAAGTTCCCAAGGAAGCACAAAGACCAAGGATTTATTTGTCAGTGCTAGGTAATAAGTGTTGCTCATAGGCTTGAATAGATCTTGTTACAAAGGGAGCAGATTACCTCATGTACCCCTTCATTCACCAGAATCTTAAAAGCAATATTTTAACAATACCTTAAATTATTTTACTATGAGATTAGATGAATGTATAAAGTGGAATGCCACATATATATGTATGCAAAAATATATACAGTGAAATAGATACCCACTACACACACACACACACACACACACACACACAATTCCAATCTAGGTCCAGAAGTGTTATGCATCAATTATCTTCTGTACCTCATGCTAATCTGCATTCTGACACCATCCGCGTTGGTGTGACTGTCTCTCTCTCTCTCTTTTAATTTTTTTTTAATATTTATTTTTGAGAGGGAGAGAGACAGAGCAGGAGCAGGAGGGGGGTAGAGAGAGACACACACACACAGAATGCGAAGCAAGCTCCAGGCTCTGAGCTATCGGCACAGAGCCCGAGGCAGGGCTTGAACTCACGACCACGAGATCATGACCTGACCTGAAGCCAGGTGCTTAACCGACTGAGCCAGCCAGGTGCCCCTGTCTCTCTTTTCTAAAAATTTTATCCATTCATTTTGAGGGGGGAGGCAGAGAAAGAGGGAGAGAGAGAATCCTAAGCAAGCTCCACACCCAGCACAGAGCCCAACATGGGTCTCGATCCCACAAGCATGAGATGACGACCTGAGCGGAAATCAAGCGTCAGACGCTTAATCGACTAAGCCATCCAGATGCCCTCGTATGACTGTCTCTTTATAGCACCTCTTTTCCGTACTAGGGCAGGGAATCCTTGGTCATTCTGCCTGCAGTTATGTGAGGTCATACATTGATTGCAGCGTCTTTAACATCATTTATTTGTATTTCCCTAAGTTTACTTATGTTCTTTTTTTAGTCAACTCTACACCCAACATGGGGCTTGAATTCATAAGCCTGAGATCAAGGGTCACATGCTCTTCTGACCGAGCCAGCCAGGCACCCCTTTATTTGTATTTTCAAGGTTAGTTCTCCTTCATTGGACATTGTCTAAACTTCCAATGGTCAATTTTGAGCCCTCTTTGATATGCACTGTCTCCATTTTTGTTGTATAAATGAGAAATGTTTATTAATCCCTGGATTATTTGGGGGAAGCCAATTCTTAGCAGTTCTGGTATAACCAGAAAGAACATCTCCCATTGCAAAGACAGTGTGGAAATGAAGATCCTTCATCCTTTACTCTGTACTCTTTCTGTTGAGTACAAACATCTCAGGGTTTCTACTTTAGCTCTTTCATGCTGACCAGCTATAGACTACGTACACTTGGCCCAGGCAAATTTATGAAGCAGAAGGGCTGACAAAACCGATTTGTTTGGCCCAGTTTCTAAAAGCCATCCAACAGCCCTTATTCTCTCGAAAAGTCACCCTAGAGATACACGAAAGAAACACCTCTTAAATTAATGACCACTGAGGATGTTTTTCACTTTTGAATTGTGGCAGTGAAAATAAGGCAGGAACAGAAGGGCAAGAAACAGTTTTAACAATACATTTAATTGACCTTAAATATAATTGTTTTTATACGCTTCTCTAATCATTTAAGGTTATTCTCTAGAAAACCTTATATAACAAAAAAGGGTTCAAAAAGTATCAAGGCCTATACACCTAGCACTTAGCACGACCTCTGGTTTACAAGAGAAACCAGAGGTTTCTGTTATATTTGCCAGGAAATGGGTTCAGTGACTGAATGCATAACAGTAATCTTTACGTTTTATACTCCCTGGGCTGTAATTCTTTGCATATACATCTTACTTCCCTTACCGGATTGTGAGCTCACGGCTCGTGAGGCGGAGATGTTTTTTGCTACGTTCCCAGTACTGAGGACAAGGCCAGGAACGTAACGGGGGCAAAGAATGTGGGTTGAGTGGATAGTTGCACAGGTAAGTAGAAGAACTAATGAAAATTAAGTCAATACATACATGTTTATAGTTGTCTTATTCAGAGTTAAACATACTATTTGAACTCAACTAAAACAATTGGGTGTGATGGGAGCCTAAGTTGTAAATATACTTACCTATTGTAGCGTTTTTTAAAGGAAAATTGAATCTGAATTGCCTTGTTATGGTTTACAACCACACTGCAAAGGATGTCTGTTACCCAAGGCTTCAGAGTTTACACGCAGAGTCCACAGAACTGGGACAAGCGCGTCACTTTTTCAGAACGACTGGTTTTCCCCCCCTTCAAATATTTTTACTGATGTATTTAGAAAGACTATTATCCAGGGGCGCCTGGGTGGCTCAGTTGGTTAAGCCTCCGACTTCAGCTCAGGTCAGGATCTCGTGATTCACGAGTCCGAGCCCCGCGTCGGGCTCTGTGCCGACAGCTCGGAGCCTGGAGCCTGTTTCGGAGTCTGTGTCTCCCTCTCTCTCTGCCCCTCCCCCACTTGTGTTCTCTCTCCCTCTCTCTCTCTCTCAGAAATAATAAATGAATAAACTTCTTTAAAAATAAAAAGACAAAGGCTATTCTCTAGAATGATTATTTCAGGCTTCGTAGAAGAAAACAAGTTTGAATAGATAAGGGATACACTCATTAGTTTGTTCAATATAGGTCTTTTACTCAGAAGAACTTTGATCCGAACCTTATACCTTATACAAAAATTGAACAAAAAAGTATCATAGATTTCAATTTAAAATTATGAACTTCAGAAGACAGCATATAAGGCATTTGTAATGACGTGGGAAGGAGCTAGTATATTATTGCTAAGTGAAATAAGTCAGAAAAGACAAATACTATATGATTCCAGTCTATATGTGGAATATAAGTAAAACAGGTGAACATGTGGGGGGGGGAAAGAGAGAGAGGGAAAGGAACGTAAGAGATGCTTAACGATAGAGAACAAACTGAGGATTGACGAAGGGATGGGGGATGGGCACCGAGGAAGGCACTTGTGATGAGCACTGGGTGTTGTATGTAACTGATGAAACGCTGAATTCTACCTCCTGAAACCAACATTGCACTGTCTGTTAAGTAACTGGAATTTAAATAAAAATTTGAAGAGGAAAAAAAAAGACAGCATATGAGAAAGTTTTCAGGACTAGGGGTAGGCGAAGAGTTCTCGGACTTGGCATTGAAAACATAACCCATAAAAGAAAAAAAATGGTAAACTGAACTTCATCAACATTTAAAAAAAAAAAAAACTTTTACTCTATAAAAGACCCTGTGAAGAGAATGAAAAAGCAAGTTATGGTCCGGGTGAAAATATTTTTAATCCACATATCTGTATCTAGAATTGTATCTAGAATACACAAGAAAGAACAGCCCTTTCAAACTCAACAGTAAAATGACAAGCAATCCAGTTAGAAAATGGACAAAGGACATGAAGAGAAATCCTACCCAAGAGGACAGATAAGCAAGATTACCAGCTCTTAGGGAAATGTGAATTGAAGCCACAGTGAGATGTCCCTACACCTAAATAGACAAAAAAAAAACACTTTTTTAAAAAAAGCATGCCAGTCCTGGGGCACCTGGGTGGCTCGGTCGGTTAAGCATCTGCCTTCGGCTCAGGTCATGATCTCCCGGTTTGTGAGTTCGAGCCCCACATCAGGCTGTATGCTGTCAGCACAGAGCCCGCTTCGGATCCTTTGTCCCCCTCTCTGCTCCTCTCCCACTTACGCACACTCGGTCTCTGTCTCCCTCAAAATTAATGAACTTAAAAACAAAACAAAACAAAGAATGTGAAATACTACAGCTATTCTGGAAAATAATTTCGCAAGTTCTTTTATAAAACTAAACACACCAGGGTGCCCGCGTGGCTCTGTCGAGTAAGTGTCTGACTCTTGATTTCAGCTCAGGTCACGATCTCCTGGTTCACGGCGTCGAGCCTCACGTCGGGCTCCGGGCTGAACAGCATGAAGCCTGCTTGGGATTCTCTGTCTCTCTCTCTGCCTCTCTCTCTCTCTCTCTCTCTGTATCAAAATAAATAAATAAACATTAAGAAACGTGAATACACAGCTAGTACATGACTCAGTAATTACACCCCCAGTCACTTACCCTGGAGAAATGGAAATTTATGTGTTGCTCAGAAACCTGTAGATGAATGTCCCTCGCTGCTTTGTGCACAATAGCCAAGGGCCAGAAATGACGCAGAAGTCCATCAACGGATGAATGGTTACACAAACTGTGTGGTCCATCCATATCATGGGATGAAATCAACAACAACAACAACAGAAACTCCGTACAACAAATTGAACGGGTCATAAGGACATTTTGCTCTGCGAAGAGAGCTAACCTCAAAACGTCTGTGGCATAACAAAAAAAATATATTTGTTATTTGTCCCCGGTCCCTGGCACAGAGGTCCTAACACCGTTGGAATTTGCTGAGTGATAGGCGTGTATTTTGTTATTCACAACAAGCCCTTTTCAATCACTCTTGAATTTAGCATAAATACGAAGGCCCTAGATAGCCTCAGATAGGGCTGATCACCAGATAGAGGGAGGGATTCGAGGGCTGGGATTTTTATCCCCATCCCCTACCTGTGAGGAAGGGGCTGGAGATTGAGTTTTATAAAAACTCTTGAACACTGAGACTCGGAGAGCTTCTGGGTTGATGAACCCATTAAGGTGCCGGGAGGTTGGTGCCCCAGAGGGGGCATGGAAGATTTTCGCCCTCCCTGGCCCCCTACCCTTGCCCTACGGATTCGGCCGTTCCTGAGTGGTAGCCTTACATAGTAAACATAAGTGTTCTGGGTTCTGTGAGCCATTATAGCAAATTATTGGAACTGAGGGAGTGGATGTGGGAACTCCCAAACTTGTAGTTGGCTGGGCAGAAGTTTGGGTAGCCTGGGCACCCCATTTGCAGCTGGCCTCTGCAGTGGGGGTAGTCTTATGGGAAAGGACCCTTAAACTTGGGGGATCTGATGCGAGCTGCAGATAGTGTCTGAATTGAATTGAATTGTTGGACGCTCAGGGAATGGGACTTACAGAGGTCTCATACTCCGTGACTCCATTTATGTAAAATCCTCAAATGATAAACTTAACGGAGACAGAGGAACATTAGTGGTTAGTAAGGTTTAGGGATGGTGTGGGTCGGGGGGGGTGGTTGTGACTATAAAGGAACAAGCACGAGGGAGATTTGGGGGGTCGAATGGTTCTGTATCTTCATTGTCAGGGTGGATTTGACACAAATTTGACACTGTGTAAAGTTGTGGTTGGGTGGGATCTCGCCGTACTGCTGTCCTACCTTTGCAATTTCCTGTGAATCGACAAGTATTTCAAAATTAAATTTGAAAGAAATCCCTCATCATCACCATGGACTCCTCGACCACCCTCTCCATCACTAAAATCTAATGACTGTCTTCTGCACGTCATTATTTACATGTTTTCCTCCATCCCCATTCCTACTGCCTCACTCCAGGCTACCATAATTTCTTTCCTCCGTTATTACCACACCTTTCTAACTGGGCTCTACGCTTCCATTCGGGCCCTCTCCAAGCCAATGCCTGTTCTGGTGAAGTGGTATTCCAGAAAGATGTGTATGGTCATGGCATGCTTCCTCATAAACCTTTTAAGATTCTTCATTGCCTACAGAATTAAGTGTTAATCCCCCAGCAAAGCATTTAAGGTATTTCACATTTCCTTTGAAGCCTCATTTCTTTTTTTTTTATTTTTTAACATTTATTTATTATGGAGAGACAGAGAGAGAGAGAGAGAGAGCGAGCGAGCACGAGCAGGGGAAGGGCAGAGAGAGGAGGAGACACAGAATCCCAAGCAGGCTCCAGGCTCCGAGCTGTCAGCACAGAGCCCAACGCGGGGCTCGAACTCACAAACCCGTGAGATCATGACCCGAACGGAAGTCGGGCGCTTAACCGACTGACCCTCCAGACGCCCCTGAAGCCTCATTTCTGATTCCGCTTTGTTACTACCACACTAGGCTGATCAGCCTTGCCTAATCATAGCCCACACATTTCTTTGCTTGGGCGATCTCCTTTACCTACACTGCCCTACGTTTACTCTTCCAGACATGCTGCAAATCCACCCAGACTTCAGCTTCTGGCTCAAATATGCTATTCTCCCTGACGCTTTTCTTGGTTACTCTAATTTTAATTTTATTTACAAGTTTGCATGCACTTCTTCATTCAATAGAGGAGACTGAGTATGTGCTAGTCCCGGTGCTGAATCCTAGGAATAATAAACACATATGTTCCTTGACTCCAAGTAACTCCTATTTTTATTTAAAAAACGTATTTGCAGTCTGCTCCACTTTACAGAGGATATTTAGGCAGTTCTAGAAATGTATTTACTGGAAAAATATCAAGATACTGTAGCTGGGGTAAACGGACTATTTGATTAGAAAATAGTAATAGTAGGAGTAAAATTAATAAATAAAGTGAACCGACTTCAGAGCTCTGGTAATAAAAGGTGTTTTACACATTTGATGTCTTTTGCTATCATTTCGGTCGGAGGTACTTGAGACCATACGTTAAGCGATAAATTATAATGCAATCTGGTAAATGTTCTTATTGTTTACTTAAAAAAATTTTTCAATGCTTATTTATTTTTGAGAGCGGGGAGGAACAGAGAGAGAGGGAGAGAGAGAGAATCTGAAGCGGGCTGCAGGCTCTGAACTGTCAGCACAGAGCCCGACGCGGGGCTCGAACTCACAAACCGCGAGAGCATGACCTGAGCCGAAGTCGGACGCTCAACCGACTGAGCCACCCAGGCGCCCCTAATCTGGTAAATGTTTTTAAAAATGGTACATACCAGGGAAAATGCTGGAGGGGGTGAGTAACTGCCTGAGAAAGTCAGAATGTGTTTCTGGTCATAGATGGTTGAATTGTATTTTGTAAAAGGCAAGGATGGGTAGAGACTTTGAAAGCGAAGGGAATGTGGTGTGCATAATGGCACAGTTAGGACAGGGGAGTAGGGAAAATTTCAGAATAGTGTGATTATAGGGTACGTGTAGAGAAAATGGCTGGTACGGTTAGAGTTAAAACCAGAAAGAGGTTTACTGCTGACTCTTACCCCTTGTTTTTATTCTATTCTTAACTGGCGTTCACAGAAGGTGTGTTTTAACTCCATGATAACATTTATAACACATTCTTGCATTATACTGAGTTGAATTCATTTTTTTTTTTTTTGCTCTCACTAGACTCTGGTATCTTCGAAGGCAAACTGACGTTTCCCATTCATCTTTTTCCACCCAATGATTACAAAGTTTTTTGATGGTGGAGAGTCTGTGATTTTGACTGGCTGAAGCAGAGAGATCTCTGGTCAGGTAGAGCAGAAAGATTCCATGATTTTCCTCCCCTTTGTTTATAGTATAAGCATTTTGTTTTGCCACCTGCGATTCGGGAATGCCATCTGCCAGTGTCTGTGATGGTAGACGGGGGGTGGGGTGGGGGGGGGGAGATCATAAGCGTCTTCATCTGTGCCGCAAACTTCCACCGTGGCTGTGTCACAGAGTAACACGATCCTGGTAGTTGCTAAGGCAGAGAAAGGTTTCCTGCTGCAGAGCTCGTTTTTGAAACTATTTTTACAGATGACTCAGAAACTGAAATTAAATATTTATAACCATTCATTGTACTGCAGCACTAAAATGGTCCATATAGACCATCTAGTCTAAACACCCAATACTGTAGAATTGGAAACTGAATCTCAAAGAGGTTTAAAAAAAATCGTGAGCACACGCATTACATTTTTTCCCCATGTGTGTTTATTTTTGAGAGGCAGAGACAGAACACGAGTGGGGCAGGGGCAGAGAGAGAGGGAGACACAGAACCCAAAGCGGGCTCCGGGCTCTGAGCTGTCAGCACACAGCCCGATGTAGGGCTCGAACCCACAAACCGTGGGTTCCTGACCTGAGCCGAAGTTGGACGCTTGACCAACTGAGCCCCCCGGGCGCCCATGAGTTCATGCATTTAGAGATTCTGAGTTAAGACCAAAACCCAGGACTCCTAACACTTGGTCCGTAGCTTACGTTTAACACACAGCTTTATGTTCCCTCCACTTTTTTGGGGGGAAAGCACTGCCATTTATGATGTCCCACTATTAATATTTTTTTAACCATTGACCTAAGGTCCCAAAGAATACAGTCTTTTTTTAATTGAGTGACAGTCCACATGTATTTTATAAACTTTACCCTTGAGTCTATCAAAATAAATGAAAAATATCTACAAACAGGGATTTATATCGCTTTGGAAAAATAAATAATCAAAATTTAGGCGGTTTGGGGGGATGGTAGTAGGGATCTTCGACTTGGGGAGCAGAGGAATATATAGAATTTATTATCTCAGTATTTCTCAAGCGGTAACTGTGGGCCAGAAGTGACGCTTAGTCTGTAACAATATGATGGCACGCAGAGAAGAGTGGCTTCAGGAAGATAGATGCAAGTTAACTTTGGATAGAGAGGACTTGATATGCAGAGAACTGGGTAACAAGAAATTGCAAGACACCCTGCTGATTCTGCTGTCAAAACAGCATTCATATCCGTTTTCTATGCTGTGGTTCCACAACCACCACGCTTATTGAAGACCTTATCAGTTTCCCACGGAATACAATGAAATGCTTTTATTTTTTTTTTCTTCTATTGTCCTTCATATGCTCCATGATGGAACATTGTATAATTAGCACCTCCATGTACCTTTATATGTCACGGGCATAAAAATTGCTGTTTTTTTTGTTTGTTTTTCCAAATTGAGGATCAAACTGTGTTCCTACGTTACTGACGTAGGAAAGGTTTTATTATCCCTGAGTTGCACCAAACAACTGTCCTTCTGTGTAAAATGAGGGCTTAAAACAGCTATTCTCTCAGAGACTTTTTTTTTTTAACATGAAATTTATTGTCAAATTGGTTTCCATCCAACACCCAGTGCTCCTCCCAACAGGTGCCCTCCTCAATGCCCGTCACCCACCCTCCCCTCCCTCCCACCCCCATCAACCCTCAGTTTGTTCTCAGTTTTTTAAGAGTCTCTTATGCTTTGGCTCTCTCCCACTCTAACCTCTTTTTTTATTTCCTTCCCCTCCCCCATGGGTTCCTGTTAAGTTTCTCAGGATCCACATAAGAGTGAAAACATATGGTATCTGTCTTTCTCTATGACTTTTAAGATCTGCTAGTCTCTGAGTTGCTAGCTTTCTTACTCTTTCTGATGACTAAAGTGATGTTAAACTCCAGCTCTTGCAAAATAATCTCTTGGTGAGCAAAAGTTGACTGCAGTCTTACTAAGGTAGGAAGGACCTGTGAATATGTTAGGTTACATAGCAAAGGGGAATTGAGTTAACAGGTGAAATTAAGTTCGTTGAATACAAATTTCTCTTGGCAGTCCTTTTCTGACTTGAATCCAATGGCTGGCACTCTATATTAGTCTCTTTGAACCTCTCTTAAGTCTCTTGAGCTATCCATCACAAGGGCTAGGATCTTGGTGAGGGCGTAGAGATTAGGGAGCTGACAGGATTAGCTAGAACACTTTAGCCTCCATATTACCCCATTTTGTATGTGCCCCTCCCTTGATAATAGGTATGTACCTAGTCAACATTACAGCGATCAAAATTTCTATTCTCTGTTGACTATTCTTTTTTTTAAATGTTTATTCTGAGAGAGAGAAAGACAGAGCGTGAGCGAGGGAGGGGCAGAGAGAGAGGGAGACATAGAATCCGAAGCAGGCTCCAGGCTCTGAGCTGTCGGCACAGCGCCCAACGTGGGGCTCGAACTCACGAACTGTGAGATCATGACCGGAGCTGAAGTCGGACGCTTAACCGACTGAGCCACCCGGGCGCCCCTGTGGATTATTCTTAATTGGGGTTCCTGCTGAGAACAGGGACATTAATGGTCTCCAAAGCATACTAAAATCAGAAACCAACCACAAAACCCTATCTGCTACTAGGGTGTATATTTGCCTTCTTTCCTCTAGCCAAGTAACAAGTTCTGAGGAGGACAATGAGTCTTGCCACCTAGGAAGATTTTGCTAACGGAAAATAGTATTTGGTTTGCATGCTATAGGGAAGCAGAGAATGACTACTCAAATTAGGATTCTAAAGTCCCAAACAAATCCACATCCCTGCCCAATGGGTTTTCTGACTACAGGGTTAGGAGTATTACAAGGACTGGTACAGAGTTGGATGAGTCCTTTTTCTAACAGACTTCTAAGTATTCTGTACTTCTGTAGCTTATGGTTTACTAGGGAATTATATGAGTTTGGGTGGAGGTCTAGGTAAGTCCATCTGAAATTTTCCTGGGTTCAGTCCCAGTAATGCCATATCAGATTGTTTATTTTATCCACAAAAAAGTCTGATACCTCTTTGAGATCTTCTGTGTGGGTTTGATTTAGACATAAGGGTAGCAGTAAATCAGTGTCGAATTTAGCAATAATCTTATCATGAATAAAGAGTCCTGAAGGATTTTGAGGAAGAAACACCAGCAGAGCCTTTTACCTGGCAATTCCCTTTGCATAATAAACACCTTCCTATCAAGTTAGGCAATGTGTATCACAGAGGGGGAAATAATGTGTCTTTAAAGGTCTGAGGGTGATTATTATGGGCTAGAACATGGGGAATGTGTGAATTATTAGAGATAGCCACCATCTGAGAATTTGTTGATTCCGAGGGAGATGTTAACTCAAGGATCGTCTTACGGTGTTCATATCAAGATAAAGTGTATTCAGATTGTCCTTATATGGTTTTGAGACATTTCTTCTTGTGGGTTTAAGGGTAAGAACAGGAAAGTTGGTGTTTTATTTCCCTTTGGAATACCTTTGTTGATAACTCACATTATAGTTTTTCTTTTGTTAGGTAACACAGGATAATTTTTTCCCAATTATCTTTTCAGTTTAGAATTTGCAAGTGTCTGTTTGGAGAGACTTCCTCTTCCAGTAGGTGGGAACATAATTTTGTGGTTTTTTTTCTATAAGGCTGTCAATTTATTTTGAGGCTTGCTTTGTCTCTGTCCTAAGACTCTTTAAAAAAATGATCAGAGGGGCGCCTGGGTGGCGCAGTCGGTTAAGCGTCCGACTTCAGCCAGGTCACGATCTCGCGGTCCGTGAGTTCGAGCCCCGTGTCGGGCTCTGGGCTGATGGCTCAGAGCCTGGAGCCTGTTTCCGATTCTGTGTCTCCCTCTCTCTCTGCCCCTCCCCCGTTCATGCTCTGTCTCTCTCTGTCCCAAAAATAAATAAACGTTGAAAAAAAAAAAATTAAAAAAAAAAAAATGATCAGAGTGATGTTAGAGTGTATAAATGGGGCTCTTTCCCAGTCTAATATTTGTTTGCCTTTCAATTCCTTCCCAACGTCTGGCTTAAGACACAACAAGCGAGGTGAGAAATGAGAACTTGTATGCTTCGGAGTTTATTCTGTTAAGATGTTTACCTTTGAAGTCTCCAATGGATTCACTCTTGTTTCTTACAAGGCCGAATCAGATCCCAATATATTTTCATAAGAAAGACTAGGGATAGGCTGCAAAAGACATTATCTCATATTTAAAGTTTTTCAAAATTTCTCTGGGAACGGATTAGGCTAAGGACTTGAGTGGTTGACATTACAATTTAAGATTAGATGATCTTTACAGATGCCCTTCTCGTAGACTTTGTACAAAGTTGCAAAAATTAATGGTTTACATATACTTGTAATAAACAGATCGAATCTTTTTCTATAAGAAGACTTAAGACCACTTTCTTGAAACAAACAAAAAGATAGCCTCACTTTCTAATTGTGTAGCCTGTGAAAAGTGCAAAGGGGGAAGATGACATTTGAACTTTAAAAGCATTATTTTGAGTATAACCCTCCCTAATTGAATAGTTTTCTTTTCTTGCTCCATTAAGACAAAATGCAAATCAGCACAACTATTCCGTTTTCAATATTTTAACATGCGATGTTAATTTATGAAAAGCACTTTGCATACAGTTGTGTATGTATTGTGTATATACTTCAAGTTCAAGACCAAGTCTTTATGTTTTAAAACAAAGTTGATAACAGAAAAATTCTTAATACCCTTAGTTGTAGCCCTAATGAAAGGAGTGCCGGCATTGGTGTTAAAAAACAAAATTCAAACAAAACAAAACAAAACAAAACAAAACTCAATCAAGTAATTTTGCAGATCTAATTGGCTTTATGAAGCGATTCATGAACCAGACAGCATCTTGTCTAGCAAGTAGAGAGATAGTCCCGGGAGTTGTACAAAATGGAAGGTTAGAGCAGGAGGGAGGGGCAAGGAAGTTATTAGCAAAACAAAAGAAAGGATGGCTTCATCTTCCTTGGAGGAAGGATGGAAAGGCAGAGATTTTTATCATACTAGATGACCTCACTAGTGCTAATCAGGAAATTTCAGATGAACTCTTAAAAGGTCATATTGCTGGGAGAGGTTGAAGCTGATTCAAAGTTCTGGTTTGCTGTTATTGACCAGTGGCTCCAGTTTGAGCTTTAATTTGGAACAGTGTTGAGTGCCATTTTATACATTTCCGTATATATTCTCTGTGTTATGATAACCAACCCTCAAAATAATGGAATATGCTACCCTGAAATATGTCTTTTTGTTAGAAGGATTATTTTGAACTAACTTTAGAAACAGCAGACACAGAAAAAGCTCTGAAAACCCAATAAAGTTACCCCTTTTTAAGGGACATTTACATTTATAAGGGAAACCTCTGTTTGTAAGGATGTTTCCTTCTCTGTACCAAGAAGAGGAAGATAACTCTAAATCTTTAGAAACCAATCAACTGAGAAGGCCCCCAACTTAAATCTGCATAACAACCTTACCCTTGTTTACCGCACCTTCCCCTCCCCCCCATAACCTCCCAAGACTGGCTCCCCTACCCCCAGTAACTTCTTTTGTCTTCAGCTGGAGATAGCGTTTTAGGTGGTGGCTTGGGCCATTACTCAGTTTCCCTGGGTCTCTCCCAAGTATACAGGAATTGTTCATGTTATTAAGCTTCTGTTTGTTTTACTCCTGCTAATCTGCCTTTTATTATGGGGGGGACGATCTCAGCCAAGAACCTAGAAGGGTAAAGGAAAAATTCTTTTTCTTCTCCCACAAAAGGAAGGAAGGAAGGAATGAAAAAAGAAAAAAAAGACTTTGGCGTTGCCTACCTATTTTTGCTAAATCACCCACAGAAATATGTCATGAAACCGAATGGAATATAAATTTCAAAACTTGAATTAGAACTGCTAATGGGCAGAATTGCACAGTGAACGATTACCAGGCCATTCTCTTGATTGGTCTTTATGCCATTCATATTATTGAATAAATTGTTAATCCATGAATCAATTATTCAAATTATCAAGTGGTTTTTACCAGCACTAATTAAACACTGTTGTGTAAAACGTGTCAATCCAGAGAAGTAAGACTGTATACATATTATCAAATAATTTAGCTAGCGTATTTTAAGTATTAAATTACAAGGCAAGCGTTCAAAATGAATTTGAGATAAAAAATAAAGCACATATTTCAAGCAATGAACATTAATTTCTTATTTTGCAGATTTCTTATTTTAGGAACTAGGGCAGTTTCAGAGTTTTTATTTCCATGACTTGTCTTTTATTTTTTCCTACCACATGAACACATTGTTTGACAATGAGAAAACTCAATTTAAAAAATTCTTTTAGGAATCTGCTATAAGAATTGATGGATATGGCATATTAGTTTTACTGTGAAGTAACCTGGCCTGTCATACCTTTAAAAAAACACACAAAGAATGGCAGAGAATTTTCGCAGAAGTTATATGTGATATGGGACTTGAATCTAGACAATATAAAGAACTCTGTAAGTCAATAACAAAAAAGAAACAACCCGATTTAAATATAGGCAACGAATTTGAATACACATTTTCTTTTTTTGTTTAATGTTTATTTATTTTGCGAGAGACAAAACGCGTGTGCACACACACGAGCAAGCGGGGGGAGGGGCAGAGAGAGAGGGAGAGAGAGAATCCCAAGCAGGCTTTGCTCTGTCAGAGCAGAGCCCTATGCTGGGTTGGATCTCATGAACCATGAGATCACGACCTGAGCCCAAATCAAGTGTTGGATGCTTAACTGCCCGAGCCACCCAGGCGCCCCTAAGTACACAGTTTCCAAAGAAGACACGCAAATGTCCAATAAACACATGAAAATGTGTTCGGCATCGTTGATCATCAGGAAAATGAGAGCGAGAATCCTAATGAGACACTACCTTACGCTCATTAGGATTGCTATAATCAAAATGACAGGTAATAAGTGTCGTGAAGAGGTGAAAACCTCAGACCCCTCGGACACCGCCAGTGAGAATGTCAAATGGTGCACCTTCTGTGGGAGGCAGTTTAGCGGTTCCTCGAAAAGTGAAAAAATGGAGTTACTATGTGACCTCACGATTTTATCTTTAGGTTTCTTCCCAAGAGAAATGACACGTTCACACAAAAACTTGCACACAAATGTTCAAAACAGCATTATTTACACTGACAGAAAGTGGAAACGGTAGCAATATTATCTGTTCGGCGAACAAATAAAATGTGGCAAATCCACACTGAAGGTCACGCTATTCATCCGTAAAAAGGCATAAAGTACTGATGCATGCTAATAAGCCTTAAAAATGTGCCAAGCAAAAGAAGCCATTTGCAAAATACCACAGATTGTATGATTTCGGTTTTGTAAAATGTTCAAAATAGGTAAATTTATAGGGGCAGAAGATATATTATCGGTTGCCTAGTGCTGTGTGGTTTGGGAGGAGCTAGTGACTGCTAATGGGCCTGGAGTTTCTCTTCAGGGTGATGACAATGTTCTAAAATGATTGTGGTGTTAGATGTGCGATTCTGTGAATCTACCAAAAGACATTGAATTGCACACTTTAACAGAGTGAATCGTATGGTATGTATGCGGTTGCTCAATAAAGTTTTTTTTGATTGCATGTGTTCTGCAATATGGAAACATGGCTCATCGAAGATAGCCTAATCCCGGGACCTGTGATTGTATCACCTTACATGGCAAAAAGCGCTTTGCTGATGCGATTAAGTTAAAGGTCTTGAGATGGGAGATCACTCTGGATTATTCTTGTGAGCCCTGTGTTTAACCGGAAGGGCTCTTAAAGATGGAAGAGGCATACAGAAAAATCAGGGAAATTTGCAGATGCTACGTTGCTGGCTTTGAACATAGAGGAAGGGGTCATGAATCTCTAGAAGCCTCCAGAAGCTGGAAAAGGCAAGCAATAGATCCCCTTCTAGAGCCTCCCCAAAGCGTGCATCTCAGACGACACCTTGATTTTAGCTCTGTAAGACCCACTTCAGACTTCTGACCCCAAATACTATGAGAGAATACATTTATGTTGTTTTACACCATTAAGTGTGTGGTAATTCGTTGCCTCATCAGCAGGAGATTGAGACAGATACTAGGTGCCAGTTTCTGTGCTATGTTCTGGTGATACGATGGGGGCTAAATGATCATAATAAGCTTCCTGCCTCCATGTTGTTGCAGTGCGGTAGTGACCAAAAATAATTTTGGAACTGATAAAAACATGTATTATTCTTCTCAAATACAATGGTCTAGTTTGGAGTAGCTACTAGACCAGAGATTCCAAAACTTTTAGGGCTCAGGGACCTCCTATACTCTTAATATTACTGAGGACCCCAAAGAGCTTTTGTTTATGTGGTTTTAATCTCTTGATATTTCCTGTATGGAAAATTCAAACTGAGAAAACATCTTGAAACCAGATTTATTGAGGTATTATTTACATTCATTTGATTACATTTTTAGTGAATAGTTGAGAGTTTGACAAATGCGATCATTCTAGTAACTACCGCTAAAAGATAGATGTAGAACATTTCCATTACCCCCAAAAGTGCTCCTCTGTATTCAACTTCTTCCATCCCTGGTTTTTGACAACCTTTAATTTGTTTTCCATCTCTATAGTTTTTCTTTTTCAGAATGTCATGTAAATGGATTGATATGTGGTTTTTCTGTCGCTTGGCACAATGCATTTAATATTCATCTGTGGTGTTATAAAACACAAACATTTATTAGCTTAAGGTTCTGTGGATCTTACTGGGCTAAAGTCAAGCTCTCAGCGGGGCTCTACTCCTTTCTGGGTACTCCAGGGGAGAAGCTGTTTCCATGCCCTTTTCAGCCTCTAGAGTCATCTCTATTCCTTGACAAGCGGCCCTGTTCCCTCCATCTTCAAAGCCAGCAACATGGAATCTCTCTGACTCTTCTTATCACAGTTCTCTCTGGCTACTGCCAAGAAATGCTTTCTGCATTTAAGGACCCATGAGATTAGATTGGCCTGCCTGGATAATCTTGGCTAATTTCCTCATTTTAAGGTCCTTAACCTTATTCACAAGTGCAAATTCCTTTTATGCTGTAAGGTAACACATTCATAGGTTCCAGAGATTAGGACATGAACATCTTTAGAAGGTCATTTTGTTCTGCCCATCCCAAGTTCCTTTTCATTGCTGACTATGCTATTACATTGATGTCCCATAATTTATTTAAAAAAATATTTTTTAGGTTTATTTATTTATTTTGAGAGAGAGAGAGAGAGAGAGAGGGAGGCAGAGAAAAAAGGAGAGAGAATCCCAAGCAGGCTTCACGCTGTCAGTGCAGAGCCTGACACAGGGCTTGAACCCACAAACCGTGAGATCATCACCTCAGCTGAAATCAAGAGTCAGATGCGTAACCAACTGAGCCACCCAGGTGCCCTTATTTTATTTTTAAAATAATTATTTGTTTTTTTACATTGCCGTATAATTAATGTAGGTTATATTAGTTTCACATGTACAATATAGTGGTTCAACACTTCTGTACATTACTCAGTACTCATCACAGTAAGTGGTGTACTGGAATTTATTTAGCCACTTATCAGCTGGTGGGCATTTGCGTTGTTTTCACCTCGGGTTGATTATGAATAAAGCTCCGATTGACATTCTGTGGATCTGTGTTTTCATTTCCATTGGGCAAATACTTGGATTAATATCTACATAATTATAGTTTTTAACGTCCCCAATCTCATCAGAAGAGAGTTTAGGTATTAGGAAGCTTTCACACTTACTGTGGTGGATACAAGTTTTTCAAAATTTTAATTTTCACCGAAGACCTTGAATTTTAGCAGTGGTGGTGGTTTTCCTTGAAGTGATAGGCTCACGTTCATTTTCGCGCAAGTATCCGATCAATATCTGTATCTGACAGAGGCATAGTTTGTCAGTTGTTAGTATCAAGGGAAAATGGCGTGCCATGAAAAGAAATGGCTGATTCTGCTTGCAACTGAAACAGTCACACAAATGCTTTTCCTTAAGGCAACCATCCTCCTCCATTTTCTGTGTACTTCTCATGGGGTACACAGAATATTAAAAAGTCACGAACTCATGGTCAAGACTGAGTTAAATTAGTAATTTTCCTCCTTCAAAAATATTAATTGAAACTGGCTTTTCTTTGGAACCGCTGCCTTAATTTCCGCTCAGCCAATGTACTAACAATACCTAATCTGTATCTTATATATGTCTGACATTTTAAAAAATATGTATTTTAGCTTATTTTTTTTTCAAAATTTTATTTAAATTCTAGTTAACATATGGTGTGATGTTTTCAGGAGTGGAGTTTAGTGATTTGTCACTTACATATAACACCCAGTGCTCAACACAAGTGCCCTCCTTTCTTTCTTTGTTTCTTTTTTCTTTTTTTTTTGATGTTTATTGATTTACTTTGGGAGAGAGGGACAGAAAGTGTGAGTGGGGGAGGGGCAGAGACAGAGAGAGGGAGAGAGAGAATCCCAAGCAGGCCCCATGCCGTCATCATCGTAGAACCAGTGACAGGGCTCAATCCCATGAACCGTGAGATCATGACCTGAGCCAAAATCAAGAGTCAGACGCTTAACTGACTGAACCACCAAGGTGCTCCCAAGTGTCATCCATAATACCCATCACCCATTTAGCCCATCCCCCACCCACCTCCCTCCATCAGCCCTCAGTTTGTTCTCTATCTGACACTTCTAATGTCTTTTTTATTTTAGTCACTGAGATGATGTTAGGGTGGTTTTATCTAGACTGTAAACATGATTCAGTTACCGTTTGTTGAGAAATTCAATGTAGGGGCACCTGGGTGGCTCAGTCGGTTAGGCGTCCAACTTCAGCTCAGGTCATGATCTCGCTGTCCATGAGTTCAAGCCCCGCATCAGGCCCTGTGCTGACAGCTCAGAGCCTGGAGGCTGCTTTGGATTCTGTGTCTCCCTCTCTCTGCCTCTCCCCTGCTCATGTTCTCAATCTCTCTCTCTTTCTCTCTCACGGAATAAATAAACATTAAAAAATTCCATGTAAAAATGTTTTATGGGAGGTAATGTTAGTATCTCTGTTTTATAGATGAAGAGTATTTAGTTCAGAGAAGTTAATTAATTTCATAATTGGAGTGAGGTCAAAATGTAAAGCCAAGTCTGTCTTAATTGAATAGCTGGGATTATTCTGCTGTATCATGTTTTCCTCTCATAATGTAAATAGTAACTCTGGAAATGAAGGGGGGATAATAATAGAAGTCAATAATTACATGCTCATATCAATATATTTCTATTCCATTTTATATTAAAAAAATACTGAAAGGCCCGTTTTAAATGAAACTCACCCAGCCTCAATGAACTTTTCCATGGATGTCATTTTAAATTTCTCTCAGGGTATATAGCTCCATTCGAAACCTGAGGATTCTAACAACTGTCATTCGATTTATCCAGTCACAAATTAGCAAAGTCGAAATTGATTAATTTTTGTCACTGTTCTGTCCTTAATCTTCCCAGTGTTTCCTAACTAATTTCCTCGTAATTGGTTTCTGGAAATTGCCGGTGGTAGAATTATGTTTGAGGTGTCCCCCAAAGAGAATTTCATCAAAAATAAGAACTGAGGTAGAAGAAATTTATTTACATTGTCTAGAGACACATTGGGGTCAAATTTTCCATGAATCCGGTTCACCTCCAGACAATTGTGGCCATGTTCTGATCCTGGCCGAATTGGGTATGACAGAACTGTGCGGCTGATTCAGTGTTTTGTGATTTTTTTTCTGATGACCCTATAGCAAAGTCAGTATTACGATAATTCATTACTCATGGATCTGTGCAAACAGCCTACTGCGCGTCATAGTGAGCTACAGAGTGGGCAGCTGGGCTGATCAAGCTGGAAGAACTTTCTTCCACGGTGAACACTCTAAACCAACTACAACCTTGAGTTTCTCGTCCTAGTGCCGTGACTGCCCCTTTCTTCTCTAGCTCCTGGGGTTATCGGATTTCATCTATACCCTAAATGTGGATATTGGTATGGTGAATGAGTTGAGATCTGGCAAATGCTGGGATCTAGGGTATGTCTCTTTCTGGGCCTCAGTTTCTTTAGCTGTAAAAAGAAGAGGCTGGGTAAAATGAACTGAAGTCCTTTCACTCTCTGTCTCTGTGAGTGTAAGGAAGGAGGAAGGAAACGTGTGGTGTAATGTACACCTGCAGAATTAGTCAAATTACGGTATAAAGAATAATACCGTATACTTGCTCTCTTTTGATAATCCTGGTCCGAAAGTTTGGTCCAGTTTATGGTAAGGTCATAGAGAGACATCCTTTTCCTTTGCGGTTGCTCATAGAGCATTTGTATAATACGCTGAATTCAGCCGTGTTTAAAATACCACAATCATGGGGGATCAGTTGAATGGATGAAAACATCAGTTTAACAATAATTTAAAAATATGGGTACTCCCCAGAATGATCTGAATGGGTTTGTTTCTCTTTAATATTTCTACTAGCCTGATAAAAATGTAATCTCAAATGGAAGGCATCAATAATAAAAGAGCATCAAAATATTTAAAGGTATTTTTTTTTAATTCAGGAAAGCTCATAAAAGGGACTGTAAGAAAATGTTTTATGAAAGTGACTGTGAGTCAGAAGTCCAAAACAGATCAAACTGTATTCAAAGGTTGTGCTAACTAACTTGAGTCACTGTTTACAATCTTATCCTTTCGAAATGTCCGGTTTGGGCTACTACAAATGACAGAACACAGGAGGGGACAGCTAAGGTGGCGGCACGGTAGGAGGACCCTAGGTTTGCCTCGTCCCCCTAACACAGCTAAATGACTATCGAATCATTCTGAATGCTCAAGAAATCGACCTGAGGACCTGTAGAACAAACTGCACAACCGGAGGGAGAGAAGAGGTCACATCCAGAAAGGCGGGAAGTGCAGAGATGTGGTTTGGGGGAGAAATGGATCGTGGACACTGTGGACGGGAGGGAGCCCTGGTCACAGAGAAAGGCAAGAGAGAGGGGAGCACACAGGGATACACCCAAGAGGAACACTTCCCCGGGAGCCATTGGCTTTGAGAGAGGGGGGCTGAATTTCCTGTTTTTGCCACCAGCAGGGCTCAAAGACTGGGGTTTTAGAGGCTGTGATCGAGACCCGAGGACGCTGCTCTGCTCCTGGAGAAGAGACAGGCAAACAACCCTGGGGCAGAGACAGTACCATCTGAGGTCGCCTAAGGGGCACGGGAGAGACTGTTCATACTTCTCGGAGCTCATCTGTGAGAGGTGGCTTTGCCTCTCTGGGGACAAAAGAACCAGCAGGTGCCATTTCCCTCCCCTGCCCCTCAGCACAGGTGCAGAGACACCTGCTGACGGCAGCTCACTGGGACGCTGGCTGTTTACTGCGCTTGCCTCAAATCCCAAGGCCCCTACGCTCTGGCACGACTGCCCTTCTGGGTCAAACCTGCATCAGTCACAGGGTGGCGAGTGACTCAGAGACAGTGTGGGATCAGGGATCTGCAAAATGCCTGTGACACAGGAGGAGAAACGATCGCTTCTCTGAAAGTGCTTCCCTGAGAGCAGCAAGCATGAACTCCCCTCTCCAGGGACAAAGGAGTGGGCTGGTGCCATTTCCCTCCTCCACCCCTCGGCATAGATCAACTTCGGTAAACAGCACAGCACCAACACTGCCTAATCTGCTTACTCCAAGTCCTGCCCCCCCCCGCCCCCCCCCCCGTGCTCTGCTGGGACTGCTTTTCTCAGGCAAGCGTGCCTAAGAACCAGCACGGCCGGCCCATCCTCCAGAAGACCATCACAAACCCCTGCAAGCACCACGCCTCCTGACCATGAAGTTCTGCGAAGCTCCAGCTCTGGTGGAAACGGCATCAGGTCTCAGCAAGCCGACCAGAGAACACCCAGTTAAATTCACCACGCTCTGCCCAAGGCCCGAACACTCCCCACTACCGGAAAGGAGAAACTGCAAAAGACTGCAAAAGAGGGGTAGAGCAGCCATGACACAGCAGAGACGCTTCCCGAAGCGCCAGGCCCCGGACAGTGTATGACCTCTCCGTCATAAAGCCGTTTCTCGCAGGGGCCGGAAACATGACAGGCTCTCCTAACACACAGAAGAAGATAGGAACCTAGACAAAATGCCGAGACAGAGGAATTCATCCCAAAAGGAAGAACGGGAAAAGGTCATGGCCAGGGATCTAATTGAAACAGATATGAGTAATATGCTGGATTCAGAATTTAAAGCAACAATCATAAGGATACTAGCTGGGCTTGAGAAAAGCATAGAAGACATCAGGTAGACTCTTACCGCACAGATAGAAGAGCTACAAACCAATCAGGCTGAAATGAAAAATGCAGCAACTGCGATTTGAAACTGACTCAGTGTTTGGGGCGCCTGGGTGGCTCAGTTGGTTGAGCGACCGACTTCGGCTCAGGTCACAATCTCACGGTTGGTGGGTTCGAGCCCTGCGTCGGGTTCTGTGCTGACAGCTCAGAGCCTGGAGCCTGCTTTGGATTTTGTGTCTCCCTCTCTCTCTGCCCCCGCCACCCCCCCCCCCCGCTTGTTCTCTGTCTCTCAAAAATAAGCAAACATTAAAAAAAAAGAAAAAAAAAAGAAACTGACTCAGTGTAATGACCACAAGGATGGAAGAAACAGAGGAACAATTAAGTGAGATAGAAGGTAGAATTGTGCAAAATAAGAGAGCTGATCAAAAGATGGAAAGAAAAGTCTTGGATTATGTAAGTAGACTTAGGGAACTTGGTGACTCCATCCAATGTAATAACATTTGTATCATAGGAGCCCCAAAAGAAGAAGAGAGAGAAGAGAGGGCAGAGGGTTTATTTTAGAAAATTAAAGCTGAAAATTTCCCTAATCTGGAGAAGGAAATGGACATCTAGATTCAGGAGGCACAGAGAACTCCCATCAAAATCAACAAAAGCTGGCTAACACCAAGCCGTACTGTAATTAAATTTGAAAAATATACTGAGAAGAAAAAAAAATCCTAAAACGAGCAAGGCAAAAGGAGTCCCTGACTTACAAGTTAGCAGCAGATCTTGCCACAGAAACTTGGAAAACCGGAAGGGAGCGGCATAATATATTCAAAGGGCTGAATGGGAAAAATCTGCAGCCAAGAGTATTCTATCATTCAGAATAGAAGGAGAGATAAAGAGTTTCCCACGCAATCAAAAACTTAAGGAGTTCATGACCACTAAAGCAGCCCCTGCAAGAAATATTAAAGGGGACTCTTTGGACAGACCAAAAGCAACAAAGACTAGAAAGGAACAGAAAACATCTCCAGAAAAAATGTCAAGACAAGTAGTAACATGGCACTGAATACACATCTGTCTCTAATAACTCTGAATGCAAATGGACCAAATGCTCTAATCGAATGGCATAGGGTGTCAGAATGGATAAAAAAAACAAGATCCACCTATATGTAGCCTATAAAAGACTCATTTTAGACCTAAAGACACCTGCAGATTGAAAGTGAAGGGATGGGAAAACATTTATCAGGCAAGTGGATATCAAAAGAGAGCTATAGTAGCAATACTTACATTAGACAAACTAGTCTATAAACCAAAGACTGTAATAAGGAGAGCACTATATCATAATAAAGGGGACTATACAAGAAGATCTACCAGTTGGAGATATCTATGCCCCCAACTTGAAAGAGTTAACAACAAACATAAAGGAAGTCCATGGATAATACTACAATAATAGTAGGGGACTTTAACACTCCACTTTCATCAGTGGACAGATTAAGCATAAAAATCAAGGAAACAAGGACAATGAGTGACACACTGTACCACATGAATTTAACAGATATATTCGGAACATTTCCTCCTAAAGCAGCAGAATACACATTCTTTTCAAGTGCACATGGGACATTCTCCAGAAAAGATCACATACTAAGTCACAAATCAGACCTCAGTAAGTACAAAAAGATGGAGATCATGCCATGCATATTTTTTTGACCACAATGCTATGCCACTGTAAGTCAACCACATGAAAAAATTTGGAAAGACCACCAACACATGGAGGTTAAATAACATGCTGCTACTGAATGAATGGGTCAACCCAGAAATTAGAGAAGAAATTTTAAGAATACATGGAAACAAATGACAATGAAAACACAATGATCCCAAACCTTCATGATACAGCAAAAGCAGTCATAAGAAAGAATACAGCAATACAGGCCTACCTCAAGAAGCAAGAAGAATCTCAAATTGACAACCTGACCTTGCACGTAAAGAAGCTAGAAGAAGAACAATAAACAAAGACTAAAGCCAGCAGAAGAGGGAAATGATAAAGAATAGGACAAAAATAAGTGCAAACAGCAACAAAGAAAGCCCCAGTGGAACAGATCAGCTGGTTATTTGAAAATATTCATAAAATTGAAAACCCCCCAGCCAGACTTGTTGAAAAAAAGAGGAAGGACCCAAATAAATCGAATCACAAATGAGAGAGGAGAAATCACAACTAACACGACAAAAATACAGGTGATTATAAGATAATATTATGAAAAATTATATGCCAACAATGCAGACAATATGGAAGAAATGGATAAATTCCTAGAAACATATAAACTACCAAAACTCAAACAGGAAGAAATAGAAAACTTGAACAGACTGATAACCAGCAAAGAAATTGAATCAGTAATCAAAAATCACTGAGCAGAGAAAAGTCGAGGAGCAGATAGCTTCCCAGGGGAATTCTACCAGGCATTTAAAGGAGAGTTAATACATATTCTCCTCAAACTGTTCCAAAAAATATAAATGGAAGGAGAGCTTCCAAACTCATACTGTGAGGCCAACATTACCCTGATTCCCAAAACAGACTCCACTAAAAAAGAGAACTAGAGGCCAATATCCCTGATGAACATGGATGCAAAAATTCTCAACAAAACACTAGCAAATTGAATCCAACAGTACATTAAAAGAATTATTCACCACAATCAAGTGGGATTTATTCCTGGGTCATGAGGGTGGTTCAGTATTTGCAAATCAATCAGTGTGACACATGACATCAGTAAGAAAGAGGATAAGAACCATACGATCCTGCAAATAGATGTAGAAAAAGCATTTGACAAAGTACAGTATGCATTCTTGATAAAAACCCTCCACAGACTAGGGATAGACAGAACATACCTGAACATCATCATAAAGGCCATACAAGAAAGACCCGCAGCTAGTATCATCCTCAATGGGGAAAAACTGAGAGCCTTTCCTCTACAGTCAGAAACGAGACAAGGACGTCCACTCTCACCATTATTATTTCACAGAATACTGGAATAATTCGCCTCAGCAATCAGACAACAAAAAAGAAATAAACGGCATCCAAGTCAGCAAGGGCCAGGTCCAACTTTCGTTATTTGCAGATGACAGGATACTCTATGTAGAAAACCCAAGACTCAACCAAAAAAAAAATGCTAGAACTGATATGTGAGTCCAGTAAAGCTGCAGGATGCAAAATCACCATACAGAAATCTGTTGCACTTTTGTATACAAATAATGAAGCAGCAGAAAGAGAAATGAAGGAATCATTCCCATTTCCAATTGCACAATAAAGCAATAAGATACCTGGGTATAAACATAACCAAAGAGGTGAAAGGCCCGTACTCTGAAAACCATATGTAAACGGTGATGAAAGAAATTGAAGATGACACAAAGAAATGGAAAAACATTCCATTCTCGTGGGTTGGAAGAACAAATAATGTTTACGTTTATACTACCCAAAGCAATCTACACATTTAATGCAATCCCTATCAAAATACCACCAGAATTTTTCACAGAGCTAGAACAAACCGTCCTAAAATTTGTATGGGACCATAAAAGACCCCAGATAGCCAAAGCAATCTTGAAAAAGAAAAGCAAAGCTGGAGGGGCGCCTGGGGGGCTCAGTCAGTTAAGTGTCCGACTTTGGCTCGGGTCATGACCTCATGGTCTGTGATTTCGAGCCCCGCATTGGTCTCTGTGCTGACAGCTCAGAGCCCGGAGCCTGCTTCAAGTTCTGTGTCTCCCTCTCTGTCTGCCCTCCCCTGCTCATGCTCTGTCTCTCTCTCTCTCTCTCTCTCAAAAATAAATAAACATTAAAAAAAAAAAGAAAAGAAAAGCTGGAGACATCAGAATTCTGGTCTTCAATCTATATTACAAAGCTGTAGTGGTCAAGACAACATGGTACTGGCACCAAAACAGATATATAGATCAATGGAACAGAATAGAAAACCCAGGAATGCATCCACAACTATATGGTCCGCTAATCTTTAACAAAGCCAGAAAGAATATCCAGTGGAAAAAAAAGACAGTCTCTTCAACGAGTGCTGTTGGGAATACTGGACAGCAACATGCCAAAGAATGAAAACGGGCCACTTTCTTACACCATACAAAAAAAAAAATAAATTTGAAATGGATTAAAGACCTAAATGTGAGGCCTGAAACCATCAAAATCCTAGAGGAGAACACAGGTAGTAACCTCTTTGACATCAGCCATAGCAACTTCCTATTAGATATGTCTCCTGAGGCAAGGGAGGCAAAAGCAGGAAACAATCGACAAGACCAAGAAGCAACCTGCGGATGGGAGAAGATCTTTGCAAATGGCATATCCGATGAGGGGTTAGTATCCAAAATCTATAAGTAACTTATAAAACTCAACACCCAAAAAAACCAATGACTCGGTTAAAAAATGGGCAGCAGACCTGAACAGACATGTTTCCAAAGAAGACCTACAGATGGCTAACAGACACCTGAAAGGATGCTCACTCAACATCAGGCAACTCTGGAAAACAGTAGGGAATTTCCTCAAAATGGTAAAAATTCGAACTACCCTATGATCCAGTAATTACGCTACTAGGTATTTACTCAAAGGATACAAAAATACTGATTTGAAGTGCCCCATGCACCCTGATGTTTACAGCAGCGGTATCACCAATGGCCAAATTATGGAAAGAGCCCAAATTTCCATCGACTGATGAATGGATAAAGACGAGGTATATATACTGTAGAATATTACTCAGGTATAAAAAGAATGAAATCTTGCCAGTTGCAACCACGTGGATATAGCTGGAGAGTATTATGCTAAGTAAAATGAGTCAGAGATCTATAAATACCATATGATTTCACTCAGATGTGAAATTTAAGAAACAAAACTGATTAAAATAGGGGAAAAAAGAAAAAAAGTGGGGCAAACCAGAAAACAGACTCCTAACTACAGAGAAAAAACTGAGGGAACTGGAGGGGAGGTCAGTGGGGGGATGGGCTAAATGGGCGATGGGCATTAAGGAGGGCGCTTGTGGGGATGAGCACTGGGCATTGTATGTAAATGATGAATCGCTAAATTCTACACCTTAAACTAAGTTACACTGTATGTTAATTAACTGGAATTTAAACAAAAACTTAAAAGTGAAAAAAAAGAGAACACAGAGTTACTGCATCGATCCAGCAAATATCCAATGGGCCCTATGCATGCTGGGCTTTCCTGGAGCACAATATGTGTATACAGTTGCCCCAAATGCCATTTGATAATGGGCTAGGTAAGCCTGGCTAAGATTACTACATGATTGTGAAAAGCTCAGTCCTAATGGCATTTTACTGAGCAAGGAGGCGTTTTTAGAGCTATGATCGGTGCTTTGAAAAATACTTGTACTTATAATGTTCTGTTCTTAATGGACAGACAAAAACCACTTGGAGAGAAATGAAAAGTTAAATGACTACCATTGTTGAGGAGATCAGTCCACATGTAGGAGAATGGCTACTATCTCAGATTCCTGGGAGATCTTGATATTGGGCTTTGGAAGAAACAAGGACAAGCATTAAGTGCAAGGGGATTTCAGGGAGTTTTTAGGAAGGTAGGGACAGAATCCTCCCTTAAAAGGGTTTCTACCCAAGGGAAGTGCTAAATTAATCATAGTCCAGGTGCTGGTTTAATGAGAGCATTTCCAATTGTCTTGTCTGTTCCACTGTCGCCTTAAGAAAGCGTATCACCGCACTATAGCAGTTTACTGTGAAAAATTTTAAGGGAAGAAATTTGAGAATATGGAAGAGATTATTCCACAAGGCTATGAAATTCTGACTCAAAAATCAAGAAGCATTATAGTCACCTGAAGAATAAGGTTCATCTCTGATCAGACTATATAGAGACACTGAAACATGGACCAAAAACGTGAGCATGATACATGCAAGTCTGGGCTTTTCAAATTTTAGTGGAAATATTGCCTGTCAAAGCCATTAATGCTGTTAGCGTATATATTACTATATATGCCTTTGGCATATATGCGTCAACCCTGAGGTCAAGGAGTCAGAGAAAACAAGTTGGCTTATTTTGAGAGGACTGTAGATAAAGTAGCGTCCTTGGGGGAAAACGGAGTTTCGCTTTAAGGTTAGAGGTAGAGAATATTGAGGAGATTGCTAGCTATGATGTCAGAGTTCTAGAAGGGTAGGGATGTGGATAGATACCTAGCGACAGAAATTCAGAGAAGTGTGAAGACACACGGAGAAGGAAGTAGAGCTCTCTTGGAGCTTGTAATTTGGATGATGACCAAAAACAATGGATAGGTGAGAAATGGGATGAGTTCTAAACTAGGCCAGACCTCAAGAGGTTTGGCCACTAGTAAGAATGATTCAAAGTTTACTACAAAGCCAGAACATGGCTATAGAGTGGGTGTCCGTGAGATACCGGACGCCTGGTGTAAATGAACAGGCATAGCTCCCCATGCCTCCTGCTCTCTCACACAGGACTGTCCAGAGGTTGTGGTTCGGTGGGCTCATTGGTTTGAGTAGCAGTGGTCAAAGGCAGGTTTTGAAGTGCCATCAAAGTGTAATAAGAAATCAGTGCAGTTGACCCTTAAACAACACAGGTTTGAGCTGTGTAGCTGCACTTGTGTGGCATATATATATATATATATACACACACATGTATGTATATACACACACATAATGTATATGTGTGTGTGTGTATATATATGTATGTGTATATATACACATGTACATACATACAGTACTGTAAATGTGTTTTCTCTTCCTTATGATTTTCTTAATAACACTTTCTTTTTTCTAGCTCACTTTAAGAACACAGTGTATACTACATGTAATGTACAAAATGTGTATTAATCGACTATTTCTGTTATTGGTAAGGCTTCCCGTCAATAATAGGCTATTAGTAGTTAATGTTTGGGGAAGCCCAAAGTTATATGTGGATTTTCCATTGTGCAGAGGGTTGGAACTCCTAACCCCTGTGTTGTTCAAGGGTCAACTGTATATTACTTTGAGATGGATTAATGATGTTTTGTCATTTTAACCGCTTCCGCATTTGCTAGAGAACCTGGGTAGATTTATGAGTGGCTTGACAAAATGGGACAGCGATTGTCCAATGACCTTTCAAAATGTATTAGTTGGGTGGTCATTTTATTTGTTATTCTCATCCGGTCGCTTAGTACCTTGGGAAATCAACGTCTATTCCGTGGTCGTAACAACATGGCAGGCTAGACAACGTACAAAAGAAATTCAATTTTGTTGGAACATAATTTATTATTGCTACCTCCTTAATCAGAAAGTTAAGATAGTATTCAATAATTTGATCGATTAACTTTTTCTTTATGCCCATGCAAACAAATTGTCCTGCGTGTCTCCAAACAGAGATATCTAGTATCAGTCTTCAAGCCTTCCTTACTTTGATACCAATTTTGGGGCTTGAGATAAAATGTGAGTGTTGTTTATGTGATAATTATTTTGTATGTAATAAATTATGCTCATATTTTTCTACGTGATTATTGCCATTACTCTAAAGTTTCAAGTCTTTTGTTGCTTTACGGCTTCATATTTTAATTCTTCAATAAATCTGGAATTCGTTCTATAATATGAATATAGTATGAAGGGAGATCCCGATTTTATATTTTTATTAACATGTTGACAATTTGTCTTCAGCAACGTTCATGGAATCTAGCTTTTTCTACGTTGATCACTGATGGTCTTTTAAATCATCTGCCAATTCCTGGGCTCTGTGTCTCAGGTATCTGTTCATTATCATTTATTTTCCATCTCTTCTTAGGCTAGTCCCGCTTTTAACTACTCTATCTTTATGTTATTATCTCAGGTAGGGTTAACGCCCCGTTCTTACTCTCCTCTGTGAAATTCTTTTAGATTTTCTTACAGTTGAATTTAGAATAGTCTTGACAGATTTAAAGAAAAAAATCCTGCTCAAGTTGTCTCTGTAATTGTACTAAATGCATGTCGTAGCTTAATATTACTTGGCATTCTTACGGTATTCAGTTTTCTTTTCAGAAAGCATGAATTCTTCATGTTTTCGAGTCTTCTTTTATGTCTATGGATACCATGTTGTACTTTTTGTCATGATGTGCCCCACTTCCCAGACTTATGTTAAGGAATGTTTTGTTGTCGTTATTTCTGCTGGGTCGGGCTGTTGTCGTTATTTTATTTGTTCTCCCAAAGGCTGCAGACTTAAAGATACTGAAGGATATATTATCTCTTTCTGTGTCTACTAGAGGTCTCCAGGAAGAATCAAACAAAGCATTTGTGCATACATTAGAACGCTATATTGCTGAATGTATTTCAGCAGTTCATTGGTTTTCTGAGGAACTATTTTCCATTCTCTCTGCAGCAGTGATTTGACTTTTCAAAATACAAATATACTGTGAAGTTAACAGGACCATGAAAAAAATCTTAAAGGAGAACAGAACATTTCTCTGACGTTAACAGACTTAGTGTAACTTCTTGATGTGACAGTAATCTATCTTTGCTGGGAGAAATGCAAACACACTGTTATTCATTCTTTCGACAAACTTGGAGAGAGTGCCTTCTGCTAGACACCTGCTACTTCCAGAGTGAGGTACTGGGGACAAAAAGGAAGCATCATGCAAATTTGAGTAAAGCGTAGTTGCCAGACTTGTAAAGGTCAGAGTCTAGTGGAGGTGACAGGCACACAAGTGATGCAGTTTGTGATACAGTTTGTGGTGTTTTTCATAGAGGTGAGACAGAGTGCTCTAGGGTTGTAATAAAGGGACGTACTCATTTTGCATAGAGGAAAATCTCCTGTGATGTGACGTTGGAGCTAGGTTTTTAAGGTTGAGTAGAAATTTAACTGGCTGAACCCAACACGAGTGAGATTTAAAAGTTGAGGGCTTCGGTGTATTCATTTGATCAACCAATATGTACTGAGTACTTACTATGTGTGCCAGGCACTGTTCTAGGCACTGGAGACACAGCAGTGCAAAAGACTGATAAAATCCAAGCCCTCATGAAGCTCATATCCTGGTAAGGGTGACTTCCATTAAACAGTTATACGTAACATAATTTTACGTAGTATATATTCTATAAAGAAGAGAGAGTAGAAGGAGAACACTGGAGTGGGCATGTGCATAGATTATTATTTTAGACAGAATGGTCATTCAAGGAAAGGAATAGAGTAAAGGAACAATGCAGGCAAAGATGGGGGGGGAGAACATTAGTGAGCAGAAGGAAATCAAGTGAAAGGCTACTATAGGAACAAGCTTGGGGGCATATTCAGAGAAGAGTGAACAGATCGATGTAGCATTTAGATACATAGTACAAGCACCGAGGTAGATTGGAGACAGAATAAGAAGGGTCCCGTATGCCATACCAAAGTGGTTTAATTTTGTCTCCTTTTTTCCTGCTTTATTGAGAAATAACTGACATCTAACGTTGTGTCAATTTAAGGTAGGCTGCATGTTGGTTTGATACATTTATATGTTGCAAAAGAATTACTGACGTTGCATTAGCTAATACCTGCATCATGACATCTAATTGCCATTGCTTTTAGGTGGGGAGAACATTTAAGATCTATTCACTCAAGGGTGCTTGGGTGGCTCAGTTGGTTAAGCATCTGACTCTTGGTTTCAGCTCAGGTCATGACCTCACGGTTCGTGAGTTCCAGCCCTGCATCCGGCTCTGCACTGTCAGCAAGGAGCCTGTGTGGGATATTCTCTCTCTCTCTCTCTCTCTCTCTCTCCACCCCCCTCACTCCCTCCCTCACTCATTCTCTCTCTCTCTCAAAATAAATAAACTTAAAAAAAAACATCTATTCGCTTAGCAATTTTCAATTATGTAATACAGTATTGACTATAATTGCTATGATCCCATTAGATCCTGAGAACTTACTCATTTTATAACTGGAAGTTTGGATCTTTGACCTATATCTCCCTTTTTTCCCTACCCTTCATGGTAACTACCATTCTAGCCTGTTTCTATGAGTTTGGCTCTTTCAGCTTCCGCATATAAGTGATATCATATGGTATTTGTCTTTCTCTGTCTGACTTATTTCACTTAGCGTAATGCCCTCCATGTCATAAGGTCCATCCACATCACAAATTGCAGAATGTTCTTTCTCATGGTTGAATACACATATATCACATTTTCTTTATCCATTCATCCATCGATGGACACTTTTTCCCATGTCTTGGCTATTGTGAATAATGCTGAAATGGGTGTAGAGATATCTCTTTGAGGTCTCATTTTCGTTTTGTTTGAATATATACCCAGAAGTGGGATTGCTTGCTAATATAGCATTTCTATTTTTAAAGGTTATTTATTTATTTTGAGACAGAGAGCACATGTGCATGTGTGTGTGAACAGGGGAGGGGCAGAGAGAGAGAGGGAGAGAGAGAACCCAAGCAAGCCCCACACTGTCAGTGCTGAGGCCGACGTGGGGCTCAATCCCACAAACCGTGAGATCATGGCCCGAGCCGAAATCAAGAGTCAGACGCTTCACTGACTGAGCCACCAAGGCACCCCTTGGTGCCTGTTTTTAATCGATCGAGGAACCTCCATATTGTGTTTCATAGTGGCTGCACCAATTTACATTTCCATCGACAGTACACAAGCATTCCCCTTTCTTCACATCCTTACCAACACTTGTTATTTCTTGTCTTTTCGATCAGAGCCATTCTACCAGGTGTGAGGTGATATGTCTTTGTGGTTTTTCCTGATAATTAGTGAGGATTCATGATGTTGATCATCTTGGCATTAATTTTATTCTTTAAGTAATGGGAACCGTCACTTGTTTTAAAGGGAAGTTGATTGGAATGATTGTTGGTCATTTGGAAGACGGTTGAGAACAAGAAAAAATTAGAGGCAACATGGCAACTTAGGAAGAGTACATAATATCGGCAAGGATGTTCTTGGCCTAAATAAAGACAGTGGCTGCAGTATGAGAGAAGAAGGGGTGGATTTGAGATGTGCAGAAAAACTTGACAAGAATGTAGGCATCATGAGGGAAGGGATTTTTGGTCATTGCAACATCCCCAAGCATCCAGAACACTAACTTCACATGATAGATCCTCACTAACTATCTGTTGGATGAATGGGGAATTTGGCGGCTGACTAGGTGTTTTGGAGGGAAATGAATGAAAAGTATCTTTGAGGGAGTGATAGAAGATGATGCTCAGCTTTTTCTAGATGAGTGATGAAGTGTAGAGTGATGCCATCAGGTAGGGTAGGCAAATCTGACAATAAGATGGACTGGCAGTGGGAAGGGGGTAAGGAGGGAGAACCGTGCCTAATATGTTTGGGGGTGAAACTGGTTGGGATGGTTTCCCACAGGCCGTGTATATTCCGTGATTAAACTGTGCATCTCTAGAACGCCTGGCTGCAAGAGTTTTTTTCAGCATGGGCAATTTTACCTGGACCATCCTATGGTTTGCTGCGCGTCTTCTAGGGGAGGAGTGCAAAGAAACAGAGTGATGGACGCAAGTGGCCACCTAAGCGGATGGAAACTCCTTCCACTCTTTGGTAATGGTTAGGGGAGGTTGAGAAAGAGAAACAGGTGACTCTAAAATTTTGCCTTTTATACACTATTATTGCAAAATGCTATCTTGAGCTATCCGACGGGAGTCCCCATTGATTTAGGCCAGGCTCCAGTCCCAAGAAGGACTCAACAGCCACTTACATGTCGGAGTAAATGCCAGGAGGACTGACTGCTTGTACCACCCATTAATCCCCTCACTAAGTACCTCCACTTGATATTGGATTTACTGGGAGGAAATGTGTTTTCTGTGCTGAGTTCAGAGAATAATCTAGCACTTTCCAGTGAGGGTTAACAGTTCCTCCTAAAGACAAACTAAAATGTGAAAGGGAGAACACTGGAAAGAGATTAGATCTTTATAACTAGCCTTACCTCTCCAGCTTCCATCTCAATCAGGCACTCCGTGCGTTGGCTCCGTTGGGGGAAATCTCTTATTTTTTTAATTTCTATTTCTATTTGTTTACGTTAGATAGCATTTACTGTCAAAGTGGTTAATCTTTTAGAATTGCGGTTTTTAGAGCTGATCGCGATAAGAAATAAAAGTTTTGCCAAAGAGAATTCTCGCTTTTTAAAGTATATGACTGTTCGCACTTTGATCTTCGCAGATATGACTATATGGCAGCCCACGGAGGCAGAGTGCTGGGTCAAGTGGTACGCCAGGAGGCAGGAGTGTCAGTAGAGAAGGTAAACGGCCTAGAGCCGAGGCAGGACGATGTCGCTGTGTTTCCTCTGCAGCTTACCAGACCCACCAGTCAGGCACTTGCCTCTTATCAGAACTACGAGAATACAGCACCCCCTCAAGCTTCTCTTGAGTTTAAAGGACTGGAAGAGCTTATCAAAACTCCCCCAAACGATTCACCCACTGGAGAATACAGGTGCAACTTTCTGTGGTCAAATGTGGGTGACGACAGCTATCGAGACCAGAGCCGACAAAGGAGCTCAATCTACAGCCCCTCTCTGCTCAGTTGCCCGGACTCGACGGAAGATAAGAGGGTGGCATGTGACACAACCGACTATTATCAGACGACACAAGCAACAAGGCCCCAAGCGGAGGAGGGATCCTCCAACAAGTGGAAAGACAACAGAAAACTACAGAGAGAGAAAAGAGCGCCGATTCGGAGAGCACCACGCGTCGTTCCAGATCCAGTGCCTGAGAGAAAAAGAACAGCTCCCATTAACCCTGCATATACGATTCGAAAGTCAAGAGTCGTCAACAGAGTCCACATGAGGCCATGTAGGGATAGGGTGATTCACTTACTGGCCCTGAAGGCCTACAAGAAATCTGAACTGCTTCTTCGGCTTCAGAAAGACGGCATCACCAAAGATGACGAGAACACCCTCGGGGAAATTCTGCAGCAGGTAGCCAATTTGAATACTCAGAATTTTTCATATACCTTAAAGGATTACGTTTTTAAAGAGGTCCACAAAGACTGGCCTGGGTATAGTGAACTAGACAGGCAGTCGTTGGAGTTGGTGCTCTCCAGAAAAGCAGACATAGTTCAGCATGCTTCTGGCACCAATCACGGAGCATCTTCTGGAGGTTCCGCTACAGCTCAAACATCGGAGGACGAGTTTTCCAACTTAGCTCATATTAACTTATCAAGGAAAAAGGTTCGAATATCTCACCTGACGACTGCAACACGGTCACTCTCGAGTAGTCATTCCCTTAACACCAGGGCAGAGCCTCCCGTAGGCCTCTCGCAACCTTCTGGAGCTACTGCCAACGTTCTCCCTCCTCCACCGCCCCCCACCCACCTTCCCCTTCCAAATCCTCCTCAGCCTGCATGTGCCAGCAGCAATTCTAGTAGCTTTTCAGGAGGACCTGGCACTCAAGACCCAGGCGTTGACAGTTTTAGTCGAAATAGGAAAACCTTTCTGAGGCAGCAGGGAAGACATGCTACCCTGGAAACATTGCCCCCAACCTCTGTCCAAAGAAAGTATCTAAAGCTTAAGAAGGAAATGCACGTGATGTCCTACAAGAAGTCCAAATATAAATTTAGAGAACACAAAGCAGAGAAGCAAGAGCACGATACGGAGACGATGGAGGAACAGAAGACAGATCTGGACCGACGAGGGGAAAGTGCGCAGCCAAGCCCTAGTGACGAAGCTGAAGAAGTTTGCGCTGCTTCCGGTGAAACTTGGTCAGCATCTGGATGCCCCGATTATTTGGCTCACTACGTCACCGTAGTGTCTTTGGAGCAGCGGCAGCACTATGCGCAGGAATTTAGAGCGGAATATGATGAATATCAGGCCTTGCATACCAAGATACTAAGTCTATCTCAAATATTTACTAAGCTGGATTTCCAAAGGAAGCACCTCTCTCCAGACTCAAAAGAATATCAGGAAATTAGTAAGAAAATCTCTCTGGAATATGAAAAGATGAAACGGATTAATCCCAATTATGGTGGAGAAAAACAAAGATGCCAGTACCTTTATAACAAGCTGGCTCACATTAAAAGATTAATAAAAGATTACGACCAGCGGCAAGTGCTAGGATCAGAATAAATAAACACAAGCCGATTTGTTGAAAATACTGAATTACTTGCTCTAGGATTCTAAAGGGATGAAACCACTCTGTCGAAACATTCAGGCGTACCACTTTAATTTTTTCTTTCTTTTTATGTTTCTCTTTATTTTAATGTTCATTTTTGATGTTTATGTTCATTTGGTTTTATGTTGCTTTATGTTTGTGTATTTTTTAATGTTATGTTATTTTTCTTTTTCGTTTCTTTTTCCTTTGCTTTTCTGTACCCCTGAAGCTGTCTCATATGATCATTTTTACACCTAAAACTTGTGTTGTCACTCCCTTAAAAAAAACATACCAAGGATTCAGTATCTTTGAGTCACATTAAAAAAAATAAAAGCCTCTAATGAGTAATATGAAGTCATAGCGTCTTTTTCTCTGACCTTTAATGCAAAAGCATCCTTAAAACATAGAAGTTTAGAAATTTGCACAGAATACCATGATTCTTCGAACAGTACCCATTTTCATTTCATTAAGTTTCTTCGTTGACCTTGCTTGACACTGTTCCTTGCATTTATGTTAGGGAACACGTTACGTGCTCAAACATGCAAAGACTTTGAGCTAACAATTCAAATTGTGTCGTCTTTTCAAAGCGCTATCATTTGCAATAGGAAACATCGTTTCCCAGGCTAAGTTTTTAAATGTCTTCAAAGATTTGAGTCCTGTCCTCACTAGATATTTGTGTCCAACATCCCAAAGACCACTGGTACATACCAAAGAATAGGTTATGTATGATACGAAGCCTCGTGATAAAATGAAAACTTAGAAACTTACCCACCAACTTAGGAATTAGAACATTCCCATTGCTACCGTAGCTACCTTTGTTTTCCTGTCATCTACCCTGCGTCCCTGCGTCCCCCAAGAACTGGCAAACACTTCCTCAAATTTACTTTTACCTTTCCCTTGCTTTTTAAAAATACTTCCACTATATTTATAAGCATCCCTAAACAGTATATTGTTCGGTTTTTTTATCTTTGTGAAAATGATGTCATACTGCCTGTAGTCGTCACCTTAGATCTTTCAGTCATTCTTAGGTTTCTGGGATTTCTTTATGCTGATGTAGAAAGCTGTAGCTTATTCATTTTCTCACTTCTCTGTTGAGTCATCATGTGACCTCAGCATAATTTAGTTATCCGTTCTCTTGTGATGAGAGATTGGGTTGCTTCCCAGCTTTTGTTACTACCCACAATGTTGCTGTGAACATTTTTTTCCCACATTTATCCCTTTCTGTCATTTGTGCTCTTATGGTCGTGTCTTTTTATTCTCTACATATTTTATTTTTAAAGTATTTATTTATTTTGAGAGAGAGAGAGAGAGAATGAGTGGGAGAAGGGCAGAGAGAGAGGGAGAGAGAGAGAATCTCAAGCAGGTTCTGTGCTGTCAGCGCAGAGCCCGACGTGGGGCTCGATCTCACAAACTGCGAGATCATGGCCCGAGCCAAAATCAGGAGTTGGATGCTTAACTGACTGAGCCACCCAGGTGCCCTGTATTCTCCTCTCTCTATTTTAAACCCCACAGGAATTTATTATTGCTTCTGTACGGTCAATATTTATTTAGATGCATATGCATTTTCCATTGCTTTTCAGGCTTTCCTCCATTTTCTTATTTATGACTGAGATGATTTTCTTTTTTCATAAAAAGCTCTCTTTGTCCTTTAACAGAGGCTCTGCTGGAAGCGAATCCTCTCAGTTTGGTGCGCATGCCCTGCCAGTCGATCTTTACGTTTGAAGGACGGGTTAACTAGATACAGAATTCTAAGTCGGTGGTTGCTTTTGTTGGCAGCATAAAACTAGAATTCCATTTCTGTTTGGTTTCATTCATGTGGAGGGACTTAGCTGTCAATCTCATTGTTCCTCCACTGATGGTCCTGTGTCTTTTTCCTACATGTGTTTTCGGCTTTCCTTCCTGTCTTTGGTTCTCAGTAGTGTCATTGAGATGTATCTAGTCGTGATCTTTGTTATTCATCCTGCTTGGGGTTCAGAGTGCTTCTTGAAACTGGTTTGATGCAGTACATTAGGCTTGGAAAGTTCTCTACTAATATTTCTGTAAATATTGCTTCTCCCCCATTCTTTCTCATTTTCTTTTCATGTTCCTTATGTCTCTTCTGGTCACTTCTGTAATCCTTATCTTTTCTCTTCATGTTTCCATCTGTATATTTTCTCTGGACCTAACTTCTAGCTCTCTTATCTTTCTTATCTGTAACGGGCCCCATGCTTTGTCAGAAAAAGTTTTTGTCTTTATACAAGTATCGTGCTAATTCAGACTGGAGGTATATCGACTTAAAATGGGGAGTGGAAGGGCTGAAATAAAAGTACAGTCAGAAAATATGTATAAATAATTCCACAGAAAAGAAAGAGTATTTAAAATCCCTGGCTGCTTTATTAATTTTATCGCCGTGATGCTCATAAATGCTATGTTTCGAAATAGAAAATATACTACCTACCTACCTCCCTACATGTGTACCACATAGGTAGCTTGATGTATAATGGACACTTACTAAAAGGCAATTGCAATAATCGCTATGGTGCTGTTGCTGCATAATGCTGCCACAAACTTAGCAACTCAAAATGACGAGCATTTACTTCCCGTCTCACAGTTTCTGTGGGTCATAAGCCCTGGCACAATTTAGCTGGGGGTTCCTCTGCTTCGGGATTTCACATGAGGCTGCACTGGAGATGATGGGCCTGGACTGGGGTGTCATCTGAGGCTCAAATGGGGAAGGGTCCACTTCTAATATCAATTCTGGGGTTATTGGCAAGATTTAATCAATTCCTTTCGGGCTTGGGACTTCAGTCTCGGTGGCTTCCACGATGGTAGCTGGAGAGGGGCTTTAGTTCCTTGCCATGGGAGCAGCTCACAACTTTGTAGTGGGCTTTACTAAAGGGTCTACTAGCGAGATGGACGTTATAATCTTTTTTTTTTCAAAAATTTTCTAATGTTTATTTTTGAAAGGGAGAGAGAGAGCAGGGGAGGGGCAGAGAGAGAGGGAGACACAGAATCTGAAGCGGGCTCCAGGCTCCGAGCTGTGAGCGCAGAGCCTGACGAGGGGCTCGAACTCTGAATGGCGAGATCACGACCTGAGCCGAAGTCGAACACCCAACCGACTGAGCCACCCAGGAGCCCCTGGAAGTTATAATCTTATGCAACATAACCGTGGAAGTGACATTCTATCACCTTTGCCATACTCTATCGCTTAAAAGCAAGCCTTATTTAACCACGTTGGTTAAAAGCACATCCACACTCAAAGGGAGAAGATTACATAAGGACACGACTATCAGAAGGTGGGATCACCGGGGGCTATCGTCGAGTCTGTCTGCCGCAACTATCCTCACCTTTGAAAAACTTGGAAAGAATTCTTTTCATATAACCATTTTCACAATCACCTCTTTAAACCAGTTTATTACATCATTCCTCATGTTACTTCAGGAACAAAAAAAAAGACATTTATTTTCTTATGAAACACCCGTAAGACAACACTTGCTCAATTTGTACACTCAGAAGGTCAAATGAGGTGTCAAAAAGTCATATCCCAGGAGACGGTCTTTGAAAAAGTGAACATTTTGATTCAATGTTCTTGGCATCGGTACCTATCAATATCATTACATTGTTAGCGTGGGATTGATCAAAGCTCTCCCTCACTTTTCGAATGAAAAGTACATTTTCATTTACTGACTGATTCCATTAAAATAGCTTTCTGAATAATCTTTACACATCGAAGGTTATGAATGCCTCTACTACATATTCATTTGCTAGCATTTTTATTTATATTCCCTAGGAGTGACCTTCCAAATTAGCTAGCATGCTTAATAGTACCTCTGTGCTAGTTCTCAAAGGGCAAGGTGGCTTGTCTCATTTGACAAGCCGTAGGCTTTGACCTTCTTTTTCCATGATGGGATTTTCGCCTGATGTCCTTCAGGCTTTTCACGTTCAGCTCAGAAAGCTGTACCCAAGAGTGTCCAACCTCTGCAATCTCTCATTACTCCTCTCATGCCCTCGCTGCTCTGCTTGAGGGTTTCCTCATGGAGAAATCGGCCTGACCCTAGAGGGGCCTGTCTTTCTGTACTGGGTTTCAGGGGCTATGACTTGTCGGGAAATTCCTCCCGGAAGGGACTATTTGAAGCCGTCAGTGTTGCGCAACACTAAAAGTTCCATTAGCTCAAAGACTGGGAGGCCGACCCCTGCCCGGAAGGGTGGGTCTAGCCTGAAATTTGGAACAGATTCAGGTATAGGGTCTTCACATCCAGCCAAAGTGTTCTATGGCAGCTGGGAGGAAAATCGTGTCGAAATGTACCGAGTGCCAAGCACAAGACTGGGTGCTTGAGAAACTGGTTGCTAATCCAGTTCCTGCCTTCGGGCAGATTTCATAGAGTACGTAAGAGATAAGTATACTGCTATGACAAGGGGGAAGCTGAGGGAGCCGGGGAACAAAGGTGGGGAACACGAATCCTAAGAGCGGCCTATCATGGAGCGTATTCTAGGCACGACACTCGGTTCCTTATCATAATTTTCTGACTTCATTCTCACCCCGGTGCTGTGAGATAAGTATTCGTATGTCAGTTCACAGGGGAGAAAATTATGGCTGGCAGTGTTTTGATCAAAGTTGTGGGACTAGGTAATGAGACTTGAGATTTAAACCCGTTTCTGTCTAATTGAAAACTGCGACATGAGGAAGTTCAAGCAGGCCTGCTGCTGACAGAGATTCAAATGAGTAGATTATGAAAACGCTCACCAAGACTCATTGCCTTCTGTAGCATGGTGGCAGGAGACTAGGTTCCGAATTGTGACTCAGCCACTCTCTGTATAACTTTGGAGAAATGATACGGTAGCTCTGGAGATTGGTTTTCCTATCTGTATGTTGGTAATCATAATACTCACAGGATTACCTAGTGCAAGGTAAGCACCCAATAAAAGAACTGATCTTGTTATGGTTACTTTCCCCTGTTAGACGTGGGCATGTGTGTATCACAAATCAGAGGGCAGGGGGATTAGCTTCAAAGTTAACAGCAGAACTAGGAATATTCACTATGGCTTGGGATCCATAGAGAAACACTTGAGTCAGACACATGGAAAAGATATCAAATGGATTGTGTGATGAATTCCGGTGCATGAATTCTCTGAAGTCAATATAAATTTGTGGAGGGAAGCTTCCCCTAGGCTCTACAGATAAAATAAGAAAAACAGGCCTAGTTCATGACCAAAACCTAAGCAACACATAGCAGCCAGTCATTTTCTTACAGCGTCCCATCGCCTCTTAGAAGCAGTATCATAAAGCCGACAGTCCACTTGATTGGTGACTCAGGAGACCAGCCTTCTATTTTCCTTTGCTGAGTTTTCTCATGTGAGTCATTTGCCGGGGCTATGTTGATCTGACGGTGTAGCGATGACCACATTAGATAGCAGAGCCACTAAACACGCATGATCCGTGTGGGATGGAATGACAGACACGCCGTTAAGAGTAGTGGTAGTTGAAGCTATGGGGCGAGAGTGTAATCGCTAGGGACGACAATATAGAGAAAAGAGTCAATGACTTGTCCTGTCCTGGGAAAATGCAGAACTATGGGGACCCTGCACAACTCTATTAGGATCCGTGATACTTCCCCAGCACAAATCAAAAGTATACATTGATTCCAGTTCCAGAAATTTTCAATATGTTTACTTCATTTAGAAAGGTATGGAATATCTGAATCCCACGTGAAATTTTCAGCAACATAGTCGCTGACAAATGATTATTCTTAGGCGGATTAGATCTTTATGTAGTATGAATCTAGAATGTTTTGTGATATTATCACCTCCATCTGAAGGAAATAAACACATGGGATGTTGATCTGTTCATTTGTCTCTGGAAGATTAGGAAGCATTTCTCAGAGTAGATTTTGATGGCCAAACTGAAGTTTATTTGACGTTCAGAATGTATGTGCTGGTTTTATGTTCCATAATGATAATCAACTTCAGTGAATGATGAATCTGCTGTGTTTATCTTTTAGGTTTCATTAAACTTCCATTTAATTCTTTTGATTAAGGAATCGTTAATCGATTTTGGCATGATTATCTCTACAGTGTTTCCTGTCACCGACACAGATTGTTTTTGTGGTTGTGGCTGGTGTGACATAGTTGGGGTGAAGTAATGTTGTAGAAGCCCTGAGGCCTGGGGACAGACCCAAAAAGTATTGTTGACTAATTCACAGGAAACAATTGTGAGATATTAGCAGATGTACACCTTTATGCTCTGTGGGTCGCTAGTCACATATTTGCTATTTTCATTTCAACTCCTTGCCCCTTAAATTGAGATGCTTACAACGTTTGGCCGAACGCATTGCTGCTCCTATGCCTTGCAAGCCTTTAAAGCATTTGAGCAATATGCCTCCCCTTTTTAGTCTAAGTCCGTGCTTCCTGTGCAAAAAAACCCCAGAATTTTGAAGTTAGTTAATTACTTCTTAATTGGGAGTAACCTTTGACATTGGAGTGATCTTTGACATTAACACAGTGAAGTTTCTCCTATTTTCTCTTCAGGCAAACGTGTCTTTCCCAGGTATAACCGAGGCTTAGAATAACTTCTCTCTGTTAGTCCGACAAGCTGTCCCTTCAGTGGACTACCTGTCCTCCTTTCAAGATGAGATACCGAAACTAGACTTAAAATCACCCTTCTCAGATGCATGACCTTGTCTGCCATTTGTCTAACTAGGTGCCTACTTGATACGAAATTGGCTTTCCTCACTCATTAAAGGTGTTGAAACTTACAAGCAGGTTTCTGCCTTTTCTTTTCACAACGTCTCAAATTAACTTCCACTAAAACAAAACGGAAGAGAAGCAGGGATGGTTTTCACATTGAAATGAAATATCTGACGCAGCTAGCTCAGGAACACTCAGTTTTGCGAAGCGTAACTCAACTCCAATATAGAGATGATAATTGCTAATCTGTGCTTCCCGTGAAGCCATCAGAGCGAGTTGGGTACCTGGTTATGGTAGACTTCGAACACCTTTTCCCCCGTTTCTCACAACAGCAGCATATATATAAACGGTGTAAACATGTTGAACAGCTAAGCATTGTAAATCGCTTCTTTACCAAGCTTCTGATAGTATAGTGTGAAGAGCCAGTGTATCTGGGATTATTCTTCTTGAAGTACTTTTTAAAATGACCACAATTCCCAGGTTAATGGGAATTCCTTAATAAGAGATTAATCAGGTCAGCACTAGAATAATAAAATATGCTGCACAACGCTATTATTTTCCTTAAGAGACCTCCAGGGGGCATGAAACTTTCGATATTGATCTGTAAAGCTGAAAAGGTAGACCTATGCAATCAATTATTTAATGATAACGGCGGCTTGGAATTTATGGAGAAATACTTGAGTTAGCAACACAGAAGAAAATCAAATGGACTGATTGATGAACTCAAGTGCCTGAGGATTCTGAAGGCAACCCAAAAATGAGGAGAAAAATGTCACCCTCCGTCTACAGATAAAAGAATGAAAGCAGGTTTTGTTGTAGTTTGTGACCAGAACTTCAGCAAATATTTCCAGTCAGGCGTTGCTTACAATGTCACACTGTCTCTTGGAAGCCGTGTGTTGAGGTTGACAATCCAGATGACCGGGGAAGCCCAGAGACCAACACTCCATACCTTTGCCAGATTTTCTCAAGCAAGTCACTTACCCTGTCTTTGCCTCAGATTCTTCTGAAATGGGTGTGAAAGTGAACGCTTTTTCTAAATTGTTTTGAACGGTACGGAATGACTTTGTAATCCTCCATGAGTGCAGTTTATTATTTTGAGCTTATCGGTGGATACTCTTTGAGACGTGATTAAAATATTTTACAGATGAGGGACGACTGAGTGGCTCAGTTGGTTAAGCGTCTGACTTCAGCTCAGGTCATGATCTCAGTTTGTGAGTTTCAGCCCTGCATCGGGCTCTCCGCTCTTGGTGCAGAGCCCTCCTCGGATCCCCTGTCTCCCTCTCTCTCTGCCCCTCCCCCGCTTGTGCACGCTCTCTCTCTCTCTCTCTCTCTCTCTCAAAAACATTAAAAAAAATAAAAAAAATAAAGTCTCATTAAAAAATATTTTACAGATGAGAAAACAACACCCAAAGAAGTAAAGCGATTTACTTAATTTAGAATTTGTTTCAGTCTTGGCACTATTGACATTTTGAGCTGGTAATTCCTTGTCATGGGGGTGGAGGTGTCCTGCACGTGGTGGAATGTTAAGCAGCGTCTCTGGCCTCTATTCGTTCAATCCCAGTAACAAATCCCTAGTCGTAACTGTGAAAAATGTCTCCAGACATTGCCAAATGTTCCCTTGGGGGGAAAGATGGGCCCGGATTCAGAACCACGGGCCTAAATAACACAGAAAAATAGTGGCATGAGTTAGAAATGAAGTCCGAGCCTCCTGCCCCCTACTCTGGTGTTGTTATTATACACTGCCTTACGCATGAATTGGTACTTTGAGTGAGGGTGGATATCAGGTTAGTTTCCCTTACCTTGCCAAGCCATAACCTTCTCTGGAGTTTGTTACACTGCATTCCTGTGTTATATTGTCCCACATTAGCATAACGAAAACGTGTGAATAGCAAAAGGCCAAGTCGACGTAGGTGAGTGATGTATTGCAAAAAGTCTTGATTATGCACGATACTAAAGCACAGTGTGTATATCTCACTGGTGACGAATATATTCATCATATGTCTGACGAAATTAGGCATTACGGCAAACACTCATTTCAGTATGCAGGAGGCAAATTCAATAACCACTTCACGAATACCTTCAAGTGATAAATTTCATTTCTGTTAATAGTTCAATAACCTCACAAAACACACAAATATTCTAATGACGGCAAAACAAGTTTGACGGGGGACGCGTGCATCCAGGGGATGAGACTATGACAATGTATAGGACAATTTTAAGTGGGGTGGCCAGGGCCAACTTTACTGAGGAACTGGCATTTGAACAAGACTTAAAGGAGGCAAGAGGGTATGTCATGCAGATAGGTGGAGAAGTGGCATCCCCAGGCATAGGGCAAAGGCAATAGTCACAAAAGAGAAGTTTCTGAAACGTTTGCATAACATCAGGGACACCACTGTTTCTGAAACACAGTAAGGAGTTGAGTTGTGGAAGAGATAACAAATCTAGATTTTGGAAGGCCTTATAGACATGGTAAGGGCTTTGTTTTTTCTGAGTGAGATGAAGGGACACTGGAAGGGTTTATGTGGAGGAATGTTAGGATCTTCTTAGTTTTAGAAAGAGTACTCTGGCTGCTGTGTTTAGGATATACCATAAGGAGCAAGAATCAAAAGAGGGATAGTCTTTAGGATGCTACTAGAATAATTAAGATGAAAAATAGTGGCAGCTCGGTTTAGTATAGAATCTGTGGAAGAAGTGCAGGAAATGATTAAATTATGGATATTCTGAAGGTATACGAAATATGTTTTGCCTAATCGACTGGATGTGGGATGTGAGACAGTTCATGACAGCTCCGAGTTTGGGGCCCGAGAAATGTGAAAGATGGTGCTGTCATGGGGAAACGTGTGTGAACAACAGACCTGGGGGGAAGATAAAGACCGGGTCTGCTAGCGAGATGGAAGTCCTAATCTTGTGTAACAACATAACGATGGAAGCGACAGCCTATCACCTTTCCCATGCTCTTACTGGCTGAAAGCAAGCCACAAATTCCACCCACACTCAAAGGGAGAAGATGACCTAAGGACATGAATGTCAAGAGGCGGGATCACTGGGGGCCTTCTTAGAGTCTGTCTGCCACCACTATCGCCCCCTTAAAAAAACCAGGAATGATTGTTTTCAGATAACTATAAAAGGAATGCTACAATATCATGGTGTCATGGGAGCAAAGCGAAGACACGGCGAAAGCAGAGTGGACCAACTGGTGTAACGTTAGGGTTGATGTTCTGATTGGAGTGGATCCAGCAAAATACGGGAGGAGAGGAATTGGAGGTCTCAAGTGTAGGCAAGCCATCTGAAGAACTTCGGGGTTAAGAGGAACGGAGAAGAAAGGCTGTAGGTACAAGTAGATGTAGGGTTGAAGCGTTTTTAAGATGATAGGGGAAATTGTAGCATGTTTGTGTGCTGACGGGAAAAATCCAGCAGAGAAGGAAATCAAAACGATTCCGGAAAGAGGAGACAATTGAAAGAGCGATGTTATTTTCTAAGTTAGGGTCTCGGGTAAAAGGCGAGCAGTTGAGTAGGGAGGAGTACGGACAATGTGTCAATGTTGACAGGAAGAAAGGCATAGCATATGTGTTTATTTACAGGAAGGTATATAATAAGTATTGTTATAGCTTGCAAGGTTCTTTTCTGAGCTTTCTTTATCTGTCTCTCTCTCTCCCCTCTTTTTTTTTTTTTTTCAAGCACCATCATCAGCTGGGAGTAAGGGTTGAGAAGAAAGTGTTGGATACCTGACTTGGAAGGATAAAGGAGAAAATAGGTTTCTATGACAGTGAGGGAAGGAGTGAAATAGAAATTTATTACAATTGCTTCACAGCATTAACGGTCTTACCTAACTTCAAGAGGTATAGAGTGGAAATTTTTCTGGGTTGCCAGATGTAGAGGGAAAGTATATTAATGTCTATCATATTGATGGACTGTGGAATTTAAGCTAGGTGGAAATGAGTGAAAAGTTACTAAGGGCAATGAGTCTCGGTGGGGAGAAGATAATTGGAGTCGGGGTGCTGGAAGAAAAGAGCTGCAAATATAGAACACAGTAGACAGAATGAGATGTTCGAAACTGAAATCGTGGAGTGGTTACCTCTTTGATTATGATGCGGTCTCGTGTATACCCATGGGAGTAGGGAGGTGAGATAAGGTGCAAAACAAGAACGTTCAGGAAGAGGAAGTCCAATGAAACTGCAGGGTGCTTGAAGCATCATCCATGTGGATGGCGAAAATACCAAGAATTACGGATGGGGTAGTATTTGAGACCGGCAGTGAGCCAAGAGACAATATCTCCAGGAAAGGATTGGTTTAGGAGAATATAATTCAAACAGCTGATGGTTTGGGGGCGGGGGTGGGGGCTTGGCCATTTTCGAGTTCATTACAGAGACAGGATGTTGACTGTTAACCTGATATCATCTTCTTCCTCTAAATATCCGAAGCCACTATAGCTAATGTTAATCTCGTACCGAATGGAAACATGTGTTCAGATAATCAATTAATTGGTTCGTAGTCATCTGTGACCGACCTGGAAGTGAATCATTAAGTGTGGAGATTTTCCTCAAAGCGGAAATATACAACTGAAAACTGGGAATCGTCATGTCATGAAGAGCTTGAAGATCCAGGAGAAAGTGACCCAATCAAGAGCATCGTGTCAATAAGCTGCAGAACCCACAAGAGCATAAGACTGAGTTAAGATGGACAGATTTAGCCGAAAAGCGAATTAAAACAGAAAGCAGCAGCAGCCGCCGCAAACAAAAAAACAAGCAGGATGGTCCGTTAACTGCGGATTTCACGCAAACGGTAATTGTTTTTAGTAGTAGGATGTCTCAGATATTGCCACCAAACATTCTTATACTCACGGGTTGTCTCTGCTTCTGTCCCTGTTGCTAGAGAGCCTAATTGTATAAGTTGTGTGTGTGTGGGTGTGTGTGTGTGTGTGTGTGTGTGTGTGTTGGGGGAGGGTTCTTGTAAGAAACGATGGTGTGTGTTTTCTTTGTGCTTAAGCATGATGCCTTTAGAGTATTTTACGAGAGCTGAAGGCAATTATAACTAAAAGTCAGATATGCCAAACAGATGTGGCGGGTAAAGTGTTCTTTTAATTTTTTTTTTTACGTTTATTTATTTTTGAGAGAGAGACAGACATAGAGAACAAGTGGGGGGGGGCAGAGAGAGAAGGAAACACAGACTCCAAAGCAGGTTCCAGGCTCTGAGCTGTCAGCGCTGAGCCCCACCCGGTTCTCAAGCACACAAAACGTGAGATCGTGACCTGAGCCGAAGTCGGACGCTTAACCGACTTTTCATAGTCTAACAATTCAGGAACTTCTCGCCAAGAATAGTTGCAATTTCTGGGGAGAGGAGAAATTTTGTTGGACGGTCCGTGATGTATACTCATCTGTACCATTTAGAATCATGTTGCTAGCATCAATGGGTACGATTTATAAACCAGGACAATAAATGTGCACTAACCGATGTATGTTTTCTATGAAGCCTTCGTCCAAAACCATTGCCTGATTTCATTCAGTGACAGAACCCCGGGTTCCACAGCTATTCAAATGATCGCTAAATGACTTACCACATCATTAGAGATTACAACTCTCTCCCGGACAAAATCAATCTGTTTAAATAGGAAATGATTTGCCCCAGATTAACACAACATTAACATTTCAAACTATTGACTAGACGTGTCAGCCTTTCACATTTTAAGTAAATGGACTTGCAGTTATCAAAATAATGAGGTGACCAAACCTTCTGGTTGGTTTCACGTTATTTGGCAAAATGGCATTAAAAAAAATGGATCCAAGAAGCTATTTCCTTGCTGTTCATTTGGCTCTGCTTCTATGCTCTACTTAACATGAATTGGAATTAATTGGTTATCGGGCATCGTTTTTCTAACATCTTCCTATAAAGTCTCAATCTTTAAAGATATAATGTTTTACTTCCCGAAGATGCTTTAAAAATGGTGATTGATTACAAATACAAGCAAATAAGTCCCACAAGGCAATATTCAACTATTAATTAGCCACTTACAAACTTCCATAAAAATGAATTAGTGTCCAAATCGCCCAGTGGTACTGTTAGGTTTTTAGAAGTTGGTATTAGGTTTCTTAAATTGACGATAACTTTCCTTTTACTCCTGAGCACATATATTGTACCATTTATTTCTCATAACAAAGCTGTGCAATTATTTTGGATGTCAAAACTGAAGCTCAGAATGTTAAGTAACCTGTCCAATATCATGTAGCTGGCAGAGATGAGATACAGGCTCGAAAGCCTATGATCTGTTTGCTGTGGAGCTACACAAAGCCTTTGAAAAAGAACTCAGTATTGATTGGCGACACATTTTGCAAGATGTTTTTTGATTATTCTGAAAAATCATTATTACTAATGGACAATAACTTATTTGTATATTGCATTACCATTATTATACTACCTCAATTTCATTTTTTTTTTTCAACGTTTATTTATTTTTGGGACAGAGAGAGACAGAGCATGAACGGGGGAGGGGCAGAGAGAGAGGGAGACACAGAATCGGAAACAGGCTCCAGGCTCTGAGCCATCAGCCCAGAGCCCGACGCGGGGCTCGAACTCCCGGACCGCGAGATCGTGACCTGGCTGAAGTCGGACGCTTAACCGACTGCGCCACCCAGGCGCCCCTACCTCAATTTCATTTTAACCTCATATCAACCGGGGTGCCCGGGCGGCTCAGTCGGTCGAGCGTCCGACTTCGGCTCGGGTCATGATCTCACGGTTCGTGAGTTCGGGCCCCGCATGGGGCTCTGTCCTGCCAGCTCAGAGCCTGGAGCCTGCTTCGGATTCTGTGTCTCCCTCCCTCTCTCCCCCTTGTCCGCTCACACTGTCTGTCTGTCTGTCTCTCTCAAAAATAAATGCACATTAAAAAAAAGTTTAAACTCATATCAACCATCAGACATAGATAAGGTCGGTATATTTAGTTCCACGTTACCAATAAAGTAGCCAAGAGATTAAATGATGTTGCCAAGGTCATAGACGAAGCAACCGGGCCAGGAATCAGGTCCAGATGTCTTGTTGCTTAGATCTTCTAGTACACCATGCTGATACTGCCCTTTGGATGCCATCCTCATTCACTCCGCTTGGGCTCTGACAGGCTGCACGAGGCGCCCTTCTTTTGCAGACACCTTCTTCCTTCCTTCGTTTGGTTTCTTGCGCCCCATGCTCGGCCTCTCTTCCATGGTGCTGCCCACTCCACATCCCTCAGGCTCTGAAAGCCTTCTCTGTGCCAGAGAGCTTCTTCCGGACTCTGGGCACGAAAACCTGCCTCGCTCGTCTCATCTCATCTCATTCTTTAGCACCGAGTTGTTCTGGAACAGAAGAGGAGGAAAATCTCTTGAGGGAGAGGGTCCCCGGGGGAAAGGAAGCCCACAGAGACAGCTTCGCCCTCACTCAGCTTTCCCTTTGCAGTCTTCTGGGGAACAGGTGGCAGTCTGAGGCCATCGGATACGGAGGGGGGTAACCTCAACAGAGGAGCGAACCCCAGAACGGGGATTCCGCACTCTGTGTTTCTCATAAAAGATACAGGCGGCTCCCTCCAGAGCGGCACAAAACCAGGCCGAGACTCCAAGGAACCCGGCAGATATGAGCAACTAGGATGCTAAGGAGCTGAACAGAGATCCCACCTGCTTTGTTTTCGAGGCGTTTTATTTGTACAATTATTTGTTTAATATTTAATTTTCTTCCCACGGGGAAGAAAAAGTGTACAACATGTTTTCTTTTTCTTCTCATCAACCTCTGGATTTCTGAGACCATATTCATATCATATAGATATCATCTATTTTCCACTATGTCTCTCCTTTAATAATTCTTTTCACATTGACATCGAGTTTTATAACCAATTTCAGTTCGCCTGAAGTTTGAAGCTTAGCCCTACACCCCCTCAACAGCAGTTGGTGATTGTCAACTCTCTTTGCAGCTCTCTGTGCAGAGTGGGTTAAGCCTTTAAGCGTTTAAGAAGAGGTCAGTCTTCTTACAATCAGAATTCTGCATCCACGGGTTATTTGTGCGAAATGTGTTTTTGGGGGTGTGATCTCACATAACACCCTGGTTGGAATAATGGCAAATGATATGACCAAGCAATGCAGAAACAGAGAAACACAAATATCCAGGAAGAATATGCAAAGTGCAAAGTGTTCAGCCTGATTAGTTGTCACTGGAGTGAAAATTAAATAAGTTATCACATTTGAAACACGAGAAAATAAAAGTGCTAATACTCAGGGTTGGCACAGATGTGGGAAAATGGGTCCTTATACACGTTGCTGGGGTAAATATAAATTTGTAAAAGGTTTTTGGAGTACAGTGTGACAAAATGTATCAAATTTCTTACTGTGTTCATATCCATTTTTCTTTTTAAAAATTTTTTTAATTCAAAAGATTTTTAAATGTTTATTTTTGAGAGAGAGGGAGACAGAGTGTGAGTGGGGGAGGGGCAGAGAGAGGGAGACACAGAATCCGAAACAGGCTCCAGGCTCTGAGCTGTCAGCACAGAGCCCGATGTGGGGCTTGAACTCACAGACTGCGAGATCATGACCTGAGCCGAAGTCGGACGCTTAACCGACTGAGCCACCCAGGCGCCCCCATATCCATTTTTTCTGATGGGGCTATTATAAATATTATAAATGTGGTTGCTATAGACTTACTTTAACATAGCCCCTTGGTTCAAGAGTTTCTTTGAGGCTAGTGGTTCTCTAACATTGTCCTCCAACTCCTTAGGACCTTAGGACCTCTTTAAACTCTTAAAAATAGGGGCGCCTGGGTGGCGCAGTCGGTTAAGCGTCCGACTTCAGCCAGGTCACGATCTCGCGGTCCGTGAGTTCGAGCCCCGCGTCGGGCTCTGGGCTGATGGCTCAGAGCCTGGAGCCTGTTTCCGATTCTGTGTCTCCCTCTCTCTCTGCCCCTCCCCCGTTCATGCTCTGTCTCTCTCTGTCCCAAAAATAAATAAACGTTGAAAAAAAAAAATTTTAAACTCTTAAAAATAATTCAGGAGGACCCCAAAGTGCTGTGCTGCATACACATACACACCTATGTGTATGTACATAAACATAAACATGCCATATTAGATAGTAAACTGAAAGATCAGTATTTATGTCATTTCATTTAAAATGACCCATCACATGGTATTAAAATATCGTATCGAAGAGTAACCATATTTTCAAAACAAAAAAAAAATAATAGGAAGAGGGGCATTTTTTTTACATTTTGCAGATCTCTTTCTAGTGACCAGATTAAGGGCAGCCCGTTGGGTTTGCATATCTGTTTCTGTATGCTATCTATTGCAATATATCATATTGGTTGAAGTAATTTTTTTCTCACATATGCATTTGAAACAATAAATTTTACCTTATTAATGCTTTAGCTGCATTCCCTAAATTCTGATATGCAGTGTTTTCATTAACATTCAGTTTGAAACATAATTGTTATTATTATTTTTTATCTTTGGCCTGTGTTTTATTTAGACCAGTGCTGTCTTCAAAGTAAAAGTTCAAATTAAGTTTTCCAAAATCTCTAAGCACCTCTAATGACAAATGTAGCTTTTATGTTCATTTATTTTCAGGGTTCCCATTTTCCCTGTTAATTTCATTCTTGCTCATTAGTTATTTACTGCTTTCAAGAAGGTGTGAGGACGTTTCATAATATATATGTCTATAAAATCATCACATTGTACGTCTTGGACTTATGCATGTTATATGTCAATAGTATCTCATTAAAGCTGTGGGAAAATGGCAGCAGGGGGGGATATGGTCCGTGTGTAGAGGTTCAGCTTGTTTAGTTTCAGGAGTGTTGGACTGAATAAGCTAACCCACGGTTTTTACGAAAAGAGATAACTTTAATATCTTTTTAATTGTTAGGGTTTTTTTCTTTTAAATTTTAGAAATTCGCTTTGGCTGTTTTATAAATCCCAATATTTTTTTAGGAGAATGTATTTCTTCTTTCTCATACATTTCATTAAAAATTTTTAATCGTGTATTTCATTTTCTCTTTAATTAATTAATTAATTTTTCCTTAAATTTATTTTTTTTAATTCGGGTTAGTTAACATACAGCGTAGTCTTGGTTTCAGGAGTAGAGCCCAGTGATTCATCACTTACATATGACACCCAGTGCTCATTCCCACAAGCGCTCTCCTTAATGCCCATCACCCATTTAGCCCATCCCCCACCCACCTCCCTTCCAGCAACCCTCAGTTTGTTCTCTGTATGTAAGAGTCTCTTATGGTTTGCCTCCCTCTGTTTTTATCTTATTTTTCCTTCCCTTCCCCTATGTTCATCTGTTGTGTTTCTTAAATTCCACATATGAGTGAAATCATATATTTATCTTTCTCTTCCTGATTTTTTTCACTTAGCGTTGATGCACTCTAGTTCCATCCACATCATTGCAAATGGCCAGATTTCATTCTTTTTGATAGCCAAGTAGTATTCCATTACATATATCTCTATCTCTATCTCTATCTCTATCTCTATCTCTATCTCTATCTATCTATCTATCACATCTTCTTTATCCATTCACCAGTCAATGGACATTTGGATTCTTTCCATAATTTGGCGATCTTATTTAAACACACTAGCGGCACCTGGGTGGCCCAGTGGGTTAAGTGTCCGACTCTTGGTTTCAGCTCAGGTCATGATCTCATGGCTTAGTGGGTTTGAGCCACACATTGGGCTCTGTGCTGCCAGCACAGAGCCTGCTTGGGATTCTCTCTCTCCCTCTCTAGCTGCCCTTCCCCCTCTCATGCTGTCTATGTCTCTCTCAAAATAAATAAATCAACTTTAAAAAAATTAAAAAAGGTATAAATACACTAAATTTTAGATTTTTGTATTAGATAATTGCATTAGGTACAGATTCTGGGCTAATTATAGAGTTTATTGTTTCCACTCCTTCCGGTGGAGGTGATTATTTTCTGTTCTGTTATGTATTTGGGGACTAAAAACTCATAGAATCCAGCTCTTTTTGTGGAGATCCTAAAAAGTCTGAATTAAGGACCCACAGGATATTAGCATTTGTTTCTTCCCAGAACACCAGGATGCTACTCAACTAAAAGAAATTGATTTTAATTTCTTGTCTTTTTCCCCCCGTGCTGTGGAGGGCATATAAATTCGAGCCCCTTCCTCTGCATAAGGATTGTGCTAATGTTAGGACTTTTCAGAGATTTGTTTTTCACCTAGACTCCAATAGGAAACAGAAGTTTCTTTATTATCTTTTATACTTTCGTCTTATGGATTTTCTCCCAAGTCCATCTTTTCACTGAAGGTGTAGACTTTTCAGAATCCCAAATTCATGCAGAGGATTTTAGCCTTAGCTCCTTACCTATGAGGCTCGGGGCTTGAATCCTTTCCTTCACTTTGCTGGTTAGTAAAAAGTCTCTTGCGATGTCTGGGAGGCTCAGTCATTGAGCGTCCAATTCTTGATTTTGGCTCAGGTTGGGATCCCAGGGTCATGATCCTAGGATCGTGGGATTGATCCCTGCATCAGGCTCTGCGGTGAGCGTGGAGCCTGCTTAAGATTCTCTGTCTCTGTCTCTCCCTCTGCCCCTCTCCCCTGCTCATGCACACTCTCTCTCCCTCATAAATAAATAAATAAATAAATAAATAAATATCTAGTGTTTTCTCATGGAAAAACACCTTCAGGGATTAGCGTCAGTTTAATATGCTGATTCTCAGCTTCTTCAATTCGATTCTTCATTAATATATTGTGAGTTCAGCTATGCATTAAGAAGTAGTATTTGATATTTTATCTGGTCCATCTATCCCTTTTATACTGGAGTGATTTTAGAGTTAACTAATATACTGCTACAAAGAGCAGTCTCATAAAGATCTTTTTAAAGACACTATTATGAATATAGTTTTCAAGGTTGTGGTGAAGGGAATACCCTCCGAGCTTCCTCTGGGGATATTAGCAGGTACACATGGGAAGGGCATGCAAAGCAAATCTTTCTCATTGGGTTCATTCCCTACATTATACCCAGAAATTTCAAACATTTCAATTGTATGTATCATGACTACCAATACTAAGACGTTTTAGTCAACCAACTAGGCAAACAGAGGCACTCTTAACTTTCTGCCAGCCATCAGCAAAGGATACCTGTAATGATAATTTTAACCCGATATAAAAATGCTTTTCTTGGAGCGCCTGGGAGGCTCAGTCAGTTAAGCATCCGACTTCGGCTCAGGTCATGATCGCCCTGTCAGTTAGTTCAAGCCCCACGTCAGGCTCTGTGCTGACAGCTCAGAGCCTGGAACCTGCTTCGGATTCTGTCTCCCTCTCTCTCTGCCCCTCCCCCACTCATGCTCTGTCTCTCTCTGTCTCTCAAAAATGAATACATGTTTTAGAAAAATGCCTTTTTTTAACAAATATGTCCTGTAATATACACTGTATATGACTTATGTTCTAGAATTAAGCTTTTTATTTTTATTTTTATTTTTTTTTATTTTTTTTAACGTTTATTTATTTTTGAGACAGAGAGAGACAGAGCATGAATGGGGGGAGGGTCAGAGAGAGAGGGAGACACAGAATCAGAAGCAGGCTCCAGGTTCTGAGCTGTCAGCACGGAGCCCGACGCGGGGCTCGAACTCACGGACCGTGAGATCACGACCTGAGCCGAAGTCGGACGCTTAACCGACTGAGCCACCCAGGTGCCCCTAGAACTAAGCTTTTTAATTAATCTCCCAGAGAATACTATGATCTGGCTCTATTATTAGACAAAGAGGAACACTGGCTTGTTCTCATAAGGTGTCTCCCCAATGATAGTGTTAGTATCTGAAAGCAAAAGGATAGAGAGGAATGCTTATATTTATTAAGGGAGGCTGGGATAATTGGGCTGTGGGAATTTGGGTTTGGGAATACCCTGAGACCTATGTATCTGCTGATATTACCCTTCCTATTATCTATACCCAACTTGTTCCTGTTCAGTGTGATAGCTCCCAATAGAGAATTGGGGAAGCTATGGATTTAACTGAAATTGTGATTTGGCAGGTACCAGGATCATAGTAAGTATTTGGTTTTCCTCTTACTCAACCCTGTAAATAGACAATATATTCATTTAGCATGCTCATGGTCACATAAATCCTTGCCTGGACACTAGAATTTAGGGATTTGAGAATCTTGTTTTTCTTCCACGAAGTGCCCAGAGCTGTTGGAAGCAGCTATCTGTACCCCACGGTCCTTGAATTTCTGCATAGTGTCCTAAAAAGTGACAATCACTCCCCCAAATTTTACCTTCAATGATCACCACATTCTAGGTGCCTGGATGCCTAATTTAATAATCCATTTTGACATCGTATGCCGTGGGCTACTGAGTGATTATCCACAGATATTGGCGGGATCTTTCATAGCATTCAATCCACACTGAGCAAAATAATTGATCCTAGCTTCCCTGTATTTCTGGGTATCTGTGGCACGTAGCACGTTCACTGTAATAATCTCAGGATCGCTTGGTATTCTTGGTTGCAAAGAACAGAAACCAATTCTAGTTGACTGAAGTAAAAGGATCAAGGTATTGAAAGTTTTCTCACAGAATTGACATACGGCAAGGAGAAGTAAGCTCAAAATATGGATAGGAACCAAGGGAGACCGGGGCTTGCCTTCAAGTGTGTTTAGGCAGTAGGCAGCTGAAAACACACTTAAAAAAAGACAAATGAAAAGCGTAGTGAGTAAGGGCATGGTTTTAAGTCCCAGTATGCCGTGCCAACAGGAATTGGTCGAGCAGTGAAGCAAGTAACTTCAAGGAAGTAAAAATGAGTTTCAGGAGAACCAAATCAAATAGGACTCTAGCATATGTACAAAGTAAGCAGATATAGGCCACAAGATAGGAGCTCAGTCCAAATTGGAAAGAAAAAGGCAAACAGAAATGAAGTTCCCATAACAAGCTAGCAGGTTTATGTAAACAGCATATTAGGACTATGGCTGTAACCAAATGGCAAAGCTTTGCAAGCTTATGTTCTAATCTCAGAATACCGCTCTATTTCGTATGAAAAGATAAGTGGTTGCATAATGAAAGTCGGAAGTAGAGACTACTTGGTAGCTCTCTTGGGATTCCAGCAGTTGCCCACAACAGACTAAACAACAACAGCAACAACAACCCTGAATAGCAAAAGGTTAGGTTAAGTTAGATCAGAGTCGTAACTTGGTTTTGATATTAAAACTTTATTACAAAGAACCATAAAAGCACTAGGAGTCTCTCCTGTATTTGGGGCAAAGCTCTGGCATTTTGGCCTTTAAATTTCACAGTCTTCCTTTCTAGCTAAGTTCTTCAAAACATATTAAAGCAAGTACCCCTCCATAATTACCACCTGCTTTCCCATCTGAACTTTCTTTACCTAAGTAGGTAATATCCTTAATATCTGTCATTCTCAGCACCGTAAGCCCTCTTATTAACCCACAGAGGGAAAACCAGGTGAAATCATGGTCTCTTTTTTGTTTCCGTTGTCCATTTATACAGTTTTGTCCAATTAGAAGACAACTTTGTGGGAAATGGTTATACTTTGAGCTCAAAATGTGATATTTGAATAGTACAGATTTGGGGGGAAATAATCATTGTTTTCTCGACAGCCATGAACTTTCTCTTCTAAAGAGCAAATATAAAACCCATTTTAAATTGGAATATCATTTTCAGTAAGCGAAACTGAAAGTGATGTTAAGTTTTATATCTAAATTCAAAAGCATCATTCTCGTTTCAGTCTACCAGTATTGATATATAGGTTTGCCTCAAGCATTCTGTTTGACTTTTTCAGTGTCAACGTGAAAAGGCATCTTTTCTTAGATTGATATTAAAAATTTAACTTCTTTCTTGCCAAAATGATAAAAACAATTATAAACAACAACTTTAGATGTGTTGGCTCTAGCCAAAAGCAAAGTTAAGATAAGGTCAGTGATTTTAGGTTTTATTTCTCTGATGTATCTTAGGTCTTTGGAGAAGGATAATTTGAAAAGTTTAGTTTTCTCCTATGGGTAATCAAGTCTAAAGATTGAAAATTATATGCTGTAGCACTTACCCTACTGTATTGGTATTATATGATATGAGCTGTTTGGAAAGAAGGTATAGAAACCAACCTTCAGTATGGCTCCCAATGATCCTTGCTTCTTGTATTTGTGCCCCTGTGTTGTACTCTCCCAAGTGAATCAGGACTGATTCTCTGTAACCAATAGAATATGGAAAGGTGGCCATTTATGACTTCCAAGGCTGTCATAAAAAGCAATGTGGCTTCCACATTGGTCTCTTTTCACTTGCTATGGGGAAAGCCAGCTTCCATGTTAGAAGAACACTCAAATAGCCCCATGGAGGGGCCCATATAGACAGAAAGAGTTTTCTCCTTTTCTCAGCCAACACCAACTTGCCAGCCATGTAAGTGGGCAACCTTGAAAACTTATCTCCCGGCCACAGTCAAGCCTTCGGATGACTGCAGCTCTGAAAGACATCTGATTTAGAAATGGAACCAAAACTGCCCTGTGAACTACTACTGGAATTTCAGACTTAAAGAAACAATTAGAGATAATAAAAACTTATTGTTTTAAGCTATTAATGTTTCACAGCAATAAATAAATAATCCAGAAGGGAATGTGTCTGACTTATTACCAAGAGTTGGCAACCAATAAATTTTTTTTTTCTGTGAATGAACAAATGAATTTCCACAGAAGTAGAGAATTTCTAAAAAGCAATGCTGATTTATAAGTGTCAACTCCTCTGTCAGAGGCACCTTTGGTTGGCCTTTGGAAACTTGACTTACTGGAAAAAAGGCCCCTGCTGAGTCTTTCCCAGTCTATACACAGTTAATGTTAGTAATGCAAAAGGAAACAATAATGCTTTTCTTTACCACTCCTGTGTTATCAGGATGTTTCGCTGGATGAAGTTCACTAAGACAACCTAATATGTAGGATCCTGAATTCCTTTGTAGTTGCAAGTCTACTTGCTCATTTTATGGGATCAACCTGCATTTGTCTGCATTTGCCTTCTTCTCAGTTAAGGCTCTTTTATTATCCTAAAGTTAAACCATTTTATAAAGCAGTACTGTAGGTAGAGGAAAATGTGTCCATTTTTTTCCTCCCTTTGACCTTATAAAAGATAACCATTGATAAACCTTTTATTCTAGTGGAAGATTATTCCAAAGCTCTTCTAATGAGACTGTTTATGAGGTGTTACTTATAGCTTATTAAAATATGCAAGATCCTTGCTTATGATAGCCATTTAGTAATTTTGACAAGCCTACAAGTCAACAGGGAATCAATTCTCTAACTGATGTTTTGTTTAGCATTTATATTTCCTCCCATATTGATTAATCTTGGACTCAGTCAATTGAATTGACTGCATGTTTTATTTTTTCATTTTAATTTTTTCAAAGTTTATTTATTTTGAGAGAGACAGAGACAATGCAAGTGGGGGAGGGTCAGACAGAGAGGAGACAGAGAATCCCGAGCAGACTCCGGGCTGCCAGTGCACAGTCCTATGCGGGGCTTGAACTCACAAAACCATGATATCGTGACCTGAGCAGAAACCAAGAGTTGGATGCTTAACTGACTGAGCTACTCGAGGGCCCCGTTTGAATTTTTAGTTTTTTAATTTTTAGGTTTTTTTTTTTAATTTCTAATGTAGAAAATATTTCAGATGGAGAGCAAAAGTAAAGAGCAAATGTGATCCTCGTTCAGATTTAAGGGGTAGTAATTTTTGCCTTATTTGTATCAGGCTTTTTTATTTATTTATTTTATTTGTTTCTCTTTAAAGAGTATTTTTTTAAGGTTTAATTTAAGTTCTAGTTTGTTAGCATACAGTGTAATACTAGTTTCAGGTGTGCAGTATAGTGATTCAACACTTCCATACAACACTTCCGGTGCTCGTCACTGTATCAGATCTTTCAAAGAAATTAACTAACCCGGATCATTTTTTCTCTTCTCTTCTTGGAGAAGTTGAATATCATCCCGACGCCAAGCTTTAAGATTTTACTATATATTATGTATTTACCAACAATAGGTGGTTTTGTTGTGTTATTTACAAATTCACGTAAATTGATAATAGCTAATAAGCCTAATAAAAACATAAGGCTAATAAAAACTACATTAGCCTTTGTAGAAGATGAGGGCTCTGCTTCTTCCATTCTAATTCTAATATATTTTTTTTCCTGTTTTATGTTACCTAAGATCTCCAGTATTAGGTTGATAATGATAATATTAGACTTCCTTCTCTCATTCCTAGTTTAGAAGGAATGTTCCTGTAAGTTGCACCATGAAGATACAGTGTTCACTATAGATTTTGGTAAATACCCTTCATCAGGTTAAGGATCTTCTTTCCTTTCCATTCTTAGTTTGATGTTACTTTTTACAAAATCAATCATCTATTGATACATTTCAAAGTTTTTTTCTCCTTTAACATGGTAATGCATAGAATTAAATCAGTAGGTTTCCTTTTGTTAAGTCATCTTTGTATTCCTTGGGTCAAATCTGCTTGGTCACAATATATCATTTTTTATACGTTGATGGAATCACTTTGTTAATATTTAGTGTTTCAGGTCTGTACTTACGATCGAGATTTGCTTATAATTTTTGTTCTTCATCTGGGTCTTGTCTGTCTTGATAAGAGGTTTGGTCCGACCTTGTAAAATGATTTGGAGGAGTGTCTTCTGTGTGCGTGAGTGGAGCTGAAGCAGTTCATTGCAAGACTCATCGTCGCTAGAGTCTAATTGGTCTTTTGGCATGATCTCATTCTCCAGAGGAATTGTGGGCCATCACACAAGTGGCAGTGGCAGTGGCAGTGGATGGGTGGGGTAGCGGCATATATGCTCAGCTGTGAGTTTTCTGGGAAGCCACATGGAAAGTCATTTTTTTACCTTTTAAGATGGGTGGTGTTTAAAGGTATGGCCTCTGGGGGGCGCCTGGGGGGCTCAGTGGGTCAAGGGTCTGACTTCAGCTCAGGTCAAGAGCTCACACTGTTCAAGAGTTCGAGCCCGCGTTCCTTCCGGCTCTGTGCTGACAGCTCGGAGGCTGGAGCCTGCTTCAGATTCCGGGTCTCCCTCTCTCTGCCCCCTCCCCTGCTCGCACTCTGTCTCTGTCTCAAAAATAAATAAAACATTAAAAAAAATAAAAAATCATAAAAAAATAAAGGTATGGCCTCTGAAAGTGACTGTTTTGTCCCCAGCTTTGTCACTTAATGAGTCTGCATCCTTAGTCAAATGACTCAAGCTTACCATATCACAGTTTCTTCATATGTGATGAGGAGAACGTTATAGTACATACTTCACAGAGTGGTTGTGTATATTTAACGAGCTGACGCAACTAAATGTTATAATCGCCTTTGGCACGTAGCAATTACTCGGTGAATGTTAGTTCTCCTTCTCTACCTCTTTGACCTCTTTCTTCTCTTCTTCCTTCTTCCCATCACCATTCTGTACTCACTTTCCCGTTTTTAGTACAGTGCCCAAGTATCACTTGTGCCTGGTGTTAGCCACTCTTTGCTGTAGCATCTCCAGAGAATAAACTCTTCTGCTGGGTTATGGGGGTTTAGTCACCTACTTTTTGTGGGATGGGTATGCGGACCTTCTGACTTTTAATTAATTTTCAGGTTTTTCGTTCCACTCATTTACTTTTAATTCTAAATCATTCTGGGGTTCTGGGGCCTAAATGAGCTGACTTCTTGGCTTTCTGAACTGCTGCTACCTTAAATCAGCTATTCCCATCCTGTATGGTTTCGAACTTTCTTTTTTTAAAATGTTTTAAAATATTTTTTATTGTTTATTTATTTTTCAGAGAGAGACAGAGACAGAGAGACAGAGACAGAGTATGAATGGGGGAGGGGCAGACAGAGAGGGAGACACAGACTCTGAAGCAGGCTCCAGGCTCTGAGCTGTCGGCACAGAGCCCGACGCGGGGCTCGAACTCAGGAACCGCCAAGATCATGATCTGAGCCAAAGTTGGTCGCAAGTCCACTGAGCCACCAGGCGCCCCTCCAACTTTCAAAATTGTATTGTCTCCTCTCCCTTTTCTAAAAAATGTTTGTTTATTTATTTATTTATTTAGAGAGAGAGAGTGACATAGAGAGAGAGTGCCCACACACGAGTGAGGGAGGGGCAGAGAGAAGGAGAGAGAGAGAATCTCAAGAAGGCTACACGCTCAGCTCAGAGCCCAATGAGGTTTGATCCCACAAGGTCATGAGATCATGACCTGAGCCCAAATTGAGAGTGGGACACTTAACTGACTGAGCCACCCAGGCACCCCAACCTTCTCTCCCTTTTTATTGTATGTTTATACCTTTTTAATTCTTTTAACTATTTAGTCAACAAAACAGCGTAACAGTTACTCAATAAAAATCTCATTTTTCTGTATATACACACTGGTCACTACTTTTTATCAGTTTCTTGTCTATCCTTCCAGAGATTTGTTGGACAAAAATAAGCAAATATGAACATATATTATTTTTCTTATTTTCTATTTTGAAGATGGTAACATACTGTACTATTGGACTTTGCTTTTTCTTTTTTAATCTCACATTGTATACTGGAGATCTTTCCATATAGGTATATAGAGAACTCTCATTCTTTTTTTTTAATTGCTGATGAGTACTCCGTCGTGTGATTGTACCACGATTTATTTAATTATTCCTTATGGATGGACTCTTGGAGTGTTTCTTATTTTCTTCTTTGTAAACTAATGCAGCAATGAATAAACTTACACTTTTCTGATATTTAATTCATGCATGGATGTGTATAGAATAAATTCCCAGAGGAAAGATTGCTTCATCAGAGGGTAAATGCATTGGTAATTTTAATAGGCATTTACAAGTTGCCCACAGAACTGTCAAACTTTCGGATTATTTACCAATCTCATAGGTGAAATATGCTATCTCAACAAAATTTTAATTTCTAATTTGTATTTATCTTATTTTGAGTGACACTGAGCACCTTTTAGATGTTTAATGGCAATTTGTAATTAATGTGATCTGTTTGTTCATATTCTTTGATCATTTTTATTGGATTATCAGTTTCTTTAATATTACTTTAGGGAGACGAGGCCTTTGTGTGTAATTTGATTTTCAAGTTATTTCCAAATATGTCATTATTATTTGATATCGATTTTTTTCTACACGGACAATAATGGAGTTTTTTTTTTATATATTCATACTCTACTTCATCAATCTTTGATGACTCCTGAATTCAGAGCCATTAGAAACGTTTTCTCCAACCTGAGGTTGTAAAGAAATTTGCCACCTTTTTCCGATTACTTTTATGTTCTCAAAAAATATTTGGCACATGTAGAGTTTATCATGGCATTTGATAGGAGAAGTGGATTCAAGGATATATTTTTTTCTTCATATGGCTGCATAGCTATTTCAAAACCATTTACTAAAAAGTCCTTTCCCAAATTGACATATGATGTCATCCCCATATATATCTGTGTATTTCTGGAACTGGTATTTTATTTCATTGTTCTATTTATATGTCCTCTATATTATTTACATCATTGAAGCTTTATGTAATGTTTTATTATCTGGTAGGGTTAATTTCCCCTCATTGATATCCCTTTTTAGGATTGTACCATACATATTTGCTGTTTTAGTTTTGTATACAAACAATAGAATCAGCTTGTCTAGTTCCCCCTGCTCCCCCCCCCCAAAACCCATGTATACTTTTATTGAGCTGGTGTTAAATTAATGAATTTACAATCCTCTAAGCAGAAGTGACGTGTTTTTGATATTGAGTCTTCTCTCTTACTTACGTGGTGTGGTGAGGGTATTATATGAAGGTTTAATTATTAAAATCATCATTAAAATAACATGTAACTTCCAATTAGAAGACTGCAGTTAAAAAAAAAAGAGGCCATATCATAAGATGCACCTTCAAAAGAGAGAACAAATACCAAACATATCTGCCATATCATTAAATTTAATTGGGCTAAATCCACTTGTTAAAAGAGAAATTTACATTATATCATGAAATCAACCCAACTCCATAATGTACATAAGATATATTTAAAAAATATGATTTAAAGGTTAAACTAAAATAATGGGCAAATATGAGACAGTAAGATCTTGAAAGTTCTCATCACAAGGAAAAATTTTTTGTTACTTTGTATGGTGACTGGTGGTAACTAGACTTACTGTAGTGTTCATCAGGTAGTATATACAAATATTGAATCATTATGTTGTATACCTGAAACTGATATGGTGTTTTAAGCCAACCAGACCTCAATTAGAAAATGGACAAATATATACCAGGTAAATAGAAACAAAAAAATCAAGTCTTAATATCTTAATATTAAAGTTAGTGTAATTCAAGCCTCTGAAATACTAAAAAAAATTTATTTAATGTTTTTATTATTTATTTTGGGGAGAGAGAGAGAGGCAGAGAGACAGGGAGACACAGAATCCAAAGTGGGCTCCAGGTTCTGAGCTGTCAGCACAGAGCCTGATGCGGGGCTTGAACCCGCCCACCGTGAGACCATGACCTAAGTGGAAGTCTGACGCTTAACCGACGGAGCAACCCAGGTGCCCTAAGCCTCCAAAATATTAAATAAGACAAAGAAGGACAATTTGTTATGCTAAACATATAATTAACAAGGAAGTTGTGTGTGTGTGAGTGTGTGTGTGCACACGCGTGCGCGTTTTCCTAAAAATGTTCTTTTTACCTTCATCGTTGAATAGTATCTTAGCTGGTTGTAGAATTTTCGGAAGGCAGTTATTTTCCTTCACCACTTGAAAGCTTTATTTTCTATAATCAGTCACTGTTCTCTGACACTCTCAGTGCCGTTGAAATAGCTACTATTGGCTTATCACTCTTTTGTAGATAAGCTGTATTTTTTCCAGTTGCATTTCAGTTTTTCTTTTGTTTTTGGTGTGTTATATCATGTTAAATGTGGATTTATTTTTATGTGTCGTAGGAAGATTAAATATTTTGTTCTTCCCTCCAAACAATTGTTTATTTTATCAATTCAGGGAAAAATAAGATTCATTCTTTCTAGTCTCTACTTCTAGGCTTTGATTAGAAGTGTGTTAATTTTCTGATTTTTCTCCCCCATATCTCTTGTTAGTTTACTTGTTTCCCTCCATTATGTGCTTTGGGTAACTGAATCATATGTAGCTTCCTGTTCAATATTTTCTGTTCATCTGTGTTTGATGAATTTTTAATTTTAATGACTGCATGTTTTCAATTTAAAGAAATAATTGTGTTGTTTTCCAAACTTCCTGGTATGCGTTCTGTTTCCACCACTTACTAACTCTGAGAACTCAGTCAATTCACTTCTACTCTTTTTAAAAAAATGCTTATATATTTATTTTGAGAGAGAGAGAGAGAGAGAGAGAGAGAGAGAGAGAGCGCAATCAGGGGAGGGGCAGAGAGAGAAGGAGACACAGAATCCCAAGCAGGCTCCAGGCTCTGAGCTGTCAGCACAGAGCCCGATGCAGGGCTTGAACTCATGAACCTTGAGATCATGAGCTGAGCCGAAGTTTGATGCTTAACTGACTGAGCCACCCAGGTGCCCCAAATTACCTTTATTTTAAATAATGGTTTCTGTTTTCTTTGATGAACTCAGCTCTTTCTGTTATTTTTTTAAATCCCCTATTCATTTTTATCACAGGAGATTTCCATTTTTTCTTATAAATTCAGTTATGCATTGTTTATAAAATTGTCATATTCTGTTTAGTATTTCCGGATATCTGTCATGAGAGGATTTTCAGGCTACCTTTGTCGAGCAATATTCCAAACCTGTGCATTTGTGTTATATATTAGATACCAAGAGGAGTTATTGTCATATTATTGTCAAAATGTTACCGTTGTGGAAATAAAAGGGAAAAAATTAACACACATAATAGTACTTATCTCTTTCTCGAGTTTAGTGAATTGTTTTCTTTGGACTTACATAGTTTACATGTCTAAAGGAAATTGCATCGAGAGTAAATTAAAAGTAACTGGTTAATGGTAGATGTGGAAGAATAATATTATTAAGCTGGGAGAATACCACAAGAAAAGACACAGAGTTAATTTTTTATTTACCTAGAACAGAAAAAAGTTGGCTGAACTATACATCTTGTGTAATTGAGAACTGTGACCACTGTTGAGCATAAGGAATTATTAAATGGGATATAGATTTTTGTATTCATAGACATCGGGCCACACTTCCAGGGCAGAAATCAATCATTTTTTAAATTATTTTTTTAACGTTTATTTTTGAGAGAGAGACAAAGAGAGCGTGAGTTGGGAAGGGGCAGAGAGAGAGGGAGACACAGAATCCAAGAAGCAGGCTCCAGGCTCTGAGCTGTCAGCACAGAGCCTGACGCCGGGCTGGAACTCACAAACTACGAGATCATGACCTGACCCGAAGGTGGACGCTTAACTGACTGAACCACCCAGGCGCCCCCAGAAATCAATCATTTTATAACAAACAGTCATTGAGCAAATATTATGTGTCAGATGTTTTAGGTGCCAATGATGCCTTGACAAATAATATGAACAAAAATCTCTGCCTTTCTGGGTGTATATTTTAGAGAAGAAAAACAAATAGGGCAGGGTAAAGGATGTTGGGATTATAGAGAAGAGGGTGTTGGGATATTTTTAAAAAAAGTTGTTGATGTAGGCCTTCCTGAGAAGGTTACATTTAAGCAAAGACTTAAACAAGTGAGGATGAGCCGTGGAACTATATCTGGGGTAAGAACCACCTGTGCATTGTGAATAGACAAGTCAAACACCTGCCGGTGAAAAAGAATGGCCTGGCATGTTCAGAAATAGCAATACTGAATTAAGTCATTCAATTCTCTTTAAGTGGATGGTCTCGTCCAATGCGTAACAAATCAAGACTGTCTTTGCGGGTTTGCTCATGAAGGAAATTTGTTTACATAGTCTATTAACGATTATTGTTGCAACTAAATGGGGAGAGGGGGCTGCGATTCTGACATAGTTGCACTTATGTGAGAATCTTGTTAGAGTAACCGGGGATGAAGAACTCAAGAGGAAAAACAGAACTAATAGGGATTGCACGTCAGAGAAATCAGCAAACTAATAAAATAAAAATGTCACGCTTCTTAATGGAATGCCAAGGATTCTCATAAATGAAACTCTATCATCATATATGTGCAATATCTTTCCAATTATCACATGCATTTTTAAAATAGCAGTAAGAATACATAGAAAAGAGGGGGACCTGAGTGGCTCAGTCAGTTAAGTGACCAACTTCAGGTCATGATCTCATAGTTCCTGGGTTCGAGCCCCGCGTCGGGCTCTGTGCTGACAGGTCAGAGCCTGGAGCCTGCCTCGGATCCTGTGTCTCCCTCTCTCTCCGCCCCTCCCCCTCCGCCACTCGCGCGCACACGCGTGCACGTGCTCTTTCTCTCTCTCAAAAATAAATAATAAAAATGAACATTAAACAATTAAAAAAAAAAGAAAAGAGATATTTAACAGTTACTAGCATGTATAGGAATCCTGAATTTCAGGGCCAAAGATAACTTGGGATTTTATTGGAACTGTGGTTGCAGAACAGCCAGGAGCCCTTTTACTTTTATTTCTTTACAAGCCTAGATAGTGATGTATTGCATGTTTTTGAAACCACTGGATCTTTCTAAGGAATTCCCAAGTCATTTCCAAAGAAAGAAAGTGCTGAGTGTGATTGTTCCTCCTTATAATGTAAATTGCACTCATTAGGAATTTGATGCACACTTTTTTTTTCTCTATTGAGCTGTCGGATTTCTTAGGCAGCAAAGACACGCTGGGTTAGCCAGAACAAAGGAGATATTGAAAATTTGCCATACATACTGAGCGGAATTAAGTAAAAATTAACAAAATCAGTTTGAAACTTAAATGGCATAAAATCACTTACAATTATCAAATGAAACCTAATGTTCTTTTATGGTTTAGTTGGCTTCTGTATGACGATTTATCTTCTATAGATTCACGTTATATCTTGCAATTAAATTTATACAACTGCTCAGGTTCTCAACTCATTCTGTGGGGTCTCCGCCAACAGGTTTAATTTCATATCAACTCCTTTTTGTTTTAAGTCAAGGATTTTTCTGAATAAAGTTTCCCAATAAAGTCTCCAATCTTTAAAATTCAGTTTGAATTATTTTCCCACTTAATAGCCTACATAAATTAAGAGACTTTCACTAGTCCTCAACGTTATTAGGTTAACTTGGTGTTATCCATATAAATATATACTTTGAAAGAACTAATGAAGAATCTAAACATAACCACAGATCCAATTTTGTGAAAATGACACCGTTTTTATGAACTACAATATCGCAATCTGACTGAAAGACAGTTTTAGCTGTGAATTCCATAATTTATATTGGAATGAGAAGTTTCCTACTTATTAAAAATGCATTGAAAAGCAGGTCGCTAAATAATCAAAATAATCATGATATGCAAATAGTTTAGTGCTTTGAGAATCCAAGCAGCAAAAGTAACATTGTGTTTGTGGATTAATAATGTTATAAGCAAGAAAATCCAATAAGGGAATATGGACCCACACTCTAATTAACGTAACGTGGCTATGTTCAAATGCACAATATATTCCAATCTATTGACAGCCTACAGGTCATTTTCTCCGGGGTTGAAGGCAGCTGAAGGTATTGGTGGCAGGGTTCCCATAACCTCTATTCTTCTAGATTTCCTGAAAATCAGCTGTGGCTCTCTTGGTCTTTTCTGCCCCAGGCTTCCAATAATTGCATAAGCCTCTCATTTTCTGTTTTCATGATTGAACTCTGACAGATTCTTCGAAGACACTATGTATTGCTTTTTTAGTTGTGACTCCTGGTGGATAATGCCCCACTGACTTGACCTCTCTGTTGTACTTGGTGCTGTTAATAATTTGACTTCTTGCATTTGTTCCTGGCTACTGCTTAGCATGAGCTCGTGCAAGGTCCTTTTCCTCCAGTCTCCTCTTAAATGTTGGGGTACCCGAGTTCCATTCTTGAGGCTTCTTTTACTGTACACATTATCCCTATATTATTCTCCACTTGCCCTTTGTCTCAAAAATCTAGATCCTCTAGCCCAGACAAAATTAAATGAATGAACAAATGAAGTAGAGAAAGAAAACTGAATGGCCGGAGAAAATGTGCACTTTTGACATATGTTATGTTTTAACTGAGCACATTGGTTCCGCCTCCAGAATGGAGAAGATTGATGCTGATTTCAGGAAACTGAGGAGAAATGTAAACTTTCAGGAACCTGGAAGAATGTGTTTTCTAACTTAATGTGCTTTTCTTGAGCCTTAATGGCACAACCCTGTGGAAGACAGTCTGGTAGTGTCTTACAGAACTAAACATGCTCTTACCATACAATCTAGCCATTGTTCTCCTTGGTATTTACCCGAAGGAGTTGAAGACTTATGTTCACATAAAACCTGCACAGGGATGTTTATGGCAGCTTTATTCATAGTCACCCAACTTGGAAACAACCAAGATGTCTTTTAGTAGGTGAATGGGTAAATACACCATGGTATGTCCAGATGATGAAACATTATTTGGTGCTAAAAAATGAGCTATCAATCCATGAAAAGACATAGAGGTACCTTACATGAATATTACTAAGTGAAAGAAGTCCACTTGAAAGGTTCCGTACCATGCGATTCCTACTATAAGGAATTCTAGAAAAGGCAAAACTACGGAGACAATAAAAAGATTAGTGGTTTCCAGGTAGCACACAGAGGATTTGTAGGGCGGTGAAAACACCCTATGTGGTATTACAATGATGATTATAGGCCATTAAACATTTGTTGTAATCCATGGAACGTACGACACTAAGAATGAACCCTATGGCAAATCATGGACTTTAGGTGATTATGATGTGTTGATGTAGGTTCATGCTTAGGTAAAAAAAACAATATCCTCCTGAGTGGTGTTGATGATGGGCAAGGCTATGCATGGGACATGGTGTTTTGGGGAAATCCCTGTACCTTCCTCTCAATATCATTGTGAACCTAAAACTTCTCTGAAAAAAAAAAATGAAGCCTTTAGGAAAAATTACATTGTTTGTCACTGCTTCATAGTGCATTTACTTTTTAAGCAGATTTCCTCAAGGATTTAAGCAGAAATAACCTGGAGCCCCAGTTCTTAAATAAAACCCTGATCCATTTGCAGAACGTTTGCTGGGGAAAGGGAGTAGTACACTGGAGAGAACAATATTGAAAATAATATGGCAGAAAGGCAAGATTTCCAGAAGATAGGAAAAACACAACGGTCTGTTTGCCCTGCCTGCAGTCAAACCCTAGGTTCAGAACCCTTGAAGCCAGCGGCTGTGGGGAAGGGGAAATGTGGAGGGAAGGGTACAACGTTTCAGTTATACACGTTAAAGATCTGTTATACACTGTAATACATCTGTAATACACTGGAGATCTGTAATACAGCGTAGAGCCTATAGCTAACAAAACCCTATTGTATACTTAAAATTTGCTAAGAGAGCAGATCGTATGTTAAATGTTCTTACCACACACACATGCAAATAACAACAATAAAGGGGACAGGAGGAAACTTTGGGAGGGAATGAATGTGTTTATGACCATAATGGCCGTAATGGTTTTATGAACGGATACTTATCCCTAAATTAGACTTGTATACATGACATATGTACAGCTTTTTACATGTCCATAACTCAATAAAGTGGTTTCCAAGATATGAACAAGAACCGTGGAAGCACCCCCAGTATGTGGCAAGCCATCGTTAAGTCATGTCTGCCTGGGACTCCAGTGGGAGTTTGTAGTATATCCATCAATTACCCATGCTTCAAGCATGGCCGCAGGCAGCACCGAGTCAGGACTGAAGAGGCCTGTTGATGGAGGTTAGAGTGGTAACATGTCTAAACAGGTAACATACAGACAATGGAGCCCACATACCCCAACCCACTGCTTTGTGTTGCTGCTACGTAAGATCCTAGGGAAGAGGGGGGGATAGCTCCAAGAATTACTCAGATAGGGGGCCACTGGGTGGCTCAGTCGGTTGAGCGTCTGCACAGAGCCTGGAGCCTGCTTCGGATTCTGGGTCTCCCTCTTCCTCTGCCTTCCCCCACTCATGCTCTGTCTCTCTCTGTCTCAAAAATAAACATCAAAAAAAAAAAAAAAAAAAGAAGTACTCAGATAAAACTTGCCACCGAGTGGTGTTATAAAAGGTTTTCTTTGGAAGATAATGTGGTATTTCTGACTTAACCTGTGTTTTTGAACTTTAATTCATAACCATTACGAGCCACTGGGATTTGATGTGAGATTTCATTGGAATGAAATGGGCTAACAAACTACGAACTATAGTCCAAATTGAGCCTATCATCTGTTTTCTAAAGTTTTATTGGAACGCAGCCACGCCCATTGGTTTACATACTTATAAGCTTATGCTTGTGCTACAGTGGCAGAGGTGAATAGTTGCGACAGAGATCTTGTGGCCAGCAAAGTAACAAACACCGATTAGAGTCTGCCCTTTACGGAAAAAGTTTGCTGGCCCTGGGGCCCAAGACCCTGCGCCTAGAATATATTTGAGAACTTTTGAAGTAAATGAACCTCAACCATTGCAAACACAGAAGAAAGAAACATGCTCACGATTTTGGATGAATACCAGAAAGACTACAAGTTTCAAGTGTTATTGGAATATTTTAACCTCGAATCCATTTTAGCTTTATTCTAATCTTAGGAAACCTCCTTCAAATATGATCTTACTTGCATTTGCACAAGCATACTACATCCTACTCAAAGTCTTATAACTGCTCATATTTAATATGCATTCTTCAGAAACGTTATGCATTGTATTCCGCTGGAATCACCCATGGGGCATTTAGGCTACCCCATCTGGTTTTGAAGTGTACATTTTGCTTTTAGGTGGATGTGCAGGTTCTGATACTGATATGGAACTGTGTTAAGTCTGAAACTATAGACTCTGTTAATGTTCTAATTTTCCCTCTATTACAAAAGGGGGGGGGCAATTCATCACAACCTTATGATGAGTTAGAGCTTATAAAATGACTGAATCGAGATGAGGCCAACTTAATAAATGAAAACTGGACACTTTTATCCATTGTCTAGAAATTTCTAGATGGACGAGTAAATGGTAATAGTTGAGGGAATCAAATGTCTAGATAATTAATGGATGAATGGAACTTTTCATTTTTCCTCAGGATACTCAACATATCGCACAGCCGGTGTTTGTCTACCAGTATGGGATTCATCAGAGGAAATGCGAGGAGAGGCGTATATAGGAATGATGCACCTGGCCAAAGTATCTATAAATTTTATGAGCCCGATAGAAAATCTTTAGCCACAAACGTTAACAACCTGAACAAAAATCCCAGCTTAAAAACAGAACTCCAGTCTTTGTTTAGGACAGTTTGCTCTGCCTGACATCAAGGAAAGAAGTCACTAGTAATTCTAATCCCTTTCTGCCTATAATTCCTGAAGACAGCTAGATGAATGGCAGGGCAGTTCGCCAAGCCCCCCCCCCCCCTCCCCACCCCCGCCAAAAATATTCATCATCTTTGTGGATATTGGGCTTAAGCAAAGCTCAGAGAACCAGAGAGTCATTTCGATGCATTTTCTTTAGGAAGAAATTGCATCACTAAGGATTCCAGGCCAAAAACAAAGTAGAAGAGAAATTCATGCTGCTTCAGCTGGAGAATTTCAAAGGTAATTTAATCTCCAAGGGAAATCTCACAGCCTGAATTCGCAACATCACTTAGCATATATAGTCACGTTGTGCTGCCACTATATCAAAAAGATTGCTTGTGCTAATTGAAAAGGAGGAAAAATATAGCACTAAATGAAAAGATGGAGTATCTCCCCTGGGTTTCTACCATTTGCCTAAGTTACCTGTTTTTTTTGTATGTTGATGAACACTCCTGATGCCAGTTGGAATCTAATAAGAGTTACCTATATCATGTTTGGAAATATGAAAACATGTAACAGAAAATTTTATTTTCCTTTAAACACATTCCCTAGTTAACTGAGAAATTGGTTAGGACATACTGAGAAAGGCAGACTAACTACATGTCACAGTAATTTAGTTTGGAAAAAGTGATATTCAAGAAGACAACCGACAGTTAAAGGGCATTCTAAAATTGTTATCTGATATATGCTCTAACATAGTATAGAATAGCAATGTCCGATAGAAATATAATGTGAGCTTCCTATGTAATTCTAAATTTTTTAGAAACCGTGTTAAAAGAGGTAAATGGAAATTATGTAGTAATATTATATTATATACATGTATTATTATATTTAGTAATATATTTTATCTAACCCAATCTGTCCAAACTAGTATCATCTAAAACTTACACTCAATATAAAAACGACAAGATATTTTACATTCCTTTTTCATAGACTTGTCACATTTCGAGGGCTCAGTAGCCGTATGTCACTAGTGGCTATTGTATTGACATTTAAAGGGCTAGATTGTTTTACAAGCTATGTGCAAAGGAACATCTTCCCATTTAACAAACACTGAAAATTTTATATGCTTCTTTGGTCAGCATTTAGCTATGTATAATAGAGCACATCTAGAGGGTATGTGAGAAGTGGTTTAACATAGCCCCCTTTTTGGGCAGTGAACTGCTAGGTAAATAATTTGAACATAAAAGTAGTTATTTTTTGTGGCTCAACACTTTCAACGTTTCCTGAGGTAGTGATAAAAGACAGGCTGTTTGAAAGAGGTTATTTTCTCCCTTGCTTCATTGAACTAAGGTTGATGGTTCTGCTTACTGATAGCTGCAATGACAAGGGACATAATTTACTGGGAAGCCTTGTTGTTATTGCTATTTTTTAAAATTTGGTGATTACACAAAGACACATTGGTAGTCACAGCATTCTGAAGATGGAGATCCTAGATTATCATTCCGCGCCTGCCCCCTGCCCAGCCGTTCATGTTTTCTGAGGTTGGCCGTTGATATTAATATGTTGAGTCCAAGGCATCTTATGGATGACCAGAGGTATCTTGAAGATAGGCAAGTCTTAAATAAGGGGCATCATCTGAAACACAGGGTTAGAGACTGGGAGAGTTATTGGCAATATTGAGTTTTTGAGCTTACATATGAATGGGGGTGCATTTTGTGATCAAGCATGCTGGGATGTGAACACAAACAGACACGAGGCTGCTGAAATTCAGAATTTGGGGCCTACAAAGCACGCTGGGCATAACTGAGTTTCAGTATTGTTTGGGGACTGAGAGATAACAGTCCACAGTGCACCTCATCACACGAGATAGAAACCTGGAAATCATCTTTAACTCGTCCTTGTCCTTTGCCCACACATGCACATCGTCTCCATTTCCAGGCCTGTCAATGCTTTCACCAAAATAGCTTTCGTCTGTCTCCTTCTCTGATGTCTCCTGGCTCCTGCTTTAATCTGGTCACTCGTCAAGTCTCTGGGACAAGTATTATTTTTCTTTGACTGAAGACTGATGAGTAAGCGTTTGTGTTTTCCCTTATAACTCTTAAAATAAATATACTGGATCTGAATTTCAGGGAGGAGTTTACTCAAGTTTTTCATGTTGATATGAAAAAGAGGGCTCAATTTGGGCTATATTGGAATAGAGTTATGTGGATTGGTTATGGGTTAAATAAATACACTGGATGACTAGTTAAAGTTACTGATATAAAATGTAGCATAGCCTATGGTGCCTACCCTAGGCCCTGTCTATAGTATGGAACAGAAGGAGAGACTATTTTACTGGAAAAAGAAAATGTATAGGTTCAGTAATTATATGCAGTGCAGGTAGTGAGATCTTATCGGCAGGTAAGTGGTACAATCACGAGGTTGAAAATGTTTGAGTATGTTTTGTGTGTTAGTAAAAATGTAGATGAAATCAGTGGAATTAGACTGTCGTAGACTGTAAGTCTGAAGTTCTCTTTTGGCCAGCAAAAGAGCGGACACAGGATTAAAGCGAGAGATGGCTAATGTCCGGGAAAAGACAAGAGCCCTGAATAAAGGTCCTTGCCCTCGTTTTTATTAAGATCAGAAGGCTTACAAACGTGATGGACGTGTACAAAGAGACAAGGAAACTGGGAACATTAACGTGGGGACATGAAGGAAGAGGGGGGTTTTGAAGATATACATTGTTTGGGGTTTGGGTTAATACAAAACAAAATCCGGGCACTGGGCTGTCGGGAGGAAGGTTGTTTACAGCAGACATGAAACAGCACCTCTGTTTATCTCAGCCAGCCTTGGGGATGAGACAGATAGGGGGAGTCACCTCAGGGTTGACAAGGCACCATTTCTTTTGTTAACCATCTCCGCTCCGGGCTGCTTTGCATGCAGCGCAGCGGCCCGTAGTTCAATTCACCAGTTTACCTAACCTGGTCCTATCCGCCTGTGAAAGCAGCTTTCTGCCATCGTACTAAATTGGGGGAGCTTCCACCCTGAATATCTATTATTGTTTATTTCATAGACCTGTGTATTGGGCACCTTTGCACCCATTCCTATTTTAGGCCTTTGCCTCTCCCTCTCTATTTTGGGGGCTCTGCCCCCCTATCTCTTTTGGGGTGCCTTTGCACCTCCCTATTCCTGGCACCTTTGTGCCTCCCTATTCTCAGGGTGTCTTTGCACCTCCCTATTCTTGGAGTGACAATCTGGTTTACCCAAACTCAGGTGTGAGCATTTTATGATTTTGTATTTCTTTATGCCTTGTTAACCCATTGGTGTAAGCCCGGGGGATTCCTAAGCTTATAACCCACATTAGACAACCAAGACTTTACTAACAAAAACACTTGTTGGTCAGTAAGGTATGAAGACACAGGCAAGACAAAGAAGAAGATACATTATTCTTCTGTATTTATGTACCGTAGATAGGAGCAAGGAATGTAGTTGGCGACTAGGTAGAAAAGACATTTTGATCGTGGATAAAGTATGTGTGCTACCCCAAGTTTCCCTGGTTACTGCTTCCCTTCATGCTCATGACATGATAATGGACAAAACTGTGGGCCAGTGATGAGTGGTAATGTGGTGGGAAGCCATATGCATTCTTCATAAGCCTTCCTCAAGGGGAAGGACTAGGGTGCAGTTCAAGTAAAATTTGCTTTTTGTTTCCCTTCCTGCTACGATATGTACTGTCTAACTGCTAGTCACAATTCCACTCATGGCAGAGAACCTAGATTATGAAACAATAGAACTACTGCTTCTTGTTATTATGATCAGCTGGGTTACCGTGTTCTGACTTTGTTAGTTTACTGTCTGAAACTGTGGTCTTCCCTCTTGTTTTCATAGATGACCGAGCCCTCCTAGCTTTGACTAAAGAGAATGTGACCACTTTGGAAAACTCCAAGTACAGGCAACATTGGATGGAATCTTTCCAAAGGGCAAAGCATATAGGTCAGTATCTAATTGTCTTATTAATGGGCCAAGAAAGGATTCTATTTCCCAGAGGTTACAGGGAGGCAGTCCCCAGATGGATAGAAGGAGGAGTATCTTCATGAAAGGAGTAAACAGATTTTACTGCCTGGCTTTAGTTGAATTATGGGGGAAGGTCAGAATCTGAGGAAGAAAATTGACTGGGTGCAGAGTTGGACAAAGCTTCAAGTAATTAAGGACTTCCATTTAAAGTCACGTGGAAAATTTAGGATGTCTAGAAATACATTGTGACCCTTTTACAAGTCATTTTGCCCTCACAGGAGAGGGGGAAATTAGAAGAGTATTTAGGGCTCCGGGGACTGTCAAGGCTAAAGGGCAAATTCTGATCATATTTTGAAGTTGAGCCATCAGGCACAAAAGGGGAAAAAAATGTTGAGGCCTCATCTTTTCAAAATGGGAGGCAGAGGATAATGGGTAGGAGAATTTTTCATTGACTACCTTTACAAAAGAGGCTAAAGAGAGGAAGAAGACTGAGTGGAAATAATAGAAAACATTGAATATAGTTAGGCCCTATGCTGGTCACAGGTTTTTTGCATTGTCTGGTTTATTATTTTTTTAATTTGGGAAACCATTTTAAAACAATTGTATTTAATCTCCCCTTGCAGGAAAACAACTATGGAATCTAAATTAAAAAACAGAAAACAAAAAACAAAAAACTAACCATAAAACTATAACTTGCACCAATTTACCGAGTGCTAATTGATTTAAAAATGTGTTTAGAGATTTCAGATTTTCAAAAATAATTGCCAGCTTGGGACGTGCCATTTCAACCAACAGTTAAAACTACCTAAGTGGGAACATAAAATTTCCATTGATAAAATTTTAAGAACTTGTTTCGAAACCTAGGTTTTGGAACATAGTTCAACATCCTGTTCAAGTTAAATGCTCGGATCCTGTGTCAGAAGAGTTAAAAGGCTAAATATTCCCTCAGTGTGAGAATCCACTGTGATCCTGGAGTATATACACTAAAATAGAAGGGAATGAGGATAATTAATTGCTGTGTTATTATAAATTAACTTGTCATTTAAGTCACAAATCTTTATATTGAAGTTATATGTAAAGGCTTGGCCATGTTAGAAAGGATGTATTTCTGGGGTGCCTGAGTGGTCAGTCGGTTGAGGGTCCAACTTTGGCTCAGGTCATGATCTCGCTGTTTGTGGGTTCAAGCCCCACTTGGGCTCTGTGCTGACAGCTTGGAGTCTGGAGCCTGCTTCTGATCCTGTGTCTCCCTCTCTCTCTGCTCTTCCCCTATTCATTCTCTGTGTCTCTCCCTCTCTCAAAAAAAAAATGAAAAAAAAAATGAAAAAAAAAGAATATATTTCTGAATCCTAACCTAGATTTCCAACTGCATACTTGATACCCTAATTTGAATATCTGATAACAACTGGAATTTGATATGTACCAAACCACACTCTTCATATCACATTCCATGTCAACTCTTCCCACAGTCTTTCCCATCTTAATTAATAACAACCTCAGTCCTCAGGTCAAAATATCTTGCCATATTCTTGACCTCTTTCTCACACCCCGTATATTGTCCATTAATAAATCTTATCACCTCCAATCCTGAAATATATTCTAGATTTGACTACTTGTTTTAAAATGTTTTTATTTATTTATTTTTGAGAGACAGAGACAGAACATAAGTAGGGGAGGGGCGGAGAGAGAGGGAGACACAGAATCTGAAACAGGCTCCGGGCTCTGAGCTGTCAGCACAGAGCCTGATGCGGGGCTCAAACCCACAAGCCCTGAGATCATGACCTGCGCCGAAGTCATGGTTATTTTGTATTTGGTCTTTTCAGTATTATCTACTTTTACGTATTTCCTAATTTCCATCATAATTTGTCTTTGACATGAGTGTGTTTTTAAATTTCCAAATGTATGTTTTGGTTGTCTTTTTATAACATCTCTAATTGGAATGCGTCATAGTTGGAAAGTACGATGTGTATGACACTGGATACCATACTTTGAAACTTGTTGATGGGGTTGACAGCCTGATATGAAGTTAACTTTTATAAATGCTTCATATATGCTTGAAAATAATGATTTCCTAATATGGGAGTATAGGAGTAAGCTTGTAAATTGTGTTGCTTACACCATTATCAGTCCATTTGTGTTTAGCGTGATTACCGATATATTTGGATTTTCTATTTTATTTTCTATCTTGTCATCTGACAACTTTTCCTTGTTTGTTTTCTTTACTTCCTTGTCTTTATTTAACTGGTGTTTTATTTCTCTCATTTCACTTTTTCTCCCTATATTTCAGCAAATTTCTACGCTTTTACTTTTTATTTATTTTATTTCAATTCTACTATGGTCAAAACACAGCGCTATATTAGTTTCAGGTGCACAATATAGTGATTCAACAATTCTCTACATTACTCAGTGCACATCATGATACGTGTACTCTTTTTTTCATTAAAACAATTTTTTTTTTTTGAGAGAGAGAGAACACATTAGCAGGAGAGGGGCAGAGGGAGAGGGAGAGAGAGAATCCCAAGCAGGCCCTGTGCTAGCACAGAGCCCTGTGCAGGGCCTGAACCCATGACCCTGGGATCATGACCTGAGCCAAAATCAAGAGTCGGATGCTTCACCAACTGAGCCACCCGGGCGTCCCAGTATGTGTACTCTTAATCCCCTTCACCTATTGCGCCCATACCCTCCCCCCACGTCCCCTGTGGTAACCATCAGCTTGTCCTCCATAGTTAAAAGTCTATTTCTTACTTTGTCTCTCTGTCTCTTTTTTCCTCCCTCTGCTTGTTTGTTTTGTTTCTTAAATTCCACATATGAATGAAGTCACATGGTATTTGTCCTTCTCTGACTGCCTTATTTCACTTAGCATTATACTCTCTAGCTCCATCCATGTTGTTGCTGACGGCAAGATCTCATTTTTTATGACTAAATAAGGTTCCATTGCATGTATATACCACATCTTTATCCATTCGTCTGTCAATGGACATTTGGGCTGCTTCCATAACTTGGCTGTTGTAAATAATGCCGCTATAAACATAGGGGTGCATGTAACATTTTGATGAGTGTTTTCATACCCTCTTCCACAGTGGCTTCCCCAGCTTGCGTTCCCACCTACAGTGCACGAGGGTTCCCTTTTCTGCACATTCACACCAACACTTGCTATTTTGGTGTTTTTTATTTTCGCGGTGATAGCTCGTTGTGGTTTTTTTTTTTTTCAATGTTTATTTATTTATTTATTTTGAGAGAGAGGGGGAGAATGCATGTATGTGCACTTGCACACCAGTGGGGAGGGGCAGAGAGAGAGAGAGAGAGGGAGAGACTCCCAAGCAGGCTCATGAGTCAGCGCAGAGCCTGACGCGGGACTGGATCTCACAAACCGTGAGGTCATGACCTGAGCCGAAATCAAGAGTCTGACACTTAACTAACTGACTGAGCCACGTAGGTGCCCCTCATTGTGGTTTTGACTGGATATGGCTGAATAATCTTACTCACTTGCAATCTTGCTGCTGGCAACAACATGCATGGACCTTGAGGACATTATGTTAAGTGAAATAAGTTAGACAGAGAAAGACAAATACTGCATGATCTTTCTTATGTATAAAATCTAAAAAACAAATAACAAGCTCATAGATACAAAGAACAGATTGGCGGAAACATAGGTGAAGGGGGTCAAAAAAATTAATAATAATAATAATAATAATAATAAAAGTAGGCTCCCGTCCTGTTGGAACTTTAGACCTGGTGCAAACAGAACATCTATATGCCTTCTGGGTATGGAGTAATGAATGTTTGGAGTACTGCGTGATGTATACTATTTATCTACTTAGAAGTTTTTTTTTCCCATGAGCTCTACGTTATTCCTGCGCCAAGTGGTGCTTGGGGTATATGTCCATGAGCTCTTTGCATGACAAAAGGCAAAGGAAGAAGACCATAATTCCACAAGGCAAAGTGGTTGTTTAGTTGGAACAAGTCTTTGTCTTGCCAGTTGAAGATCTTCGGGATTTAGTGGAGCTCAGGGGCAAACCTATGAATGATTCCTGAATCTTTTTACTGAGTTTACATAGTACGGCTATATGTTCACTGGCTGTTTTTCCATTCATTCTAAATAGTTTTTCTAGAAGCCCTTGCTCTGATTCTTTTTTTTTTTTTTTTTCTGAGGCCTCAGTTATTTGCTATCATACTCTCTCCAGGCTCAGAGGAACCAAGTCCACATGTACATGGTCAAAATTCAGTGAAAATTTCCTTTTTCACAACGACAGAATGTTTACTATTTCAGCTATAATCTTTATATCCCCCAAACAGGACACTATTTTTTGTACTAACAGTTTCTGTGTAGATTTACACACATGGTTAACCTTTTCTTTGATAAGCATTCCTCTTGCACCTTGCACTTCACTTTTGAGATCATAATTTTCCATTCTTGAAGCGCTACGTGTTTCTTAAATGAGACTTTTGATAAGCCCAGTTGCTCAAAAAGCCTTCCAGGATTTTAATTGGGATAAGGGTTGTATCCATTGATGAAATGGGTGAGAAGCAGCATCTTTCTAGTATTGAGTCTTCCACATCTTGACATCCCGTCATTCCTGACATTTCTTTGTATCTTTTCCTTGTTTTTCAATAGGTCGTTTTAAATGACCAGAGGTTGGCCATTTTAGCAATTTCTAGGTAGAATCTTCCCGTTTGATCGTTTCTATTTCACTGATACTCGTTCCTTTATTATTTTTCTTCTATTCTCATTGGGTTTACTTTGCTATTCTTTTCTTTTTCTTTTTTCTAAAATTTATTTATTTTGAGAGAGAGAGAGAGAGAGAGAGAGAGAGAGATTGAATCCCAAGCAGGTCTGCACTGTCAGCACAGAGCCTGACATAGGGCTCAATCTCATGAACTAGGGACCATGACCTGAGCAGAAATCAAGAGTCAGATGCTTAACCGACTGAGCCACCCAGGCACCCCATACTTTGCTGTTCTTTTCTCTTATGTAAGATGAAGATTCACATAATATTGTTGATTTTTAGGCTTTCGCTTCTAATAGAAGTATTTAAATCTATAAGTTTTTCTTTGATTACTGCTTTAGCTGTGTTCTACATGTTTTAATACATCTGATTTGCATTATCATTTATGGTAAAATACTACCTAAATGCAGTTATTTTCTTTTTGTTAATGAGTTATTTAGATGTGCACTGTTTAAATTTTAAAACATATGGGAATTTTATGGCTACTCTTTTGTTATTAATTTCTAGCCTAATTGGCCAGAGAATTTTATTCGGATGTTTTTATTCTCTATATTTGTTGAGATTTGCTTTAAGGACAGAATATACGTAATTTTTATTGTAGGGGTCTTTTTGGCCTTCATCTTATGTAATATCAATTTTATCAGGCTTCTTTTGATTAGAATTTGCTGCATATCATATCCCACCCTTTTCCTTTCAGTGTTTATTTTGTCATCCATACATTTAAGATTACACAGGGTAGGGGGTCCCTGGGTGGCTCAGTCGGTTGAGCATCCGCTCAGGTCGTGATCTCACGGTTCATGGGATTGAGCCCTGCACTGGGCTCTGCACTGACAGCACAGAGCCTGCTTGGGATTTTTTCTCTCCCTGCTTGCTGCCCCTGCCCTGTTCATGCTCTTTCTTTCTCTCTCTCTCTCTCTCAAAATAAATAAATAAACATTTAAAAAATAATAAAATTACACAGGGTCATACTCTTTTGGGGTTCAGTTCTACAGGTTTTGACAAATGTATACACTTATGTAACCACTGCCACGCTCATGATACAGAACAGTTCCATCACGTCTCCAAATCCTCCCATGTTGCTCTTTTGTAACCCATCCCAATACCCCCAAGTCCAGGGAGACCTCTCGTCTATTATCTGTGTCTACATGTAAAGTCACATACATAGAATCGTAGAGTATATATAATTTTTCCGTCTTCACTTATGATAACGCATTTGATATTTATCCATACCCTTGTATGTATTAACGGTATATTCCTGCCATTGGAGTTGTTTAAAGCTTTTGATGATGATGTATAAAGCTACCTTAAACTTTCCCTTAGAGGTTTTGGAGTGAACATAAATGATGATTTTTCTGGTGTAATATCTAGGAGTAGGACTGCTGTTCCATACGGTAAGTGGAGGTTTGACTTTACTAGCAACCGCCAAATTGTCTTCCTAAGTGGTTGTACAATTTTGCATTCCCACCAGCAATGTATGGATGTTCCCTTTCCCCTGCATCCTTGCCATCACTTATTATTTTCAATATTTGTCAGAAGCATGAAATGTTTACATTTTAGAATGGTTTTATACTTACAGAAATGTCACATAGATAGCACAGAGTACCTGTAATCCTCTTGCCCAGTTTTTTCCTTTTGTTAACATCTTACATTATCACGGTACATTTTTCTCTCTTATGAATGTGAGCTATGTTACCCTTTTTCTTTTATCTGTGGCATCATACTGAGGAGGTAACCCTGAATGAGAGGTGGAAGAATTCATTCTCTAGAGAGGTTTTCACCAAAAGGTTTGGGTTCCTAAGTCTGGTGCTACAGTAGCTCTCTCTAATCTCTTACTGTTGTTAGAGGGGGCTGAGCCTGGCCAGAGTAGGAACAATATGGAGTTTAGTAAGTACCCCGATGGCGTGTTGACTGAGTTAGTAGGATTGACGAAAGTGAGGAGAGAGACTGGATTAGTCAACATAGACTGTGACCATGTACTCACAATTCCACATTACTTGACCAAATTTTAGTCAGGCTTCTCTCCTCCACACAGGTCCCTGAACTTTGGTTTTGCCCCTGCTTAAGCAAGCACCAAGATACAGACATCCTCCCTTGTGGCTCATTCCATGAATCGGCTGACTACAGAACCAGATTTTGTTGTTGAAGTGCCTGGAGTTTTCCACCTTCCCACCCCCACTGCTTGCCTCCCCCCTCCCCCACTAAAGTTCCTACCAGCCCTCTTACCGTTTCCCATTTTCTTAAGACCTTCCACTGTTTGATTTTAAGACACTTGCAGATCCTGAGGTCAGCGTGTTCTATTTATTGCAATCGTCTTTTTGAATAGCCCTTCCTTATATGCATTCAGATTTTTGTTATTTGACAGCTGTTACAAATAATCCCTACATTTCAAAGGCTTAATACAGGAGAGAGTGTGGAGGATTACAAAAGAGGTTTTACAGGTCAGGCCTGCAAGTGACGCAGGACCCCTAAGAGATGCCGTATAGAGAAGTTTCAGGCGGAAGAGGAGGGTACACTTCTTGCTGAGGGCTAGCATTCTCTGCTGCATTGTGTGTCCTGTCACGACTAGAAATGACCTTAATAGTCTGGAACGATGAACAAAATCCAAAAACAAATAATAATAACATACGAACAAAAATGTTAGAGTTCTAAAATCCAGCTACACAAATATCAGACTCAAAGAAAGTTACAACTGTGGGGACAAGTTAGAATGACTTGGGCCCATAGCTTATGGCACAGGTATGATGTCACCGTGTGCTTAAGAGAAAGAATAATGACTCAAATACCGTTATACTTCCCTCTACCCCAGAAAAGTAAAACGCTAACAGTGACATGGTAATAACAAGTTTCTTTTAGTAGCGAGCAGAGGAAACTAATTTTAGTGTTTTAACAAAATGTCAAGTACACTGAAAGGGTACTGTTGTATTTCACAGTTTTGAAGAAAGATTTTTAATAGCCAAGGCACACAAATGGCTGGAATTAGGGTGGACCTGGAACTTCAACAGCAGAAAATGGTGGATCTTCTCCCTAATATTCTGTCATTAACATGATTTGGCTCTGAACACTCCCGGTCTCTGTTTCAATGTGCCCAAATGTCCTGTAGAAATAATTTTATTTAGTCTATGGAACAGCCAGCTATAGTTACAGATTGAAAATTCACCTAATTATTTGTACTGGTTTCCTCTCTGTACTGAGGGTTTTCCAAGGGAAGGGGGAATTACTATGAATCGGAGAGTTACCCAAAGAAGAGTGTACTGCAGGTTGGAAGTAAAATCGTAAGATTTAAATAAAGCCCAAGAGAAGTGGGAGATGATAAGGTGTGATTTCAACCACGCTAATTGGGTTTCCATTTATTTCAATGCCGTATGCTGGGAGTAAGTGATACGAAGATGAGTCAGACACACAAAGCCTAATCTGTCTTTCTGCTGTGCTCTGCCACCGGGTCACTGGTTGCAATTCCAGATTCCAGTGCTGCAGGCCAGAAGGCAGAGTTCCAGTGTTCCTGTCTCTAATAACCATCAAATTCGGGCCCACCAATATCTGCATTTCAGGTAGAGAAGTCTGTGTGTCATGAAGAGCATACAAAAAGAACTGTAGAGATTCATACAAAAGAGAAAATGAGAGTAAGTGAGGAGATCATGAATGGAACAATACTGCAGAGTCTTGACAGATGGTGTACAGAAACTAATGACTATTTACCATAATTCATTTTTGTTTTCCTCCTAGGCATATAGCTGAACTACATTTCTCAGCCTCACTTGCAATTAAGTATGGCCATATGACAGAATTATAGTCAGTGTAACATGAGAGAAAATCATGTCCTGGACCATAAAGATTTTTTTTTATATGAGTTCTTCCTTGTTCTTTTCCCCTTCCAACAAACTTATGACAACCACCCAGATGCACTTTGAAGCCACACGTTGAATATGGCAGGGTGGCCATCACCCTAGGTCTGTTAATGACTGTGGAGCAGAGTCTCTTTCAACAGCCTGGAACCACCCTGGACAGTTAAACATATGAGAAATTAACCTTTAATATGGTGTTTTTCCCCAGGTTTTGGTCAATTTAACACACACTACCCTACTCTGCTGTAGAAGTTGGTATCAGAAGAGAGGAACCACCACAACAAAAATCTAACGTGTGAGTCAATGGCTTCATGGGTAGGAAAAGAGGTGGTAGGCTTGGAAAGTGAACCCCATTTGATGTAGGGTCAAAACATTTGGCAAAACTACCTTTTTCAATAGTTTTTAAGCTAAAACAAGGATAATATAAGCCTATCGCTCTAGGGGAAGTGATGAACAAGAGATACAGTACTGGTGCCTGCGTATTACTCGGAGTTGCCAATCACCCGCTGCCTTTAGCAAGAAAGAGCTCAGGTACCGAATGAATGATCTTGCGAAACAGAGTTAGGAACCAATCTGGCCCACTCACGCCAGAATGATGTGGAAGAAGGAAAAACTTTTCCTCTCATACGAACTGATGTACTTGAGTCTTCTGGTTCTATCAGCATTGCCTTTACTTTCACTAATTGGGGGAAGGGGGAGGTTAGGGGTTGGTGGAGAGCATGAACAAGGCATTTTGTTTGCCTAGAACATGGGTTGGCAAATTATGGCTCAAGGCCCAAATTCAGCCTGCTGACTTTTTTTTCCCCGATGAAGTGTTACTGGAACTCAGCCAGGGTCATTCATTAATGTATTGTCTATTGTACAGTTATTATATATTGTACTGTTTATGACATATTGAGTAGCTGTAACAGAGAACATATGGTTTGCAAAGCCAAACATATTTACTATCTGGCACTTCACAGAAAAAGTTTGCTGACCCCTGGTCTAGATGTGTATTGTAAATAATGTAGGGAAATGGAGATAATGCCTAAGAATATTTGTTAAAGTCAATGTTGAAGGTCTTAGAAGTCAGAATGAATGGGGTGATGAGGAACTATTACAAGTATTGAAAAGGTGAGCGATGTCCTTAAATATTTCTAGAAATCACATTGTAGGATGACATTGACAAACTAGAGTGGTCACAGGACCTTAAGCAGGCAAGTAAAAGCTCCGAAGCCAGGTCGTAAGTGGGCATGGTTGGAGAATCTATAAATATTTAGCCTGCAGAAGAGAAAATTTAAGGTGTACAATATGGAGGTATTCAAATATTTAAAAGCCTGGCTAGTGGGGAAAAATCCAATTTATTTGCAAATATCCAATTCAGTATCTCATCAGAAGGCAGTGCTCCTCTAAGACACTTGAGTACAGCTAAATTGAGATTCTTTAAGAGGTCAAATCAAATAAATACAAATCTACTCCAGAAATGCCCAGCACAAAACCATGGCATCTATTTTTTATGTTGAAATTCCATGTTACATTCTCTCATTAATCCACTGCGCTCTGACTTGCATCATCACCGCTGCCACTCCCCTGAATTTGCTTTTGCCAAGGTTACCACTAGTAGCTTTGTTGAAAAATTCATTGAATACTTTTCTGGCATCTATACTATTCATGACCTGCTTTGAAATACCTTCTTGTCACTTTCATTTTGTAACACTAACCTCGCTGTTTTTTCCCTTTCTGGACATTTCATGTTACTCTCCTTCAAAAGCTCTTATTTTGTTGGTCTTCCATTTCATATTAGTTTTACTCAAAGTTCTGCAATGGACTCTCTCTTTATTCTACCTCGTCTCATTGGTGACTGCTGCATAATCTAAAAGTAGATGCTAAAGCCATAGTGCATCATGTTTTCAAAGGCTTTTTAAGAGTTTGTGAGGTTTTAGGATGAAGTTTTAAGGAAAGTTCATCTCGCTCAATGACTTTCACATCGATTTTCAATTGAATGCCTGATTGGCTCTGTCCTTGGTGCTGGAGATCCAATTGTGTTGGGGGTACACATGAGTTTCTTGCTCTTGTGGAATTTTTATTCTAGTTGGAGGGCAAGAAGAGAAGTGAACAAAAATTAATAAACATGAAAATTTCAGAGAGGGCCATGTACTATAAATAAGTAGGCTATGATAATTAACCAGGGAATAGCTGGGAAAATGATTAATTTGGATAAGATGGGCAATTATAGTTTCTCTGACTCTTGAATAATGAGAAACTAAGACTTTTGACCTAGGACCTGGATAATAAGAAGGAACTAGTCATGTGAAGATCTGTGAGGAGCAGTATTGCCACTGTATTGAATAGTGAGTCCAGAGACTTGAAGGTGGGAAATAAATGTGGCATGTCGACAGAACCAAGAGATTAGAACATAGCTAACAATGAGGAAAGTAATAATTGATGAGAATAGAAAAATAACGGGAGCCAGAGTATTCTGTGCCTTGTGGGCTATGATGTGAAGTTTGAATTATCTATAAGTGCAATGAAAAGCCATCGGGAGAGTTTTTAGCATGGTGGTGACACGATATCACATTACCTGTATTTTTCCATTTGTCAAATGATACAAATTATATAACTTTCTACTTCGCTGCAAGGAAATTTAGATCCACAGTAAATTCTTGACCACAGGATATGGATTAGCTTATGACTTCATGTATATTTATGATCTTATTCTTTTTTATTTCTGTTACAGTTTTTATATGTTAGCTTCTATAGAGAAATGCCTCAAAGTATTTTTGAAGAACTGATAATATGAACCACATAATACAGTCTGACTTGACATAAGAGCATTGGACTTGGATTTGGTAACCTGCATGCTATGTCGGTTCTAACACTAAAATATTCATGTGAATTTAGGATAATAATTCAAACACTTTGGGCCTTAATACCCTCATCTCTAAATGAGAAAATTAATATTTCTTATTTCTGTGCTTCTCAGAAATGTTGTGTGGAGAAGATTGTGACTGTATATAAAGGCAGATTGCTGTAGAACTATATATATTCAATACATATTTTTAAAAATCTTTTTAGTGTTTTACTTATTCTTAAGAGAGAGAGAGAGAGACAGAACACAAGTGTGTGTGTGGTGGGGGGGGTGCAGAGAGAGAGAGAGAGACACACAGAATCTGAATTGAAGCAGGCTCCAGGCTCTGAGCTGTCAACACAGAGCCCGACGCGGGGCTCGAACTCACGAACCGTGAGACCATGACCTGAGCCGAAGTCAGACGCTTAACTGACTGAGCCACCCAGGCACCCCAATACATATTTCTTAAGCTTCCTCTATGGGCCAAAAATTAGATATTAACATTTGGGGATTCAAGATGTACTTTTAGGGGCGCCTGGGTGGCGCAGTCGGTTAAGCGTCCGACTTCAGCCAGGTCACGATCTCGCAGTCCACGAGTTCGAGCCCCGCGTCAGGCTCTGGGCTGATGGCTCAGAGCCTGGAGCCTGTTTCCGATTCTGTGTCTCCCTCTCTCTCTGCCCCTCCCCCGTTCATGCTCTGTCCCAAAAATAAATAAACGTTGAAAAAAAAATTAAAAAAAAGATGTACTTTTATAAGAAGAATCTGGATAAAGTTAAATATATAGCACCAAACATTTTTAATCCATGTATATTTCATATGGAAAGGGAAATATTGGACATCTTCTCAAGTGTATGAGCCTCCTTAGATTTTTTTTCAGTAAGGAGGTTGAATCTCTTGACAAACATATGAAATCTGAATCAGGAACAGTTTAAGTTCAACGCTAAACTTAGGAGAAAAGTTTGAACAAGTTCCCTGTATGCATCCTCATCAGAATTACTGCTAATGGCTATGTGCAAAGTTTAGCTGATGAATTATTCAGTTTGATATCAATCTTGTCTGTTGCCACAGACTTTTGAAACAAAGAATGCTTTGCAATTCTTAAGAATATACCTTTAGGCAACAATGGAAATATTACTTGACATCCGCAGTTCATGCTTCTAAAAATTATTTAAAGTTTAAGTAAATTGCATAAGAAGGTTTTAATTTCTATAACTTTTGAATAATTTATCTTACCTTTTCATCAAGCTCTTGTGTGTGTGTTGCTATGAAATACTGTCAGTTCCATGCATGCATTATTTTAACCCTCGGTAGGACCGACTTTGTAAATATTAAGATAGGACTGACTTTGTAAATATTAACATGACATGGGTGGCCAACGAGAAGACTCCTTAGAACTCAAGTGTTCTGTGAACCACATTTTGGAAACCACTGGATTATAGAAAACTATTACCTACACACTGATCCCAGCCTTCAGAACTGTAATGTGTGCATTGATTGCTATCTTTCCATTTTGTCCATATCAAAATTTAAGTGCCTGTTCGTGGCAATGCAGAACTTAAGAAATCTGCTTTCGTCATACCTCTTACACTTCCATACCATGGCTTTGGTCTTTCCACCTAACTTGCCTCCCCATCAATAACCATTTCTTGCCAGCTGTAAGACTATGTACCCTTGAAGACTCAGTCTTTTCTACTATCATTTTCACACATCTGGAATACATACAAATAGTCCTTCCTCTGCACTGACTCAGAGCTTTGCCAGCTGGTTATTTATTACATGTCTCCATGGCCATCACTAGAAATAGTTGTGGCCCTGGGGAAACAACCCGTGAAGGCTGCCTGGGAAAATCATTTGTAGAAGGAAGCCACTCTGTAGGTAGGTATGTTTCATAGGATCTCTGGGATAGACAGAACACATCAAAGTGCAACATCCAGGCTGTCACTGCAAATGCGTGGGACATAGCACGACCACCCACGTTGCCCTGCCCAAGAGATGGGCCTATTTCAGTTGCTATACATGCTCTGAAGATTGAAACTGTATCATTTATCTTCATATGTCAAGTCTTCTGCATATTAAACGGTACAAATGAGGCCTCCCTACATACTGGTTGAAACGAATTACAATAGAGTTCTGTTCTTTCTGTTTTCATAGAAAGAAAACAAACCACGTATTTCTAACTAGGTAGACCAAGTGAGAGAAGTGTCAAAATTCTCATGAAGCAATTGAAACGTATTTTTATAAAGCAATTAGGTGTGCAGGCAAAAATGATAGGACTATACCCGCTGTTTGAATATCAGTCATTGGAGAAGCATTAGAGCACAGTTTTGCCAAGTGCAGACTTCCATTGGGGCGGGTGTTGACTCCGGCGCTAGCTTCACAATTTACAGGCCATGTGACCCAGCCCCAAAGTCCAGCTTCCTTAGCTGCTGTAATGGGGACACACTAATAGTATCTGCCCATGAACACTTAACCGAGATACTGCGTATAAAATACCAAGCACCCTAAGAGTTAGGAGTCATTGTTGCTTTCGAGCTTTCAGAGGAAAATTAGGTATAGGGTAAAATGCTAGGTTAGAAAACTTATGAGGTCCACCTTCACAGTTAGCATCTAATTCCTAGAAAAGTTCTCACAGTCTGGGCTGGGCAAACGGAATCACGATCAATCTGACCACTCCTGCCGACTACCTCTTACTCTTACTGTCAAGTGGCTCCCTGGCAACAGGCCCCAGATACTCTCTCTTCTGTTCCCACATCCCATACCCAACTTCAGTTGTCAGGGTCTCCTTTTCTTTCCATCCTCCTCTTTATTATGTCGGCCCAGTCCTCATCCTTATGCTCCTTTTTAATCCCCCAAAGCCTTAAAGAACATAAGTTAGCCCGCCTTGTTTTTTCATCGGCGAAACAAAGAGAATAACCTTCCCACCACCTGTGCTCAAACAAACATGGTGAGAATTAATGAAATAAAGCCGAGACAGCTTCAGAGATAATAAAGTCTAAGAAGTGTCAAAGCGCATTAAGCTCATTTGAAGAAGTGAAGTTTAAAAAGCCTAAGAACCTATTGGCACAAAAACAGACACACAGACCAATGGAATAGAATAGAAACCCCAGAACTAGACCGACAAACGTATGGCCAACTCATCTTTGACAAAGCAGGAAAGAACATCCAATGGAAAAAAAGACAGCCTCTTTAACAAATGGTGCTGGGAGAACTGGACAGCAACATGCAGAAGGTTGAAACTAGACCACTTTCTCACACCATTTACAAAAATAAACTCAAAATGGATAAAGGACCTAAATGTGAGACAGGAAACCATCAAAACCTTAGAGGAGAAAGCAGGAAAAGACCTCTCTGACCTCAGCCGTAGCAATCTCTTCCTCGACACATCCCCAAAGGCAAGGGAATTAAAAGCAAAAGTGAATTACTGGGACCTTATGAAGATAAAAAGCTTCTGCACAGCAAAGGAAACAACCAACAAAACTAAAAGGCAACCAACGCAATGGGAAAAGATATTTGCAAATGACATATCGGACAAAGGGCTAGTATCTAAAATCTATAAAGAGCTCACCAAACTCCACACCCGAAAAACAAATAACCCAGTGAAGAAATGGGCAGAAAACATGAATAGACACTTCTCTAAAGAAGACATCCAGATGGCCAACAGGCACATGAAAAGATGTTCAGCGTCGCTCCTCATCAGGGAAATACAAATCAAAACCACACTCAGGTATCACCTCACGCCAGTCAGAGTGGCCAAAATGAACAAATCAGGAGACTATAGATGCTGGAGAGGATGTGGAGAAACGGGAACCCTCTTGCACTGTTGGTAGGAATGCAAATTGGTGCAGCCGCTCTGGAAAGCAGTGTGGAGGTTCCTCAGAAAATTAAAAATAGACCTACCCTATGACCCAGCAGTAGCACTGCTAGGAATCTACCCAAGGGATACAGGAGTACTGATGCATAGGGGCACTTGTACCCCAATGTTCATAGCAGCACTCTCAACAATAGCCAAATTATGGAAAGAGCCTAAATGTCCATCAACTGATGAATGGATAAAGAAATTGTGGTTTATATACACAATGGAATACTACGTGGCAATGAGAAAAAATGAAATATGGCCTTTTGTAGCAACGTGGATGGAACTGGAGAGTGTGATGCTAAGTGAAATAAGCCATACAGAGAAAGACAGATACCATATGGTTTCACTCTTAGGTGGATCCTGAGAAACTTGACAGAAACCCATGGGGGAGGGGAAGGGAAAAAAAAAAAAGAGGTTAGAGTGGGAGAGAGCCAAAGCATAAGAGACTCTTAAAAACTGAGAACAAACTGAGGGTTGATGGGGGGTGGGAGGGAGGGGAGGGTGGGTGATGGGTATTGAGGAGGGCACCTTTTGGGATGAGCACTGGGTGTTCTATGGAAACCAATTTGTCAATAAACTTCATAAAAAAAAAAAAAAAAAAGCCTAAGAACCGAGTTGGATCGGTAGCGGGAGCAGAGAGCGGACCCCGGAGAGCCCTGAGCAGCCCCATACGCCTGGCTCAGTTACCATCACGCCCGGGAGGGGCCGCAGCTGCGGCAGCCGGCCCCAGTCATCATCACCTTAACCTTGAGCAGAAAGGCCTACCCCCCAGCAGCCGCCCCCGCCCTCACAGAGACGCCGAGCCCGGCACCAGGCTCAGCAGCGAAGGGAACAGAGGCTGGGGGGCCTCACCTCTGAGGTGCCTGCCGGGGGGACCGGAGCGTCATCTCGACCAAGGTTTTGGGAAGATGGTCCCGTGTAGGAAACGGATATGGTTTCATCAACAGGAATGACACCGACGGAGATACAGAAGTGCCATAAAGAATTACCCCAGGAAGTACCTCACAGTGTAGGGGACGGAGAGACTGTGGAGTTGGACGCTGAAGGAGAAAGGGGGTGCGGAGGCAGCAAATGTCACGGGCCAGGGTGGAGCGGACCCAGTGCAAGGCAGTGAGTATTGCAGCGGGTCGTAAGCATTATGGGCACTCTCCCCGTGGCGGGGGACCTCCACGCGATTCCCTGCACAATTACCGGAAGAGTGAGCGTGGGGAAAAGAACGAGGCATCCGAGAGTGCTCCCGAAGGCCAGGCCCTCACAGCGCCGATCCCACCGCAGCAGATGGTTCGCACCTTACTACGTGCGGAGACCGTGTGGACGTGGGCCACAGTCTTCCGACCCTCCTGTGCGGGAAGAGGTGATTGTAGGATGTTCACCACCAGGGTGCAAGAGAACGAGGTAGACCAGTGAGACAGGATATGTTTCGGGGCTGTTGACCCACGGGGTCCTCCTTGCCAAAGTCAGCTTAGAGAGGACGGCAGTGACGAAGATAAGGAAGATCAAGGCGATGAGAGTGAAGGTGAGCAGTCACCTCAGCATCCGTACCGCCACAATTTTGATCACCCACGCGGTCGCCCAGAGGACGCTAAAGCACAAGGTGCCAAAGACACAAAAGCAGCGGGTCCCCCAGCTGAGGATCTGTCCTCTTCTGAGGCTGAGCAGGCCGGGGCTGAGTAAATCCTGATTTACCATCTCTACCGTCATCCTGTTTAGTCCTCCAACAAGGAGAAACGGATATGAAATTCCAGCGATAAGAAATGAACGAAAGATTGGACCTGAAGACCTTAAGGGCTTGCTTCTTGCCCACTGACCAGATAAATAGAACTATCTGCATTATCTATGCACACGGAGTTTTTATTATTTTTGCCTAAAGAGGTCTCTTTTGGGTAAGGCTGGGTTTTTTTCCTCAATATACCTTTAACGATTTTTCAAATGTTTCATACCTGATCAAGGTGAGATTTTTAGGAATCTCACTTTTAATGTTTATTTTTGAGAGAGAGAGAGACAGGGCATGAGTGGGGGAGCGGCAGAGACAGAGACAGACAGACAGAATCTGAAGCAGGCTCCAAGCTCTGAGCTGTCAGCACAGAGCCTGATGTGGGGCTCGCATCCACGTTGAGATCATGACCTGAGCTGAAGTCGGATGCTTAACCGACTGAGCTACCCAGGCGTCCCAGGAACCTCATTTTTAATTTGTAATAAAAGATCACAACTTGATTTTTTCAAAAAAGTCAAAAAATGGCAAGCACCTGTTAATAAAAGGTCTTAATAAAAAAAAAACTGTAAAAGTAGCAACATGATAGCATTGATATGTTGAATTTCTTGTCAGAAAAATTACTTCGTCTCTCTAGATACAAAGTAAAAACTGCATGCATTAATTTACCCAATTTTAGTCAAAAATCAACAAATCACCAACTATTTGAGTTGGATGGGAACTTTGAGATCATGTACTTCAGCTCTACTCTGCTGACGTGAAAACTGAGGCCCCAGTAAGAGAAGCGACCACCCTAAATTCATGCGGTGGTTTAGTGGAAATGCCAGGTAAACCCTCATTATGTACTTATGAAACAGGACAAAAAATATACTTTGTCAATATTTCTCTAGGTAATTACCATGACTCAAAATTTCCCAACGGAAGCCCTCTAATGTTAGCGCAGCGTTTCAAGAACAGTATTCTGTCAAGAATTCCAAAATGTAGGACAGAGAAACAGACCTGACATCTCATCTCCCCCACCACTCTCAAGATATCACCACAGAACAAGAGCTGCTTTTAATAAACCTCAGAAGAGAGGACAATATAGTGATTGTTTTCAGCGGTATAATCTGGACCAAAGAAAGTTCTGGTTACCAAGCAAAGACTGAAACGAAACTTAAGGCAAGGAACCGAAGGCAGTGCCTCATTGTTCTCAGTCAATGACAATTACATGATATTTAGAATACCTTTTGTCTCTTCAATGATCTGTGGCTTTGGTTTAGCATGAAAGTGAAAGGCTAATGGAACTATTAATCTTCATTACCCTAATAGTCCTCAAAGTCCTATTAGGGTAATGAAGATAGAAACCATTCCAGATTCTTCATGTCATTATGGTCATTGACAACCTGAGAAGCAAGATCAGCCTGTCTCCACATCAGTGCTTATTTCCAACCCTAAAAATGGAGGGGATTTTCTGAAGGCAGGGGCGATGGCCTTGAAATTGAGACTGATGTTAACTAGAGATTTGACACTCTAAGTTAAAAGTGGCAGAAACATGTCTCTCAAGATATTCAAAACACACACCAAAATGCCTAACAGATATGCCTCAAAGAGAACACATATTTTGGAAGCAACCCATTGGTAAACATTTAAACTGTATTTAGAAGCTCAATTGATGAGATTCTTTACATTCAAATCTGATTACAAGTACAGACCAGACTTACAACTCAAAAACAAAACAACAACAATTTGGACGCTAATTGGGGAAAAGAGTAGTCATCTCTCACTACCGATGATGAATATAATTGGGACGGAGAACTGCCCAAATCTTACAAAGATACTGAGCCTTGCCCCCACCCTCCTTCCCCCAGCTACCAATTTTGGCTATAAAAGATGTTTCTTCACCGAAACCCGTGGCAACTATCAGTTGATTCCAGATCACTATTCACTTGGATTCTTCAGATCCATAATGACCTGCTCCCCGTGCCCTTCAGAATGAGCCTCAGCTGGCCCCTGAGTAATGCAAGACATAGTGGGTTTCAATTTGGTTATTCACTGATATCCGAGGAGTTAAAAAAAAAAATCCCAATGGCTCAGCTCTACCCCAGACCAATTCAATGAAAACCCGAGTGTAGGACAGGCACAAGCATTCGTGAAAGCTCTTCAGGTGATTGTGGTATGTAGCCAGAGTTGAGCATCTCTATAACCGTGTACCTTCTACGAGCCCCTGCGGCTTTGGATACTTGGAGGAATACGTCTTGCTCCCCACCATCTCCAACCGCACCGACCCCAAATCCTCGAACCAAAGAAGTCTCGGGAAGTCTCCGAAGTGCATGGTACCTTTTCCTGCTGTTTTAATGTTCTGCCACCATTAGTGCCAAATGAACAAGAACAGCTGAGTGGTCACAGGACACAGACCAGGACATAGACTCCAACACATGGAATCCAGCCGGTGCTAGAGCAGATGCATATGGACGGAAGCCAAAACTTTCTCCAAAAGCGACAGCTCGGGGCAGATTTGAGAATCCTCCAGCGCTGGTTACTGGAACAACAACTGGAGGAGCTCACAGACGATGATAAGCCTCCTCCGTCTCTAGGGAACAAAGTCAGGGACAGGATTAGGATGAGGCAAAGGAGGCACTCAAACCAGGCACGAAATTGTAGGGGCCATCAAAAAAACTCAATAAATCGAGATGCACATGGGTTTGATGTACCATTTTAAGAATTCTAAATCAATGAAAAAATCCATGATGAAAAAATTTTAAATCAATACAGGATCCAATCCTGCCCTTGCATAACTCATTCATTTCCTTCATCCTAACCCAGGCCCTGTCAGATACTCTCACCCTAGTCCCGGCTCTGGGACAAATTCCATCCAGGACCCATATTCACCTATAACCCAGAAGAGGAAGATACTCCTCATACTCCTCTTCAGGAAAAAGGTGATGGGACTCCTACCCCATTTTTTTTTTTTGTGAGATGACTAGGCATGAAATAACTTATACCTTAAGCTTCTTACCTATAGCAGGTCAGGAAAGCAACCCCCGTTTACCCCCAAATAAACCTCATGAAATTTCACCAATATAAAATTTAAAAGCTGTAAACAAGAAGAAAGGATGATGGACTCCAGAAACGGAATTTTCCCCAGATCCCTGCCTGGTGTATTGGAGACGAGTGGAAAAATGGGATGAAATGGATAGAAGGAGGCAACTATTGGTCTGTTGCTTGACCTTGCGGTCGAAACTCTTGATGGCTCTGTCCCCGGATCGATCATTCCTAAAATGATTCTCTGGTGGTTAAATTTCATGCATCCAGCAGATTTGGGAGAGAGGTAGAGATGGAAAATTTCCAAGTTCTCCCTATGGGGTACTCATTAAAATAATAGACTTAAGAATGAACAAATGAGTGAATGGATGAATGGGTGGGCACCTGCTGTCTCTGCATTAGAATGAAATCTGTTCTCTACATTTTCAAGGTCAAACAAAAAGATATGGTGGAGTTTGCAGTAAGAACCCTGGTCTATCAATTCGCTGAGGATTATTGTTCAAAAAATGTTACATGAATAAAATTGCACTATCGAGAAAAATGTTAGTAGTAGATACATATAGGGAAAGGGGATTTTTGCTTTATATACTACGTGGTTGGAAATTTTAGGAGTATCTATTATTTTATGATTAGACCTATTTAGATATTCATAAGACAATGGAGATGCTGATTTAATGAGTAGGGACTAAAAAGTCATGGCCATATCAAAACGTAGAAACTGAAATGATAAAATAAACATTGAAAATGATTTAAAAATAAAATGAAGCAGTAATGATATGCCATGTGTCATCTATTAAGTTATAAAAACTAATAAACCATATTGATGCTCCATGACGGTGAGGTACTATGAAACAAGCATCAAGTATTGCTGGGGCAAGTGGAACTTAGTACACATTTTGTGACTTTATGGAAAGAAACAGCAACGGATAGCAACCTTGAAACATTTTCGAGCGTTATGCCAGAGAAATCACACTTTGAGGACTATATCAAACAGAAAATCAGAAACGGGGATATATATCAGTGAATGACCACGGTCCTCCCAGAATCATTGTATAATAAGAAAAAGCTGAGGAAAATTGGAAAGATTTAACTGCAGGGGAATGGGATAAAATAAGTTACAGCACATTCACGTGATCACGTCAAATGTAGGCCTTACATTTTATTTGGGAAAATATGGGGAAATGTCGATCACGTGATGTAAATGGGAATGACGCAGAATACAGAATTGTGTATCCAATTTTAGGATCTACGCTGCCAAGACGAGTCCCAGAACTGTGTATGCAATTGACTCTAAAAGGAAGACTGGAGGGGTGCCTGGCCGGCTCAGTTAGTAGAGTGTGCGACTCTTGATCTCAGGATTGTGAGTTGAAGCCTCACGTTGGGGGTAGAGATTACTTAAAAATAAAATCATTAAAAAAAAAAAATTCTTAACGGTTATCCATTTTTGAGAGACAGAGGGAGACAGAGCCTGAGCGGGGGAGGGGCAGAGAGAGAGGGAGACCCAGAATCTGAAGCCGGCTCGGGGCTCCGAGCCGTCAGCCCAGAGCCCGACACGGGGCTCGAACTTTCGAACCGCGAGATCATGACCTGCGCCAAAGTCGGACGCTTAACCCGCTGAGCCACCCAGGCGCCCCTAAAAATAAAATCTTTGACAAAAGAAAAAAAAGACAGGCTGGGAAATAGTGACCCCTGGTAAAAAGGTTGTTATCTCTGATAGTATAAATATATATTCCAAAGTGTCAACAATGAGCTTATTTAATTTTTATAATCAAACAGGTAAATAATATCTAATTTTTTGAAAGTTTATTTCTTTGTTTTTGAGAGAGAGAGAAAGAGAGATAGTGGGGGAGGGGCAGAAAGAGAGAGAGAGAGAGAGGGAGAGGGGCAGAGAGAGAGAGAGAGAAAGGGAGAGAAAGAGAATCCCAAGCAGGCTCCACACTATCACCACAGAGCCCGATGCGGGGCTCAAACTCATAACTGTGAGCTCATGACCTGAGCCGAAATCGAGTCAGATGTTCAACCAACTGAGCCACCCAGGCGCCCCTAAATAGAATATAATTTAATTGGATCCTCATAAGGGAATGGATTCCTAGATTATTATACCTCTGTCCTTGTTCTCTCCATACACCCTACTTTACCCATGAAAATGTCTTCTGAATTTTGGATTTACTGCCTCTATGAAAGACAAAATATAAAGCCATAGCTGAACTACTATCTATGCTATTCTCCAATATCCTTTATCAAAATTACATCCACATGCCATAACATTGCTATTTTTTTTAGGTAAAATGGTTTTGTTCAGGCAAAAATTTCTTTTGTTAGATAGTGACAGAATTTACTCGGTAAGAAGTGTTTTTTAGGGCGCTTGGGTGTCTCAGTCGGTTAAGTGTCTGACTTCACCTCAGGTCATGATGTCATGTTCCTGAGTTTGAGCCCCGCATCAGGCTCTGTGCTGAGACCCCGGAGCCGGGAGCCTGCTTTGGATTCTGTGTCTCCCTCTCTCTCTCTGCCCTTCCGCCGCTCACATTTTGTCTCTCTCAAAAATAAATAAACATTAAAAGAAATTTAAAAAAAAGAAATGGAAATGAGAGAAGTAGGTGGATTTAAGGTACAGTTTGGAGGGAAATCCAACCGTGCCTGCTGATGAAATGGAAGTAATCGGGGCCAGGTTTGGGGTGAGCGGGGAGTCAACGTGCTTTCAGCTATCTTCTCAGCAGGCCTTGGTGGCTTACCTGGTAAAGTGACCCAAACCTTCATTCTTGAGCTCTTGGAGAACTTTTCGGTCTGGGATTGCTGCACTTGTCCATTCACAGTTACAAGGCGGGGGGCGAGAGGGTACCAGGAAATACCAGGAGATACCAGAAGGCCACCTGGGACCCACACATAACCCTCCTGGCCCCAGTGGAGAAAAAGCAGCCCTGCGTCCGCTTGGTGATCAGGACCAGTTATACATACGTGCAAGTATATGGCTGTTCCTCTCACCTGCTGGTCCTTGGACATAAGAAATACAAAAGGCCCTGGGGGCAGCCATAACTTGCCATTACTCATGTCCCCTGGCAAGAGTGTGGCCTCTTTGTAAACTAGACTTCCCAACCCTGCAGAGCCCAGGACTGCGAGGGCAGGCAGCACACAATTCCCCAGGGGGTTATGGGGAGTGGCAGTGTGGGACCAATTCGACTGCCAATCCTTGGTTCCCAGGCACATGGACCTTCATAAGCAAGACACAGTGCCGTATAGAGCCCTATGATTTAATAAATACACTCTTTTTTTGAATGTTTTTATTTATTTTTGAGACAGAGAGAGAGAGAGAGAGCAGGGGAGGGGCAGAGAGAGAGGGAGACAGAGGATCCGAAGTGGGCTCCGTGCTAAGACTGGAGAGCCCCATGTGGGGCTCGAACTCGTGAGCTGTGAGATCATGACCTGAGGCACCCAGGCACCCCGGTAAATACACTCTTGTACACTGCATCTCAGTGTACAAGATGACACCCCATCCCATCCTTTCAGAGCATGTCTTTTAATCTGGCACTTTGGTTGCGTCTTTAGAAGACAGTTCCGGCGTTCTGTGAGGCCAGCTGCTTCTGCACGGTATGGCATGGGGTATGGCTAGTGGAACCCCACTCCTGCACCTGCTCTTATGTGAAGTGGGTCCTCCGGTGAGATGCTATGTCCTGTGGCCCACAGTCCAGGAGTTCCGTAGGCCCACAGACAGTGTCACTGACGAAGGCTCTACAAGCAGGAAAAATGAACTCCTGCCTGGATAAGTATCTGTCCCTGTGAAAATGAAATGCTGGCCCTTCCAGAATAGACAGGCCCAGAGTAGTCGCCGGGGTGGCGTGTGGCCAACGGGTCTCCCTGTGGGACGGTGTCATGCCAGGGGCTCAGCCTTGGTCCGGGTTGCTGACACTTGGGACATTCAGAAGTAGCAGTAGCTAGATCAGCGAAAGTCTCTGTCGCCATGGACACTCCATTCTGGGATGGCTGACGAGAAAAGCTGGCAACGTCAACTGGCTGAGTCATTCTGTCAACATCGTCTCGGGGACTCTCCGTGCTGAACGCTTTCTGGTGAGCACTGACATGTGATATAAATGTTTTCACACTTCATGCCTACTCCCATATGTCTATCCACATGCCACTTCCTTAGACCTCTTTGTCTTTGCCTTCCAGTCCTTGTCTTTTCAGGCCCTAGGTTAGAAGGCCAGGCCATTGACCACTGCCCAGGAATCTATTCTTTTCTCACCTCAGGCTCTTTCTCCCTCTACACGAAGTAGATAGCCAGGTGCACGACTGGGAGCTCTTGCCATTGGGGAGATTTTGCTCCCCACTACCTTATAAGGTTGCCCCTGACTGTGACTATAACGTAGCCAGTGCCCAGTTTGGCTTTGCATTCCCATAGCATGCCGATCCATCCATAAATCAAGTTCAGGGTTTTTCCTCGTTTTTCGGTCAGTCACACAGGAACCCCCATAGGTCCATAGGTGCAAGCCATGGAAGGGCTCTGGTGCGACTTTTCGGCGACAGGAGTTCTAGGCTTCCAGCTCATGTAGTTTACTCGTTCCCTCTTGTCTTGCTCAGGTTCAATTCGAGATGTACATTTCCATTTCACGATAGACTGCTGTTAGGCGTGTCTGACCGTATAACTCGGGGCATCCGACAGAGGATACAGTTCTGGATGCATGTGTACTTGACACGTGGTGAGATGTTGTCTTTCAACTACAGCACGGTAATACTTAAGAAGCTGTTTCTTAGAAGTCATAAAATGTCTGCTATGAATGACATAGCCTTGTGACAGAATCCCCAGGACTTACACTGTGAGTATTCCACTGGAGCATATGCTCCAAACTGGATTCTTTTCCAACACTGTAGGGTTTATTGACTTCTGTGGCCCACGTGACAAGGATGATGGAATTGTGGCTTGGACCTGCTCCCATTGCCTTTTCCTGCTTGAGCCCTAAAAAGCTGGTGGATTTCTATGGCAGCAGGTATATGTGAAGCAATATTTCCAGCTATGGAAGTCTAAGCCTCCAGAATCCAAAGATGGCTACCAGATGCTATGCTTCCTTTTTTGTGATGAGGGATTCATGATAGATCTAGCAACGCGTCTTTTGCTTTAAAGGGAATATCCCGGCATGCCCCTGACTACTGGAAACCTAAAAATTTCACTGAAGCTGCAGGTCCCAATAACTTAATAGGCTTTATCTTCTACCTTCTGGAATGTGTCGTAACAAGACCTCCACTCTAGCTGTCGCTATTTGCCTGCCCTGTCAAGCCAGCACAATGTTATCAATGCAGTGGATCAGTGTGAAGTTCTGTGGGTTGTCCAGGTGGTCCGGAGATTTCCAGACTACATTATGACAGAGGGAAAGAAAGTTAATATAGCCACAACACATTATAAATGAATACTATTGATCCCACGTGAAAGAACGATTTCTTACACTCTTTGCTAATTAGAACGGAAAAGAATGCATCCACGAAATCACTGGTGACGTGCGATGCTTCAGATGGCTTATTCCTAGGCCCTACCAATCACGCCGTGCACAGCACAGTATCTGCAATCGGGACTGTCACTATATACATGGTGGTAGTATACAGTCGTTCTTCGGAATTCATCCATTTTCTGCAGGGGCCAAATTGGAAAATTAGAGATGTAAGGACTACCACTCCGGCATCCTTTAGATATTTAATGGCGACACTGACCTCCACCATACCCTCCCTCGTGATGATATTATTTTGATTTAGTGTTGTTTTCAGGTGGTTTCAGGGGTTTTCATTTGGTCTTCCTTAATATGATACCTCTTACTTCACAGACAAAAGGCCCAATGTGAGGTTCATTCCAACTTTCAAGTATATCAATTTCAATTGTTCAAGTGGAGCCTGGAGAAATGACCCCGGGTGTGTTTGTAGACCAGTGGGCCCAGAATTAGCCGCACGTTAGCCAATACTCCATTTAGCGCCTGGCTTCTGAGTTACCGCTCCAGTGGGAGAGGGGATTGTGAAGACACTGTGAGTCTCTTGTATCAATGTCAACTATGATTAACAGTCTTAGACATGTCTTATTATTCCCCTTTCCTCACTGTATAGTCACCTAAGTCAATGACCCACAGTCCTTTAGGGGAAGGACTTTGGGAACCATCATGAAATATACTTGCCGTGGTGTTTAAGGGGTCTCCTTCCTAGAGACCTGGCCATCTCATCAGTCATGGATTCCAGATCTGAAAACTCATTCATGTCTAAGAACTGAGCAAGAGACATGACTTTTTAAAAATTGTTTTAAAGTGTTTTTATTTATTTTTGAGCCAGAGAGAGACAGGGCATGAGGAGGGGAGGTGCAGAGAGAGAGGGAGACACAGAATCCGAAGCAGGTTCCAGGCTCCGAGCTGTCAGGACAGAGCCTGACGTGGGGCTCAAACTCACGGACCGTGAGATCATGACCTGAGCCGAAGTCGGACACTTAACCGACTGAGTCACCCAGGCGCCCCAAGACATGACTTTTTATTGTGTAAACCACCCTCTGCTGTAACTTGGTCTCTGTTATTTTGGAGCCCCGTCGTCTTCATGGATATTAACAACTTAGCTCCATGACTGCCTTTCTTATCATCGGTCCTGGCCTGCGGAAGAAAAAAAACCCACTGAATTCCTTCGTGATGCTGGGGCCCCTCTCACCAGCACATTCCTGACGGCTTTGGTGAATGGTATGTCTTCTTGATCCTTCCCTGGATCCTAAGACTCTGGCCTTCCAGATTCACACAGTCGGTTCTAACAGTCTCTTTTTCCTTCTGCTACTGTTTTCCAGAGTTAATCAAGCATTTCCATTAAGTATTGACCATCAGTTTTTCTGACTTCCAAGAGCCACGCCAACAGTGAATTTGTTCCATCCTCTGGGCCCTTGCTAGGGGGTCCCATGTCCTAGTAATTATCCTCAGTTGATAAATTATTACTGATCCAGTCTTGCGTTCTGGCCTCCTTGATCAAGTACCTTCAAAATCCAACCCTAGGATACATCCCTGAGCCTGCCAGTACTTACCAGCTAATTATTATAACTCTTTACATGTATAATACCTTCTCTTTCTTATATAGACTTAGCATAATATCACCCAGGTTATGTCAGGGTTTAAGTCCAGTTATGGGACCAGGAGCCAAGACAGGAGGTGGGGGCAGATCCTGAGGGGATAGCAGTTGCCCTGTGAATCTTGCACCGCGGAGGCAGTGCTCGCTCTTTTTAGGGAAGGATGAGCTACCTTCCCTAGGTAGCTCCCTGCCTTCCCCGGCTCTAGGATGAGCCAGCCTAGGAGGTCTCAGGGTCAAGCAGTTGCAGGGCCAGCTTCCTCAGGGGGTGTCTCAGTCCCATGTATCAGGGGTCTCTGATCTTTGCATAACCCACCTTTCTTGGCTAAACACCGAAACATTTCTGGATCTCTGGTATTCTGACACCTGGGCCTGCAACCTGCTGCTCAGTTATGTCTACTCTTGTACTATAGGTGATAAGACTGCTTATGTACCAGTGACTGTCAGCAACTTACACTGACTGCTTGTTAACATCTTGTTAACATCTTACTAACTGCTTGTTAACATCTTTCGGTCTCTCATTAGCCTTCTACAGTATATGGATACAACTTAGCATTAACTAGGCAACTGCTGCTCTGTAGGCCTTGTACTCCCCGTGTCCTTCAAATGCCTACTTCATTGTACCCAACACAAAAGTCTTCTGCACTGGGACAGTTTCCCAGATCATCCCCTGAGAAATCTTTGGCAACTGAGTTATCAACTTGTGCTATGGACCACCCATGCCTTAGCTCCCAAACAGGCCCCACCTTTTCATCTGCTGGGCCATGGGTGAGCCAGTACCAAACCCCCATCTTATTCCCTGTTTTCTCAGACCACCCTAGTTTTGGTACCGCTGTTATTATTCTGAGTCCTCTAAAAGGTAGACTCCAAGGCAGTACTAAACGTGCATGGATTTTATTAGAGCAAACACTTATGAGAGGAAATGAGGAGGATGCCAGGAAAGGTTGAGAGAGTTATCATATCCAAGTGTAGGTTTAGCCCTGGAGTAGAGGACAGAAGGAAGTGTGAGTGAAAGCGTATCACACAATCTAGTCTGGGGAGGGTTCGGCAAGGTCACCGGGGAGTCCTTGAGCCAAAGTCGGTTATATATATCCCCACAAATACACCTGCCTTCGTATCCGCTGCTCTCAGTCGTTGGTTGGGGGCAGTCTGTGGGAAGTGTAGACTCTCCACAAATGTGTGGGTGGATTTCAGGGTTCAGTATCTGGAGACGTGGTCCTCAGGTTACATTACAGTCCCTGTATTTAGAGGTCTGTGAGGAGCATTCTCGTGGCTGCTCTGATTGAGAAGATTGGGGTGGGGGGGGGAAGATTTGGATGGATGAACACCACAAACCGGTGTCCCATGTTGAACGTTGGACGGTTCTTTTGAAATAAACATTAGATATTCAATTGCAGATACAGGTAGACAATGGGATCGTTGACGCTGAAATTCAGAAGAGAGATGTGGACTATATTTATACCTTTGAGATTTTTGGACATAATTGATGCTGAAAACCATGGGAATAAATGAGATCACTTATGGAAAGAAGCACAGAGAGGGGAATGTGGCCCAAGATGTAGCTGAGAGGAATTCTAACCTTTATAAGGAGGGGGAAAGTAACAAAGACCGAACCAGAGTAACCAATCAGGTAGGGGGAAAAGCAAGACAGTACATTGTCAAGAACTTGAGAAGAGAGTGTGTCAAAAAAAAAGGGGAGGTGATTCCCTCTGCGTCTGGCTCTGAAAGATCAAGTAAGGATACACAGAACAGTGTCTTCAAATTTTATAATTCGCTATGGCTCCTGTATTTCTTCACTGCCGAGAAACTTAGGGTCTGTTTTTGTGTCCACTTGTAACTGCAAGCGTCTATTTACTAAGTCCTCAGTCCAAGCCAAGCACTTAGCAAGGTCGGTTTACTTGCCACAGAATGAGTAGCATACCCCGAAGCTGCCAGGGGTATCCAACCTTTAAGAGACACGTGCTACTATAGACGGGAGCCTGGGGTCTTATGGAAAGACGAAAGAACAGGTACCTAACTCAACCTTAAGAGCAGAAAGGGAGCAGGGTCAGGGAACACTTCCTGGAAGAGACAAAACGTGAACTGAGTATTAAGATCATCTCCGTTCTAATCTTGTCTCCTTTTGTCCTACTTACGTGTGAACAAGACTTAAGGTGCTTTGAAAGGAATCATGACCTTTTATGGAAAAGAACCTCTCCAGCAACCCTTAAAGCGTTGCCGGTTCGGCGGTTTCCTAAGTCGGCACCCGGATGTTCGATGCTGGCCTGAATCTCGTTTTCGGGAACCATTATCTCATCAAAAGCTCATTTTCATGCAGCTCAGTCAGTATCCTAATAGTCACTCCCATTGTTTCCTTCAGGAACCTTCCACCTGACACGGCAGTGGTATGTCTCTTCACCCCTAGCTGTTCCTCCTCAGGGAAGTAGAAACGAAAAGGGAAGTGATCATTGGGGAAGATTTCATTTTAGGGGAAAAAAAACAACAACAACAGGATTCCAATAGTGTGAACTGCGTACAACTGGGCATTGCAGTAGTTCCCACAGATGAGGGACACTTGATAAATGTGCCCAGAGCTCACGGGGAAACGATTTGCTTTGTTTGTAAAACGCAATGGGACCTAACCCTCGATTTCCCCTTATGCTTCAAAAGTAGAAAGAAGAAAGAAACTTATTCTCAACAATTCTTGCCACCCTGCCTTAAGACTGCTATAGCTGCTCAGCATTTCTCAGAAGTGACCTTAGGCCTGAAGTCGTTGCGGGCATTATCACCTCCCCCAGCTTTGCAGGGCTGTCGATGGCAAACTTTGGTCTTCATCAGTCCGGTCCGGGTGCCCCTCTCTTGAGCTATCACAGCACTGCTCCCAACACACGCTTCTTCCTGAATGCGATCTTTTTCCTTCCTGATATTGGCCACACATTTTTACGTCGTGGCATTTGCCACAAGGTTACCCACGAGGGCAAGACGGTTTCTTAGGCAGCTCTATCCCTTTCACCTTGCACGGTCTGCGTACATATCGTCCATTAAGTGAAGATTTAGTCACTGGAGGAATAGAAGAGAAGAGGAGGAAACTGACGCGGAATTTATCCATTAGGACTTCCTCTCCCTGTCCATACAGAGAGTTGTCTGAATTTTCCACCGGTGGTAGGGGTCTATCTAAGTCTCTCTCCAAGAGTCCTGTCACCTGGTTATTCGATCAAGCGCTAAGCTGGGTCCTGCTCTGAAGAGATTTGGCAGATGTAATGAGGTTAGTAATCAGGTGACCTTAAATTTGGCAAAGGGGGTTTCGATTCTCCAGGTGGGCTCAATGCAATCACATGATACCTTAAAAGCAGAAGAGGCGGGCGCGAAAAAGCCAGAGAAATAAATGCATCAGAAGAAGAGGGAACGGGCGGGAGAGGTACAACAGAAAGGTAAGTGAGAGAGATTGCAAGCGGGAGAAGGATTTGGTGTTTCTTTGCTGGTTCTGAGGTGTAGTGGGCTGTGTGTAAGGAGGAAAGTCCTCTATTCCTAATTGGCTGAGTTTTTAAAAAATCATGGCAAGCCTCGGCTTTTGTCAAATGTGTGTTCTACGTCACTTGATGTGGTCATGTGGTTTTTCTTCCGTACCTAGAGTAAAACCAAATTGCTCATGGTGGTTATTCTTTTTTGCTAGATTCAATTTTCAAATATTTTATTGAGGAATTTGCAACTATGTCGGTTAGAGATACTGGCCTATAGTTCTTTTTTTTTTTTTTTTCCTCTGTGTTTGTCTGGTTTGTTATCAAAGTAACACTAACCTCATAAAGCAGGTTGGAAAGCGATTCTTCCTCTTTAATTTTCTGGGAGAAATTGTATAAATTTGGAGTAATTCCTCTTTAAATATGTGGTGGAAGTCTCCTGCAAACCATCTGGGCCTCAAAACTTCCTTTGCAGGCGCTTTTTAAATACAAATTCGATTTCTTTAACGGCCATAAGACTGTTACAGTCGTCTATTTCATTTTGGGTGAATTTCAGTAGTTCATGGCGTGCAAGGGGTTTGTCCATTTCTTCTGTATGCAATTTGTGGGCACGGAGTTGTTTATAGCATTCCCTTAGCATAATACATAATCCCTTTATATTATCCTTATTATGGCTGCAGGATCTGTAATGATCTGCTTTTTCCATTCTTGATGTTGGAATTTTGTGTTTTCCTCTTTTTTTGTTTGGTCTTTTTATGGACTTGTCAATGTTATCGATATTTTTTTAAAAAAACCTGACCTTATTGGCTTTTGGTGTTCACTTTTACTAACCTGTCCTTCTACTTGCACAGGGTTTAGTTTGCTCTTATTTTTCTAACTTCTTGAGGCAGGAAATTCTGTTGCTAATCTAAGTTTCTAAAGTAAAGATTTACTGAAATGAATTACAATTATAGTAAATGTATAGCCCAAATCTACCCGCGTTCACTGCTTAACTGCCTCTTGTGTAAACTGATATATTGTATTTTCGTTATCGTTGAGTTCCACATATTATTTCTCTTTTCTTTGAGAATTCCTCTTTGACCCAGGGATTCTCTGGAAGTATGTTATTTACTTTTCAAATCCTTAGAGCTATTTCTCTCTCTTGTTGACTTCGGTTCGATTCCATTGTGGTTAGAGGACACACTCTGTATGACTTTGGCATTTATTGATTGGCTTTTCTCATTTGTGTTTTCTTTTCCCCTGGTTTTCTTAACTGTATCCTGGTTCTTTGGGATGATGTTATACACTGTTTGCCTTTCTCCCCAGTTTCATATGTTGAAACCTTATCCCCCCGTATGATGGTATTTGGAGGTGGGAGCTTTTAGGAGGTGATTAGGTTCCCCCTTATAAATGAGGGCTCTGTCCTCATAAAAGAGGCCCCGGAGAGATCCCTTGCTCCTTCCTCCGGGTGAGAAACACCAAAAGACTGTCCTCTATGAACCAGGTAAGCAGGCCCTCCCCCGGACAGCAGGTATGCTGGCACTATGCTCTTGGGTTTCCCGGCCTCCAGAATTGTGCGGAATCTCTACCTATACGCCACCTGATCTATGGTATTGTATTACAGCGGTCTGAAAAGACTAAGAAAGATGTTCTACTAGGAGATTGTGGATCCTGTTGAATATTTGCTCTTAGTAGAGAGCGCCCCTGTTCGGGTGTAGTGCAAGGCCCTGGTGGGTACGTGGGTTCAACTTCCCTCGGGGCCTCACTAACACCTCTCCGGCAAAAATGGAGTCCTGACTCCTACGGCTTCATTACCTATTGGCAGAGTAGAAGTTCAGCTCACCCCTTGGCTTTGCCGATCCCTTCACAGAGGATACCAACTCCGTTCCCTACCCCTGGCGCAAGGGTATGGAGAAGGAGTACAGTAATGCAGACTTGTACTGCCTTATTCCCGCTTAGACCATATTGCTTAGTCTCTGCTGCTGTCAGTTGGGTATGGATGTTAGCTTCCCCATTGGGCCCCACCGACTCCAGCGGTGAGGGAAATTACGGTGTCCCTTCTGCTCCTACCGTCTTGTTCAGTCTTGTCTCTCCAAGTCGAGGATGGAGATTCAGCTATCTTCTGGAACCTGCTGGCACCTGAAGAAGAATGTGGATTTGCTCTGACTCCTGTAGGCTCGCTACATCTCACCGCTGCCAGGTGCGAGCCAAGGCTCTGCTCACTGAATCTTGCTGACTGTTGGAATACTACCCATGTCTACTGGTGGGGTTGAAAGATCAGTGCCCTGCAGGGCCCCGCCTATACCAACATGGCTGGGCATCACCTGCTTTTGCTTAGCATAGGCTGGAGATCCAATCTCTATTTGGTTTCCTGACACTGTTCAACCGGGGGAACCAGAACACTGCTGGCTGTGTCTGTGGGGTTGGGGGGGATGTCCACTTCCTATCGGCTTCCTGCTCAAGCCAGCTGAAACTAGAGAAGGGCTACGTTTTTGCCACTGATGTTTGGCTGGAGCCAGATGGATATTTTCAAATATTCTGTTTTAAGTCATTCTTTTTCAAGTCTTTTGGCTGGGAGGAATAGGCTTTTTTTTCCCCCCTTAAATCTGTTTCTGTTGCTGGATTGGAAGGAATGGGGATACTTCATCTTGGCTAAGACTAGAGGCAAATAGAAATCTCCAATGTTTTAAATTTGTAATTGAGTCATAAAAAGTAAAGTTATTTCTTATGTTATTGTAATTATGTTTAGGATTGCCTTTCTATCTTGGCATGTTTATATGCCAATTTGCAGATGGCTTGATTTCTATATCCTATATCCTGTGCCTACAACTGTACCTTTCTCCCCTAGGCTTTGAGCCTACTTTCCCTGAGCATGGACGAAGTTTAGTTTCACACCCCGCCCCCCAAATAGGAAGCCAGGTTAGACTTGATTATCCTATTCTACAGTGAGAGCTTTAAAAAAAAAAAAAAAACCAATTCCCTCAGCCGTCTTACAGGGAATTTGTTCTAAGCTTTCAGTAACCAGAGTGAGATCAGTGTGGTTTTCCACTGATCTAAACTTCATCTGATGAATTATTTTTAAAAAACGTTTTATTTTTGACAGAAATTATGAGCAGGGGCAGGGCAGAGACAGAGAGACAGAGACGGACAGAGAATCCCAAGCTAGCAGCACAGAGGAGACCGATAAGGGGCTCGAACTCCTGAACTGTGAGATCATGGCCCGAATCCCAAATTAAGAGGTGGAAACTTAATCGACTGAGCCACCCAGGTGCCCCTACAATCTCTAGTCTTAAACTCTACCCTATGCAAATTATTTCCCTGTCCTTAGACTGTTCATTAGAAATGGTGCTTTGTGGATAGATTTTTGAATACTAATTAAATTTTAAAATGATTATAGCTTTCATATGGTTTTCTATTTATCTCTGAGTGATTGTTAGTAATTCATCTTTTCAGAAAACCACTCATTCTCTTGCCACTCTTTCCTCGATGTCTCCTTGTTAGGAGGACAAACTATCACAGCTACTCCAGAGAACCCTTTATCCAAGCTACTTTTTTTCTTCCTATTTTTCTCCTATGCTCTCATGACTGAGAGGTCTTTTTAGTTTTCTTTTTACATTTGATCCAAAAAAAAAATGCCTGTTTATTGCAAATCTGTGTTTTCTAATATTTTATAGAAACTTATCTGAGGAGTTAAAAATTTTCTTATTGGGTTCAGCGTGGGTTAATAGAAAAGTTTCCTATCAGACTTCATAGGAGTGGAGTTTTTGGTTTAATAGTAAATGATATTTGTATTTAAGTTAACCTCTGATATTAGAGATGTGTGGGTAAGGAAGTGATATTTAGATAATTAAACTGAGGTACGTGTATATATGTATAGCAGAAAATTTCAGTATCACTGCAGTAACACTATCAATTTGTAGAGTACAGATTAGAATCAAGTTATCTTTTTACTCTGAAACTGGGAAAAATATATTATGTAAACACAGTTAAGCAATCAATTATTTATTGCAATGTACATTCATCTAATGCTTTCAAAAAGCAGTTTATATTTATTAAAACATTTGTTCCAGAAATGTATCTCCCACAATTTACTACAAAAGAATAATTGAGACCATGGGCTAAACGGCTCTGACATTTATACAACAAAACCTGAATAGAAATTAATATGTAACAATATTCAGTTTTATCTTTTATTTTTATTTAAAATTTTCTAATGTATATTTATTTATTTTTTTTGAGAGAGAAAGAGAGAGAATGTGTGCGCATGCGAGGGAAGAGCAGGGAGAGCGAGAGCGAGACAGAATCTGAAGCAGGCTCCAAGCTCTGAGCTGTCAGGACAGAGCCCCACGCGGGGCTCGATCCCACAAACCGTGAGATCAGGGCCTGAGCTGAAGTCGGACGCTTCACTGACTGAGCCACCCAGGTGCCCCACAATATTCAGTTTTAAAATCCTGACCCGTTCATGCAGAATGATGAGAATTGTCAAATTAGTCACTTCAAGGTTTTATACAGAAAATAGGAAAACATTCATGAAATGTTATCTTTTTACAGTGTCTTGTAACTATGTGAAAGCCCTATAGTATATTTGACATCTATAACCTATATCTAGCATGGGGGTGAAACTAGATGTAAGCCCAAAGAAAAATTTGACGGGAGAGGAGGGAGTATAAGTAATTTGTGGGGGGATTGCCGGTTTATTTAATATTCAGGATTGCCTTAATTAAGAGGGCTATTAGCCAAGCAAGAATTTAGATATTTTAATGCAGTCGTTCTTGAGCCTCTAAGAGGTTTCATTTCAGGTAAAAACTGTTTCTATTTTTATTCATTCTAAACTTAGAGGAAAGCCTTTTTTCTGTATTGTCTTCAGTCACAGCCGTCTGTCCGTCTGTTCCTGGGCCTTAGTTACTGCAGCTTTGTAATAAGTCGTATTGGCTAATAGGGCTGATAGGCCTCATCCCTCCCCTTTCTCAGAATTTTCCTGGATGACCTCTAACGTTTATTTTCCACATCAATTTTACTCTCACTTTGTCAAGTTCTCACATTGTTTAAATTTCAAGTGCTCTTCCATAAAATTTATAGTTTAATTTGGAAGACTTGACACGATAACTATGTTGTCCATTCCTATCCAAAAGCAAAATGCTTCTCTATTTACTCAGGCCTCCTTTTATGTCCCTTACCTGAGTTTTATAGCTTTTTCTCCTATAGTAGCAATGTGTTTCGTAATGAGTTTATTTTTTGATTTCTTAAGTTTTTTATTTATTTTTGAGACAGGGCGGGGGGCGTGGGGATGGGCAGAGAGAGAGGGAGACCCAGAATCCGAAGTAGGCTCCAGACGCCAGGCTGGAACTCCTGAATTTCGAGATCGTGACCTGAGCCGAAGTGGGGCGCTTAATTGGCTCGACCACCCAGGCACCCCGTAATGAGTTTATTTCTGTTTCACATTTCGTGGCTGTTGGAAATTTCTTTTTTTTTTTTTTTCAACGTTTATTTATTTTTTTGGGGACAGAGAGAGACAGAGCATGAACGGGGGAGGGGCAGAGAGAGAGGGAGACACAGAATCGGAAACAGGCTCCAGGCTCCGAGCCATCAGCCCAGAGCCTGACGCGGGGCTCGAACTCACGGACCGCGAGATCGTGACCTGGCTGAAGTCGGACGCTTAACCGACTGCGCCACCCAGGCGCCCCGGAAATTTCTTTAGTTTTAAGGCTGATTATCTTATCTATGGAAAAGCTATTAATTTCTGTGTATTGGTGAAAGAGCCAGTCACCTCAAACATTTTTGTTTTAGCAGTTCTTTGGTTTCTCGGATCTGCTGAAAGACCGATCCTGTCTGAGTGTGATTTTGATTTCCTTCTGATATTCATTTTTTAAGCTTCAATTTTAATTAGTCCTTGATCCCTTGATCTCAGTAAAACCCTGTTGATCACTAAAATCACTGAATTGTAGAACACATGTTGTTATTGATGCAGTAGGCCAGACAGACCTGGGTTTACGGCCAGGGACTTGTGAAACTATACTGCATACAAACTCTAAAACGAATCTTCTGTAATTGCTCAATAGAGATGAAAAGTACACGGGCATATCAATTTATCACGTACATATCCTCATTTTCCATTTGGTAAAAACAAAACTTTAGTGAAATATTAGGTCAGAAATGTGCAGTAAAACTTGGATTGGACCCCGACTGTACATGTGACAAAAGCAAAAATAGACTAGTGGGACTATGTCAAACTTAAAAACTGTTCAGCATAGGAAAAAACCTAGAGTGAAAAGGCAACTTACAGAATGAGAGAAAATACTCGAAAGGCATATATCTCGTAAGGGCTTAACGTCCAGGATATATAAAGAACTCCCACAACTCAATAGCAAATCAGGTAACCTCATTTAAACAATGGGCAAAGGGCTTGAATAGCTGTTTCTCAAAAGATCTACAAATGGCTCACAAGCACATGAAAATAGGAAATCATTCAGCTGACAAAATCTAATTAGGTTCAACATCTTCAAGATGACTAATCATCAGGGAAATATAAATCGAAATTACCGTATCACCTCACACACATTAGGATGGCCACTATGGGGGGGGGGGGAAGCAAATGTTGGTGAGGATGTGGGGAAATTGGAGCCCTGTTGGTGGCATTGCAAAATGGTGCAGTCACCATGGAAAAGAGTATGGAGGCTCTTCAAATTAAAAACAACTATCCTGCTATCCAGCAGTCCCGCTTTTTATCCAGAAAAAATCAAAATAAAAAACATTACCTTCCTATGTTCATTGCAGTACTATTCACAATAGCCACAATGTGAAAAACTAAAGGTCCGTTTGAGGGATGAATGAATAAAGAAAATGAGGTCTACACAAATGTAAGGCTATCCCTCGGCCATAGAAAGTCTTGGGGGGGAGGGGCGCCTGAGTGGCTCAGTCAGTTAAGCGTCCAACTTCAGCTCCGGTCATGAACTCCCAGTTTGTGAGTTCGAGCCCCACATCAGGTGCTCTGCTGTCCGCTTGGAACCTGCCTCAGATCCTCTATTCTTCCACTCTCTCTCTGCCCCTCCCCCCACTCATGCTCTGTCTCTCTCAAAAATAAACATTAAAAAAAGTCTTATTACATGCCCCACCATAGATGCACCTTCAGAACATTACCTTAAGTGGAATCAGCCCATTACAAAAGTACAAAACCAGTATGAATCTACTTAGATGAGGTGTATAAAGCAGCTGGACTTCTAGAAACAAAGTAGAATAGGGCTTGCTGTGGGGGAAGCGGGGACTTGTTCAGTGGACGGTTTTAGTCGTGCAAGATAAAGTTCTCAAGATCTGTCGTAGGATAACGTGAATAGATTTTTTTATAATGAGTGAGTTTAGTTGGATCCTCAAAGGTATTTGCAGCGCCCAGGCACGCTTAGCATGGCTCCTCTCTGGCGCAGAGCTAAAAGAAGTCATAATCTGTGCAGGCAGGCTAAATTCTAACTGAGCCACTATCGAGAGTGGAATTAACCAGACGCTACAACACTAAGGGTTCAAACTTGGATTTTCGGTGTTATCTAGACTCTGATGTTTCTGATTTAATAGAAACATAGCTAAGCATGGCCGATTGAACATCCGCTTTTAACTCCTATCCGTAGCCAATAAAGTTAGAGTGCAGGAACAAGCATCTACAAATACACAAATAAACAAAATATGGGTAAGAAAATGATTCCAAAAATGGTTAAAAAAAATCTTGCAAGATGGAGAAGTGGTAACTTAATTAGCACAATGCAGACAGGCGAAGACCCAGGCTGTGGCAAGGACTATGAACAAAGTATCTTCTTAGGTTGGTCAGTTTCCCCAGCCACACAAACACGTCCCAGCCTCGCGTTTGGGAGCTAGAAACCCGGGACAAATGGGATTAGGATCTCCTTGATAGCTATGCCAATTCCCACGGACGTCGCTCGTCTTCACTGTGTGCAAAGCTGGCTTGCACGGCACATTTGTATCTTGGAAAGGCTCAGAAAATGGAAGGCGCCAGGTACTTCTGGGAGCAGAAGTACACGTGAGGTGCGCTGTGGATACTACTGGTCAAAAGTCTATATTAAGGGCTACCAGACGACCCAGATGACCTCCCAAATCCAGCAGCAGAAGATCGTAGTTGGGACCTCTAGAGAGACTGAGGAGGTTGAGCCCAAAGAAATTCTGGACTCGCGGAAACAAGGTACCGTTCCGGGTGAGGTGTCCGAGGGAGCACGAGGTAATGGACAATAGCATATTTAACCACAAGATCCTAGTCCCGTCTCTCCCACTTGGAGATCAGAACACTGGCAGCCAGGCTTCTGTACTCCAGATGAGAGGTAAAGCAGTCTCTTCCCCTACCCCATCCCCACCCGCACATAGAACTTCGAATCCACATTTAAATATTTCACCCTTAAATATAAACTGCCAGTCAAGTGTCGGTAGACATTGAGGAAAGCATTTAACCTAAAAGACAAGATTAAAATTAAAATGATACTCAGAGGAGATAATAACATATGAAGAAACTAGTGATGAAACTAGGGAAGAAACTAGTGATGAAACAGACCTCATACTATTTAAAAAAAAAAAAAAACAGGGGCATCTGGGTGGCTCAGTTGGTTGAGCGTCCAACTTCAGCTCAGGTCACGATCTCGTGCTTCACAAGTTCAACCTCCATGTCGGGCTCTGTGCTGACAGCTCAGAGCCTGGAGCCTACTTCACATTCTGTGTCTCCCTCTCTCTCTGCCCCTAACCCACTCACACACACACTCTCCCTCATTCTCTCTCAAAAATAAACCTTACAAAAAAAAAATAAAAATAATTCACAGAGTAAGAGCTATTGAAAAATTTTTTGAAAGCCAAATTAAGTTTGTAACTGCAGGGTTAAGGTATAAAGGTGAGAAATCTGTCCTAAAGACCAGCAAAAATGGAAAATTCCATAAATTCAAAGATAAATGAAGAAACTCAGAGAATCAATTCAAGAAGTCTGATATCAACTAAGGGGAGAAAATGCTAGAGATAGAGAGGAGAGGATCCCATAAGCTTTTAGAGCTAACATACTTAAAATAGGTCAGATTATATACAAAGGAGTAGGAATTAGAATGACATCAGCATTTTTTTTAAAAATGAGAGCACAAGTGTGTGCGTAATTGGCAGAGGGACAGAACAATGGCGGGGGGGGGGGCGGGACTATCCCAAGCAGGCTCTGTGCCAATGCAGGGCTCAATCTCACAAACTGAGAGAGAACCAAAATCAAGAGTCAGATGCTTAACCAACTGAGCCACCCAGATACCCCAAGAGCTATGTGACATCTGAATTCTTAAAATTTGAATCTAAAGGCAATGAAGAAAAAATGGATACTTTTTTCCAATCCATAGTTCCATACCCAGCCAAACTATTCATCAAATATAATGGCAGGGTGCAGACCTTTTTAGGCATTCAAGATCCCAAATCTAATGTTCAAACATCCTTTCTCAGGAAGCTACTGAAGAATGTGCCACACTAAAACAAGGGATTAGACTACTAATGGGGAAGGCTTGGTATCCAGAGAACCGGAGATCCAACATAGGAAGGCTAAGGAAAGGATTTCTCTGGATGAAGTTGTAGAGAAATGCTGTGATGACAGGTTTGCTTCAATTAGATGCAGTCCAGATTGGTAGGAGATCTCTGAGGGCACAAGGGGTCACTGAAGGGGAAAAAACTGGAGCTGACAGGTTATCTTACGTGTTTGACTGTAACGAAGAAATTAAACTGACAGGTTTTGGGATCAGTTATAAATAGATATGCACATGATAATTAATTCCTTTAAGACAAAATGTTGCAGGGAATGTAAATGTAATTATGGTATAACCCATAGCTCATCTCTGATTATATTATGACAACTATACAGATATTAAAAGCTGACAAGTTATATATCTAAAAATTGGTGGGGGGGGACAACTATCTTTGGGAGATGGCTGAAAAAGCCAGGTTTCCTCCTCTTCCTAGTTGGAATTTTATAGTAAATACAGTTGAAAATTTAGGAAATACTAAAACATGTTTGTTTATTTAATGATGTTTATTTTTGAGAGACAGAGCGTGAGCGAGGGAGGGGCAGAAAGAGAGAGAGAGGGAGTCACAGAATCTGAAACAGGCTCCAGGCTCCAAGCTGTCAGCACAGAACCTGACACGAGGCTCGAACTCACAAACTGCGAGATCATGACCTGACTCAAAGTTGGACGCTTAACCGACTGACTCACCCAAGTGCCCCAAAACATGTTTAGAGATAACCCTGAAAACCTTTAAAATTTCAAAGTGGCTACCTCTGGAGAGAGTAAATGAGTTTGGTGCATCATAGAGTAGACCACTGGTTGTTTTTTTTTTTATGACCCTTATGGTAATATTTGACCTTTCAAATTCTATTCATCTTTTAATTTGACCAAAAAAACTAGAATTAGATACTTCCTAGTACAGAACAAGGCACACACACACACACACATACACACACACACACAAATCCAAATTACCTGTGATTTTTTCCACCCAAAAGGTAATCGCTGTCAATATTTTGGTCGGCTACTTTTGTGTCTTTATCTTCTGTATGAAATAGTTTTTTTTTTTTCTGCTATCAAAGCACATTCAAATGACTAGAATCTATTTCATCAAATATTCAGAGTATATTTGGGATGCACTGGTTTAAAATTAAGGCCACATGACACACGAAGTTCATTTGGGACATGAGCGTTTCAAAGAACTGGGCAGATGGCTAACCCTAGGCTATAGAACGAAAGACCCTCAACCTCATTAGCTTTTGGGGAAACGCAAATCAAAACCACGATGAGGTACCGTTTCATATGAACTGCAATGGCTGTGATAAAAAGCAGACGATAGCAATTGTTGGTGAGGATATGGAGAATTAGAACCGTCATACCTTGCTGGTGGGAATGTAAGATAGTACAAGCACTTTAGGATGCAGTTTAATGGTTCTATAAAAAGCTAGACATAGAGTTAACGTATGACCAAAAGATTCTACTCCTGGGTGCATACGGAATAGAACTGAATACCTCGATCTACACCAAACCTTGCACACGATTGTTGGCAGAAGCGTTATTCCTAACAGCGAATGTAACGTGTTTTACATTTAAGGTGTTTTGTACTTTTGTTCTCCTATCATCCTGATTTTTTTCTATTTTGCATAGGAGATTCATTCCGATTACAATCACGAGGTAGATTTCTGACCCATTGTTACCTAATCATTGTAACGCTGTTAGTAAATAGCGTATCTTTTTTCCACTTATTATTTTTTTTTAAATCACAGACTAGGTTTGTTTCTGGATGTTCTAGCCTCAGGTTTTGCTTTTTCTAAACACGGATAAGTATGTGCAAATATGTATGTATATTTCTGGAAGAACCTGCTGATGTGATTAGACAGAAGTTCTAAAATAAATACAAATAAACAGAAAGGGATAAATTAAATTATTTGCCAATGATAGGATGATGTACATACGAAACCAGGACTATTGGAAACTGTGACTAAAAAGTTTCCCATAGTTCTTTGGAAAATGGTTGCTTCTAGTACTGAGGCAGGGGATATCCAACATGAGCCTGGGGCGTCTTGTGGTGTCAGAAAGTAAACAGATCAAAACAAATACAATCGTGGGGGTACATCCAAGGGGTATAGGAATGAATGAAAGCGCCTCCCAATGTCCAAAGCCAGAACAATTTCAGCAAAAATAAAGTAGTATTGGACTAGAAACCAAATTATAAACGTCCACGGGTCCATACGAATATAAATCAATGACTGGATAAATGGGAATGAACAAATCTATGCCGAAGAATATCCTTTTACAGAGATACTCCCTGCATAACTTCCCACCCTTAATTGTGGGCTGTGCATAGTGACTTCCTTCCAAAGGATCAAGTCTGAAAAGGGAGGGTGTAAAGTAACTTTGCAGTGGGGAGACCTGACCAATACTACCTGAGCCAGGCAACCAAAGTCAACATCAACAGTGATAGGTTCTATTGTCCGGATGTACCTTTGATCTGATAGGTGCCTTGTTTCTGTGATCTTCCTCCCCAAATCCATAACTTCAGTCTAATTGTGAGAAATACATGAGATAAACTCCAACTGAGGGACCTACTACAAAATACCTGAACAGTATTACTCAAAACTCTCCAGGTCATCAAAATCAAAGCTTGGAAAGCTGTCATAACCAAGACGAGTCCAAGGGGACCTGATGATTAAATGTGATATGGTATCCTGGAACAGGGAAAGGACCTTAAGTAAAAACTAAGGAAATCCTAATAAAATGTGGACTTAGTGATAACATATTAATACAGGTTCATTCATTGTGACAAACGTCCTATGATAATGTCAGTTGTTAGCGGTAGGGGCAATGGAGTTACATAGGAACTTGCTGTACTATATTTGCAACTTCTCGGTAAACCTAAAACTATTCTAAAAATGAAAAAGGATGTATGATGAAACTGTGCACCAGGGATCAGCTCTGTCTATGGTGTTTAAGGCCTGTCCTGTCCTTTTGTTATTCAGTGTTTCTTTCTTTTCTGCGAGATTTAGTCTTTTTTTTCAAAAAAAAAATTATTTTGAAGTTTATTTATTTATTTTGTGAGACAGAGAAAGTTAACAGGGGAGAGGGAGAGGGAGAATCCCGAGCAGGCTCCGCACTGTCAGCGCAGAGCCCGACTTGAACTCTCGAAACGTGAGACCGTGATCTGAACTGAAACCAAGAGTTGGATGCTTAACCAGTGAGCCACCCAGGCGCCCCTGTGAGAGCCAATCTTCTGGATGGGAGGTTGGGATAAAACCTTGCTCCTCAGCTTGTGGCCTTGTAACATAAAAAGCATTTCTTTAGGTCTAAAAATTCTACTTTTAGGTCACAGCTGTAAAACTCCCAAACGGCATTTTCCATTTTCTTCCCATCTACCTTCTCCCTTAAAACTGAGTCGGGAGTTGATATTAAAAATCAAAACGACTGAGTGAGACTGGGTAGCCACTTTTGAGGCCCTATGATTACTGCCAATCTCTAATGGGTGAGCAGGCTCCAAAATATGGTGGTCCACACCCAACTGTGTCTCTGGCCATCCATTCTTCAAAAGTTCTTCATCTTTTTGTCTGAAGTAAGATGGCAGACTCTGAAGCAGGAATACTTTTTGTTTTGTTTTGTTTTGTTTTTTCCCCAGTATGGTCAATTATGCATTTTATTTGACAGATGTTCTTTGAGGTAACTTCCCAGTTTTAGCGTAGGTGTTTTCTCATTTTTTTTGATTCATTGATTTCAGTTCATTGGAGTTGAGGATTTGGGGAAGAATTAATCGAAAATGTACAACATTCTTTGGTTTGTTGACTCGCGTGGCGTCCCATCACGTTCTAGCACAGTTTACTTGAGCGTTCATGTAACTTTAGACGTTAAGACTAAATAAGGCTAGAAATATTCTAAATACCAAAATATATAAATAATAAGATGCCCTTATAAACAAATATTTGATCACATTTCAAGGCCTTTATTCCCCTACAGGGTTGCCATATTGCCTTCCAAAATGCTATACTACTTCCAACTCTTATCACGGTATTTTGGAGGCGCCTGGCTGGCTTGGACAGTAGAGCGTGGGACTCTTAATTGCGGGATCGTGAGTTCTAGCCCCACATTGGGTGGAGAGTTGACTAGAACAAAACCCCAGCATTTTGGAATTGGATACTTTATTAATAATGTTAGTTTCTCAGACTTGAATGTTACATCACTGATTTGACACTCCCCAGCATAATTTTTGCTCTTTTTGGCTTTGGATGAAGATTCTTATTCCAGCATTTCTATGTGGCTTACTTAGAAAATTCTGATCTCCATTTCCCTTCGACGCTCTGGACGTTGAAATAAGCGACCTTTCTACCTTAGTTTCTTATGGTCTTATTTCATTTTACCATTTGCTTATCTAAGTTTCTTTTCTCTTCATTTTAAGTGAGTGTGCAAAGCAGGTGACTTCTGAAATTTCCTTATTAACGCTGAGTACTTCTCAAGCATACCTGTGTTTTCCTTCTCCCTTGACCATGAAATCTTTTCAAAGGCTCCATATTGTTGTTTCTGTTTCATTAACTTTGAAGTAACGAGTTTTATTTACTTTGAAATAATGAGTTTCACTCACATCTGTGGTTTTCCGCTAAACAATGTAGATAATTTTGCTGATTACCCTCAGGTTCTACGTGGGTGCTCTTAGGTCCTTTTCTTTGATATTATGTTGGGGTTTTGCTTAGGTATGTAGCCACTTCCCATTATTTCTGAAGTCTGGGGTACTTTAATAGTGTGGTACTGCTGGACGGAGGAGGAGAGATCTTATTTCCCTCTAGCGCCTGATTATCTGATTCTACAAAGGGATATTAACTTCTAGGGCTCGGCTATCTGATTCTACAAAGGGATATTAATATCTGGGTACGTTGCAACCTTCTATAATGTTTATCTTGCTCCTCTTCCAGGGTCTGTCTAGTGGTTACATATTTGCAGGACAAACTTTTAACTTGAGAATGCTGGAAGACCTGTCCTGTAGGTTTTGCTCTCTACCTCACTGCATTCCAAACACATAAAAAAAAAAAAAAAAAGGAAAATGTTAATGGCCATGATGGAGGCCAGGAGAAAAGCCTTTTACTTCCTCAGAAAGCAGTTCTGATATTAGAGACCGGGGGTCGCCTACTTTGTGTGCAAAGTTTCCTAGTCGGTGGAATCTGTGCTCGACAGAACATGGCCGGGAATCTTTTCCTACCCTTTCTGTTGTCCTGAAATTATGTACTAGTCCCCCATGCCTGTTTTATCTGGGCAGTCTTTTTTCTGGGATACGTCAGGGCCTTGATATTCTTGATTTGGATTTCTAATGCAAATTTAGGTATCTTTTATGTGCTTCTGTAAATGTTTCAGATGAGAATCGGGGGCCTGCCTGTCAACTTTATATGAAAGTTGAATGATTTTAGTCAACACACAGTGCATGAAGTCCTTGCAGGTGCCACCACTGTTGTAACATGTTTTCCATAAAAGGTTCTCTGGACCAGAAGCAAGAGAACTAAGTTTACGGAGAAGCAAGTTGATGACTGTAGCCTCACCTATGATCTTAGGATATCTAACATTGTTGTAGAACTTGGAAAGAGGAGAGACCAATTTTCTTGGGTCCCAGCTAAGACCTATCACAGGTGGTGCCCATTCGGGACTATCCTATTGATAAGGTGTATCAGGATTTTATAGTTTGTAACCATTAGTCAAGTTACACTTTGATTCCCATTCTCCAGATCAAGAATCCGCTCAAAGTGAAGTCCTGGTTTGTCTGAAAAACATTAAAAAGTACATGTACTGTCTCTTGTAGACGGTTGGGATATTTTTTAAATTTTGGATGTTGGAATTCTCCTTAGTTTTAAGTAGCGCCGTTCTCTAACTTGGTCTATATGAATTCTGGAACTTTGGAGACTAAGGAATTGAGTTTAGTTGTTCCGACTCTTAACTCTCTTTTAGAGACATCCACAGCCTTTTAATCACAGTACAAACCAAATCCTAGATTTCATTCAGGGCGTTACAATAAAGAAACACATTCTGGGCTTATAGGTGTAGTACAATTTTACATGAGGGTTTTAGAAATACTGTCTACAAGAGAGGGCACACGCTCTGCAAACGTTTTCAAAATCTCCAGAGGGCAGCTAATTCGATTTCTCAAACCTGACCAAGTACTTGAGGATAGAAGCAGATGGCCACTTCATTAAATGGCAAATGTGGCCACCAGAGAATACCTTGCATGAGAACATACAAGGTGTAATCAGTGGTATATATTCCACGAGCGAGCCCTACTGTCCTGTCTGAGCCTTAAGACTTCAATGATGCTGCCAATGTCTCCAGGCCTGTACTTGGAACTACGGAAATGATGAGTTTTTACAGTGAGTTGGTAGCAAATAATAATTATAATTACTTTCTCCTTGATAATGCGAAGTAAGACTTATCTCATAGAATGATAAGAATATTATATGTATACACAGATGTAGTTCCAATCTGTGATTTTGAACGTTAATAAAACTAGAATAGCAAAAAGTTCTACAGTCCTCACTATGGCCTGGCACTATTCTAAGCACTTTGCCCATGCGAACTCCCTGAGTCTTTATGATAACCTTAGTCCGCAGGGGCTGTTTTTCCTCCTGTTACATACAGATGAGAAAATTGAGGCAGAGAGAATAAGTGGGGGAGGTGAGATTTGAGCCCAGGCACGCTGGATTGAGTTTGGAGTTAAATGTGACCTTTTGCTGCCTCTTAAAATCAAAACGGAGACCCACGGACATAAACTTGTTGAATTCTGTTACTGTATCATTATTAATTATAAAAAAAGTCGGTTTTATATTTGAAGGTACATTTTTCACATTGTACATAACATTCAGTAAACCCCACCAAATCGGCAAGAGAGTTATTATCTATTTTACATGGAAGAACATAGAGGGTCCGGACCTAGTACGAAACATAAAGCCTTCACATTGGCTCCATGGCACCCAGGATATTTGACACTGGATGGAGAAATGATTCATTAAAGAGGGATAAAGAAAAAAGACCTACTCGTTATCCTTTTTAAAAATTCTGGCTTGATATCAGAATATTAGCATATATCATTTATTGGGATTTTAATGCATTACTATCAAAGGCATTACTAATAGAGATTTATACAGTGTCTTGGAGACTTCTTTCTTTCCGCTTTTCCCACTTTTGTTCTTCATCACAAAGTTAATTTGGTCAAATATGACGTCTTTTTTTCAGAGGCAGGCAATGGAGCCAGGATTGGAACCAAGGGTTGGATCAATTTCACTCGCCATATCCTTCCCAGTTAACAGGCAACTCTCATCCCACAGCCTTCCTTTACCTCTTTCCTCGTGGAATACAATGAAGTAGGCCAGCTTCCTTTCAATGTTAATACTTACATCTTGGAGGAGATCTAATTGAATTTTTGATGGCAGTAATGGTACATCTTAAAGTCCATTTTATTTACAGCAGGCTATTTGGCCACATATCAAAGTGTCTTTTGTGTGGGTAATGTTCATTAAGGGCTTGAATGAATAGATGAATGAATGAATGACCGTTCAAGTTGTTATCATCTAGGCTTTCCAGCTAATGCTAAGGACTAAAGGAGCCCGAACCAGCCTTTCATCTCTTACAGTGTTAACGCTTCAGCATTTGGCCAGCTACCTCAGTGCTTCCGACTATAGTTAATTAATAGTCATCTGTGAAGAAGGAGAACATGCATAGTTTAAAATGTAACACAAAAGTGCTTCATAGAAAATGCCAGGATTTTAAAAAGTCCTTTATTGCCTGCAATTGGGGCAAGGGCCAATGTAACGTAGATTTGAATCTAACTTCAAAGTGCTTTTCTGAGAAGGAATTGGAAATGGCAGGTATACATACGATTTTAGACGTAAATTTCTCAACGATTACATATAAATCATGAGGAAATTCTTAACCTTTAGAGTAACAAATCAGAGCATTTAATTTCTGCATTTCGGTTACTGTCAGAATGCAATCAGGGAGTCTGACAGATGCCAACTTTGCTTTCCATCTCCACTATTGTGTAAGATGATTAAGCCTTCCACTCTATTTTCTGTTTTGTATCTGTCTTTCCATTTTCTCCCCACCAAATACTTCTAACAAGTCTTGGTGTCGACGTTGTTGGATCAAGGAAACCTAAATACGTCCACAATAAATCCGATTTTTATTTATTTTTATTATATCCTATGTGCTTTTGACACCCTGCCCCCTATACTTAGCCCAGCAGTTCCAGCATTACATTGAATGCCTCTCCAACTTTGTTCTGGGTTTATGATGTGTCCATTTAAAATGAACGAAAAAACACTAGATTTGTAGTAGACGTATCCTGGCACGTTAAGTCGGTTTTCCCAGTTGAAAAGGGGGTCTTTCCTATGTGTATCACAAGATTTTTAGGAGCAATAAATGCCAACAATAAACTTAACCTCTAAAGTGCTACCAAAGTGTAATACGCAATTATTTTAAGATGAATTGGTAATTAGACGACCTTAACTCATTAAAATAAAGATTTTGTTTTTCAAATTAGTCTTACGTAAGTTTTTGTCATAAAATTATAACAGCATAAGGAGGGTCCACTTATCCCTGATTCTATAAATCACACTGATTTTGTTTATTTTTAATTTTTAAAAAATGTCTTTATTTTTGAGAGAGACAGAGAGCGCGAGCAAGTGAGCAGGAGCAGGGGAGGGGCAGAGAGAGAGGGAGACACAGAATCCGAAGCAGGCTCCAGGCTCTGAGCTGTCAGCACAGAGCCCGATGAGAGGCTCGAACCCACGAACTGCGAGATCATGACCTGAGCCAAAGTTGGAAGCTCAACTGACTGAGTCGCCCAGAGGCCCCTTAAGTTTATTTATTTTGAGGGAGGGAGGGAGAGAGAGAGAGAGAGAGAGAGAGAGAGCGTGAGAGCGTGCGTGCATGAGCCAGGGAGCGTGAGGGTGAGCATGAGCATGCAGGGGAGGGGCAGATAGGGGGAGAGGAGAATCTCAAGCAGGCTCACAAATTGTGAGATCAAGGGTAGGATGCTTCACCTACTGAGCCTCCCAGGTGCACCCACACTAAGATTTTCATATTTAGAAGGCAGTGGTAAATCTGGAGCAGCTAAAGAACCACTGCTCTCAGTGCTTACGTATTCACTCCCTAGATGCCAAGAGCACTGTGTTCAAATCCTAACTCTGCATTTCTCATCTTTGTAACCTTGTGCGAGTTGCTGTACCCACCCCGAACCTCAGCTTTTTCATTTGTAAATAAGAGCAGGATTGTAACTAATAGCAGGATTGTTTTATGTCTTAGTTTGCCTGCATGATGTCAATTCAATGCCTGGGTCATAGGAAATCCTTAATATTAATTTCCTTTTATGTTTGGATTGGCTGGGAGGAAAGTTTTGTATTGCAGTCGATGTAGTTGAGCACAGGGTTCCCCCATTGTTTCAAGATTCATATTTCTATGTTTTCCTGTTTAGTCAAGAAAACAAATTCTCTTGCCAAGTATGAGAGAGCTATGAAGGAAACCAAGATGATCACTTCAAGGAATGAAATGTTCTTTGTGCCTAAAATGTTAAGAAGCCGTTCAAGAAGTTAGGTAACCAATCAGTTGATTCAACACGGGGGATATAGCAGTGGCCAAAACAAGTCCCTGCCTTCAAATCACTTAAATTCTAGTGGTATGGCACAACCACATAGATGAATAAACATATGGTGAATAAGATGGCGGTAGTGACTAGAACATTTAAGCAGAGTAAGGAGGTTAGAGGATGCTTGGGGCTTGGGAGCGGGGATGCTGGTTTGGGCTGAGCCTAAAAGGAAGTGAGAAAGCCTGTATCCGGGGGAGGGCACTCTAGTTAGAAAAAAACAGCAAGCGGGCAGGCTCTGTGTTGAGAATGTACTTGGGACGCTAGACGACAAGTGACTGGTGGGCCTGGAGTGGACTGAACAGGGAAGCAGGAACCTTCGCAAGTGAGAATAAAGAAATAGCCATTATAGGCCAGTCTTTTCACGTGTATTGTTACACAAGGGAGCAGGGAAGTGAAGGGGTAGCTGGTGAGTGAGTCGAGAGTTCTTTTTAAGTGTTTGTTTTGAGAGACCAAGAGAGAGCCTGTGTGAGCAGGGGAGGGGCAGAGGGCGAGGAAGAGAGAATCCCAAGCAGGCACCCCACTGTCGGCACAGAGCCCAACAGCGGGTTCCATCTCGCGAGAACCGTGAGGTCATGGCCCGAGCCCGAGGCAAAAGTTGGTCGCTCAACCAAGCCACCCAGGCGCCCCTGAGTTATTTTAGAATAAATAATTTTTGCGTGCTGATGAAACTGCTCCGGTGAAGAGGAAAAATTGATGTGGACAGAGAGGGGAAGCATTGTAGCAAGTCAGGGTCTTCGCTAAGCAAGCAAAGATGGAGTACAGTGTAGAAGGTGAGGAAGCGGTAAGTGAAGATTTTTGAAGGCACTAAATAGCTCTAAGAGTTGACAGAGGTCACCTCTGTTCATTACTTTTTTCAATTCTGCAAGCGGCTGGAGATTGGGGCATTGTTGACGGCACCTTGAGAGAGGAGTAGGAATTTATCATCTGGAAAAACTTTAGAAAGAGTATTCCAGATAAAAGGGACACCACGTAGAAAGACTTGGGGACATGAATGGGCCTCCTGTTTTGGAAGAAATGCAAGCTGGCAACAGATACAACTGTATAGGGAAATAGACATTGTGGGAAGTTTAAAAAGTATGACCTGCTTCTCTTTCAGCAAAATTCACTATTGGAATAAAATAGGTTTCTATTTGCAATGTTATCTTTGGACTCAGCATATTTTTTTTTTCCTGTATCACTGTGCGATTTTTTTTTTTTTGTAGCATAGTAATAGTATGAGCCTTGAGATCAGATAGAGGTTTCAGCTCGAGTTCTATCACTTACTATGAATGAGAACTATGAGCCTCTATTTCCCCATCTGTAAAATTCAAACAATTATAATTCCAATAGGACCTACATTATAGACTTGAAGAATCAGTGGGATTCTGCAGGAGGTCTGAGGCAGTTCGTGGCCCATAGGAAGTGATCTATAAATGGTTGTTACTCTTTCTATAGCTGTATTTCAATAGTAGTAAACACACCAATTGCATACTTCTCTTCAATGTAGACTCCTTAGGTGCATTCATTTCACTGGGAATCACCATTTTGCTGATTAAAAAAGGAGATATTACTACCCAAAGACCAGTAAAGCCAACTTGCAGTTCTGCAGTTACACAAAATGAATGGGACATAATGTCTCAAGCTATTCATTTAATTCTCTCTTTGTTCATGAGTCATGTACTCACAGAGCGCAATGTGTTTAACTAGAGTTGTAACAAGATCAATAAAATTGAGGTTTCAAGAAATCTGGGTCAAGAAAAAAGCTTTGTTTTTACCCAAACTTGCATTGCAAAGGTAGTCATTACGGTAACTTTCTGGCTGCGCTATTTGGGACATGTTTGATATGGTCACAAACACCAGCGATTCAAGCTATGCTACTGAGAGTTGCAAATATTACAAAACTAAATACGGCTGCTAGCATTTGTAGTTTGGTAATTCATCAAAATCGAGTATACTTGCTGTGACGAGTACCGGGTGTTGTATGTAAGTGATGAATCCCCTAAATTCTCCTGAGACTAATATTACATTCTATGTTAACTAACTGGAATTTAAATAAAAAGTTGAAACTCCAAAAAAAAAAAAATCAAGTACGACTATGATTCATCGGTTAACCTAGGATAGAACTTTTGTCTTGATATTCCAATTTAATAATGAATGACTCGTAAATAGTCAATTAGAAATTCATAAAATAACAGCTTTATTTTTATGTATTTTCGTTATAACCATATTTTACTCGTATGAATCTACATGATCATGAATTTCTTCTAGAATTTTCTCAGTTTTCATTGAGGAAAACAAGTACAACTTTACACTGCAGTATGGTTAAATAACTTTATCAAAGAATTTAAAGTTGTCAATATATTGAACTTATTTTAAATCAATATGTTATCTTGATACTATATAAGTATTATATGCATATGTCAAAAGCCTCCTGAAAATGAAAGTATTATTAATAGGACTTCTGAATAAATTAAGACCTTCTGCTTCTGGTAACTACAAGTCTGACCTCTTTTTCCATGAGTTTGTTCTGTTTTGTATTTGAGTCCACAAAGTCCTTTCTAGGAGTTGGTTTTGTTTCGATTCCACATATGTATTCCACATATATAGTCTTTGTCTTTCTGTAACTTAGCATAATGCCTTCGAAGTCCATGCATGCTATCACAAATGGTAGGATTCCTTGGTTTTTTAATGGCTGAATAATAATCCATTGTGTATATATACCACAACTTTTTTTTTTTTTTATACATTCATCCATTGATGGACACTTAGGTTGTTTCCATGTCTTGGCTATTATAAATAATGCTGCTATGAACATGGGGGTGAAGGTCTCTTTTTGAGTTAGTGTTTTTGTTTCCTCTGGATATATTCCCAGGAGTGGAATTGTTGGATCATGTGGTCGTTCTCGGTTTAATTTTTTGAGCATCCTCTAGACTGTTCTCCATAGTGGCTATGTCAGTTTACAGCCCACCCACAGTGTACAAGGGCTCCCTTTTCTCCACATCCTTGCCAGAATTTATTATCTCTTGTTTTTGTGATGATAGCCATTCTAACAGGTGTGAGGTGATACCTCATTTTGGTTTTAATTTGCATTTCCCTGATTAGTGATGTTGAACACTTTTTCATGTACTTACTGACCACGTACGTGTTGTCTTTGGAGAAATGCCTATTCAGGTCCTTTGCCCATTTTTTAATGGGCTAATTTTTTGCTATTGAGTTGTAGGAGTTATTTATATGTATTTGGGTCTTAATTCCTCATCAGACATATGGTTTGCAAATATTTTTTGCCATTCTGTAGGTTTACTTTTCACTTTGTTGATGGTTTCTTTTGCTGTGGAGAACTTCTTTCATTTGATTTGGTTCCATTGTTTGTTTCTTGTTTCTTGTGCTTTAGGTACCCAAAAAGTTATCACCAAGAATCACGTCAAGTAGCTTTATTCATACATTTTCTTCTAGGGGTTTCATGGCTTCAGGTTGTATTAATATTTATTGATGGTATTGATTGTTATAATTTTAATTTACAGACCATGCTTAAAGTTAGAGTAGGATATTTATTAAATCTAATGTCCAAAATGAGATGCTTTTTTCACTTTGGTGCTTGTATACCATCTCTTTAATCATTCCAGAATCTTTAAGTTTATTTATGGAGAGAGAGAGCGTGCGTGCAAGGGAGCACGTGAGTGGAGGAGGGGCGGAGAGAGAGAATCCCAAGCAGGCTCTGTGCTGTCAATGTGGAGCCCAATGCATGGCTTGAACTCCCAAACCATGAGATCATGACATAAGCCAAAATCAAGAGTCAGACACTTAGCTGACTGAGCCACCAGGTTCCCCAAGAAGAGTTTTTGTTTTTTGTTTTGTTTTTTATTTTTTTGAGAGACAGGGAGCATGTGCGTGCATGCAGGGAAGGAGGAGAGGGAGAGAGAGAGAACCTCTCCCATGTCCAGTGCAGGGTGAGGTGGGGCTTGATCTCGACCACAAGAGGATGACCTGAGCTGAAATTAGGAGTCAGATGCTCAACTACCTGAGTCACCCAGGTGCCCCTCTTTCCAGAATCCTGATAGTGTTAAGGTTGCTAGGGTGGAATTTGGTAGGAATCACATTTGTCCTCTGGAAAGTTAAAATAAGGTATGTCTGTTTCTGACCTTTCAAAATCTCTCATTTTCCCTGATAATTAATTGTTTTTAATGTTTATTTATTTTTGATAGAGATAGAACATGAGTGGGGGAGGGGCAGAGAGAGAGAGGGAGACACAGAATCTGAAACAGGCTCCAGGCTCTGAGCTGTCAGCACAGAGCCCGACGCGGGGCTCGAACTCACGGAGTGAGAGATCATGACCTGAGCTGAAGTCGGACGCTCAACCGACTGAGCCACCCAGGCGCCCCTTCCCTGATAATGAAAATATCACCTATAGTAGTTAGGCAAACTCATAGAGAATAGGCACGGCTGTGGGAGTAAAACTTCACATACAAAGACAGATGGAAGGTTGAATTTGGCCCCTGCCCTATGGTTTGCTGACCACTAGGGTGACCATGAATGTATACTGATATTACAGAGAAAATGCTAGTTGTCCTTAAATGTATTTTCTCACTACCTTCTTTAGTGGAAGAAACCCTCTGACTTCTATTTGGGCACATAATTATCCAGAAAGAACATTACATTTCTTAGATGACTTTGGACTTAGGAATTGGCACGTTACTAAGTTCTTGCCAACAGAATGTAAGAATTATTAGGAGCAACTTTCTGGGCATGTCCTTAAATGGAGAAGGCACACTCTTAATTGCCCCGCCTTTTCCCTGCTGGCTGCAATGTGGGGACATAATGGCTAGAACTGAAGTGGCCATCTTGAATCATGAGGTCGGATTTATAGGTTTAGATTGGCAGAGTGACTAATTACCTCCACACTTCATTTATATAGAACAGAGATAAATTTGCTTACGCCATTTTGACTTGTTTGGGTCACTTGCGGCTGAACCTAAACCGGAGTAAATTGGGAACTATAAATGTACTGCGTCGTATCTTTCTCATTATACTTCATATCATGCATTACAAACAGGGTAAATATTTGCCCCAATCCAAAGTTTAGCATATGTAAAGTAGGCCCAGAAGAAGTGTAACAGGAGTAGGGAACTCGAGAGGGTATTTTTGTATATGTATATGCTGTTGAAATCAGAAAAGTTTTCTTACAATGTCTTCTTCAAAATTTTTAATCAACCTACTTTTTTTGCTTCTCCATTTCTATGGTGATCTTAGCTGGCATTTTTCTTCTCTAGCTGGCTTCTTCTTGGGTGTAGGACGTATAGGACCAGTTTTTGTTCTAGAGGAATCCGTTACAGAATGTTTTCCTCTTAAGGTGTTCCATAGAATATTGCTTGGCTCTACAAAAAATTTTTTAATGTTTATTTTTGAGAGAGAGAGAGAGAGAGAGAGAGAGAGAGCGAGTGAGCATGACTAGAGCAGGGGCAGAGAGAGTGGGAGACCCAGAACACGAAGTAGGCTCCAGGCTCCCAGCTGGCAGCGCAGAGCCCGACGAGGGGCTCAAATTCATGAGCACTGAGATCATGACCTGAGCCGAAGTCAGAGGCTTAACTGACTGAGCCACCCGGGTGCCCCTTGCTTGCCTTTCAATATCCAAACTTCATAGAATGGATTTATTTCTCAGTTGAATGTTTTATTTTCCGGCCACAATTTTTACAGGAACTTTAAATTTAGGTCACAAACACTGAAAACAGTATTTTTCACAACTTTCTGACTTCCGTTCCAGACACAGTTTCTAGAATGTCAGAGTGACTTACAGAAGTCTGTAAAATTACACTGTCAACAAAGGGGATATGAGTCACAAAAATTGCTTGCTCGAAGAGCGGCCGTGTCACAGCATACACAGCGGCTGTTCAAAAACATTTTAATTGGTCGGGAAGGCCCATTTTAAGCATTTTACATGCCACACGATAACAGTTACTTCTATGTTTTGCCATTTTTTAATGACTTTAAAGGAAGCTGGTTAGAAGTTTGGGGTTTATATAAAAGACATTATATTGTTTTCCATTGAAAGTGATGGAAAATTAGCTCCTGATTAGTGTTTTCAGGCGAAATGTGTTTTTAATAACAGATTACTAGGAGAGGTGTATACTTGAAGGCTTTTCATAATCATAACGCTCCCTTGAACTGAGACTTTAATTAGAGTCTCATCAGTGTTAAATCTCCTCCTTGCAAATGCAGACTCACCAGTTACTTCAGTATTTTGTGACTGAAGTTCTAGTTAATCTGTGTCTTACTGTTGATCTAGTATTCACCTGAAATTATCCTTTATGTACACAATGCCTGTAAAACCAGTTGAAACAAACCAGTTGAAACGTGGCAAATTCAGCCAAGCTTTAGCATGTTGATCATCTGCAGATCGCTGGTTGACTTTATTTGCTTGCGTTTCACTGAAATGGGTGTGGTTAAAAGAGAAACCACGCAAATGGGCGTGGTTAAGAGAGAAACCAAATGAACACACAACGTTCAGTGCTGCCAATGGAGCCCCTCTTTAATCGGAAGTGTGGTGCAGGGCGACTGGTACCTGTCTTCTTGGGACCAAGAGAGAAGAAGAAGAGCTACTGGCAATCTGTCTACTGACTAAGCATATGGAACGTCAGAGTATTTCTATACAAAGTTCTCGCCTGTGTCTGAACTGGAGACAGGGCTAGAAATGGACTGCAAATCTCCACTCTGAATGACGAATAAAATGAGAAAACAATCTTTCTATTCAATTCTCAGTTCTCTTTGTGCTGGGCATAAGATATATAATAGACTATAATCTCCTACGGAGAAAATGGCCCTCAAAGTACTGTTTTTGTTTTAGCTCACAAAGAGTCTTTCACTTTGAGTTCCTTCACACTAGAATCAAATACAAAATACAAATCCTGGCATCTTCGGTGACTTTGAGGGCAAAATGAAAATGCTGGTTCTTAAAGCTATTTCACATACATGCAAAAGCACAGAATCGGCAATTAATACAGCATTTAAAGACGACCCAGTCCCACTTTGACAAATGAGACAAAATTTCTCCATTTTGGTGCAGAGACTCCTTGGATCACTAGTTCGGTTCTGTAACTACTTGAAGACCGTTTCCTTAAAAAAATGTCTAAAGCCTGGCTCAGAGTGTAGGCCGCTATAAAATCTACAAATCAAACCATTGGAGAAATTGATCTGAGAGTCAGGAAGCCATCTCAAAAGTGGTGTTTACCACAGTGATCAGTGTTTATAGACCATTTCCTCGCAGTGAATAGCGAAAAGAGACTTCTACCTAAGAGACACATTGCAGAATTCTTGGGCTAAGGAAAAGAAAGGGACCTGCACATTATTTATGTAAATAAATGTAAACAATGGGAACGGCTCCCTCCGTTAGAGCCTCTATTATAAAAGTGCACAGGGGCATCATGGTCAAAGCCAGAGCTCACCGTGCAGGTGAAATGGGAACCTTACCCCTTCCACAGCATTTGGTCTTGGCTATCAGTGTCTGACTCCCGACATGGTACTGTGGAAATAACAGAATTTCATTTCTAATTTTAAAGGCATTATGATTATTTATTATTAGGCTGTGAAGCTATAGTAATTCTTTTTTTTTAAGATGATGATATTTATTTATTTTTATTTATTTTATTTTTTTATTTTTTATTTTTTTCAATATATGAAGTTTATTGTCAAATTGGTTTCCATACAACACCCAGTGCTCATCCCAAAAGGTGCCCTCCTCAATGCCCACCACCCACCCCCCCCCCTCCCACCCCCCATCAACCCTCAGTTTGTTCTCAGTTTTTAGAGTCTCTTATGCTTTGGCTCTCTCCCACTCTAACCTCTTTTTTTTTTTTCCTTCCCCTCCCCCATGGGTTCCCGTTAAGTTTCTCAGGATCCACATAAGAGTGAAACCATATGGTATCTGTCTTTCTCTGTATGGCTTATTTCACTTAGCATCACACTCTCCAGTTCCATCCACGTTGCTACAAAGGGCCATATTTCATTCTTTCTCATTGCCACGTAGTATTCCATTGTGTATATAAACCACAATTTCTTTATCCATTCATCAGTTGATGGACATTTAGGCTTTTTCCACAATTTGGCTATTGTTGAGAGTGCTGCTATAAATATTGGGGTACAAGTGCCCCTCTGCATCAGCACTCCTGTATTCCTTGGGTAGATTCCTAGCAGTGCTATTGCTGGGTCATAGGGTAGGTCTATTTTTAATTTTCTGAGGAACCTCCACACTGCTTTCCAGAGCGGCTGCACCAATTTGCATTCCCACCAACAGGGCAAGAGGGTTCCCGTTTCTCCACATCCTCTCCAGCATCTATAGTCTCCTGATTTGTTCATTTTGGCCACTCTGACTGGCGTGAGGTAATATCTGAGTGGGGTTTTGATTTGTATTTCCCTGATGAGGAGCAATGTTGAGCATCTTTTCATGTGCCTGTTGGCCATCCGGATGTCTTCTTTAGAGAAGTGTCTATTCATGTTTTCTGCCCATTTCTTCACTGGATTATTTGTTTTTCGGGTGTGGAGTTTGGTGAGCTCTTTATAGATTTTGGATACTAGCCCTTTGTCCGATATGTCATTTGCAAATATCTTTTCCCATTCCATTGGTTGCCTTTTAGTTTTGTTGGTTGTTTCCTTGGCTGTGCAGAAGCTTTTTATCTTCATGAGGTCCCAGTAGTTCATTTTTGCTTTTAATTACCTTGCCTTTGGAGATGTGTCAAGTAAGAAATTGCTACGGCTGAGGTCAGAGAGGTCTTTTCCTGCTTTCTCCTCTAGGGTTTTGATGGTTTCCTGTCTCACATTCAGGTCCTTTATCCATTTTGAGTTTATTTTTGTGAATGGTGTGAGAACGTGGTCTAGTTTCAACCTTCTGCATGTTGCTGTCCAGTTCTCCCAGCACCATTTGTTAAAGAGACTGTCTTTTTTCCATTGGATGTTCTTTCCTGCTTTGTCAAAGATGAGTTGGCCATACATTTGTAGGTCTAGTTCTGGGGTTTCTATTCTATTCCATTGGTCTATGTGTCTGTTTTTGTGCCAATACCATGCTGTCTTGATGATGACAGCTTTGTAGTAGAGGCTAAAGTCTGGGATTGTGATGCCTCCTGCTTTGGTCTTCTTCTTCAAAATTCCTTTGGCTATTCGGGGCCTTTTGTGGTTCCATATGAATTTTAGGATTGCTTGTTCTAGTTTCGAGAAGAATGCTGGTGCAATTTTGATTGGGATTGCATTGAATGTGTAGATAGTTTGGGTAGTATTGACATTTTAACAGTATTCTTCCAACCCATGAGCATGGAATGTTTTTCCATTTCTTTATATCTTCTTCAATTTCCTTCATAAGCTTTCTATAGTTTTCAGCATACAGATCTTTTACATCTTTGGTTAGGTTTATTCCTAGGTATTTTATGCTTCTTGGTGCAGTTGTGAATGGGATCCGTTTCTTTATTTGTCTTTCTGTTGCTTCATTATTAGCGTATAAGAATGCAACTGATTTCTGTACATTGATTTTGTATCCTGCAATTTTGCTAAATTCATGTATCAGTTCTAGCAGACTTCTGGTGGAGTCTATCCGATTTTCCATGTATAATATCATGTCATCTGCAAAAAGGATGATGATATTTAGACGTTCCCCAGGGAGTAGAAAAATATCCATGAAGATTTACATATACTGTTATGTCTATTCTTGTTTCTTTGAGAATCCAGGAGTCTCCAATGCCATCTTATTAGAAGGCTGGAACGTTGTTTAAAATCTTACTGGAGAAACCATTGTTATTAGGTTGGTATAAATTATCTACAGAGTATCCCATTTCATCTTTATGAAGGCCTTTCCTGAACATTTTCTGTTCCATTTTCTTAGGTCTGAAAAAAATTATAGGCCAGATCATTCGACACGTTCCTCAGCTTGGTGGACGTCTTGAGAACAAATGACCAGTTTATTGGCTGTGTGCTACCTCTCCATTGTTAACAAACCCGTTCATTGTGGTCTGCAGTGCCTTTTGTGTTCGTTTGTGTATATGGGGCAAGGGAGGGTTTGAGGTTCGTTTTTTTGTTTTTGTTTTTGTTTTTTTTTCTATTCAGCCAGTGGATCCAGCAGTATTTATGGAAAAGTCTGCCCTTTGTCCATTAAATAACCTTGGCCACTTCATACAAACACTTGGATATACATAGTTGATTTTGGTTCTGAAATCTCTATTCTGTTTGAATGATTTCCTCCCCACACCCCCCGCCCCGTATACCATTACCACGTTGTCTGTATTCCTGCAACGTGCTATTAAGTTTTCAAGTGGTGGAAGACTTCCAAGTCCATTATTTTTCAAGCCACTTTGGTTATTTTAGATGCATTTCTTTCTCCTATCAATTTTATTTATTTTTAATTTTTTTAGTGTTTGTTTATTTTTGAGAAGAGAGAGACAGAGCATGAGCGGGGGAGGGGCAGAGAGAGAAGGAGACGGAGAATCCCAAGCAGGCTCCAGGCTCTGAGCTGTCAGCACAGAGCCCGACACGGGGCTCGAACTCATGGACCATGAAATGATGACCTGAGCTGAAGTCAGACGCTTCACTGACTGAGCCACCCAGGGGCCCCTCTCTTGTCAATTTTAGAACCAACTTGTTAATTTCTATAAATATTCTGGGTATTTTTTTGGGGGCGTGGGGTGGGGATGTTGAATCTGTAGATCATTTTGGGAAGACTTGACCTCATGATTTTGAGCTTCCCAGTACGTGAACATGTATTGTACCTTTGTGTTGAAGTCTTCTTTCCATCCAGTAGTGGTTTGAAAGACTTATGTAAGTACTTTTTAGTTCAGGTCTAGGTGGCAAATTTTCACTTATTGCTTATCCAAATGTCTTTAGTCTCAAACAGTTTTGAATGGTATTTTTTTTGCCATGTGTACAATTATGGATTAATACTTTTTACTTTTAGCACTTAAATGTGTCCTTTCCTTTTCTTCCTATAACCCTTGTTACGAATGAATGAGAGCCATCATTTATATTTTTGTTCTCCTGTTCTCCTCTTTTCACCCTCTGGTTGTCGCCAAGTTTTTGTCTTTAACTTTGGTTTTCATCAGTTTGATACAATGTGCCTATTGGGGTTTCTTTGTGTTAATCTTGCTTAAATTTCACTGAACTTCTTGATTTGCAAGTAAATGTATTTTACCAAACTGAGAAATTTCTCAACGATTTTCTTTTCCAAAAAAATTATTTTTACCTTACTTTCTCTTCTGATTCTGCAATGATGCATGTGTTATACTGCTTAATATTTTGTGTAGGTTTTTTTTCTTTGCTATTGGTTTTCTTCAGATTTGATAATTTTTTTTAAAGTTAGTGTGCGTACAAGTGGAGAAGGGGCAGAGAGAGAGAATCCCATACAGGCTTTGTGCCGTGGGCATAGGTCTCGAACTGATGAACTATGAGATCATGACCTGAGCTGAGATCAAGAGTAGGACACTCAACTGACCGAGCCACCCAGGCACCCCCAGATTTGACCAATTCTATGGTTTTGTCTTCCAGCTGACTGCCATCAGTAATGCACTTTTAAAACTCCTTCAATGATCTTTTCAATATTTCTGATATTGAACTTTACAGTTTTAGGATTTATGTTTAGTTTTAGTTGTTTCCATTTTTCTGATAAGCATTCCCTGACTATTCACGCATGGAGATCATGTTCTGTATTATGGTTTTGGATATATTTATCAGAGTTACTTAATTTTTTTAATATGAAATTTGTCAAACTGGTTTCCATACAACACCTGGTGCTCATCCCAACAGGTGCCCTCCTCCATGCCCATCACCCCCCCCTCCCCTCCCTCCCACCCCCCATCAACCCTCAGATTGTTCTCAGTTTTTCAGAGTCTCTTACGGTTTGCCTCCCTCCCTCTTTTTTTTTCCTTCCCCTCCCCCATGGTCTTCTGTTAAGTTTCTCAGGATCCACATAAGAGTTACTTTAAAATCTTTGTAAATTCCAACATCTGTATCATCTTGGTGATAATATTGATTGCTGTTTCCTTGGTTATGAGTCACATTTTTCTACTTTTTCACATCTTGTAATTTTTCTTATGTGCTGGACATTGTAAAGAATACACTGAAATAAACTTGAATTATGTTATCTTTTAGTGTTTTCTCTTTCTCTCTCTCTCTCTCTCTTTTTTTTTTTTTGGCTAGTTGGAAGTTAATTTGTTGTAATCCCTTCCCGATCCTGTTAGAGTTTATTTTTAAGCATTTAGGATGCTTGTGGAGCAGTCCTTGCTCCAGAGTATGTTCCTTAATCCTAAATCATGTACTTTCTAACATGTCAGCTGAATGTGTATAGTGTTAGAGATACGAAGTTCTGGCCTTTCGGAATGGAAATATCCAGCACTATGTGAGCTTTTAAAGCCTCTGTTCCGCTCCTAACCCAAGAGCAACTAACTTCTACTCAGCCTCGGTAAGTCTTGCCCTGCGCATCTGTGAGGGCGCAAACACGTACAGACTCCCAGGCCCCACCCTCTGTGCAGCTCCTTCTCTCCAGTGGGATTTTCATGCTTTGCTTCGGCTCAGCTTCCGTGTGCTGTGGTTGGGGGGTGTTCATCAGCTGTGGAGCTTGGGTGAGCGGAGACCTCACTTCCTGTTTCCTTCTCTTAAATACTGTCATCTCTGCTGCCTTTGGCCCGGTGCCTGAAAGCAGTTGCTCTATGTGTTTTGTCCAGTTCTATAGTTCTCCAGGAAGTCAAATATAGTACCATATTATGACCCAGAGAATTCCAATCAGGGATTTTTAATGGACCGGTAGCAGATTTCGATGCTTACAAAGGATGTTATGATTATGTACTCTGATGCTCTGTAGGATGTACTCCATTATTATTTCCCAATTGACACAAATCATTACACTAAATTCAAATGAAATAATGCCCTCTGCACGCTGCTTGCGTAATACATTGAATAAATCTCAACGATTTTTAATTTCCCAGATATCACTCCCCCATGTTATAAAATGACATTACCACCTACCTGGAACCTCAAGCCAGGTTCTCAGTCTGCACTGACTTTGTTTTAGTGAGGGCCAAAATCGCCTCTCCCCAGGACAATTTCAAAGCCTCCTATCTGGTCTCCTTGATTTCATTCTCTCAACTTCCCCATACTATATTCCTTATACAATACCCAAGGTAGTCTTTATTGTACCCTAGCTTACAACCTTGTCAATGGTTTCTTAGTGACCTTAGAATACATTTAACATGGCTTTTCTTGGCTTACAGTTGTGAAACTCCAACTCTTTCCTGTATTCATGTTCTATCCGCATTAGCTCTTTATTTTTTTAAGTTTATTTATTTTGAGACAGAGCACACATGAGTGGGGGGAAGGGCAGAGAGAGCGGGAGAGAGAGAGAGGCAGGGAGGGAGAGAGCAAGAATCCCAAGCAGACTCCACAATATTAGTGCAGAGCAAGGTGGGGCTGGATCTCATGAACTGTGAGATCATGGCCAGAGCTGAAACCAAGAGTAGAAAACTTAACTAACTGAGCCACCCAGGTGCCCATACGTCGGCTCTTTAAAAAATTATTTCAGCACAGTTCGGAACTATCTTCTGATGACGCAGCCAGAAACACACTATTACGGTTTTTTTTTCTTTTTTACTTTCTCTCCTGAAAAATATGAAATTTGCAGAAAAGTTTTAAGGCTAGTGCAAAGAGTTCTTGTAGATTAGTTGCCCAGAGATCTCATTCACCTTTTACCATCTGTCCCAATGATAGCCTTTATAGCAAAAGTCTTCCAAGGTCATGAGTTGCACCCAGTTATGTCTTTTTAGTTTCTTTTAATCTGGGACAGCTTATTGTTCAGTCTTTCCTTGAATACAATCACCTCGATACTTATAAAGAGGACAGGCTACTCATTTTGTAATATGTCCCTCAAGTTGGATTTACTCCATGTTCCATGATCCTTCGATCTATGTTAGGCATTTTGGCCAGGGTCTGTCATAGACTTATTTCTTCTGATTTCAAGTAAGGTGGCAAATAATATCATTTGTCTTATTACTGGTGGTGGCAACTTTTATCACTTGCTTAGTCACCGGATTAAGGTGGTGGCGGCCGGTTTTTCCACTGCAGAGTTACTTTTAAGTGTTTTATGGGTAGATATTTTCAGACTGTATAAAATCCTATTCTTCAACTTTTACCCAATAATTTTGACATCTATTGCTGTTTTGTGCCTGAATTATTACTATAATTGTTACCAGATGTTGATTTTGTAATCCCATTATTTCTTCTACATTTTCTAGTTGTTGACATTGTACTGTAAGGAAGAGCTTCTTTTTGGTCTCTCTCTTTTTTTTGGCTCTCTCTCTCTATATATGTTTATTTATTTATTTAGATTTTTTTTATTTTGTTGACCTTTGTTAATTTTTTAATTTATTTTTTTTAATTTAATTTTTTATTTTTTAAAATTTACCTCCAAATTAGTTAGCCTATAGTGAAACAATGATTTAAGGAATAGATTCCTTAATGCCCCTGACCCATTTAACCCATCCCTCCTCCCACAAACCCTCCAGCAACCCTCAGTTTGTTCTCCATATATATTTTTAATATTGGTGTGGACTTACAGATTCCGTAGGTTAAAATCTATTATTAGCATTATCTATTTATAGATCCTGTATTTAGCCAGTATCTCTTTAAACTAACTTTTGACATGTCTTTTTGAAATGTTCATACCTCCAATGGCAAGCTGTCTAGACTAAAGAGATGTCCCCCTGGATTTTATGCCTGATTAGTCATAACCTCCCAGTGGTGCCAATTCATGCTACTCTGTATTAGCGGAGAGATGCCCCTCCCAACAGGTATCCTACCACTTGAGACTATATATGTAGTCAATTTTCATTCTCCTTGGGGCTATAACCATGTTCAAATGCACATCTAGAGCATGCTCAAACTGTGTATCACTCTGGCACCTTTATTGCATCTGGAAAACTCTTCCTTCCATTTGTTACAAGGCTAAATTGTATTCATCTTTCACGTGAAGTTCTTCCAAAGTAGTGTTCATCAAACCCTACATTTAAAATAGTCCTCAGGCACCTGGGTGGCTCGGTCGTTTGAGTGCCTGATTGCAGCTCAGGTCATGAACTCAGTTTGTGAGTTTGAGCCCTGCATCGGGCTTGCTGCTGTCCATTTTGGATCCTCTGTCCCCCTCGCTCTGTGCCCCTCCCCCACTCACATTCTTTCTCTCTCAAAAATAAACATTAAAAATAAAAGTCCTTGACATCATATTCCTATTAGCTCACTTTATTCCTCACTTTATACGGCCTCAGCCCAAATTTTAGTTGTTGTGTATGTGTTTATTTGCTTATTTTCTATTTGCCTCCTTTAACGTTCTATAATGCTAGTTGCTGGATTGGCTGTCCTCATTTCCATGTCTCTGGCAACTAGCACAGCACATAAACACACAGTAGGCTTTCAACAAATATCTGTTAAATCAATAATAATTATGATGTGAGGAAAATAACTCTCCATCATTCCTGTAAGTGGCAAGTTCATTTTTTTTTTTTTTAGTACGTTCCCATTTATCCTTGGTGTCTCTTCTGCTGCATTACGTAGAAAAAGAATTGCATTATATGTTATTTGACACATTTTACATGTCCTTCAACAGTTGCCGCTATTCTAGGTTTGGAGCCTCTGTAAGACTAAGAACCACATTGGGTCCATGTTCAAGACAGCATCCCAGAACGCGAATACTTTGGTTCTTATAGCTCTGTCAGTTTCCCAGGACTGCCATGTGAAAACGTCACAAAGTGGTGGTTTAAACAACAGTTATATTGGATTACCGCCTCCCTCTTAGGACCTCATTCAACCTTAACTATCTCTCTAAAGGCCCTATCTCCAAATGTAGTCATATGGGGAGGTAGGGCTTCAGCATATGAATTTTGGGGGACACAATTCAGTCCATAACAGTGGCTGTCTTTCTTTTCTATTCCGTTTTTTAAAACCATGCCTATATAGAGAATAATATTGATTTTTTTTCCCGTTTTTTGGTCCGATGAACACCCAGGTGGAGATAGAGGAACATCTAGGCCTTATTTAGTATCTTGCAATTGATTCTTAATTATAATCGAAGATGCCACGTTCTCAAGAACTTTTTTTCAGGCATCTTCAAATATAATTAAGTCCCCCCGCTCCATTTTGCTTATTCATTAAACATTTGACAAAAGTTCACAGGTAGTATTAGCTAGTATTAGGATTTTCTCTAAGATGGACAGAGTATTTCTTAAAAAATTACTAAATCAATTGACTCAGCTATTTATTTGAATGACCTACATGAAGAAAGTACATAGTTAAACACTGAGTCCTTATTTTGAATACTTTGAAAGGTAATAGTCAAGTGACTGCTAAAGGGTACAAGGTTTCCTTTTAGGTTGATGAAATATTCTAAACTTAGATTTGGGTAATGGCTGCGCAACTTTGTTAATATAGTAAACACCGAATTGTGTACTTTGAAAGGGTGAGTTTTATAGTGTGAATTATAGATCAATGAATATATTTTAAAAGGTAGTTCCAAAACTGTTGTTCATCTATGTGTTAGAAATGATCATCAGATAGGGATTTACCTAGTCTACTGAATTCAGATTAGAATGATCTCTTATGAAAATATTTTTCCATTATTTTAGATCTCAAGTTTTTCATTTATTGTCTGTCCAATCCTCACTACTTTGGGAAAGAATCTAACAGGGCTTTAAACTTTTTCCATTTACTTTAATGGACAAAATTAAAATGCACATCGGTCGAACACTAATCACATTGAAATCTGGAGCATTAGCCATAAGTAACTGAAAATCTGGAGGAAAAGAAAGGCTGACCTATGAAGGGCTCTTCAACCTATTGAAACTACGAAAACTGGGTTTGCTTTGGTTCGGTTTGGTTTGTTTGTTTTTTTTTTTGTTTTTTTTTTTTTTGCCCGAAAGATGAGGACCGAATCCTTGAAGTTTGAGCACGGCATCTAAAAGCCTCCCTTTTTATCAGCCACGTCCATGTCAGAAAATGTGCTATGAAAACAAAAGTGATTTTCATGTGATGGCAAGTGCAGTTCCTACTGCTATTCCTAATCTACTAGGGATTTTTAATACTTTGCCCTTGTTCGCTGTGCATGCTTACAATTCGGTATGTGAGTCTCGATCAGGCTTTCCCTGGAACAAAAATAATGCTTTTTAACTCAGGGTGAGTTTAAACACTAAAATTCCGAGAACAATGAGTTTCTGGGCAGTTTTATAGAAGGCCTTTCATGACTTCAGTTGCTTTGTCCTGGCCAAGTAAAACATGTTCTTGATATCAAGTTGTCTTAAAAATGTTTAGTCCCAAATGATCTTTGAGAAAGCATTTTCTTTATGTTTAAGTTTTCATTTAAATTCTAGCTAGTTAACATATAGTGTAACATTGGTTTTGGGAGTAGAGTTTAGTGATTCGTCACTTACGGAGAACACCTGGTGCTCACCACAACTGCCCTCCTTAATACCCATCACCCATGTAGCCCACCCCCAGCTCACCTCCCCTCCAGTAGCCCTCAGTTTGTCCTTATCATGAAAAGCATTTTATTTATTATTTTAAATGTTTATTTATTGTTAGAGAGAGAGCAAGCGAGCAGGGGAGGGGCAGAGAGAGAGGGAGACACAGAATGTGAAGCAGGCTCCAGGCTCTGAGCTGTCAGCACAGAGCCTGACATGGGGCTCGAAGTCACGAACTGTGAGATCATGACCCGAGCTGAAGTCAGACACAACCAACTGAGCCACCCGGGTGCCGCCATGAAAAGCATTTTAAGTAAAACTAATAGCATTTAATGTTTACCACTTGTCAAAGTTGTCTAAATGTCTGCTGTTAGTAAAAGGGGGAAAGCTCAGATCTGAAACTTTCAGCTTTGCCTCTCTGTAGAGCAGAAGAGTAAATGCAGCTAATGTCCACTCTCCAAATCCAGTAAGTTAAAGGTTTTTTTTTTTTCAGTGTTTGATGATTTCCTCAGTAACCTACTTATTCCAAAATATCCACATTTCCTCTGCTGGCTTCATGCAAACACAGCCTATGGTTTCCCATGCAAAAAAGGTTTGGCTATTTTGAATGATCTTTTTTTTCCACAAACTTGAATTGTAGTCCATTCCTCTTTGTTCTGTCTCTGAATGATACATAAGCTTGGGAAAATGTTGCTGGATTTCTTGGAGCATAAAATGCAGAAATTCCCAGAGTTCTCGGAGCTTGGTAACAATGCCTACTTCAGCCTGGCAGGGTGCCTGAGGGGCTAAGGGCCCAAGGCTGCCTTTGAAAGGAAAGACCTATAGAAGCCAAGGAAGAAGAGAATCCGTCTATAATTTAAATAGGGTTCCACTTTGATCAGTTACACTAGCCTACTGTGTCTACGTGTGGTCACAGAATCTACTGAAAAGCTGATTAATCTAAAGTAATAATTGGTTTTTGCCTGGCCAATCACATTAGCCGTGAAATAGATCTCATTAAGTCACTATTAAAATGCATCCAATTCAGAGCCACTGCAGGTGATCGGGAGGGATATGGCATTGGAGAAAGGGGTTCTTCAAGCCGCTATGTGAAGGAAGGATGGGAGGGGAGAATTGGGGGCCTTCTGTCTCTTCCATGGTTGCCCCCACAGCTAATTAATTTTTAATGCAAGTAATAGATTCACCTCTCAATTCAGTCCCTTGGAAAACCCAGCCTAATGGCCCTGAATATGCAGTGCTCTTCGGTAAGAAATCATATTAATGTAGATTTGGGGCTTGCAGCTTAGAGGATAAATGAAATTCTCTTTGGATTGGTTCGCTCCACTTGGGTGGATAGCATGCCTTCTCTCCTGACTGCAACTACTTCTCTGATTTGTATTTAAAGCTCACTACTCTACCTTGACATATAGATATTTCTGAAAGTTCAGAAATGGGTTTTTTGTCATATCTCTTGAGGCTTTTTTTTTTTTTTTGAGCCCATCACAGAATGTCAGAGTTGGAAGGAAATCTTAGAAATCCTCTATTCCTATCCTTGCACAGTACAGAAAAGATGTAGAAATCTACAGAGGGAAAGATGAAAAGTTAAGTTGGATCAAGTTGGAAGGGTCTGGTTTTGCTCGCACTAAGGAATTTGTACTTTGTCCTGGAAGTGCTCAAAGGTGGTTGAATGCTCTAGTCCTTCTTTTTGGGGTGAGCAGTTCAGAAAGATCATTCTGGCAGCAGTTGGAAGGGAAGTTAGGAGACAGTAAACCTACAGCCTAAGAAGAGAAGTTAAGGGTCTGTTTTACTATTCCAGGTGAAAGGTAATGAATTGAACAAGGTCATGGAGTGTCCAGATGAAGGCAAGAGAATAGGGGAGTGCTTTTGAAGAGACGGGATTGACAGGGCTTGGAGAATGATCGACTGTGGTGGGTAAGGGAGAAAGAGGAGCTGAGCATTATCGGTTGGTGGGCAAGCTGAGTAGTCCTACCAGTCAATGTGCTTAAAGGACAACGGCCTGGAGAGTCCTGCAAATGTTTGGCCATACAAGTAATAACAACATTAATGCTAGTAATGATACCGGGTCTTAGAGGTATATGAGACACCACTGGGAGATGTCTAACAGATGTGGAATTAACAGACTTCCTCACTTATAGATACGCTTGGTTTATCTTCTGATCCCATATATGATCCAATATATTTGTCTTCTCAGAGTACGTCCTTTGAATTTTTAACAAGAATGTAGTCTTAGAAGGCGATTTAGTTCCCTTCTTTCCATGACTTTTAGCAAATCACTTAATCTTTCTGAACCTAAGTTCTCTCTCTAAACACGAGGATAACGAGAGGCTCATCTTTAACTCTTTGTATGGATCATATAGATTGATAGGGGAAAGTATTTTGAAAAGGTAACAAGTGAATACACCTGTAATAGACTAATTTCCTATTGAGACGTGAGAAAGAAGGATGTGTATACTCCTATTAAAGAAACTTTAAAGGATCTTCCCTTTGCGTATTCCTTGAACATTGTGGAAATACTCAAATATGTTCAAAACTCTGGCAAAAAAAACATGACATTCTTACACTCTGCCAGCTGGCCATTCGTGTTTCTAAGCTTGCAATGGTAAAATTTTTTTGGTCCAAACTTACACCGTCAGGAACCTGAGTAGTTGCAAGTCTGTCTGTCTGTCTTTTTTTTTTTAAACGAGTTAATAGGTTTGACTGGCATAATTACAAACTATACTCAAAAATTTTCCAAAAATATATTTGGGATAGCTTTCATTTTGACCTGCAGTGGGATTAGAAGAACATTTGGAAGGTGTGTTTGGAGACTCTGTGGTTTGCCATGTGTTGGTTTCTATTCCTATAGGGGAGAGGACCTGGTATTAGATTTATAACAGGAGCATCAGAATCTAAGATAAAAAAAAGATGATACATTTTTACAGAAAAGTCCCTTGGAAGTCCTTTTAAATTAGGAGCCCTTCATTTCTCAGTAAATAATGGTTCTCAAGCCTAAATAGAATGTTCACACTCTGCAGAAAGCTCATTTGGAAACTGTGTCTCTTTCTGTCTCTTTGTCTCTTTGTCTCTTTCTGTCTCTTTCTGTCTCTTTCTGTCTCTTTCTGTCTCTGGCTAGTATCGGGCCAAAATAATCTGTTATTTGTCTTCAGGTAGCTAGCCAGGCATTGTAGGTATTTAAAGAATCCATTTGGAGAGGAAAACAATAGCCACGTAATATTAAAGGTAACTTGATTCAAAGTGTATCCGATTGTATTTTCAGCCAAAGGCATAGAAAAATATAGTGACTGTGCTATAGTGGCATAGTCTATTTCTCTACACTGCGTTTCTAGTTAATTAAAACAGTTCTCTCCTATCTGTTATTTCCTATGTTTGTTTTGTGTACAGGTGTCTCATTTTGCCAGCTAATTGTGAAGGTTTAGGTGGAAATTTACCCAATACGTCGTCTTTGCCATGTGCAATCTTGACCTCCGTCCTTCTGGGGCCATGCTGGTGGGGCTCCGGAATGCTAGTTAGAAACAGGACGGGACAGCTAGCAAACAATGTGTATGAAATTCGATGACACAGGAGAGGCAGTTATGCCAGTGTCTGCACTAGGGGCATCACGTGTGGTTAACGGTCCGGGTACGAATTTACAACTACATTGATTCAGTGTAGTATGGACAACAAAGAAGACAGTGCCTTAAGTTCCTCAAGGGATACCCAGAGGCTTAAAGTACAGTCTGAGTTCTCATGGAGTTTGCAATCCAACAAATAGGACAACTGTCATCCAAGGAGAGGATGCAGAGAGATTCGCTTTCATAAGGATCGCATCGTTGTTCTGTGCCGATTTGACTGGCATGGCTCTATATGCCACCTCAAGCTTTCCTAAGGTACCAGAAGTCCGCTTCCAGTCAAGGGAATGTGTAGTTCCTACGCTGTCTGCGCCCACTTTCCTGTTTCAGTGGTAAACACAGTTACAAAGGCTCCCCCCCAAAAAGATAAAGTTAGAGAATGCTGAGACCGGTCTTGAACGGGCAGGATTTTGACAGGCCCGTATGATGGCCAAGGGAGAAGGAGATCAATCGGTAAGCGCGAAAAGCATTAAGAAATGGAGGGTGGCCAGAAATTGAATGAGAGGAGAGTTCTGGGAAGTGCAAGTGATGTAATTTGGCCGCAGCAGCGGGAGATGAGCTTTTCTAGTTAAGGAGTTACATCATCAGTGAAGCTTAAACATGAATTCTGGCAGCGGTATGGAAGGTGGATTAAGCGTGGGGAGAGCCTAGAGGCCCGGGGAGCGGGTGAAATCATTGAGAAAAGAAATGCGAGGCTGAACAGTTGCAAGGGCTCCGGGAATGGAGCTGAGGGGCAGATGGCAAAGGCGTGGTGATGGATCTGCGACAATTGATTGGATCCGGGATGCCTTTGAAAGAGAATGAAGGTCAAAGACAAAGCTGATTTATTTTGGTGCGTTTTGTCGTGGCTGTAATTGTTGTACTTGTTTCTGTTGGTTTTCTTATCGACGTATCTTTTTCCATTTTTAAAAATCTCCCATATATCTTGAGGTTAGATAATGAGTTTCTGTATGCTTGTTGTATATATCTCTCCTAGCTTAATCAGAAGATCTTTAAGATCTATAAATGTGAGATATCATTAATAGAGATCTAGGACTTTCCAACTAGTAAGTAATTCATCTCTCACCTGACTTTTCACCTGACAGCTGGAATCCTAGATTTTATAAGGGGGATTATTATGAAGAGATGAAAACGGGTGGGAGGCTTTGTTCCCATCATGCTAAACACCAAAGTGACTCTCTGCTTTATATTTCCCAAAGATAGATATGTTAGTTAATTAACCTGATCCCATGCTTGTTCACAAGTCTTTAAGGCCCTCATCTGATATGGGGTACCGTCTCACAGCCATCGATCAACTCAAGACCCAAGTAATGGGTTGTTATCAGAGAGCACCTGGAAAATAGCACAACAGAGTCTCTAAGACAAGCGCTTAGAGAAATCCCCCAACTCGTGCTCATCACCCATTTTTGTGTGTCTTTGTTTGTCATTTAGAGTAAATACTAGCAACATCCACCCAGTACACAAAGCAGAATCAATGAAGTCATTCCACTCCCCTCACAGCCAATGAGTCACCAATTTCTATTTGTCAAACTTTAATAACTCTGGAACCCATCCACGCTTTTCCGTAACCAGTGTTCTTCCTTGCTTCCGAATATCCTTTTTTGCACAACCTTGGCATCAATACCTTTCTCGTCCTCTTCTTGTCCCTCCTCCGTAGTATATTGATTTCATTAAAAAGTGCAGGCTATTTAAAATGCTGATTACATACAAAGTAGCTGATTGTTTCTGAGAGTTTAGAAAATACGGCAATCTTTTTCAACAACTTCAATGAACGAATTAAGCCCAACAGAAAATGATTGGAATAACCGTTCTCTTAGTTCTCCAAGGGCAGTGAATAGTTAGTAGCATTCTTGATGAATAGGACAGATGCATTAGAACAGGGCTGAGAAAACTGCAGCTTGTAGGCCAAATGTGACCTGCTGCCTGGTTTGTAAATAGTTTTATTGGAACAAGCCACACCCATTAATTTCATGGGTGTTTATGCCATTATCTATGGCCGCTTTCACACTACAATGGCACAGTTGAGCAGTTGTTGTGAAAGAGACCGTATGGCCTGCGATATCTAAAATAATTAGTAGCGGGCACTCCTTTATAGAAAAAGGTGGATAACTCCCGCTTTAGAATATTAAAGCTTAATGGTCTTTGGTGAGCTGTAATTTGGTGAGCACTAATAAATAAATGTTGTGAGGGCTTGCCCCCCAGGAAAGTTTAAAGAGAATATGAAAATACCACATAATCATACAACCCAAGTATAACCACTGATGTCATTTGAATACATTTGTAGAAGAGAAGTTTTGTGTTTATAAGTATATAGGAATATAGTAATATATTTATATATATATAAATTATATAAATTTATATTATAATTTATATATTATACATGTTGTATAATTTATACTAGAATAATTATAAGTTATATAGTAGTGTATATAATAATAATGTAATAGTATCATTGGGATCATGGTATTTATCACATTTTATATATTATTAGATATTCCTCAATTATAATTGCTGGATGTTATTCCAATATATAGAATTTACCAATCCTGGTAATGTTGGGCATTGATGTGATTTCTACATGTTTGTTTCTGAAAATACACTGTTTAAAAATTATCAGATGTATTAAAAATTAGTCAAATGCAATGTGGTGTCTTAAACTGGATCCTGGAATGGTAAAAGGACATAGTGGAAAAACTGGAGAAATGTGAATAAAGTCTGTAGTTTAGTTAATAGTGGTGCACCAATGTTAATATTTTTGTTTTAAAAATGTAACAGAGTGACGTAAGATGTTAATTATAAGAGAACCTGGGTGAAGAGGTGAAGAGGGCACAGGAACTCCATACTCTCTATGAAACTCACCTGTGAGTGGAAAATTATTTCAAAATATAAAATTTAAAATAAAAAAACTAAGGGGCGCCTGGGTGGCTCAGTCAGGTAAGCATCCGACTTCGGCTCAGGTCATGATCTCGCGGTCCGTGACCTCGAGCCCCGCATCAGGCTCTGTGCCGACAGCTCGGAGCCTGGAGCCTGCCTCAGATTCTGTGTCTCCCCCTCTCTCTGCCCCTCCCACGCTCATGCTCTGTCTCTGTCTCTCAATAATAAATAAACGTTAAAAAATTTTTTTAAATAAAAAGCTAAGTCAGAGCCTGTAAACTTTTTTGGGAGTTTTTAATGACATAGAATTTACATATAAGGAAAGTATACATGCCATAAATGAATAGCTTGGCTTTAAAAATCGAACACATTCTGGGGTGCGTGCGTGGCTCAGTCATTGGAGCATCCGACTTTGGCTCAGGTCATGATCTCGTGGTTTGTGAGTTCAAGCCCCATGTCGGGCTCTGTGCTGACAGCTCAGAGCCTGGAGCCTGTTTCAGATTCTGTGTCTCCCTCTCTCTCTCTGCCCCTCCCCCGCTCATTCTCTCTCTCTCTCTCTCTCTCTCTCTCTCTCTCTCTGTCAAAAATAAACATTAAAAAAATTAAAAAAATATTGAACACATTCTCATAACCATGACCCAGATCAATAAACAGAACATGAATCCTATCATAAATATAGCACCCCCCCAGTCACTTTCTTCTGCTGAGGCTAACGCTATCCTGATTTCTAGCTAATATTAATTTTTCCAGCTGTTGCAATTTAGAAAATAGAATCATATGGCAATGTATGCTTTTATGTCCAGCATCTTTTGCTGTACATCGAGATTCACCCATGTCATTGCGTATAGCCATAGATTGTTCACTCTTATTGCTGTACGGTATTCCATTGTATAAATACGGCACCATTTACCCATTTGATTAAAGGCATTTGGGTAATTGGCAGTTTTTGGATATTAGGAAAAATATGGCCCTGAACATTCATGTACAAATATCTTTCAGTTAGCATATGGACGTTTCATAGGGCACGTGTCTAGGACTGATACTGCTGGATCAGAGTATACATTTGTTTGGCTTTAGAGGTTATCTCTAGTGGATAATAAAAAAAATAGCTTTCTAAGACCCTTGTACCAGCTGTGTGTAGCCACAGTGGCATTAGAATGTTTTCTACGATAAGACTATGATACAGAAGTCAACTGAAAACTGCCCTAATAGTCCAAGGGGAAGTATTTCTAACCTAGAAATGGATATTTAGCCAAACTCTGATACAGAGGCGAGGGTAGAATTAATCCATTTTCAAAAGTACACCTTTCAAAAAATTCCCTTTTATGGACTCTGTCAGGAACTTTCTGGAAAGTGTGCTCCTCTGAAAGTAGAGATTAAACTGAGAGTGAAGACCGTATCTGAGCCACCATGAGAGAGAATAGATGATACTGAAGGAGATGTCTATGATAAGGCTGTACATCAGGCTTAGAGAAAAAGTAGCTCAGAGTAGAGCAGGTGGCTGGTACCCTCTAGGAGGGATGGCTCCCCTCCAGAAAAAGTTGAATTAATGGATTACTTGATGTATTTACCCTTATTGAGAAGGACTTTTGTAGTATAGTTAGAAATGAGAAGGGGGTATAGGGATAGTTCTCTTGAAAATTATCTCGTACAAAAATAAGGCAGTTGTAAACTCTAAAAAAAACATAAATAAATAAAACAATCATTGTACCTAAAGTGAGTATGCCATGATCAATACTTATGTATTTCTAATTGATGTAAATGCTGAATTGATTTAATAAAAACAAGATATATTAATATCACAGGGAAAATTTTCATGTGTGATCATGATGAAAGAAAGCAAAATGTCTCATTTTCCTAACAGGACAAAATAATAGTGTTTATAATGGGGGGGGGAGTGGATGAAATTTCAGGTACGTGCATATTATTTAGATAAATGGAGGAAATAATATAAGAAAAAGCAAAGAGTTGATAAAAGCTGTCAGTGGTGGGTCAGGATGGGAGGTAACTACTATTTTTATTATAAGCATATGCTTTATATAAAACCCTAGTCAACTTGGAATTATGTATGGTGATCTTTCTTATATTTTTAATAGTTTAGAAATTATATAAAGAATATATAAATAACTCTTAGAATTCAGTATTAAGACAAACCTAGTTTAAAAACAAGGCAAAACTTGAACAGATGCTTGACAAAAGATATATGGATAATCGGTGAGCACATGAGATGATACTGAACATTAGTCACCAGTGAACTGGAACTTTACACTACTCTGAAATGCAATTTCACCTCTACTTGAATATCTAAAATTGGAAAGACTGAAAATACCAGTCTCAGAGAATGCCAAGCCACTGGAACTTTCAGAAGCTAGTGATGCTAGTATAAAATGGTTTAACTGTTTTGGAAACAGGTTTGGCAAGTTTTATAATGTTAACATGCTTCTGCCTTTGACCCAGGAATTCCTCTCCTAAGTATTTACCAAAAGGAAATGAGAATCTGTGTCTACATAAAGACTTGTAGACAAACATTCACAACAGCGTTATTCATAATAGTAAAAAAAAGTGGTCATCAGCAAAATGGATAAACAAATTATGATAAATGCATACAAAGGAATGATACAAAGGTGTGAACTAGTGATACCTGGAATAATGCTGAAAAACTCCAGAAATGTCACTTTGGGCAAGAGAATTCAAGCACACCAGTATGCATACTATCTGATTTCAGTTAGGCGAAGCGTAAGAAACCAGGGAATGGTTGCCGGTAGATATGGGATCAAACTGAAAGGGATGCCACAGAATATGAGGAGGAGTTGAGATGTTCTTTATCTTGTCTTGGGCGTTGGTAATTTGAGTAGATATAAATGAAATGCTATTAAACTTAAGATCTGGATATTTTTGTATATAAATTACATCCCCCAAAATAAAGTTCTCTGTATACAATTTTCCTTGTTTTTGTGCTACCAAAAAGATTCTTGGATGCTCCTATTGGACATTTAGGTGGTCTTTTCTTTTCTTTTCTTTTCTTTTTTTTTACAGTTTATTATTTTGAGAGGGAGAGAGAGGCAGAGAGAGGGGGAGAGAGAATCCCAAGCAAGCTCCACGCTGTCCTTGCAGAGCCCGACACGGGACTCGATCCCACTAATTATGAAATCATGACTTGAGCTGAAACCAAGAGTCAGATGCTCAACTGACTGAGCCACCCAGGAGCCCCTCTCTCTCTTTTTTTTTTTCTATTTGAAGCAGTACTCGATAAGAAATATTCATTTTAATTCACCACTAATGTTCTGAAGGTAGAATCCTACCTAGGAGAAGAAGTCCCTGCCTACTCAATGCATATCTTGAAGATTAAAAAAAAAAAAAGTTAGAAACTTATCCTCCATTTTTCTCCAGCACATAGGAGAATACCAATGGTGATATTATTCTTCTATTTGCTAACTTGAAGGGGGTCAGTGTCTTACTTTTCTGGCAAGGAACTCCAATCTTAATGCCACTGGGACCTGAACTTGAATCCTAGCTCTGCTATTAACTTTGTGTCCTTGCGCAAGTTAAACACTCTAAGTTCCGGTTTCCTCCTTTATAAATTGGGGCAAATAGCAGACCTAACTCCTAAGGCTGCTTATCAGGATTAAATGAGACCACACAAGTAAAGAGCCAAATGGAGTGCCGGCGGTACCTAATGCAGTTGGGTAGATTCCTGTAAATTGCTTGGTCATCAACTTACTAAGGGTGCCATTCTCTGTCAACTCAAAGACCAGAGAGTGAAATCTGGCTTTGGATGGTTCACTCCAGGCATACGTTGCCGGGAGGAAGAGGGCTGAAGTCTACAAAAAGACTTTGCTTTTTTAGGAAAATGAGGACAGAGGCAGAAGCGGAGTCTGGCAGCGGAAGATATGGTAGGTAGCACAGTGAAGAGGGCACTGCATTTGCCCTGCTACTGGAGAGAAGCAACAGCACGAGGCAGAGGCAGAAAAAAATAGAAATTAGGCAAGTTCATCTTGTAGTAGGTTGGATTTCAATGAATTGCTTTCTAGCAAGCAAGCCTGCTCCCCGGGCTCAATGACTGTAAATTATTTTAGCTTAAACATGCATTTAGTAATGTGGACGCTTAAACTTCATTATGTTTTTATTTGTTCCAGTTAGTTAACATACAGTGTAATGTTAATTTCAGGTGTACAATATAGTGATTCAACTTGCTTTCACATGACGCCAGCTGCTCATCACAACAAATGTACTTTTTTAAATGTTTATTTTTTTTCTTTTCTTTTTTTTTTTAAATTTTTTTTTCAACGTTTATTTATTTTTGGGACAGAGAGAGACAGAGCATGAACGGGGGAGGGGCAGAGAGAGAGGGAGACACAGAATCGGAAACAGACTCCAGGCTCCGAGCCATCAGCCCAGAGCCCGACGCGGGGCTCGAACTCACGGACCGCGAGATCGTTACCTGGCTGAAGTCGGACGCTTAACCGACTGCGCCACCCAGGCGCCCCTAAATGTTTATTTTTTGAGAGAGAGGCAGAGAATGAGTGAGGAAGGGAGGGGCAGAGAGAGAGAGGGAGACACAGAATCCTAAGCGGTCTCCAGGCTCTGAGCTGTCAGCACAGAGTATGACGCAGGGCTCGAACTCATGAGCTGTGAGATCATGACCTGAGCCGAAGCCGGATGTTCAACAGACCGAGCCACCCAGGCGCCCACAACACGTGTACTTTTTAATCCCCGTCACCTGTTTTATCCATTCTCCACCCACCTCTCCTCTGGTAACCACCGGTGTGTTCTCTAGAGTTAAGAGTCTGTCTCATGGCTTCTCTCTCTCTCCCTCCCTCCCTCCCCCTCACCCCTCTCTCTTCTTCCCTTGCTCATTTGTTTCTTTATTCTACACATGAGTGAGATCATAGGGTATTTGTCCTTCTCTGACTTATTTCCCTCAAAATTATACTCTCTAGCTCCATCCATGTTGTTGCAAATGGCAAGATTTCATTCTTTTTATGGCTTAGTAATAGTCCACTACATATTTTATATATATGTATATATATACATACATACATATATATATATATACATATATGTGTGTGTGTATATATATGTATATATATATATATATATATATATGTATAATGAAGAATGAAACCAAACACCATATATGTAATGGAATGTACACACACCCCCCCCATATCTTCTTTGTTCATTCATCGTCAATGGACACTTGAGCTCTTTCCATAATTTGGCTACTGTAGATAATGCTAAAATCATTGGGGTGAATGTATCCCTTTGAATTAGTATTTTTGTTGCCATGGGGTAAATACCTAGTAGTAATTGCTAGATCATAGGGTAGTTATATTTTTGACCTCTTGAGGATCCTCCACACTGTTTTCACGGTGGCTGCACCAGTTTGCATCCCCACCAACAGTGCTAGAGGGTTCTCCTTTCTCCACAGTCTTGCCAACACCTGTTATTTCTTATGCCCTTGATTTTAGTCATTATGAGAGGTGTGAGGTGATATACTAGTTTTGATGTATATTTCCCTGACGATGAGCGACATTGAACATCTTTCCACGTGTCTGTTGGCCATCTGGATGTCTTTGGAGAATGTCTGTTCACGTCTTCTGCCCATTTTTAAATTGGATTATATGTTTTTTTTGGGGGGGGCATTGAGTTGTATAAGTTATTCATATATTTTGGATACTAGCCCTTTATCGGATATGTCATTTGCAAATATCTTCTCCCATTCCATAGGTTTCCTTTAAGTTTTGTTGATTGTTTACTTTGCTGGGCAGAAGCTTTTTATTTTGATGAGGTCCCAATAGTTTACTTTTGCTTTTGTTTCCCTTGCCTCAAGAGACCTATGTAGTAAGAAGTTGCTACGGCCCATGAGAAAGAGGTTGCTGCCTGTATTCTCCTTTAGGATTTTTGTGATTTCTTTTCTCACATTTAGATCTCTCATCCATTTTGAATTTATTTTTGTGTATGGTGCAAGAAAGTGGGCCAATTTCATTCTTCTGCATGTCGCTGTCCAGCTTTCCCAACACCATTTGTTGAAGAAACTTTTTCTGATTGGGTATTCTTTCCTGCTTTGTCAAAGATTAATTGACCATATAACTGTGGGTTCATTTATGGGTCTTCTATTCTATTGATCTGTGTGTCTATTTTTGTGCTATTTTGTACCATACTGTCTTGATCATTGCAGCTTTATAATATAACTTGAAGACCAGAATTGTGATATCTCCAGCGTTGCTTCCCTCTTTCAAGGTTGCTTTGGCTACTCGGAGTCTCTTATGGTTCTATACAAATTTTAGGACTGTGCTATCTCTGTGAAAAATGCTGGGGGTATTTTGATAGGGATTGCATTAAATGTGTAGATTGCTTTGTTTGGGTACTATAGACATTTAAAATTGTTTTTAATTTTTATTTTTAGAGAGCAAGTGGGGGAGGAGCAGCCAGAGACAGAGAATGTTTTTTTTTTTTTTAATGTTTATTTTTGAGAGAGAGAGAGTGAGCGAGAGCGAGCGAGCGGGCAAGGGGTAGAGAGAGAGGGAGACGCAGAATCCGAAGCAGGCTCCGGGCTCCGAGCTGTCAGCCCAGAGCCTGTTGTGGGGTTCGAACTCACGGGCCACAAGATCACGACCCGAGCCAAAGTCAGATGCCTGAGCCACCCAGGCGCCCCAGAGACAGAGAATCTTAAGCTTGCTCCACGCGGGAGGAGCCTGCTGTGGAGCTCTAGCTCGTGACCCTGGGATCATGACCTGAGCCTAAATAAGAAGTCAGACACTCAACTGAGCCACCCACGTGCCCCAGGTATTTGTTCCAATTCTCGAACAGGAGATGTCCTTCCCTTTCTTTGTGTCATCTTCAATTTCTTTCATCAGTATTTGAGTTTTCAGAGTCGAGGTTAGGTTCATTGCTAGGTATCGTATGTTTTTTGGTGCAATTGTAAATGGGATTGATGCCTTAATTTTTCTTTCTGAGGCTTCATTATTGGTGTATAAAAACGCAACAGATTTCTGCACGTTGATTTTGGATCCCGTGACTTTACTGAATTCATTTACTCTAGCAGTTTTTTGGTGGAGTCTTTTGGGTTTTCTACATAGAGTATCGTATCATCTGCAAGTAGTGAGAGTTCGACTTCTTCCTTACCGATTTGGATGCCTTTTATTTCATTTTGTTGTCTGATTGCTGTGGCTAGGACTTCTAGTACTGTGTTAAATAACAGTGGTGAGAGTGGACACCCTTGTCTTATTACTGACTGTAAAGGAAAAAGCGCTGTTTTTCCCCAGAGGATATTAGCTGTAGGCTTTTTATATATGGCCTTTATTATGTTGAGGTATGTCCCCTCTACCTCTACTTTGTTGAAGGTTTTTTTTCTTGAATAGATGTAGTGCTTTGTCAAATGCTCATTCTGCATCTATTGTAATGATCATGTGGTTTCTATCCTTTTATTAGTGTGCTGTATCACGATTGATTTGTGAATACCGAGCCATTTGGCAACCCTGGTATAAACCCCACTTGATTGTGGCAAATCATATTTTTAAGGTATTGTTGGATTCAGTTTGCTAGTATTTTACTGAGAATTTTTGTATTCACGTTCATCAGGCATATTGGCCTAGAGTTTTTTTTTTTTTTTTTTTTTTTTTTTTTTTTTTTTTTAGTGGTGTCTTATTCTGGTTTTGGTATCAGGGTAATGCTGGACTCATAGAATGAATTAAGAAGCTTTCCTTCCTGTTCTGTTTTTTTTTTTTTTTTTTTTTTTTTGGAACAGTTTGAGAAGAGTAAGTATTAAATCTTATTTAAATGTGTGATAGAATTTGCCTGTGAAGCCATCTGGCCCTGGACTTTTGTTGGGAGTTTTTTGATTACTGATGCAATATCTCTGCTGGCTATCGGTCAGTTCAAGTTTTCTATTTCTTCCTGTTTCCATTTTGGTAGTTCTAAGAATTTATCCATTTCTTCCACGTTGTGCAATTTGTTGACATACAGTTTTTCATAATATTCTCTTAAAATTGTTTGCATTTCTGCGGTGTTAGTTGTTATTTCTCCTCTCTCCTTTGTGATTTTTATTTACTTCGGTCCTCTTTTATTTTTGAGAAGTCTAGCTAGGGGGTTATCAATTTTATTAATTTTTTCAAAGAACCAGCTTCTGGTTTCGTTGATCTGTGTTTTTTTTTTAGTTTCTATATCCTTTATTTCTGCTCTAATCATTATTTCATTCCTTCTGCTGGCTTTAGGTTTCATTTCTTGTTATTTGTCTAGTTCCTTTAGGTGTGATTGGGTTGTTTATTTGAGATTTTTCTAGTTTCTGGAGGTAAGCCTATATTGACATAGACTTCTATGTAGGACTGCTTTGGCTGCATCCCAAAGGTTTTGGACCACTGTGTTTTTGTTTTCATTTGTTTCCATGTATTTTTTTTTTTATTCTTTGATTTTTCTGGTTGACCCATTCATTCTTTAGTAACCTGTTATTTAACCTCCATATATTTCTGGTCTTCCCAAATTTTTTCTCGTGGGTTACTTATAGTTTCATAGCCTTGTGGTCAGAAAAGGTGCATGGTATGCTTTCAATCTTTATGTATTTGTTGAGGTCTGATTTGTGACCTAATATGTGATCTATTGTGGAGAATGTTTTGTGTCCACTTGAAAAGAATGTGTATCTTGCTGTTTAGGACGGAATGTTCTGAATATATTTGTTAAGGCCATCTGGTCCAGTTTCTCATACAAAACCATTGTTTCCTCGTTGATTTTCTGTTTACGTGATCTGTACATTGAGGTAAGTGGGGTGTTAAAGTCCCCAACTAATAATGTATTGTTATCTATTAGTTCCTTTATGTTTGTTATTGTTTTACATATTTGGGTGCTCTCATGTTTGGTATGTAAATATTTGCAATTTTTCTGTCTTCTTGTTGGATTGTCCCCTTTATTACTATATAGTTCCCTTCTTTGTCTCTTATTACAATCTTTGTTTTAAGTCCATTTTGTCTGATATAAGTCTTGCTACTCCAGCTTTCTTTTCACATCCGTTTGTGTGATAAATACTCCACCCCCTCACTTTCAATCTGCAAGTGTCTTTAGCTGTAAAATGGGTCTCTTATGGGCAGCATATAGATGGGTCTTTTTTTTTTTTAATCCCTTCTGACACCCTATATCTTTTGATTGGAGCTTTTAGTCGTTTTACATTCAAAGTAATTATTGATATGTATTTATTGCCATTTTATTGCTCGTTTTTTGTTGTTGCTGCAGATTTCCTCTGATCCTTTCTTATCTTTTTCACTTTTGCTCTCTCCTTTGCACTCGGAGTCCCCTTTAATATTGCTCACAGGGCTGGTTTAATGGTCCCAAACTCCTTCAGTTTGCCTGTGTAACTCTTGATCTCTTCTATTCTGAATGATAGGCTTGCTGGGTAATAGAGTATTCTTGGCTGCAGATTTTTCCCATTCAGCACTTTGAATATATCATGCCACTCCCTTCTGGCTTGCCAAGTTTCCTTTGAGAAATCTCCCGTTAGCCTTATGGGACTTCCCTTGTAAATTAAGGACTTCTTTCGTCTTGCTGCTTTTAGCATTTTTTCTCTATCACTATATTTTGCAAATTTAATTGTAATATGTCTTGGTATCAGACTGTTTTGGTTGATTTTGATGCGAGTTCTCTGTGCCTCCTGATTCTGGGTGTCTGTTTCCTTCCCCCAGATTAGCGATGTTTTTTTCTGCTGTTATTTCTCGAAATAAATTTTCTGCCTCCTCTTCTCTCTCTTCTTCTGGGACTCCTATAATATGAAGGTTATTATGTTTGATGGAGTCACTGAGTTCCCGAAGTCTATTCTCATGTTCCATAATTTTTCTTTCTCTCTTTTGTTCAGCTTCATTATTTTCCATTATTTTATCTTCTAGGTCACTAACCCATCCCTGTGCTTCTTCCAGCCTGCTGATCATTGCATCAAGCCTGTTTCCAGTCTCGTTTATTGCATTCTTCGCCTCTGATTGTTTCTTTCTAAACTCTTTTATCTCTGTGGTAAGGGTCCCATTTACGTCTTCTATACTCTTCTCAAGCCCAGTGAGTAGCCTTATGATTGTTGCTTTAAATTCTCCATCAGGCGTGTTACTTATATCGATTTTGATCGGCTCTCTGGCCGTGGCCTTATGTTCTTTCCTTTGGGATAAATTCCTCCATCTTCCCATTTAGTCTAAGTCTCTGCTGCCTTCTCCGTGTTAAAAAACCCAATTATGTCTCCTGCTCCTGAAACTAATGGCCTTATGAAGAAGAGGTCATGTAGTGCCCAGGGACTGGCACTTCAGGGAGCGTCTCAAGTGTGTGCTTCGTGCGCTCTGCTGTTGTGATCTGGCTATTTTATCCTTCAGGCTAGTCATCTGCACAAGCTCTCCTTTTCTGCTGTGGTCACCATTTGGTTGCTGGCCCGAACTGGAAAGTTTTAGTAGGTATTGTCCGGTCTGGTTGTAAAAGAGGACCTGTCACCACCTCCACCAGAACTGAGGCCCTGCAGAACTGTGTCAGGAGATGTGGTGTGTGCAGGAGGTTGTGCTGTTCTTCTGTGAGAGAGGCCTACCCTGCTGAGGTCTGAGGTCTGTGTGACTGACAAAGGCAGTATCATCAGAGCACAGGGAGGGTGGGGCTTCCTGTAAGCAAGTTAGGCAGCCAAGCTCTGTGCTTCACTGCCTCCCGCAGATGGTTCTGTGTGTATGTGACTAGTGGGGTGAGGGGAGAAATGGCACCAGCCGGCTCCTTTGTTCTCAGAGAAGCATCTCTGTGAATGCTGCCTCGCAGGGACACGCTCTGAGAAGACCAAACAATCTCCCAACTCTGTTCCCCTGAGTTGGGCGTAACCCTGTCCCATCCACAGCACCCACGATCAATTTCTCTGCCAAACCACGTGCTCTTCAGATGGCTGTTTCCACAGTGTCTGCCCCGGGTTCTTTGCCTGCCTTCTGTACAGGAGCAGCACAGTGTCCCATAGGCTCTCTCTCAGCCAAGCCTGCTGACCTTTAAAACCCCAAGCTTTCAGCCCAACTTGTTGCAAGAACTCCTGAAGTTCAGCGCCACCCATTTTTCAGGCCAGTGGCTTTTGCGAAATGTTCTTGTGAGTTACCCTGTGTGCTCCGCCCTCTGGCCCTCTCCACAACCCCCTTCCCTCCCACAGCACCCATGATCAATTTCTCCGCTAAACCACGTCCCCACACTTCTTACCTTCTTTGATGTGGCCTCTTCTCTCTCTTTAGCTGTAGAGTTTGTTCTGTCAGTCTTCAGGCCCGTTACTGGGATATTTAGGGTGATTTGATAGTTATCCAGTTGTGTTCCTGAGATGAGATGACCCCAGGATCTTCCTACTCTGCTACTGTCTTCCTCTCTTCAACCTAAACTTCATTTTAGTTAAACTTTGTCTTTGTCCGTTATTTCTCAAATTGCAGATGGAATGTGCTTTTTTGCAATGCACGAAACAACATACTGCATCTGTATATTCCCACTCCAAAACCCACATTAATGCTCCACTTTTCTCCACATTCACGTAAGTGTTCGCACACATACGCTTGTACACACACGTAACCCTCCGGTATAGAGTTTGTTTTTAATGATTCCGTGCTTTAAACGTGGAGTCAGATACTACACGTTTCTTGGCATCTTTGCTCTCCTTACTCTGCAAAACCACAACAACATCCCACCAAGTCACCTAGCATTGCTCCCATTCACTATTTTAAAAAATACTGCATGAGAGTCTATGGTGTTAGTGCGTGTTAACGCACTGAGTTATTTCCCTTATTGGGAGAGTGGAGGGTCATTCCCCGCTTTGTGATCCCATGAGCAAAGCTACAGTAAACTGTTTTGTGTATTTGTCTAGGAACGAAAACACTTCTTTCTGTGGGATAGGGTGAATAGCAGATTATATTTTTCACCAGAGAAAAGGATACATTACTTGAGCAATTTGCAAAACATTTAAAGACTTGTTTTTCTTTAAAAATGTTATTCAACATCAATAGTGTGTTAGATTGGGTTTCCGAGAAACAGACTCTTAAAAGGGAAATTTGCAGTTAGGAGGCTGAATGGGGAGTGCAGTGGGAAACAACACCTGCGAGGGAGGAAGGGGATGGCGGGGGGTGGACTGAACAGAGGGAGAAGGCGAACAGCGATGTAGACGTCGTTGCAACAGATTCCTCATCTGATCCCACCAGAGGCTCTGGAGCTGGCATGGCCCTTCACGGTTGTCCAGAATTGAGGCTAGGGGCCTGGGCCTTCATAATCCTGTACCAGTCAGTCACTGGATGCCGGCTTCCCTTGGGCAAGATACGTAACCTTGAGGGAAGCAACTTTCAGGCCAAGGGCAATTCTCAGAGAAGATTGCAGCTGTGAGCCGTCAGCAGCCGACACTCCGGGCAGCTGGGAAAATAAGTGCCCTGGTCCAGAAGAGGTATCTAGGCAGTGTACCACAGCATTGCCCACAACCAGTAATTAAAAATTCAAATGAAAACAATACCTAACATTTACTAAATGCTGGAAGGAGGCCAATTAATCACATCTATTTGCTGGAAGCCGACTTCGAAAATGACCGATTCACCAAATTACTGAGGATTACGGGCTCAAAGAGTCTAGGTGTATTTTTATTTAAAAGATGACGCTAGACTGGTTTCCCAAACAGCGGTGCAACTTGCATTGCCATCCACAATGAGAGACGCAGAACGAGTTCATCTTGCTTTGCTCCCAGCATTTCTGTGGCGTTGTCTGGAAAAGAAATGCGTCAAGGAGTTGGGTACAAGGTAGTAGGGAAGGGCCTAACCTCTGTTGGACTGGGGTATACATGCCCAATTTGAAGACCTTGAAATTCCATCTTTAAAAAACGATTTTTTAATGTTTTTTTATTTTTTTTTAATTTTTTTTTTCAACGTTTATTTATTTTTGGGACAGAGAGAGACAGAGCATGAACGGGGGAGGGGCAGAGAGAGAGGGAGACACAGAATCGGAAACAGGCTCCAGGCTCTGAGCCATCAGCCCAGAGCCCGACGCGGGGCTCGAACTCACGGAGCGCGAGATCGTGACCTGGCTGAAGTCGGACGCTTAACCAACTGCGCCACCCAGGCGCCCCTAATGTTTATTTATTTTTGATAGAGACAGAGAGAGAAAGAGAGAGAGACAGAGCATGAATGGGGGAGGGGCAGAGAGAGAGGGAGACACAGAATCTGAAGCAGGCTCCAGGCCCCGAGCCGTCAGCACAGAGCCCGACACGGGGCTCGGACTCACAGACCGCAAGATCACGACCTGAGCCGAAGTCGGACGCCCAACCGTCTGAGCCACCCAGGTGCCCCGAAATCCAGTCCTTTAAAAGGCCATGTTGGTCAGAGTATATCTGTAGGATTTGGTGGAAGAACTGGTAGGTTCCACTCCCTGCTTTTAAAGGAATGTATATTATGGAACAGAAAATTGTGTAGCTACGGGAATGGAGACTTGGCTTGTTTAGTAACAAAGAGATAGCAAGAATGATTCAGGCAGCCACCTGTGATACCAGTTTGAATTCGGGACAGGAGTAGAGTTGGCAGAGTATCGATCATGTGAACAGTCAGCATTTTATTTAATAAAAATATTTTCCTAAAAATCTATGGAGCAGATATCTGTTACAGTAGAACAGACACTGTAAGTAAAATGCATTCAAATGATGCCTGTAGAACTCCTGAATTCTACACTTCGAGGCAAGAAGCACAACTTTACTGCTGCACAATTTTTTTTAATTTTTTTAATGTTTATTTATTTTTGAGAGAGAGAGAGAGAGAGACAGAGCAGCAGAGAGAGAAGGAGACACAGAATCAAAGCAGCTCCAGGCTCCGAGCCGTCAGCCCAGAGCCCGACGCGGGGCTCGAACTCACGAACCGTGAGATCATGACCCGAGCCGAAGTCGGACGCTTATCCGACTGAGCCACCCAGACGCCCCTGCACAGTTTTTTTAAGCTTGGAAATTCCTTTACTGTGTTTATTAAATACTTTATATTAAGTACTATGCTAAGACTTGGGAGTTCAATAGTGTACTCTGGGCAAGGACCTTACATATTAGTGTGTGTCGGGGGTGGGGGGCAACTATAAAAGCCAACAAGGAAACAGAAGGATAATTACAAGTTGGAACAGTTGCTACATAAAAACAGGCAAAAGACGGGAGAACAGGCAGAGTGAAGAATAATACAAGGGAGCAGGAGAGAGAATGCCGTGAAAATAAAAACGTAGGCTCTGGAGCCCATCTTGACTCCGTCACGGACTAGCTTCATGACCTGGCACGAGCCATTTAGCAGCCTCCTGCCTTTATTTTCCTACGTGTAAAGTGGTGTTACCAGTATCTGCCTCAGAGGTGTGAAAGTCAAATGAGTTATCAAATGTAGAGTTCTTAGGATGTTCCCTGACACACAGTGAGTACTCAGCAAGTTGGCTTCCCTGATGCTAACTTAGAGTTATTGTATGAATTAGACCCACCGACTGCAAATGAAATGATAAAATGAGATGCACAGCAAGGTAACACTTTAAAGAGACTGCATGCATTTATTATACAAGGACGGTGCTTTCTGCAGGGCCATCTACCATTGTCCTCTCTCTGTTGTGCTGTAGAAATAACAAACAAAAATATCCAGGGCACACAATGCTGTTTCAAGCCTATCTGCTACTTCCTGAACCTACAATGCCTTCGTGATCCCACTTTTCTTACCCCCAACATTGTGAATCATCTTTGAAATGGAAGGTCTGCTATCAGTGTCCTCCAAGAAGCCACATCTGCCTCTTCTTCCTCCCGGATTGCGTATCTCACAGGGGAGGAGTAACAAACACATTGCGAGTCATAGAATTTTGTGCTCCCACACTGTATTCTGATTTGTTGCCGTTGCTGTTCGCCACAGGAAGTTGTGAATATATCAAGGAAAGGGACATTGTGGCACACTTATCTCTATTTTCAAATTCAGCAGTAACTAATGCATAGATTTTCAATAAATATTGAACGAGTGAGTGAATAACTGAATCCTTTCATTGGCCTCTTGCATGATCATTGTTAACTTCCCGCAATTACAGATAGGAGTAGGTGGGTTACTACTGCAGAAATGACAAAAGCAGGTAATCAAATTGCCTATGAGAAATAGTAGTAGCTCCAAAAAGTACTAGTTAGCACTGGTTCCTAGCTCTTTGTGAACCATATTTAATCTGCTTAACAATTCCATTAGATGATTCCAGTTATGCTCCGTGTTTTCAGAAGTAGAAAGTGAGGCTTGAAGTTAAGCTGCTTGCCACAGATCATAAGTTAACCAAGTGGGTAAAGCCAAAAATATCTCCAAGACCGTTTCTCGCTTTGTTAGACTCCTTGGGCTTTTGCAAGCTACAGTAACATTGGTTTAGAATCACGTTTGAAAGTTTTCATGATAAATAGGATAGATCTTCCTCTTCCTCTTGAAGATGCGCAACATATGGTAGCACACGAAAAACGCCACAGTCCTGTAATGAAAGGCTTAATTGCTTTCCTTAACACAGCTTAGTTTCATTGACAGAACTTTGTCTTTCATGAGAACGCTAAAAAGGGGGTTCTGGTCACTAATTTTACTGTGGAGAGGTTTCCCCACATGTTCAACAAGCAATGTGACACAACTGGGTATCCTACAATTCGACTTAATGCTGACACGATCTGCACAGAGATAGCATCTTATCCCACAGGTAAAGGGCTCAGCTCTGCAAGACGGCCTCACCCCTTAGGACACTAGTCAAAAGGCCAGGTTATCATTTGTGCTTTTGACCAACCAGCTACAAATCAGAGGTTCCTGTAATAGGCTCCTTCCTTGGGTTTGATTAATTTGCTAGATCACGTCACAAAACTCAGAGGGCTTTTATTTATTAGAACACTGGTCGATCATAAAAGCATCTAACTCAGGAGAAGCCAGATGGAAGAAATGCACAGGGCAAGGCCCTCTGTAGGAAAGAGTATCAGTCTCCTAGCACCTCGACGTGTTCACCAACCCAACCCAACCCGGAAGCTCTCAAGAACCCTGCCCCTTTGGATTTTTATTGAGGCTTCATTACATAGGCATGGCTGATTACATCACCTGCCATTGATGATTGAGTCAACCACCAGCCCCTTCCCCCTCCTGGAAATCAGGAGGTGGGACAATTCCCACCCTGTGTATTCATGATTGATTCTCCTGGCAACCAGCCCCCATATTAGAAGCTTTCCAAAAGTCCTCTCGTTAACATAAACCCAGTCATGGTGGACAGGAGCTTGTTATGCATTAGCAAGACCTTCATGGCCCTGATACAATTTCAGGAACTTAGGGTAAGATACCAAATATTATAATAGGATGCTCCCATTGTCCTTACTAGTCAGGAAATTCCAAGAGTTTGAGGACCTGTGAGCTGGGAGCCATGGAAAAAGACCAAAAACATATAAGAAATAGATATTTGGTCATTCAGACGACCAAAGTATATTTCTCATAAATCACAATATTGCAAATACCAATTCACATGAAAAAAAAAGCTGGGATTCTGAGGCATATACCTTGGGAAGTGCTCACTAATCTACGGAAATAAAGCACAAAACTTAGTCTCAAATGATGTTGTATAAAATATGCTGAGTCTGTTTAGTTCCTAAGCTCTTCCGGAGTCCAGAATGTTGCTGCCAACTGAAATCCTTTAGATAGGAATAAGGCAGGGATAAGGTCTGCCTGTATGCAAGGAGAATATGCCACTTTATATAAGCCCAATTTTGTGTGCTTTGCTGTCAGCAAGAATTTAAGTATATAGTTGACCCTTGAACAACACAGGGGTTAGGAGTGCTGACCCCCTACATAATCAAAGATCCGTGTAAAACTTTGGACTCCCCCCAAACTTAACTACTGACACCCTACTGTTGACTGGAAGCCTTACCAAGAATAGTCAACTAATACATATTTTGGACATTATTTGTATCATATACTGCATTCTTACAATAATGTGAGCTATAGAAAAAATGTTAATAAAATCATAAGAGAAAATACATTTATAGTACTGTATTATATAGAAGAACAACACATGAGTTAATTTGCACAGTTCAAAGCCGTGTTGCTGAAGGGTCAAGTGTATATGCAGAGACACAGGATGCTTAGCATATATATTATGTGTTTGGCGATCATGACACTGCAGTACTTAACGTGCCCTATCAGAAGAGTCCATTTGGGTTTTTAATCTTCATTTTTCTTTAAATTGAAAAATCTGCCTCTGCAAGGAACTCATTTATATTTCCGGCTGCACATCCACGGGACAAATGACAGAATGGACAATCACTTAGGAAAACTCCATTAACGAAGAGAGCAAATCCGTGGCTATTTTGTACTTTGCCCCCTTCTGGATTTCCGGGTTAACCATCTTTTAACGGCGTGTTGCCCCATGATATCCGTGCCTGCATTTAGTTTTATAGTCGTGTTGGCACCAGGTATCGCTACTTAGCCTTGAACTACTGAGGAAAGAGGAGGTATGGGCTTCATACCTAAGTGATCCTTTTGCACCAAATAAAGGCTAAATATGTCACGGTATGTTGTACAAAGTATGAGTTGAAAATGGCTTGACGGTAGAGAGATGATGGGGAGAAACTGAGACCTCGGGCAGTTCTTGGTATTACAGGTACTATAGAGCCCAGAGATACGTGGGCCATGGCACCCAGCACTGTGTACGTGCTTTGGGCAGTGGTCTTGTTTCCGCAGATCCTAGGGTTTTATTGTCATTTAGCTAACTTTATTTTCCTTCATAGTACCCTAAGAGCTCTTGGAACAAGTTTGCACCTACAAGTTGCACTACTGTTTGATAAATAGAAGATGGTAAACGATGTAAATCCCATAGTAGAGAGGTCCTCAAGGAGGACAGTTGGGAAATACGGGGAGGGGAAAACAACCGTGGTTGTCGCCAAGACTGGGGACCGCTGCGGTTAACTGCTTGTGATTTAGAAGACAGTGGCTACGTGTCCTGCAAATGCCCAGCATAAGCTTGAAAAACAGAATTGTCTTGCCAAAAGTGTCAATGGTGCTTTGGTAGATTAATTCCTACACTGTTTTGGTCACAGTATTGTCAGGGATATGTTGTAGCCCAGCTCTAACCCTTGTGCCGGGCCATATGATCCGTGTATATTGATAAAAGTTACTTCGTATATGGGGGCCCACAAAATAGGGGCTGCCCCAGTAGCCTGGCCCACATCCCAAATCTATACCTAAGTCGGCCTGCACTTCCAAGAAACACCTGTCAAGGAATAGTAACGTGCACCAATCACTGTCCTCCAACTCAGCTTTCGGTAGCTCGCCTTAACCTAGAAAACAGGACCTGTTGGCCTTATAAGGAAATCCCTGGACTTCAGCCAATCATATACTATTTCCACAGTGCCTCTCCTGGCATCCCATAAAACCCATTCTTGCCCCAAATCTTTCTAGAACAGTGTTTTGCTGCTTGGGGCACTGTGCTCCCCCAATCCATGGATTTATTTTCCTCGAATAAGGGATAGCAAGCTCCTCACTAAATCGCAGTTTTGTCACTTGACAATTATTCTACCAATCTGCCTCCTTGCCCTAATATTTTCCTATTCTCTTTTCTCTTTCATTCACAATGAGTTATTTATATCTAACCTTCTCACATAAAGGATCCAAGGGTGTTGGTATGTGTGTGGGGGCTCCTGATTGGCTAAGCAATGATCTAAATTGGACTGCAATTACTTGGTTTATATCTCCATAACCACTGTACTTTTTAACAGCATTGATCTTTAGGTCTGTATTTGTTATTAATGCCATAATCTAGTCTGTCTGAGAGATTAACATTTTTCAGTCTTTCACAGTACACAGCCCGGGGTTCATTCCCCACCCCCCATTTTATTTGCATACAGTACAAATTTCTTACTCATTCTTTGCTCAATTTTATTATTTATAAAATGGGAAAAAGGCACAGAGCTCATAGTTGTGAGAATTATATGAGAAATAAGTGAGTACATGGCTTAGGTCAATGACTACACATAGCAAGTGGTTAATAGGACTTAGCTACAGAAAGCTTATATGTATTTGAGCGCCTGGGTGACTCAGTCCGTTGAGCATCCGACTTCGGCTCAGGTCATGATCTCACAGTCTGGGTTCAAGCCCCACATCAGGCTCCGTGCTGACGGCTCAGAGCCTGGAGCCTGCTTCGGATCCCGTGTCTCCCTCTCTCTCTGCCCCTCCCCTGCTGGCAGTCTGTCTCGTTCTCTCTCAAAAATAAACAAACATTAAAACAATTTTAAAAAGCTATATGTATTTTTTTCCAATGAATACGTTTGCATTTTTGACAGTCTCATTAGAAAAATAACTGACATTTTACTGCTGAACAGGAACACAGAGCTATTTCTACGTGCAACAAAATGGAGCACAGAGAGGAGAGTCACCAGTATCCAATACAGACAACTCTAGAGCATCTTCTCATTTTCACTTGAATGTGTTCCTACTTTGCCACCCGTCCACCCTGGAGCTAATTATCTTGGAGACTATTATTTACATTTATTTGAAATTTAAATAAGAGTGGAAAAAACAGGGTGATAAGGGACCATTTATTTCTAGCATTTAGAAATCAAGCCATATTTTATAAATGCAGAAATTACTTTTTTCAAAACTAGGCTAAAAATTTATCATCTGATGTTTGAATATTCACCGTAAATTTGAAGAATAGCATGTCAAGTGCCAGAAGCCATTTTTGATCGTCTATCCTGTTCAGTGGCAGTTTGGGCCAAGGAAACATGGCTTATTTGGATTTTTTGAAAGGCATGTTTCTCCCTCCCCCAGAAATATTTTGATACTAGTTATCATTAATCTCTAAAGAAGCAGAATTAGGTTATTTTTGTCTCAATATAGTACTTAACTCATTAAGCCGTAATTTAACTGATTTTTTTTTCAAAGGCTTGTAGTACTTACACATCAAAGTAGACAGAATCCTTCATGTTTTAGAAACTACCTATGGAAAAGTGTGTTTGAGATTGCTTTTTATTTTTTTTTTATTTTTTATTTTTTTGCTATGCCAATCACAGTGGCCTAGTAGCTGGGACATTTTCAGCTCTGTGTCACTGCGTTTCTTTTGCGTCGGAAAAGTTTAACCTATACCTGAACTTCCTGTATCATGCTGCCCAGCTCATTATCTTTGCTTCAACACTGTTATTAAGAAATACTGTCTTATTAGATTAACCGGAATCTTTCAAAGATTTACTGTCACTCCTTCTATGGTGTTTCTCCCCTTTGATGGGAAGGAAGAGAAGACAAAGGCAAGGGGGCAAAAGTGAGATCCCTATACAAAACAAACACCTCAGCTTTTTTTCTCATTTCCATTTTTCTCGGAGATGTATTTACAGTTTGTATTTCTGGAAAGCCTTTTTCATTACATGATGCATAAACATGAAGGATGTGTAGTGATATCCATGCTGTTTGTGGTTGGTTTGCTCTTTATGCTTCTACTTCCTTGCCCTTGGCAAGAAATAAAAAGTGATTTTGCAGTTTTCTTCACTGCCTTTTTATGAGTATAAAAAAGTACTTACTCTTAATGTTTTTCATAGATCTTCTAGTAAGGCAGTTGTCAAATAAAACCTTTCCTCTCTGGGTTGTTGATTTTTATGGTCACAACCAGAAGGTACATAATTTCAGTCATTTGACGCATGGTAGGATTAAGGCAGAAAGGATTTTTGCATGTTGTCCAGTGTGCGTCGTATGCCAAAGAAAGTGGAAGGGACGCAAGCCTTGATCAGTTCCTGGTGTTTCCTCTCACACCAAAGCTCCTCTTGGAGTCGCTGGAGGAGTTGAAAAAACGGTAGACACAGAGGCTGGCGCCTGCTATCGCCCACAAGCCCAGGCATCCCCAAAGCAAATGCCACGAATTTTACTGGGGTCTTTTTCTCGGTTGGGTATTGCATCTGGTCTCCCTCATGGCGCTAGATGTCAGGTGATGCAGACGGATAGAGGGAGGTGATTGAAACCTAGATTCCAAATGGCAAAGTGGGAGGCTATCCGAAAGCAGTTTACGTGTTTCCAGTGGGGGCTGCCAGTGAGTGCTTATGGCTCTGTTCCATTGGGACCAAGTAGCAGGATCACTGAGTAACAGTACCCATCTTCCCAACAAGTTGGATATCGTTAGCAGAACGCCTTGTGATGCTCTATGTCTTCTTTGCACTATCTGGAATTCTGTTCGGGTCCTCGTCTTTGTTTTATGTGATTAGAATTCACTGTCGCTCAGTGTTCTTCAAATTGTGCAATTCAGTGGTTACGACCCACCTTACACAAGGGGCTGTCCAATAGACAAGGATGATGAGTAGTCTCTATTAGCGTAAAGAGCCAAGAATTTGTCAGAGTCGTGTTCTAGATGATATAATTGTCCATGTATGCTGAGGGGATTAGAAGTGGTTAGAAAAACTGAGGCCCCAGGGCATGGGTGAGGTGGACACCAGTGGTTACGTTGTTAGTGATACAGAGTTGTGTTCTAGATTCCATGTGAAAATTCTCCAGGGATATTTGGTATCTGTTTCCAATGTTTCAAATTTTACTCAGATACTTCTGTAGTAAGGGACTGCATTGGGTATATCTCCTACCATCCTGGAAAACTTGGACTAAAGTAGGCTAACTATAATCCTATTCCTTTTTTAATATTTACTTATTAATTTTGAGAGAGAGACAGAGAGTGAGAGTGGGGGACAGAGAGAGAGAGAGAGAGAGAGAGAGGGAGGGAGAGAATGAATCTCAAGCAGGATTCCTCGCTCACAGCATGGAACCCAACACGGGCCTCGATTCCACAAACCATGAGATCACGACCTGAGCTGCAACCTCGTCAGGCATTCAATCAACTGAGCCACCCAGGTATCCCACCTCAATCCTATTCTTGAGGGTTATTATAAGATGCATTGAATGACCCAAACAAACCCATAGTATAAACAGCAATCTCAGAAAAATAGCCATCATGTTTTCTTAGCACAGCAGGAGAAAGATTCAAATCTTTTATTATGTTGTGTATTAATATTAAGCCATAAGGCTACAGGCTCAACTCCCACATTTTATCAACTACTTAGATTCACACAAAGTAAGGAAGATCTGTCTTTATTGAGGATTAAATCTGATTTATGTCAGAAATCTGTCATAGAAGGATAGATGGTATTATTGGTTGGCCTAGTGAAAAATCTATTTCCATTGTTGAAACCTACTTGTAATGGATCTGGGAACAAATGTGATTAGCAAATGGAAACTTTCACCATTTATGTCCTCAATATCCTAGGATTACCACAGGGATACAGTGGCAAATGGTCAAAAAGTATAAAACTCCTAGGGGGGCTCTTCCCCTGTCTCCCCAAAAATGGTGGTGGATGTGTTAATTAACTGTGGTAATCATTTCACAACGTACAGGTATATCTAATCACCATGTATACCTTAAACATAATTTTTATTGATTATACCACAATAAAGGTAGGAAATAATTTTCAGCTCATATTTAGTGGTTTTAATGTTATAGCAAAAAAGTTCATGAGCTGAGATGTTAACTGGATTACATATACAATTTAATGATAAAGTTCACAAAATGTTTGTTGTTATTTCCCCCTTAAAGTTAAGCACCTTTTGTGCTTCAATATAAACACTACTTGGTTTAATCCTAGGAAGCAGTCTAACTTATTTTAGAGATTCAGAGAGGTCAAATAAATATTTTTCACTTTTATATTTATCAATTTCTTTAAATTTTTTTTAAATTTTATTTATTTTTGAGACAGACAGAGACCAAGTAGGGGTTGGAGAGAGAGAGAGAGAGAGAGAGAGAGATGGAGGGAGACAGAATCTGAAGCAGGCTCTGAGCTGTCAGCACACAGCCTGATGTGAGGCTCCAACTCACCAACCACGAGATCCTGACCTGAGCGGAAGTCGGACGCTCAACCGACTGAGCCACCCACGCGCCCCTCTTATTAATTTCTACATGAACACATGAGTGCCTATGTGCTGTGCTAAGCTTTTTTTTCCTCTCATAATGTATTATGTTTACTTGCATTTCAGAACAGGATGTTTCCTAATATAAGAAATCCATTTACATTTTTAAATATGCAAAGGCAAGTGAAATGGCACTGAATGTTTAATTTTTAAAGATTCAAAAAAAATTTTGAGCATATTTGGTACAGTGTTATATTAGTTTCAGGTGTGTAACAGTGACTCGACTTCTCCGTACGTTATGCTGTGCTCACCGCGAGTGTAGCTACTATCTGTCAGCCCACAGCACTATTGCAATATCATTGACTGTATTCCTTATCCTGTACCTTCCACGTCTATGACTTATTCCACAAGTGGAAGCCTGTATCTCCCCCTCCCCTTCACCCATTTTACCCATTTGCTCGTCCTCTCCCTTCTGGCAACCACCAGTTTGTTCTTGGTATTTATAGGTCTGATTCTGCTTTTTGTTTATTCATTTGTTTGTTTGTTTGTTTCAGATTCCACAATGTGGAATGAGGGAAGTTATGTGCTATTTTTCTTTTTTAGTCTAACTTACTTCACTTAGCTTAATACCCTGTAGATCCACCCAGGTTGCCTCCAATAGCATGATCTCATTGTTTTTCATGGCTGTGTAATATTTTGTTTATACATGTATACTATATATATAAATGGAATATATTTATATAAATATATATAACATATAATATATATATACATATGTATATAGAAATATATGTACATATAAATATAATATATAAATATATATGTAAATATATTTAGTATATACATGTATATAAACTAAAACATATACTACACGCACACACATCTTCCTTTTCCATTCATCTATCAGTGAGCACTTGGGTTGCTTCCATATCTTGGCTACTGTATGATGCAATAAACATAGGGAACAGTCTCTTTATATATCTTTTAAATGTTTTATTTATTTATTTATTTATTTATTTATTTATTTATTTATTTTTGAAAGAGAGCACGTGTGGGGAGGGGTATACAGAGAGGGGGACAGGATCTAAAGCAGGCTCTGCACTGACAGCAGTGAGCCTGATGTGGGGCTCGAACTCAACAACCATGAGATCAAGACCTTAGCCGAAGTTGGGTGCTTTGACAGATTGCACCCCTCAGGCGCCCTGGCAACATTTCTCTTTAATAAATGGTGCTAGGAAAACCGGACAGCTACATGCAAAAGGTTAAAACTGGACCTCTTTCTAGAAGTATATACAAAAATAAACTCAAAATGGATTGAGGACCTAAATGTGAGACCTGAAACCATAAAAAAAAAAAAATTCTAGAAGAGAACACAGGCAGTAATTTCTCTGACGCTGGCCATAGCAGTATATGTCTCCTAAGGCAAAGGAAACAGAAAGCAAAAGTAAATTATTGGGACTACATCAAAATAGAAAGCTTTTACACAGTGAAGGAAATGATCAACAAAAGAAAACGGCAAACTACTGAATGGTAGGACATATTTGCAAATGATATATATGTGACAAAAGGTTACTATCTGAGGTGTATAAAGAATTTCTAGACCTCAGTGCCCCCCCCCAAAAAAAAACAATGAAAAAAATGGGAGGACATGAATAGACATTTTTCCAAAGAAGACATCCAGAAGGCCAACAGACACACGAAAAGATGCTCATCATCGCTCATCATCAGGGAAATGCAAATCAAAACCACAGTGAGACATCCCCTTTCACCTGTCACAATGGCTAAAGTAAAAAAGACAAGTGTTGGCGAGGATGTGGAGAAAAAGGAACCTTTGTGCACTGTTGGTGGGAATGTAGAGAGGTGCAGCCGCTGTGGAAAGCAGTGTGGACATTCGTCAAGAAATTAAAAATAGAACTACCGTATGGTCCAATAATTCCATTACTGGGTATTTACTGGAACAAAATGCAAACAATGCACTTATATATTTATTGCAGCATTATTTAACTGAGATATGGGTTAACCTGTTATTGATTCTCTTTTTCGTCAGAAGTACCCAATACACCGAGAACAGTGAGCCATCAGAACAGAGGTGGCCAAAGGGACCTGTAAGAGCCAGGCCTCAGGGCCTCTTCTCTGTACTTCAACTCAGGAAGTTTTGCTTCTACGTGTTGTAGATATTGGGCCTCTATGTATTACTTTTTGAGAAACAAAATTGAGCTGTTAGCAATTGTTTGAAATTCCCAATACCTCTCATCTCCACAAACATAGCAACGGGGGCTGGAGGCTGAACTTAGCAGCATTTGCATTCATTCCTGACTCGAGTTTTCAGGTATGGTTTTAGGCCAGGCCTTATCAATGGTCAGGCTAAGTCATTTCAGGTGTGAACCAAGACTTAGGCAGTCACTGCGGGTTCATTTGAAATAAACTGCTGTTTCTATCAATTTTATTTTCACCATTTCGATACTCATCTTGACATCATATAGAGCTAAGTTGGCCCCGAAGTATTTTGAAGGTCAGTATTTAAGAATGGGCTGACGAACCTGTATATTTGTTGCATGCTGAGATTTATAAAGAGCTTAGTGCTTTTTACCACTCACTTCTTTGTGGGAATAAATGTCAATTTAAACTATGGAGTAAACTGGGTCTGTCGCTCATGATTTGATGGATTTGGTGAGTGGTTGGGCATATTAGCTAGAGGGCTCAGTATAGCAATGACTCCTCTTCCAGATGATAATTAAGACATTTAAATTACTTACAAATTACATAGTGCCTAATCCTAAAAGGATTTAAGATAAGGCACAATGTGAAAATAATTTTAAATGCTGTTGAAATGCAAAACAAACAAACAAACACACACACATAGGTTCTCCTATGTGTATGTATTTCTAATTAAAAAGAGGGGAGAAAGAATTAGGTTAGAGCCTGGATGAATGAAGTATGGAAACTGAACTCTGACTTTCACAGCCTAAACAAGAAGCAGAATCCACTGGATAATATTGTGTCATTTTCTGATGAAAAGAAAGAATTTGAACTTCCAAAACTGTTTTCTTGACATAAATTCTAAGAACGGCATATAGGGGAATCCTTATCCTCAACTTCAGTATTTTTTTTTTTTAGATAACAATTTTCTTTTTTTTAAATGTTTATTTTTGAGAGGGAGAGACGGGGGGGGGGGGGGAAGGGTAGAGAGTGAGCAGGAGGGAGGATCTGAACCATGCTCCCTGCTGACAGCAGAGAGCCAGACGTGGGGCTCGAACTCACCAACCGCAAGATCATGACCTGAGGCGAAGTCTGACAACCGACTGAGCCACTCAGGTGCCCCTTAAATAACAGTCTTCAAGTGGCTGCTTCTTAAATAGATGCACTAGAAATGCTGAGTGTGCTATCACGTCAGATTTCAGTGGAGGTACCAATACAGCAATGACAGAAAAACGTGGGGCCAGTGCCTGGAGTATCTGCAGGAGGGAATCCACGAGATCCTCTGTACTTTCTCTCAAATTTGAGACCTTGGCTCATAGTGCAGGTTTATTGTGATTAATAGGGACGAAGGATTGGAGAGGACACAAAAACCCATTGAGCAATATCAGATTAAGAGCAATGGAATCTTACTTTTTGTCTCGTGTCAGTATTTTCCGTAAAATTACAGGCCCTGTAACCTTGAAGGGTCCCAGAGATTGGTTTGAGTGTAGTTTGGGGACAGGACAGTCTCTATTCTCCTGGGAACGGGAGAAGGGTGATCTGAATAGCGACATTAAGGATTGAAGCTGAGATTAAGAACGAAACAGTTGACCAGAAGCGTGAATCCAAAAGGGCTGTGGAGAGGGTCATTAGCAGGATAAGGTGACTCGATAAACACAGAGTAGGTGAGAGGAGAGCTAGCGGGGGAAGAATGGAGTGTTAGGCATTTTCTGGAGATACTGGTAGGGAGGCTTGCCAAGTTTATATGAAGCTCACTGGTACTTTCCACTTACGGGCTACCAACTCGTAAAGGAAATCAAGTTGGTTCATATACCAGGCGTTAAAGTAACTCCTAACGACTTAATAGTTGGAATGTATATATCCCCTTCTAGACTTTGAGCTCCATGAGAAACGAAACCGTTGGTAGTGTTTCCTACTAAATATCCATAAAAGACACGTGGCTTGACAATTAGAACGTACTCAAAAAACGTTTGTTGCAGGACAGAATTACAACGCCTATGTTTTCTCATTTAGTAATGGCTACTTAACAGTACTGGAAAGGTGGCATTATCCCTGTGTTTTGGATAAGGATGTAAGCCTGAAACTTTTAAATAACTTACACATTCTACAGCTCATTCCCCTGCTTACTAAGTGGCTGTGCTGTCATATGAACACAGCTCTGCTTTATGTCAAAGCCCACGGGCAGCACTGTCTCCTTAGCAAGCAAACATTTAAAGAATATACACAGGGCACCCATCACAGCGATAGGTATTGGAGATGCTAAAGGTCTAAAGATATTTAAAAATCATAATAGATGACAGCACAAATACGAGGCACACACATACTCCTGTCCCCTGGAGGCTTAAGTACATAGTTTTTTTTTTTTTTTTTTAATTTTTTTTCTCAACGTTTATTTATTTTTGGGACAGAGAGAGACAGAGCATGAACGGGGGAGGGGCAGAGAGAGAGGGAGACACAGAATCGGAAGCAGGCTCCAGGCTCTGAGCCATCAGCCCAGAGCCCGACGCGGGGCTCGAACTCACGGACCGCGAGATGGTGACCTGGCTGAAGTCGGACGCTCAACCGACTGCGCCACCCAGGCGCCCCTTAAGTACATCTTTTAAAAGCAGGATATTGTTGGGATTTTTGTTTATTTAATATTGGAGACTCTTATCTTTTGATTGCCCCACGTTATTATGGCAGGTACAGATTATGTGTCTAGGCTTGAACAGTCTTTTAGTTGTGCTGTTATTTACTTCATTGCTTTTCCCACATGTATTCTGGTTTCCTTTTTTTGTGTGGGTTCTGTCTTCTAAAGGTCCCAAGCGCTCTGAGACTTGTGCAGGGACAGTGGGTAGAAATCTAGGTTTGTAAGAGTGACTGGGAGGTACTTTCCATTTCCGTGCTTGACGTACCCGTCTCGATCACATCTCTGCCTTGGGGCTCTCCAGCACAATGTAGAAGAAATTACAGTTTCAATGAGTCACCCCTCCCCCCCATGCTGGGACCCAAACACATTTTATGCCTCTGGAAGGATTTCTCACGCATCTATTTCAGGTATGGAAAACGGGAATGCGTTCTGTCAATATCTTGACTTTTCCTTTGTTTCTTCTTCGGTTGGGTTTGGGAGACGGAGCCCAGGCTAGTTTGACATCTTGTATCAAACTTCTGTTTCATAAAAGCAAGTCCATCTGGTCCTTTGAAAACATTTATAAATGCAATGGTATATTTTGCATTTGCTCTTTAGCTTAGAAAATCTAGTCACTATAAATGAGGGCAAATCGCTCTTATGCATAGCAATTTAGGGATTTTACAGCGTCATATTCATTATCTCAGTGCTCAGAACACTATGACATAGTTACAAATGAGGAAAATGAGAAGCTAAGTGACTTATCTATAAGTGAAGCTAATAAGAAATCTAGTTGGAGCTCAAATTCAGATCCTCTGATTCCTCAAATTTCATTCTGTGCCATCTCAATGCTATGTTTCAGAACATTTCTCAAAGTCAAAAAAAAAAAATAAAGAGCTAAAGATAGAGTGCTTGTTGAGTGAAGACATTTTAAAAATGAGAGTTTTAAAATATTTAAGTATAGCTATTGTGAACGAGAGAGAAGAGCAGCTTAAAATGATACATTGACTGTGTAGGTTTAGAAAACCAACGACAGAATAAACATCTATCTGGTGTACATGTTTATTTTTTAAATTTACATCTTTTTACTATGTTGATACAATTTCACATTTCTGCAAGCTTTCAAGTATAGTCCTAGGAATTTCTTTTCTTTACCAGATTCATCAATATTTTATTACATTTTCTCCATGTCTCTTTATTCTCTCTCCATAACCCATATACATATAGAGGTACATACGTGTGTGTGTGTGTGTGTGTGTGTGTGTGTGTGTGTGTCAAATATACTTCTCCTACTCCCTCAACCATTTCAGAGTTAAATCACACATATTATGAATCTTTACCCTAAATACCTTAGGAGGTATATCCTAGAACGATAAACCACAGTAAAATTACCAAAACCAGGAGATTTCATGCTTATACAATACTATTCTCTAATTTAGGGATCTGAAACCTATAGCCCTCAGGTCAAATATGGACCATTGCTGCTTGTTGTTGTGAATAAAGTTTTACTAGAACACAACTGCGTTTTGTCTCAGTTTTTGAGCTACTACAACAGAGCCAAGTAGCTGCGGTAGAGACCATAGGACCCACAAGTCGAAAAATATCTACTATTTGATCCTTGGCAAAAGAAGTTTCCTGATACTTCTTTTCAAAGTCCAAGTTCAAATTTGACCATATCCGAATAGGAACCTTCATAATTAGATTTCCTCACTCAGAATCCGCCTGAGATAGCTTATTTTGTTTGTCGTGTTTCTGTAATCTCCTTCGATCCGCAACACGTCCTGATACTTTCTTTGTATGTGATGACATTGAAAGTTTTGAAGACTTAAAGGGCCACTTATCTAACAGGATGTCTTTTTTTTAGCTGCATATGATTCAGTTTGTTTATTGATTTATTTTATTTAAATTCAAGTTAGTTAGCATATAGTGTATCTTGGCTTCAGGAGTAGCACCCAGTGATTCATCGTGGATGAATGCTCCATCGATGCTCATAGGGTGTCTCTTGACATGGGGTGATCTGTATTTCCGTATGATAGATTCAAGTTAAATACATTTTTAACAGAAATAACACCAAAACGATGCAGCGTTCTTCTCATTGCATCCTTTCAGGAGATGCGTGATGTCTGCTTCTCCCTTTGTTGGTGATACTCACTGTAATCACTGAGTTAAGTTGGTGTTTGCTAAATTCTTTCAATGTGAAGTTACTATTTTGCCTTTGATTTCAACACATAATTAGAAATACCCTGTTCTAAATAAATTATCCCTATCATGGTTAAAAATCATGTTTTTAAAGTATTGTGTGCATATTTTACTATCTTGGTAGGATGTTGAAGGCTAGGCTTATGTACACAAAGCACAGAAGAATTGTTTAAGGCCAGCACTCAGTAGAAGCCAGGATTCATACAGAATGCTGAGCCTTATCTTCAGTGCCTTTTTGAGTGTGAATAATGGATGTTGTATTGAAAATAGGGAACCTTGTTTGGCTGACAGAATATTTATGGAGTAACGTACCACAGAAGTGCTCAGAATAAGTTCTGAATAATATTCCCTCGGAAAATGCAGTACAAAAATTCAAATGCAATACTCTAAGATGAATAGGAAACTTCCATCAGTTCAAAATGTGAGGTATGCCCGTCAGTATGAGGTCTGCCCGTCTACATGCCAGAAAGAATCAGACCACACATACAGGTTTGGGTAACAGTGATTTGCAGCAGCTGACTGGGGCCAAATACATCATTTACCATGTGGGGCTGTGAGAAGCAAGTCCACTGGGCTGAGCTGAGACTGTCTCCCTGCCCTTGGTTAGGGGCAATCGCTTAGACTGCCCCTTTTCAAACTAATTTCTTGAAGTAGTAGGAGCTGACATACCGAATGATTTGACCCAAGATAGAGTCAAAATGAAGGTCACATCATGGTCCTCAAAGTCGGATTTTGTTCAGGAAGTAATTGGAAGAAGGATGATTAGGGAAACAAGAACCAGAACATTTTCTTCCAAGTGTTATTGACTTAGCATTGATTGATGTTTTAGTTCTGTCCACTCTCTGATATTAAAAAAAAGAAGATGAGTGGAAAGACTAATTTTGAGTACACTCACTTTCAATTTCTGTTCAATATTGGCTTAGAATAAGACAAATAGTGAAATTATAACAGTAAAGACAAGGGTGGCAGATATTTTTCTAGACGGTACCAGAGGGATTTCCCGATACAAAACAAAGGAAGTGATAGGAAAGAAATTTCACAACATATTTTAGTGGTTGGAGTGTTAGTCTCCAGTTTTCCCCATTCAGAGAATTAGCTCAAACATCCCAGTCTTGTAAATGCGATTTTTTAGGCAATATCATGTGCAGTTTTAAGATCATTTATTTTTATGACGTGTGCAGAAGGTATAATTTTTGGGTAGTAATAACGGTAGAACAAGTTGGTCTCAGCTGTGGCATCCTAAAAGACTGCTAAATAGTCACAATTTCTGTGCAGTGTACAAATACAAGCTCCCCACAAGAATAAGGATTAAGTGAAAAGAACGAATTATACCAGTGTTGAACCTCCCCGTATCTTGGCATGCACAAGTAAAGATAAGTGTTCATGTTTGCTGAGTTACGAGTATTCAACCGAATTGCATGTGAACTGATGACAAATTTGTATATTCCCCTGTAGATCTTTTTCCACTTGCAGAAGAGAAATGTTTTAGATGCCATTGGTCACACAAATCTTCATTTAGCTTCTTTGGAAAGTGGTTACTTTTTGAAAGGTATAGGACCTATGTATATGTGGATCATGAGTCTCCTCATTATCCAAGAGGGAGATTTGCTAGGAAGTTAATTTCACCAGGAAAAATGTCCAAATCATTTTAAGACTGAAAATATCTTCCCACTTCTAATCACTGACATGTTGCTTTTGAAAATTCACTTATATATTCACTTAAAATATTTGGGAGAGCCTGTGGAACAGAAGTGTTTCTAGAAGCTGGCTAAAGCTACCTAAAGACATAGTGTATGTATTGGGGGGGGGGTATTCAGGAAAGGTTTGGGGGTTTGTAGTAAGAAGTGAGAACTGGAGAGAAATGAAGGTTTTAAAACTAGTTTAACAATTCACTATTTTGTATTCAATGTAAGATTTCCACAAAACACTTACTTGTGATCACACTTTAAAAGAAAGTCTTTTAGTTTCCAAATAACCGATGTTGATAGTTTCTGAGGACTCAAGGGTGTTTGCATATTGCTACTTATCTTGATTTGTGCCAGAATGACATAATTAGGCACCAAGTCCCAGTCAGAATTTTCCATCGGCAGAGGCAAACACAGGAAATGCTATCGAATATTTTCAAAATTATGATGGGTTCAGGACAGGATCTGCACACAGATTGCCTGAATTCTAATTCTGGCTCTGCCATCTACTACTTGTGTCATTTTAGGTAAATAGGAGAAAACGTAACACCTCTGCAGTGTATCCTACTCAATAAGGTAATTGGGAGGATTAAACAAATGTATGCAAGATATTTGCAACAATGGCACGTACTAAGCGCTTAATAAATATTAGTAGTACTATTAAATGCAGACAAACTGTACATATGAGAAAGTCCATCGTCCAAAGAAGTTTCATCAGTAAAGAAGAACGAGTGAAAATGAATGAACTGAGGAGGCAATTCAGAAAGTTAAAAATACAAACAAAAGGAACCATGCGAAATGAATTCTTAAATTTAGCAACACGAACTATTGCATTGAAAATGGAGATTAAAACAAATCCAAACACTGGCACATCGAAAGAATACAAATAGACAACTTGGTAAAACCTAACTATGAATCAGTAAAAACACAAGGTATACTGTTGGAAATTTGAAAGGAAATAAAACTAATAATGGTGAATTTTTTTTTGTTACCAATCATCACAGTCTTGTCATTTGCCTCTGGAAAAAGTAGGTTCTTCATCTGGAGACTGAAACCAAGTCACGTTGAAACATGGTTTCCTTGTATTTCTCTGAGGGAGTGGCCATGTGATCAGGTGGCTGATGTTCCGGGAGTAGTGAATAAGAGGGCAGGCAGGTGAGAAAGTAGGGAGCCTAAAGGTCAGGTGCTGGGAAGTCGTTGCAGTCCTTAGCAATGTGACTGCCTTTGGAATAGAAACTTGGACTTGGCAAGGTTGGCAAGTTGTTGCTTTCTCACTTATTCTTATGTACTTCCTCTGTGTCCTCCCTTAATTCTGAATAAACCCTACTTTTCAAAATGCCATCCTGACTCGGCTAGATTAAGAGAACCAAAGGAATAGGGGTAGGACAGGGGCATTACCACACTTCTGAAATTGGTAGGATAGGTTTTTTTTTAAGATTTTATTTTCAAGTAATCTCTACACCCTGCGTGGGGTGGGGCTCAACCCCACGGTCAAGAGTCATGCACTCCACCACCTGAGCCGGCCAGGCACCCCTACGTATGATGGCAGTTTTAAAGAATTCTAAGGGTTTTGGTGAAATTCAAGGGGCTGTGAAGGATTCTGTTTCCTTTTAATTAGACAATTATTTGGCAGTCATTTTTGTTGTTTCCATCGCCCAGAAGAGTGCTTGCCACAAGGTAAGGGCTGAGTCCTTGTTTGCCGAAGGACTGAGGCCATTTTTCCCCGGGCAGCCCAGGCGATACTTCCGTCTCGCCCAGTTAATGGTTCTGCAGTGGAGACAACCTTATGGCAGAAATGAGACAAAGACGTTCCCATGTTTCTGTTGCCGTTGAGCAAGGTGACCCTACTCAGTCCATTAAATATGCCTGCTCTCAGCGCGCACTGGTCTTTTGTCTTTGGGGATATTTTCCAGGCACGTGGGTGTGATTACAGAATCATCAGTAATTGCATACAACTTTATTTACCAAATATATTCTGTCAGAGAAGGCTCTGGCTGTAGCAACTAGTGACCAGCACCATCCTCCTGCCATGTTCCAGGCAGCAATGACTATAGCACTGAGAGCTGGATTACTAGTGCATTCACCAGTATCCAAAGCAGCAATTTCAAACCAAATGTGACATATAATGACTGATGTTTCCAGTAATAGCACACAATTATATGTGTATTCAGGCCTGCTACCTTGCCTACTGCCAGGATTACTAGGCATGATTTCCTGCCAAAAATTAAAATGCCCAATTGCAGGTGATACAAATATGTGGGAAACATCTACCTCTGGGAGATGAGTTGGAATCTATCTCCTACAGAAGATACATAACAAGATAGTCTGCCTATCATGGGGAATATGGCCAGAAGCACTGAAGAACATGCCTCTGATGACCAACCTCATGGGGCCTACCCAAGACTCAGGTTGGACTAGAATCAAGAACACTCTCACCGTACTGCTAACTTATTGATGAATGACAATCAACAGCATTTCCAACTGGCAAAATCATGGAGAGACAGACTCTCTGTATGGAGCAGATAGACAGGGACAATAAAAAGCTGAGAACAGAGCATAATCATTGAGTAAAACTCTTCGGCAACCCCAAGTGCTCAATCTCAGTATGGCGTAATGTGGAGAAAAAGGAACCCTCGTGCACTATTGGTGGCCATGTAAATTGGTACAGTCACTGTGGGAAACGGTTTGGAGGTTCCTCAAAAAACTAAAAATAGGACTACCATATGATCTAGCAGTTCCACATCTGGGTATTTATCAAAAAAAAAATGAAAACACTGATTTCAAAAAATATATGCACCCCTATGTCCATTGCAGCATTATTCACAATAGCAAAGATATGGAAGCCACCCAAGTGTCCGTTGATAGATGAATGGATGAAGAAAGTGTGGTATATGTGCACAGTGGAATACTGCTCGGGCTTAAAAAAGGAGAAGATCCTGCCATTTGCAACAACATAAATGGATCCAGAGGATATAATGCTAAATGAAATAAGTGAGTCAGAAAAAGACAAATGCCATATGATTTCATTCATGAGGAATTTAAGAAACAAAACAAAAAACAGATTCTTTTTTTTTTTTAATTTTTTTTTTAAATTTTTTTTTTCAACGTTTATTTATTTTTGGGACAGAGAGAGACAGAGCATGAACGGGGGAGGGGCAGAGAGAGAGGGAGACACAGAATCGGAAACAGGCTCCAGGCTCTGAGCCATCAGCCCAGAGCCCGACGCGGGGCTCGAACTCCCGGACCGCGAGATCGTGACCTGGCTGAAGTCGGACGCTTAACCGACTGCGCCACCCAGGCGCCCCAACAGATTCTTAACTATAGAGGACACACTGGTGGTTGCCAGAGGGGAGGTGGGGGGGGGGGGATGGGTGAAATAGATGAAGGGGATTAAGAGGAAGGCACTGAATCATGTATCGAATTGTTGAATCGCTATATTGTACCCCTGAGACAAATATAACACTGTATGTTAACTATACAGGAATTAAAACTTTTAAAAATTAAAGACAGCATTACTGAGTTATCCAGCAATTCTTTTGGATAAATACACAAAAGAATTATAAACAGGGTTGAAGACATATTTGTACACCCATGTTTATAGCAGCATTGTTCACAGTAGGCAAATGGTGGGAGTAACCCAAGTGTCCGTTGATGGATGAATGGATACATAAAACGTGGTACATACATGCAACGGGTATCATTCAGCCCTTAAAATGATAGGAAATTGTGACATGTTCTATAGCATTATGAACCTTGAGGGCATTATGCTAAGTGAAATAAGCCAGCCAGGAAAAGACAAATACTGTACGATTCCATTTACATGAGGTACCTAGAGTTGTTAAACTCATAGAGACAGGAGAATGGTGGTTGTCAGGCACTGTGGGAGGGGCCTTGAGTTATTGTTCAATGGGTATAGAGTTTCAGTTTTGCAACACAGACAGTTTTGGGATTGCTTACATAAATGGGCTTCATGTTACCGAAAGGTGCACTTAAAATGGTTAAGATGGTGGGGGCGCCTGGGTGGCGCAGTCGGTTGAGCGTCCGACTTCAGCCAGGTCACGATCTCGCGGTCCGGGAGTTCGAGCCCCGCGTCGGGCTCTGGGCTGATGGCTCAGAGCCTGGAGCCTGTTTCCGATTCTGTGTCTCCCTCTCTCTCTGCCCCTCCCCCGTTCATGCTCTGTCTCTCTCTGTCCCAAAAATAAATAAACGTTGAAAAAAAAATTAAAAAAAAATGGTTAAGATGGCAAATTTCATGGCAGGTGTATTTTGCCACAGAAATAAAGAGCAGGAATGACTGTATTATCAGATAAAGTCAACATCAGAGCAAAGAAAATTATGAAAGGCAAAGAGAGACATTACATGATTATAAAAGTATCAGTCCATCACAAAGATGTATCTACTCTAAATAGATATCAACCAAACAACAGAACTTCCAAATACACAAAGAAAAATCTGATAGTTGAGATAGACCAAGCCACAGTTAACATTGGACTTCATACACCCGACACTCAGCAACTGATAGAACTACCAGACAAAATCAGCAAGAATAGGGTGACTAAACAAAACAGTGACCAACAGGATCTTATTTGTGTAAATATACTCCACTCAACAATAGCACAGTACACACTTGTTTCATGTGCCTACAGGACATATACCAAGATAGACTATATGCTGGACCATAAAACAAACATCAACAGAATGAAAATATATCCTATAGAATGTGTCCTCTGAGTATAGTGAAATCAAACTAGAAATCTGTAAATCTGGGGGCACCTGGGTGGCTCAGTTGGTTAAGCATCCAACTTTAGTTCAGGTCATGAGCTCACAGTTTGTGGGTTCAAGCCCCACATCGGGCTCTGTGCTGACAGCTCAGAGACTGGAGCCTGCTTCGGATTCTATGTCTTTCTCTCTGTCACTGCCCCTCTCCTGCTCATGCTCGCTCGCTCTCTCTCAAAAATAAATAAACATTTAAAAAACATTTAGAAGTCTGTAAACTTGAAAGAAAACACTTAGAAATTAAACAGCACACTTCTAAATAATCCATGGGTCAAATAAGATCAAAGGAAATTTTTTTTTTTAATTTTTTTTTTCAACGTTTATTTATTTTTGGGACAGAGAGAGACAGAGCTTGAACGGGGGAGGGGCAGAGAGAGAGGGAGACACAGAATCGGAAACAGGCTCCAGGCTCCGAGCCATCAGCCCAGAGCCCGACGCGGGGCTCGAACTCACGGACCGCGAGATCGTGACCTGGCTGAAGTCGGACGCTTAACCGACTGTGCCACCCAGGCGCCCCTCAAAGGAAATTTTTAAAAATTGAACCAAATGAAAATGAAAACAAGACAAATCAAAACCTATGGAATGTAGCTGAAGTAGCACTGAGAGGGAATTATTTTTGAATACAAAATCTATTTTTTTAAGCTTATTTATTTATTTATTTGTTTTAAGTGAGAGAGCATGCACGGGGGGAAGGGGCAGACAGGGAGAGACAGAATCAAAAGCAGGCTCTGTGCTGTCAGAGCAGAGCCGACAGGGGACTTGAACTTAGGAACTGTGAAATCAGGACCTGAGCCTAGATCTAGAATCAGACGCTTAACCAACTGAGCCTCCCAGGCACCCCTGAGAGAGAAAATTCTAGCATTAAATGCTAACATTAGAAATAAGGAAAGATCTCAAATTACACACCCAAGTTTTTACCTAAAAGATATAGGAAAAGAGAAAAACCTAAAGTGAGCAGAAGGAAGTAAATAATAATGATAAGAGCAGAAATCAATGAAATTAAAAGAATACAATAAAGAAAATCAATGGGGGAAAAGCTATTTCTTAAATTAATAAAATTGGTAAGCCTCTAGCAAGACTGGCACAGATAAAATTAGAGAAGACAAGGATCAATATCAGTGATTAAATAGGAATATCACTGCAAATTCTGTAATTTCTAAGTGGATAATAAGGGAATACTGTTAATGACTGAATGCTCATAAATTTGAAAACATAGAAGAAATGGATCAATTCCTTGAGAAACCACAAATTACAACAACCCTCCCAAAGTTATATAGGCAATGTAATTAATCTTATAATTGATAAAGAAATTGAATATGTAGTTTAAGAAAGTCCTGAAGGAAAAATATCCAGGCCCATGTGATTTCACTGGAAAATTCTACCAAATGTTTAAACAGCCAATTTACATTTGAATGCATTTTATTTCTTGTTGTCTAATTACTGAGGCTTTGACTTCCAGTACCATGTTAAATAGTAACGGTGAGAGTGCACATCCCTGTCTTGTTCCTGACCTTAGGGGAAAGGCTCTCAGTTTTTCCCCATTGAGGATGATATTAGCTGTGGGTCTTTCATATGTGGCCTTTATGATGTTGAGGTATGTTCCATCCATCCTACTTTGTTGAGGGTTTTTATCAAGAATGGATACGTATATTTTGTCAAATGCTTTTTCTGCGTCCGTTGAGAGGATCAGATAGTTCTTATCCTTTCTTTTATTAAAATGTGGCGTATCACCAGCAGCAATGAAGAAGTCAAACTTCTATTTGCAGATGACATGATACTTTATGTAGAAAACCCAAAAGGCTCCACCAAAAAAAAATTGCTAGAACTGATACATGAATTCAGTAAAGTCACAGGCTATAAAATCAATGTGCAGAAATCTGTTGACTTTCTATACACCAATAACAAAGCAGCAGAAAAAGAAATCAAGGAATCAATCTCATTTGCAACTGCACCAAAAATAATAAGATATCAAGGAATGAACCTAACTAGAGAGGTAAAGCATCTATACTCTAAAAACCATAGAACACTTAAGAAATTGAAGATGATACAAAGAAATGGAAAAGTATTCCATGTTCAAGGGTTGGAAGAACAGCATTGTGAAAATGGCTACACTACCCGAAGCAATCTACACGTTTAATGCAATTCCTATCAAAGTACCTCAAGTTCCAAAGAGAAGACGAAGACTCCCTATCGACCCAGGTCCAAAGACGGAGGCAGGGTAAGATGCACTAGTAACCCAGCTCTTAGTGCTATAGTCATTGCTGCCTGGAACATGGCAGGAGGATGGTGCTGGTCACTAGTTGCTACAGCCAGAGCCTTCTCTGACAGAATATATTTGGTAAATAAAGTTGTATGCAATTACTGATGATTCTGTAATCACACCCACGTGCCTGGAAAACATCCCCAAAGACAAAAGACCAGTGCGCGCTGAGAACGGGCATATTTAATGGACTGAGTAGGGTCACCTTGCTCAACGGCAACAGAAACATGGGAACGTCTTTGTCTCATTTCTGCCATAAGGTTGTCTCCACTGCAGAACCATTAACTGGGCGAGACGGAAGTATCGCCTGGTCTGCCCGGGGAAAAATGGCCTCAGTCCTTCGGCAAACAAGGACTCAGCCCTTACCTTGTGGCAAGCACTCTTCTGGGCGATGGAAACAACAAAAATGACCTCCAAATAATTGTCTAATTAAAAGGAAACAGAATCCTTCACAGCCCCTTGAATTTCACCAAAACCCTTAGAATTCTTTAAAACTGCCATCATACGTAGGGGTGCCTGGCCGGCTCAGGTGGTGGAGTGCATGACTCTTGACCGTGGGGTTAAGCCCCACCCCACGCAGGGTGTAGAGATTACTTGAAAATAAAATCTTAAAAAAAAAACCTATCCTACCAATTTCGGAAGTGTGGTAATGCCCCTGTCCTACCCCTATTCCTTTGGTTCTCTTAATCTAGCCGAGTCAGGATGGCATTTTGAAAAGTAGGGTTTATTCAGAATTAAGGGAGGACACAGAGGAAGTACATAAGAATAAGTGAGAAAGCAACAACTTGCCAACCTTGCCAAGTCCAAGTTTCTATTCCAAAGGCAGTCACATTGCTAAGGACTGCAACGACTTCCCAGCACCTGACCTTTAGGCTCCCTACTTTCTCACCTGCCTGCCCTCTTATTCACTACTCCCGGACCATCAGCCACCTGATCACATGGCCACTCCCTCAGAGAAATACAAGGAAACCATGTTTCAACGTGACTTGGTTTCAGTCTCCAGATGAAGAACCTACTTTTTCCAGAGGCAAATGACAAGACTGTGATGATTGGTAACAAAAAATTCACTATTATTAATTTTATTCCCTAGCTAGAACATTCAGTCCTAAAATTTGTATGCAGCCACAAAAGACCCTGAGTAGTCAAAGCAATTCTGAAAAAGAAAAACTGGAGGAATCCCGATTCCGGATTTCAAGCTCTATTACAAAGCCGTAGTCTTCAAGACAGTATGGTACCAGCACAAAAACAGACACATAGATCAATGGAGCAGAATAGAAAACCCAGAAATGGACCCACAACTATATGGCCAACTAATCTTCAAGAAAGCAGGAAAGAATATCCAATGGAGAAAAGACAGTCTCTTCAATAAATGTTATTAGGAAAACTGGATGGTGACATGCAGAAGAATGAAACAGGATAACTTTCTTACACTGTGCACAAAAATAAATTCAAAATGGGTGAAAGACCTAAATGTGAGACAGGAAACCATCAAAATCCTAGAGGATAACACAGGCTGCAAGCTCTTTGACCTTGACCAGAGAAACTTTTTATTAGACATGTAATTGAAGGCAAGGGAAACAAAAGCAAACATGAACTATTGGGACTTCATCAAGATAAAAATCAAAAAGACAAACTTAAGCACAGTGAAGGTAATAACCAACAAAACTAAAAGTCTATGGAATAGAAGATATTTGCAAGTGATTTATCTGATACAGTGTTAGTATCCAAAATCTATAAAGAACTTATCAAACTCAACACCCAAAAAACATAACCCAGTCAAGAAATGGACAGAAGGCATGGATAGACACTTTTCCAAAGACGACATCCAGATGGCTAACAGGCACATGAAAAGATGCTCAATATCCGTCATCATCAGGTAAATACAAATCAAAATCACATTGAGATACTACCTCACACCTGTCAGAATGTCTAAAATTAATGACACAAGAAACAACTGATGTTGGCAAGGATGTAGAGAAAGGGAAATCCTTTTGCACTGTTGGTGGGAATGCAAACTGGGGCAGCCACTCTCGAGAACATTATGGAGGTTCCTCACAAAACCAAAAATAGAACTACCCTATGATCCAGCAATTGCACTATTAGGTATTTGCCCAAAGGATACGAAACTATAGATTCAAAAGTGTAGATGCACCCAATGTTTATAGCATTATCAGCAGTAGCCAAACTATGCAGAGAGCCCAAATGTCTATCGACTGATGAATGGATAAAGAAGATGTGGTGTATATATACAATGGAATAGTCCTCTGACATAAAAAGATGAAATCTTGCCATTTGCAACGATGTGGATGGAGCTAGAATGTATTATGCTAAGTGAAATGAGTCCATCAGAAAGTCAAGTACCATATTATTCCCCTCATATGTGGAATTTAAGAACCAAAACAGATGAACATGTGGGAAATGGGGGGAAGAGAAGAGAGGAAAACAAACCACAGAAAATTCTTAATTAACTATGAGTTGATAGAGGGAAGTAGGTGAGGGATGGGCTAGATGAGTGATGGGTACTAAGGAGGGTACTTGTGATCAGTACTGGATGTTGTATGTGAGTGATGAGTCACTAAATTCTCCTGAAACCAATATTGCTCTGTGGGTTAACTAAAGTTTAAATAAAAAATAAAAAGCCAATTTACAATCTCTACCACAAAATCCAAGAGGACGGGGCATTTTATATCTCATTTCATGAATCCAGTATTACCCTAATAACAAAACCAGAGTAGAAGAATAAAGTGGAAAGGATCACCCTACTTGGTATTAAGGCTTACCGTATAGCCACTATAATGAACACAGTATAGTGTTTGCTGAGGGATGGACGCATAGATCAATACAATAGAATACAGAGCCCAGAAATAGACCCAAACCAATATACCCATCTATTTTTTGATAAAGGTGTAAAAGTATATCAATGGAGGAGGAATAGCCTTTTTAACAAATGGTCCTGGAGCAATTAGACATCCATAGTGAAACAACTGAACCTTGGCCTAAATCTCATACCTTATGCGAAACAAATGTAAAATGAATTACAGCTACATATGTAAAATTATAACGTTTTGGAGGTGTTATTCCGCACTGAAGGCCAGGTGAAAAGTTCTTAGACCTGACACCAAAAGCATGATCCATGAAAAGAAAAAATCGATACATTGGACCTCATCAAAATTAACAACTTGTGCTCTCTGGATAATGAAAGACAGGCTACAGACTGGGAAAAAATGTAAACCACATAACTGATGAAAGACATGTCTAAAATATATAAAGAGCTCTTGGAATTCAACAGAATAAAAAAATCGGAAAAAGGAGCTACAGGCGTGGCTTAGGATAAGCAGGTGCGATGGACCTGTATGACTCCTTTATTCCTGGGGTTGCCATATAGTTGCCGAAAATGACATAGTGAGAAACTAAACTGAGGAACTCCTAAGAAAAAGAGTGCAAGAACTGGAAAGGGAGATACAATGACTTAAATAGGATCCAGCGAACAACAACAAGAACTCAAACATTAGAGAAAATTCTTCAGGAGCTGGAAAAGCCAACTGTGCATTTGATTTCAGTGCTAATGGCCAAAGTCATGTAGCCCTAAGGCTAGCCTATCTAGGCTAGGGATGCTAGGGCTTTGCCCGTCAAGAAAACACAAACAATATTATTGAAGAGAAACTGAGGCACTGAGACTTGACAATGAGAAAGCAGACATTCAACTCTCACTGATGTGGATAAACAGACAAGGGACCTAAGTGCCTTTAGACAATTAATTTCTCTTAACCTTTGCTCTCACTTTCCAAGGATTCAGAAGATTTTAACTTGAAGAAGTCAAAACTGCTAAAAAATCCATTATACCCACATTTTCCATCAGGTGTTCCCTTGAGGCGTTCATATACTGGCTTGGGCTTCTGTAAAACCCAGCTTCAGTGCTAGGTTCAGCTGTTTGAGAAGACTTACTGCTCTTTTCCCCCTTATTCTGATTGAGATATTATAGTCATGAATTCTGTGGCTCGGAGTATGATGGCACATATCGTTTCAGAAATCATATGGACTTTTTTGTCTGCTCAAGGACAGCTAGTAGGCCAGAGCTTGGATGAGGGGAGATGGCAAGAACCTTTCTGGTTATGTCAGTTTGCAGTGATTGACCAGAGATTCCTTTGTCATTAAGTCTGTTGTATGATGGTTTTCTCCTCTCTGATTGGCGAAGGAATGGAGAAGCCCGTGATTATTGATAAGCTGCTGAACATAGGTGAAAAATCCCCAGAAACCTCAGTACAGAACGGGTGTAGAGTTTTCTCTAGTCTTAAGTGATTTTAAGTTTGAAAATATCAAGTGGATCTATGACTGGGAGGGTCAGGAGTTCAGTGTCACCCACCTATAGCAATCTAGGCTAAAGGTAATGTTAAAACTCACATGTTGTATTGTCTTCTGCAAGGACTGGATTGTGTTGCAGTACCCAAAAGGATATTTGCAGATTCAAAGCTGGGTGGATTGATATAATGGAGAAATATTAGGCCCTCTGTCATAAAGCAGACCAGTGCCTTTGTAATAGGAGTGAAAATTCATACATAAGTCCCTAATAGATTATCATAAATGTCAAGGATAGGAATCTCAATCCAGCATTTTATAACTAGGGATGCATTGTACATCCACATTTATTTCATTGGGAAAAAACAAAAGCCAAAAGGAACTGTAATAATACACTAGAGGAAGAAAATACTATCTTGGAGAGACCAACAAAGAGGCTCTGTGTGGATACAGAAATTAAAAGCAGCATTTAACCATAGAGAACTCCCCAGGATCTAGGAGGCAACCACAGGCTAGTGGTAGGTGGATAGAAAGGAAATATAAACAAAATATTTACTGTAAGAAGTCCTAGAAACTCAGATGATCAACTCTATGAAAAAAAAAAAAGGCATAAACTCCTAATAAGGACGTTCTTGTTGCTTAAATGAGAAAGAGTTCAAGCATTTTCTTATCACTGTCCAAAAAGATTTAAGTAAAAGAAGCCAAAAGCAATTGTAAATTGGAGATATATTTATGTATACTTGGAAATGTGTGACTTGTGTTCAAATTCATTAAAGCTTGATCATGCAAGTGTCAAAAAAAGAAGGAAATGGGCTACAGACATGAATAGAAATTTCATCAAAGAAGATACGCAGATGGCAAATGAACACATAAAAAGATGTTCAACATTAACCATTAGTGAAATGCAAATGAAAACTTCAATGAGGTCTCACCACACAGGCACCAGAATGACTTAAAATTTTTTTGTTTAATGGTAACACCACATGCTGGTGAGAATGTAGAGAAACTGTGTCATTCAGAGATTGCTGGTGGGAATATAAAATGGTACAGCCACTCTGGAAAAAACAAAAAAAAAGTATTGGTTACAAAACTAGGCTTGCCGTTACCACATGACCCAGCAGTTGCTCTTGGACATTTATCCCTGAAAAATGAAAACTTTAAGTTCACAGAAAAATCTATGCAGAAATTATTGTGTCAACTTATTTGTAATGAGTCCAGACATCAGAACCGAAATGTCCTTCAATAAATGAGTGGTGTAACGAACTCTGGTGCATTCACACTTACAATATTACTAGGCAATAAAAACACACACACACACACACACACACACACACACACAAAAAAAAAACATGGATATATACAATGACTTGAATGGATCTCGGGATTTGTGCTGAATGTAAAAGCTGATCACAAAATGTTATATATTGAATGATTTCATTTATGTAACATACTTGTAATGGCAAGATTATGGAGTTGAAGAGCAAATTACTGGCTTCCAGGGGTGAGGGAGGGAGGTGGCCATAGCTGTAAATTAATAGCAAGAGGGATCCTTCTGATGGAATGTTTCTGTATCTTGACTATAGTGGTAGACACAGGTAATAAAACTGCACAAAGTGAGACATACACACAAACTATGCATGTATAACTGGTGAAATTGGAATAAGGTAAATAGATCATAGCAGTTTCACTTCCCTGATTTTGATATCATAGTATAGACATGCAAGATGTTACCATTGGGGAACAAAGTTAAGGGTATAAGGCATCTTTCTGTTTCTTACAACTGCATGTAAATTTACATTGATCTCAAAATTAAAAAAAACATGAAACTAAAGCAACTTTGGATTATCCTTTAAATGCTCCTAAATTTTTAAGAAAACAATCATAACCTAAAAATGTAATATTGGTGTACACAAGAACATTGATGGTTCTCATAATAATGCTGAAGTGAAAGAAGCTGGATAAAAATGAGTATGGTTTACATTTTGTAGCATTTTATACTAATGGAATCCATACAATCCATAAAGATAGCAAGCAGACCAGTAGTTGTCTAAGGATGGGGGTACAGGGAGGGGCAGGAGGGAGAAATTACCAAGGACAAGAGGAAACTCACAGGGGTGATGGATATGTTCACTCTTAAATTTATGTGGATGGTTTAGCAGTGTATACGTGTGACCAAACTCTTCAAGCTGTCACTCTAAGCATGTGCAATTATTATTTGTCAATTACACTTCAATAAAATCATTTACAGTGATATTCTCTTCAGAAAAAAAAAACTTTGGAAAGAATAAAGATAAATGATGGTCTCCACTCCAAATATGTTGTTTTAAGATTCTCTGTAGACAGTGCTCCCCTGTATTGCCTGCACTACACACTGCTCTTGGCCTTGGGAGGCCTCTCCTGTACCCTAAGTTTCTTAACATGGGCTAATCAGTGTTGAGTTTGTGGCTTCCAATCACCATTTTTTTTGCCCTTTGTGTGTTTTCAGTAACTTTTATTAGGGTGAGATTTTTGGCCCTTCAGAGGACTTCTAGTTGTTGACATTATTGGGTAAAATGTCACAAACACCTCTATGAGGTAGATGGCCTGGAAATTGTTTCCTTGTTCATTTTGTGGGATGGTACTGCCACCCACACACCTCACCCCTTATAGACCTGGGCAATCTATGCTTTGCTGCCATTCCCCCACTCCTTCCCCCTACCTCCCAAAGACAGAAACACGAAGCCCTTTTTCAGCTTGCCCATTAGGTCAAGTGTTAAGGAGAAAATTATCTTCAGTGTTCAGTCCTGACCCAGTCTTTCCCCCGATGCCGCAGTACCCCATGTTTCTTCCTTTTCCCACAACTGCCTCTTCCCTTCCTTCCCTGCTCCTACCATGAGAAAACTCACAGAAACACACAAATTTCCACAGCAGGTTGATTTTATTTCAGGTACCATCAGTGTACCCTGTTGTGTAAAATTCACAGTATACACAATTGTCCATTTCTCAACCACCAGACCTCTGGAGACTTAGCAGGTATCACTGAAGTCTCTGGCCTTGCTCTGGAGCTACTGGCTGGCCAGATCATCACTTGATGTGGTGGCCTTCTCCACATTCTCTTGGTCTTGGCCTTGGCCTTGGCCTTGGCCTTGGCCTTGGTCTTGGTCTTGGTCTTGCTCATGTTGATTCAATCTCTTATTCAGTCTGTGATAGTGACCGAATAGTATTGTTCCTCTAGCTTTCTTAGGCCTTCTTACAGAGTTGGTGGTTTTGTTCAAGACTTTTTTATTCAAACTCCTTTTAATTGGTCTTTTGACCTTTATGGTTGTCTTCGGGACCTGTAACAACAATGGAGAGAGGTGAAAAGGGCATTAACTTAGGGGGAAAAGATGGGATACTGATGGAAAAGGGGGCTTCATGAGAAGGTATCAGAGATGGGGAAGGAGTTTGTGCCGGGTGAGAAAGGGTAAGATTCTTGGGGGAGGGGAATCAATGAAGAAAAGAGGAGCTTGGGCAGAGTCATCTTACCTTGCTACCATCTCTGGACCTGGGTTGATAGGGAGTCGTCATCTTCTCATTGGAACTTGAGGTTGGTTGGTCCATATCTGTACCATATCCTGATACAGATTGTATCAGGTTGTGGTAGTTTCCTGGTTACCTTACCCATATTGAAGCTTCCTAGTGGTCTACCCCAGGCGTCCTAACCTTCCTACTGTGCATACCTCTTCCCAGGATAATGAGGGGACACACCCTTGAGTTTTGATTGGTCAGCAAGGCTCTCCCCCAGCCAATGGTGGCCAAGGTATGGCTCAGATGTCACAAAGTACTACTTATGGCACTACTCTGTGTTGGAGAAGTTGCTAGGGAGGCCAAAATGTGGTTTCTGCATTTCAAAGTGCCATTCCTGACACCTCTGGTTGGGAGGGGGAATGATGAGGAGGCAAAAATGGTTTGGTTAGAGAAAGGGGGCTTTTCTTTAACATCTTTCAAAGAGTTTTCCCAAGCTGAACTGTCACTGCTCCTCATATCCCCATGTTTAATTTTGGTGGTGCAAATAGTAGACAAAGAATCTTTCCTCCAGGTTATTCTCCAAGGTCACCCCACTCAGTGGTTTCTTTTGTTGTGTCCCACCCTTAGCTATTAATTAGTGTTTGGTTATTTTACCTAAAATCCCTCCAAGAGCAGTATGGCTGAATTTAAATATCAGTGGGGATATGAATCATCTTACAAACTAACAAAAACACAGCTCCCATGCTTAAGCTCCATATCTATGGCATTTGCCAGTAAAGACTGCTGATTTTGATTAAATTATTTTCTGCCAGCTCATCAACTTACAGGCAGGGATTAGAATTAACTGTCCACCCATGACGGTTGCTTTTATCTTTTATTCTATGTTTAGACTCTGGCAATGTTATCGTCATTGAGTTTTCCAAGGTTCTTTCTCTTATATTTTGCTTATATTTTACTTTATATTTTATCGGTTTTCCTTTCATTCTTCCTAGAGTTCAGCACTCATTTCCTTCCCACCATTAGGCGTCTACTCTGATGTGTTTGAATTATATCCTTGCATATGTTTATACTCTCGTGAAATATATGACCTTGTTAAATGTGTGTGTTTGAACGCATAGTATTGTGCTGTAGACCTTGTTGTTTCTTACCTTATACACTCAACACGATGCTCTTAAGTTCAAATTATATGGCTATACGTCTCTTTAGTTCATTGCTTCACCATACTCCATTAGCATGCATGCACCAAGTTTTGCTTGTCCATCATTTCCCCCTTTAAGGAACACCTGTTTTGGCTCTCCCCTCCACTGCCACAAACAATGCTGTGATGAACATCCTCAATCATGTCCCCTTATGGAATTCTGCATATAATTCTCTGGAATATATACTCAAGGATAGAATTTCTAGGTCCTAGATACATACGATTCTTAGTCCATTTGAGTGGCTTAAACAAACACTTAATTCTTCCAGTTCTGGAGGCTGGAAGTCCAAGATGAAGATGGCAGCATGGTCAGGTTCTGGATGAAGACCCTCTTCTTATGTTCTTACATGGCCCTCCTTGGTCGCTAAGAAAGAGCTATCTTCTGTCCCTCTTTTTAAATAATGGCATTAAATACATTATTAGGTCCCATTCTCGTGACCTATTCTAGCCCCAATAACTTCCCAAGAGCCCCACCTCCAAATACTATCACATTTGATATTAGCTTCAACATATGAATTTTAGAGGGACACAAACATTCAGTGTATAAGCAATAATTTTGCTAAATGTTGCTAGATTGCTTTCTGAAACGTACCAATCTACGTTCCCAATAGAACGATATTATTACCTGTTTCCCTACACACTCACTAATAATTGGTATGGAAGGGAACTTCTGATATGACTCCCAGTGATCCCAGCCTTCTGATGTTCACACTTTTGTGTAATCCATTCCCCTTGAGTGTAAGATCTATCTAGTGACATACTTCTAATGAATAGAATCCATAGAATCCAGCAAGAGAAATGGGATATTAGTAACATGATGGGGTTTCCTCTTATTAGAACTCTTTTTTTGATGGCAATCTCTCTTGCCTTCTCGTTTTCTCACTCTGATGAAAGCATATCATGAGATAATAACTGAAGAGGCTCACATCTCAAGGAGCATCTCCTAAGGAACTAAGCCCTCAGTGCAAAAAGTCACAAGGACCTGAATCCTACCAACAACCACATTAGTGAACTGGGAAGAGGGTCCTTTCCAATTGAGACTTGAGATGACGTAGCCTTATGAGAGACCCAGGATGAAAGGACTCAGTTAAGCTACACCCAGGTTGTTGACCCATGGAAAATCTGGCATAATAGATCATATTGTTTTAAGGATTACATTTAAGGGTAACTTTTTTACATAGCAAATGATAAGTTATACTTAGTATTATCCAACTTTTAACTTCTAAAGAAATCTAGTAAAAAAAAAAACACAACCTCCTTTTACTTCTGTGATTACTAGTGATGCAGATATTCACATTTTATATTTTAAAAATTGGTTTTTGGTTATTAATATTTCTCATTGGATTTCTTTTTCCTGTTGACTTCATCATTACTTGTAATTTTGGATTTTAATTCCTTGTTAGTGAACCTTGTCTTTGATATACTTTGAACATAAATCCTTGCTGTTTATCCAGTTTTGTTTTTTTCTCAACATGGTTTTCCTGTACCATCTGATATGTGGTGGTGATACCTGTATCATATGCCTCTTATTTTTAGGGTTATTGTTTCATTGATCATGACCTCTAGTACTAGGTTGAGTGTAGAAGCAATATGAGATATCCTGAAGTTCATGTGCCTAACGTGTTACATTGATTTGGAGGTTGTTTCTTTTATTTTATTTTTTTTGCTATGGAGACTTAATCATGTTAAGGAAGTTTCTAACTGTTCTCAGTTTTTGGGAAAAGCTTTTTAAAAAATCATGTGTCTGAGATGTTCATCATCACTTACCATCAGGGAAATGCAAATCAAGACTACAATGAGATATCACTTCATACCTGTCAGAATAACTAAAAAAAAAAACAACACAAGAAACAACCGGTTTTGGTGAGGATGTGGAAAAAGGAACACTCATGCACTGTTGGTAGGAATGCAAACTTGAGTACCACTGTGGAAAACTGTACGGAGGTTCCTCAAAATGTTAAAAATATAATTACCCTATGATCCAGCAACCACACTACTGAGTATTTACGCAAAGAACTCAAAAAAACTAATTCAAAGTGGTGCATGCACCCTATGTTTATAGCAGCATTATTTAAAATAGCCAAATTATGGAAACAGCTCAAGTGTCCATTGATAGATGAATGGATAAAGAAGATGTGGTATATATACACAATAGACTATTATTCAGCCATAAAAAACAAAATCTTGCCTTTTGCAATGACATGGGTGGAGCTACAGAGTATAATGCTAAGTGAAATAAGTCAGAGAAAGACAAATACCATATGATTTCACTCATGTGAAATTTAAATGAGCAAAGGGGAAGAGAGAAAGAGAGAAACCAAGAAGCAGACTTTTTTAAATGTTTATTTTTGAGAAAGGAGGGGGAGGGGCAGAGAGGGAGACAGAGGATCCAAAGTGGGCTCTGCACTGACAGCAGAGAGCCAGATGTGGGGCTTGAACTCACAATCTGTGAGATCATGACCTGAGCTGAAGTTGAAAGCTTAACCCAGTGAGCCACCCAGGCGTCTCCAAGAAACAGTCTTAACTATAGAGAACAAACTCATGGTTACCAGAGGGGAGGTGAGGGGGGGGGGGTAAAATAGGTAATTGGGATTGAGGAGGGCACTTGTGATGAGCACTGGGTGTTGTATGGAAGTGTTTTTGTTTTGTTTTGTTCTGTTTTTAAACAATGGCTTTATTTGCATTTGATCATTTAAAAGTATGAACATGTTTTCCTTTATTGTTTATATCTTTTATTAGTTGTGATTTCTTTTTTGCAAGTGGTTGGTCTATAGCTTGTTATCTTTTTTAATTTATTTTTTATTTTTTTATTTTTTTTAAATATGAAATTTATTGTCACATTGGTTTCCATACAAGACCCAGCGCTCATCCCAACAGGTGCCCTCCTCAATGCCCATCGCCAGCCCCCCCCCCCCACATCAACCTTCAGTTTTAATGTTTATTTATTTGGAGTGAGAGGAAGTGAGAGCATGAGTGGGGGAGGGGGAGAGAGAGCAAGAGAGAATCCCAAGCAGGCCCAACGCTCAGTGTGAAGCCCGATTCTCAGCTCCGTTTCATGACTCTGAGATCATGACCTGAGCCAAAACCGAGTTGGGCGCTTAACTGACTGAGCCACCCAGGCGCCCCATGGAAGTGTTGAATCATTATACTGTACACTTGAAACTAATAAAACACTTAAAAAATAAAAATTGTCTGTATCAGATGTTTTTGCTGTACCTATTGAGAGGATTGTTTAAATGAAATGTTTTCCTTATTTTATTAGGGTGGAGAATCACATAGATATATTTTCCTACCTTAAATCCATCTTACGTTCCCAAGGCAAACCTTATTTGACTATGATACATTCTTATCCTTATATAATTTTGTATCTATGTTTATAAGGAAATCCCCCTTTACATTTTATTTCATGGTCTGTTCTTAGTTTTGAATCCAAAGTTCTACTAGTCTTATAAAATGGTACAGTTTGGTAAGGTTTCTCTCATTTTCAATTTTCTGTCACAACTTGTATGCGAGGGAATTGTCTGTTCCTTGAACATTTTGTAAAATGTATAAAGCCATCTAAATCTAGGGTTTTACTGTATGTGGGGCAGTAGGTGAGGGGAGTCTGATTATCATTTTTATTTCTTTAATAGTGATGCGCATTTGAATTTGTAAGAGGGCTAATTAATAGTACCCATTTCTTCCCTTTTAGAATTAAGAACCTATTGAGAGAGAGATCCAGATAAAGGTGACTGCAAATTGTGACTTTAGGTCTCTAGCCAAATGGATTTGCTAATGGCTCACCTTTGAATTCGCCAGACCCTTGACCGCATGGCAGACCAAACTTCACCTTTCAGCTGGTTGTCCTGTGAAAAGTGGATGGGAGGGGACTGAGTGAAGGATGCCCTGCCACTTACAAATTTACTAACTAAATCCCTGCCTCTTCCTGGGGAGAAGTGAGTGAGGTGGTGGCAAGACGGTTAAAGGTGTTAACAAGTACACCAGAACAAAGAAGAGTCTCTCAACCTCTTGGCCTTATGGGTGTTTTCTGCAAAATTTAGCCATTTATACTGTTTCCCCCGACAATATGTTCATTTCTTCTTGAGCTTCCGGTTTATGGGCAAGCACTTACTCGTACATAATACCGTTTCATCACACTTTATTTTATTTGTTTATTTATTTTCAATATAATTTGTTGTCAAGTTGGCTAACATACAGTGTGGACAGTGTGTTCTTGGTCTTGGGAGTAGATTCCCGTGGTTCATCGCTTCCATACAACACCCGGTGCTCATCCCAACAAGAGGGGAAATCGGGTGTTTCATTACTTTTTTAATTGCTGTGGTAGTTTTCCTTGTTCATATTTTGAGTGTTAGTTTTTTTTCTTCATGTCTCACTTGTGATTTATCAGTCTTTTTAGGTAATCGTTTCTTGATGTTGTAATGGTTCTTTTGGTCTACATTTCTTGGTCTTTATGTCTATTTCCTTCCTTCTGGTTTCTTTTGCATTTACTCTGTTACCTTTTCTTCCAGCTTGTTGAGCTGGACACGTAGCTTATCAGTTCTCAGTATTTTTTTTGATTTCTGATAAAAATATTTTAGCAAATCTTCTAGTGTTAAGTAATGTTAGGAATATCTCATAATTTTTGAATTATTTCCTCTTTAATCCAATCATTATCTACTATGATCTTAGTTTCTAAGCATGTTAAATTTTTAAGCTATTCTTCAAAAATTTATTTCTACTTTATTGTATTCAAAGGACATAGTCTATACGATAATGACTCATTAAAGTTTTTAAGGCTTTCTTTTTTTTAAAGTTCTTATTTTGAGGGAGAGAGAGAGTGAGAGCTAGGAGGAGCAGAGAAAGAGGGAGAGAGAGATAGAATACCAAGCAGGCTCCGCACTGTCTGTGCAAAGCCCGACACAGGTCTCGAACTCATGAACCATGAGATCAGGACCTGAGCTGAAATCAAGAGGTGGAGGCTTACCTGACTGAGCCATCCAGGCACCCCAAGGCTTTCTTTGTGAACTTGCATGTTGTCAATTGTTGAGACTATTCCTTGATTGAAATAATGTGTGTTATTGCTTGAAAATAATGTGTGTTATTGATTCTATTATTGAGATCCTCCTTCTCTCCTTTTTTTTTTTTTTTGGCCCCTTCTCTCTTGGTTTCTAGTTGCCTGGCATAACTATTTCCATCCCTTCATTTTCACCCACCATACTTCTGATGAGGGCCTCACTTTGTTAGCACCTTACCCACTGATTACCTAGTGGGACAGATGCCTGACTTAGCCATATCTCCATGTGATGGCCCTAGGCAGAGCTTTCTCTGCAAAGCCCCAAAACATCTATGAGCATTACAAAAGGATGTAGGTCCCTGGACCCTAGTAGGTATCAGAAAAGTCCCCCTACATTTGTACTTTTGAGGAGAAGAAATGAAACGTTTGAGACTTCCCCTAGCTGGGAAATTTTAAATCAGTGCCTTTTGATCTTTCACATCTTTGCCTTCATTGTTAACATGTGAGCTTTTAGTGAACAGAAGGTATAGGATTTGTTCTCCAAGCAGTGGACATATAACAGGAGCTCAGTAGGTGCTTGAATGAGTAAGTGAATGACCACATAGATGCGTGGAAAAGTGTAGAGGCAAATTATAGGCAGTGAGACTACCATTACTCTGAAGCACTAAATGTCAGTTTTCACATAGTCATCTGTAATTATTGAGAATTATCTTCTCATTTTGTTTAAACATTTATTTAGTTAACCGTAATATGTATTTATACATGCCAATAAACCATTGGAGTTTTTTTAAGTGCTTATCATGTCCTTTCCTTTGACATTTTTGTCCTCAATTTCCCTATTTGTATAAAGAAATTACTCTTAAACTGTACAAAGTTCATACTATATTATGTAAAACTGCCTTTTGTCTGTCAAATGTATCTGTCTAATATACTGCCCAGTTTCTCATTTGTCTTTTGAGAAATGTGTTCATCATTATTTGACATTTAGAGATGTTTAATTTTTTAATGGTTATTTATTTATTTTGAGGGGGGAGAAGCAGAGAGAGAGGGGGAGAGAGAGAGAATCCCAAGCAGGCTTCGTACTGTCAGCACAGATCCCGACACAGGGCTCAATCTCATGACCATGAGGTCATGACTTGAGCCCATATCAAGAATCAGTCGCTTAACTGACTGAGCCACCCAGGTGCCCCAACAACATGATATTTTAAAAGCTATATTGCAAGCCATAAAGAAAAAGACAAATACAGATAAAAATTGGCTACATAAAATTTGGCTAGATAAAAATTTGGGGTGGTGGGTGGCTCAGTCGGTTAAGCAACCGCCTCTTGATTTGGCTCAGGTCATGATCTCAACGGCTCATGGGATCGAGCCCTGCATTGGGCTCTGTGCTGACAGCATGGAGCCTGCTTGGGATTCTCCCTCTCTCCCTCTCTCTCTGCTCCCCCCCCCCCCGCCACTTGCACCCTCTCGCTCTCTCTCACAAAAATAAATAAACATTTAAAAAATATCATTGGGAGCAAGTCTTGATTTGGAGACACTGAGGCTTGTTGTTCTTTCTTGTGAAACTTTTAGCAATCCTTTCTGGTATTTCCAATATCTTTTAAGTCCTTTTTTCCTTATGTACATATGTCTGTTATGGCATTTTCCGCATGTTTTAATGTTTTATTTTTAGTGTCTTTCATATTAAAAACTATGTAGGTAAATGACTTTCCTGCAACCACCCCAATGCATATATGAAAGCATAGCTAATTGATCATATGATATTTTTCCTGCTGCAGCCTCGGAATCCAGTTAAACACAACATCCTAGCCATTTGTCCAAATGGACAAACATTGACAAAAAATTTACATATATATATATAACCTCTCTGTTCTGATGCTAGATCAGTCAGTAGTCAGTAAATGATGGCTTGTGGGCCAAACTCAGTTTGGTTGCCTGATTAGGCAAAAACAAAACAAAAAATCATATACACATTCACGTATCTATTTTCTATGGCTAATTTCATGCTATATGGACAGAGTTGAGTAGTTGGGATAAAGACCATATGGCACACAAAGCCAAAATTATTTAGTGTCTAGCTCTTTGAGGGCGGGGGGGGGGGAACGTTGTCCACCCCTGGGGTTTTTGAGGGCAGGGTTTAGGTTTCATTCATCTGTGTATTCCTGCAGGTCACAGAATACAGTTGACCATTAATATAATTAGAGGCAATAAGCAAGATGAAAGTTAGTAAAATAAAATAAAACCTTTCCAACGAAGGCATCACTGTGGAGCACTATGTAATAGTATACCATTCTCTCAAATAACATCAAACATCTCTAGTATTATTAGTGTGCTTTTCCTTCAGGCACTACTATTCTGATTTCTCAAAGTAAGAACATTTCTTAAAATGAAGGTGGGGACTCAGGGTAGGATCCTAGCACTCTTGAGGCTAGCTAGGTTTCTGGTCCCAGCTGTGACTTTGGGCTACGAAATTGAGAGTTGATTTAAGCTGTTTTTGTGTTTTATTTTTAGAAAGATCAGTTACTTATTTTCACAATGAATAAGACTTATGTATCAGTGTCAATTCCACCTATATTATAAAGCAGTAAAAAGGATTCTAAATGCAAATTCATAGGAAGCCAAATAAAGCATAGAAAGGTTCGTGCAGAGGAATTACCGTCACTCTTTCAAGATAAAATACAAATATCTTGCTATATTTCTGTGTTTTCTGCTTAAAAAATTTTCCTAATATTTCCTACCAATAATTTGTGTTAAATTATGCTGTTTTGCTTGATAATTTTTTTCAATCATCATTCAAAACTAAAGCCGTAGTAGGCACTAAGTAAATATTTGCATACAGAAAACTGTGGTGTGAGTTCCTCCCCAGACATTTTAAGATAAAGTAGCCTAGTAAAAATAATGTGTTCTGAAAAGCAGTATGAAATGGGGTTGCTACAAAGAAGGAATATTTAGAAATGTTGATTTTACCTAACCCAATATTTACAATTCAGTCTTTCTGGAACCTGAACTAACTTTTCAGATCCCAGCAGAGCTTCTAATAGTGAAATATTAATAAGTGAAATACCCTCTTTGCAGATAGTGCCAAGAAATAGAGTCAATATGTGACTGTCAGAAATGACATGATGGAATGATTAATATTTCTTATTACTGGTGGTAAAAATATGTACTCTCTCCCTGGTAAAACAATTTTAGGATATGAAAAACTTGTCTTACTAAATATAAACCTAAACCTGACAACAATAACTTTAAATAGCATATTTTTTAAAAAAAATCAATGAAAACATTTTCCTTTACAGTCAATAATGTTGTACGTCCACATTTTACTTTGTTATCGTTTGTAACACAATTAAATCATCTTCAGGTTGTGTTGCTGGGCTATATTGTCAGAGTTTTGCCCATGTATTGTAAATAATCATTAGATGAACTCTCCTTTATTATATTTTGTAATAAGGACCAAGTGAGATTTATAGAGTACATTTAATAATTCTATATTTCTTTTGGTCACTTGTTCTGGTTTTCCTTCCCTTTTTTGCAATTTAGTGTGTGAAAATTGCTATTGTGTAATTGTGAAGAAATCATCCATTTGGCTGTATTTTCCAAACTTCTTAGCTTTATAGTAATCTTTTAAGTCTTTTATATGTGTTTTAGATGTTGGTATTTAAATTCTGGCTAGAATTCTTCTTTCTTGATGACAATTATTAAAGTGTGTGCATGTATCTGTGTGTTATATATTATTTATATATTATATGTTTTACATATTATATGTTACATATTATATATGTTATACACACCTACATATATAAATACATACATATATAATATACCGCTGTGATTTAGGGACCAGCAAACCACTGTCCATGTGATGTCAAATATAGGCCACAGTTGTTCATTTTTACAAACATAATTTTAGTGGAATCTGGCCATACCCATTCATTTACATATTACCTTTGGTTGCTTTTGTGCAAAAGCAACAGAGACCTATATAACCTGGAAAGCCTTAATTATTTCCTATCTGAGTTTTTACAGAAAATGTTTACTGACCCGATATTTTAAAGATCAGAACACTGAATCAGAACTCAGAGAAATTCAGGAATTTTCCAAGGTTTACACTACTATGTAAGTGACAGAGCTGAATTTTAGATGCAGTCTCCCAGATTCTAGAGCTTCTGCTTATAACTTACACATCATAATACCTCATTATATGAGAGGATGATTATTACCCTCCTACCCTTACCAGTGGTCACAGTGTTTATCTTTCTTTTCTAAAATATTGAGTATTTAATTTTATTTTCACTTTTTAGAAGTCAAATATTCAGTCAATGCAACTGATATTTGCCTACCTGGGCAATTTTTTAGTTAGTTGCTACACGAAGTCTTAACAAAATCTCCTAGGTTTGCATAAAGAAGGCAAAAAAGCTTTCTTATCTCTAAGCCAATACAAGTCCCCCAGCTAAGGGGTTTGGCAACGGCAGAGCTAAAGTATATGATGGATCTGTCATATACATACATTTTAAAAGTATGGCATCAGCTAGAGTTTTAATGAAGTGCACAATGGAAAAATGAATACACAAAATGCTGTCAGATAAATTTGAATCGTACATTGAAAAATCAAGATTCCATTTCGCCAAAAAACAAAAACAAAAAACAAAAAACACCTCTCCCTACAAGACGTTGCTTGTGGTTTCCAGAGGTTAATTTTAAAATATATTGTCTAACTTCTCTAAAGAAGACATCCAGATGGCCAACAGGCACATGAAAAGATGTTCAGCGTCGCTCCTTATCAGGGAAATACAAATCAAAACCACACTCAGGTATCACCTCACGCCAGTCAGAGTGGCCAAAATGAACAAATCAGGAGACTATAGATGCTGGAGAGGATGTGGAGAAACGGGAACCCTCTTGCACTGTTGGTGGGAATGCAAATTGGTGCAGCCGCTCTGGAAAGCAGTGTGGAGGTTCCTCAGAAAATTAAAAATAGACCTACCCTATGACCCAGCAATAGCACTGCTAGGAATCTACCCAAGGGATACAGGAGTACTGATGCATAGGGGCACTTGTACCCCAATGTTCATAGCAGCACTCTCAACAATAGCCAAATGATGGAAAGAGCCTAAATGTCCATCAGCTGACGAATGGATAAAGAAATTGTGGTTTATATACACAATGGAGTACTACGTGGCAATGAGAAAGAATGAAATATGGCCTTTTGTAGCAACGTGGATGGAACTGGAGAGTGTGATGCTAAGTGAAATAAGCCATACAGAGAAAGACAGACACCATATGGTTTCACTCTTACGTGGATCCTGAGAAACTTAACAGGAACCCATGGGGGAGGGGAAGGTAAAAAAAAAAAAAAAAAAGAGGTTAGAGTGGGAGAGAGCCAAAGCATAAGAGACTGTTAAAAACTGAGAACAAACTGAGGGTTGATGGGGGGTGGGAGGGAGGGGAGGGTGGGTGATGGGTATTGAGGAGGGCACCTTTTGGGATGAGCACTGGGTGTTGTATGGAAACCAATTTTTCAATAAATTTCATATATAAAAAAAATAAAAATAAATAAATAAAATAAAATACATTGTCTATATGGGTGCCTGAGTGGCTCAGTCAGTTGAGCAGAAGACTCTTGATTTCAGCTCAGGTCGTGATCCCCAGGGTTGTAGAGTCAAGCTCCACGTAGGGCCCCATGCTGAGTGTGGAGCCTGCTTGAGATTCTCTCTGTCTCTCTCTCTCTTTTCCCTCCCTCCCTCCCTCTCTGCCCCTCTACCCTGCTCATGCTCTCTCTCTAAAATAAAAAGTAAAAATAATTAAAGTACACTGTATACAGATCTACATATCTGTCCAGTGATGGATACATGGTGGTGTAGATGTCCATGGAGTGATGAGGGAGGAAACCAGTGGCATAAGCATATACATAATGTGTTCCAATGTTTATAGGAAAATAAACTACCCCATACCAGGCATTGTAGTGGAATCTTCCCCTCTCTCTCCCCTGCCTTCTTTCCTCCTTCCCTCTCTGCCTCTGTCTACCCCGCCCCCAACCTGCCTTTCTTTGCACATAACAAATTTATTTGAATAAAACCCATCAAGTAGGTACTGGGGTATCTATTAAAATGGGGTGTGAAAAGAAAGCTGTGTAATGGGAGATTATTAAATGTTGCATTATAAACCACTACTGCATTTCAAGGCTTAAGCTATGACATATTTTTATGTAAAAACATAAAAAGAAAAATAAAATTTTCTAAATCACTTTCTATGGGATATTGGCAAGCCTTTCAGCCTCTACAAATCCTAATGTTCCCTAGCCGTGGAAATGTGATGGGTAGTACCTAGTCTTTTGTCTGTGATTATGGTAATGCTAAGAGTGTTTTTGAAGTTTTCTTTCCCCACTGTAGTCTCTGTGTGTTTCCAGTATATATTTGTTTTACTTTGGTTCTGTGTTATTCTTCATTTTCTTTGCTTGAACGTTCTGTCAGATGTCTGATAACCCTTGATTATCTGCTCATAATTAAGGATAAAGGAATAAAATAATGTTTTGAGTTGGGAGTGTGTGAATATCATTGGTTGACATTGAATTTTATTGTGACATTATGTGAATGCTATGTTTGTTATTAAAGAATGCCACGTGTTTATAGCTTTATGTCATTCTTCTTTAATCAAATATCAGTGAGAAGAATTTTCTTAACTCCTTTCTGGATGGTAAAGGTCTGGCTGGCTGCCAGCGATTTGGGAGAAACATTCAGTGAGAATTAAGGAAGGAGAGCCAGGAATTGTCAGCATTTGATATGCACAGGGTTCATGGTCATTTAACATCCCTGTTTTTTAGTACACATACCCTCAACTGTGCCTGGTATTTCCAGAGAGTAAACCTCTAGCTGTCTGCTGGAGTGGGACAGACCATTCTTTAGGGACATAGACTGGATAAGGGATCTAGAAATCTGAATGTTTTTCAACAGTTTTTAACCTTTCTCCTTATTTTAGTAGCTCCCTTTCATGCCCAGTAAGTACCTAGTGCTAATATTTCCTGAATCTGTAAGGATTCTGTAATGTGAATCTGGTGGGTTCTCACTTTTCCTACGGCCTGTTTGAGATACAGCTTTCTTAGTTCTAAGCCAATTATCACTGGTTCATTTGCTTTCCAACTCCTAAAATGTTGTTGCTGTTTTATTCACTCACGTTCTCTCTGTCCTTGTGGATCCGGGTGGAGTTTTCAGAGGAAGTGAAATTAGATGTGTATATTCAATCTACTACCTTATTATCTTATGCCTCTGGAGTAAAGTACCTGGGGACTTTAGACATTTAGGAAACCCAGAGTAGTCTTCATGGCAGGGATTCAAATACATAAAGTACATTTAATTTGGAAGTGAGATACATCTGAATTCTTTAAGGAATTAAATCAAAATATATATGCAATGAAAGAAAATAGTTTTTTATTGCTCCCAGATTGTCATTTAGCCTTTAATGAAATTGCGAAGGCTAAAAACATTTATTTTATATAGACTCAGTTCTTCAGATATTCAAGTAAGGAGTTTTGCCTCCAATTTATTAGGTTTATAAAATGATTAAAAAACCCTTTAGTCTCCCTTCTGGCGATAGGCTCGTCGCTTCCAACAATTCCAAGTGAGGCAGGTATGATGGTAACTTGGTCCTAACGGCCTATTTTGGAATGATTTGAGATCGCTGGCATTTTTTGAAATCAAGAGAAAAATAAAGTTAAATGAGCCTGAGTGTACAGTATGACTTAACAGGACAATAAGCACACATGTACAACATCAAAGGAAGTTGTGTTCTGCTGGAATGAGATGACGTGGCAAAATACATTATGACCTACAAAGGAGTAATGACAGTGTTTTTGCTACCGGTGTGCTTGTTCTCTCCAGTAAGTCACTGCTGATTGAATGATGCTGGTATTTAGGAATCAAAATGATATTTCAACCTGTCAAAGGCTCTTAATGAATTAAATTTGAGATAACAGCAGAAACACATAAAATTACGTGCCAGAACGGGTTGTCTATCCCTAAAGTTCATAAAACATGTGTGCCCACTAGGTAGGAAGCAGTCCTATAGAAGGAATAGGAATTATTTTAAAATAGGAACTAAAATTACAGTTCCTAATCTGAAAGAGCTTAGAATATAGGTCAGGTCCTGGAGACACAGCCAAAGGAGAATGTGAGAGAAAACCACAAGGAAGAGTGTAGGAAAATTAAAACAGAATGATAGCGGGTCAATTTATAAATGAGGTCTCAGTTGGCCTTTTTTGCAATTGTATTTATTCATATAACCAACATTTAATGAGTATCTTGTTCATGCCAGAGTCTGTGCTTATACATAGACGTGAAAAGTAATAAAAATGATCACTACTGTCTGCTGAATGCAGATTATGCAACAGGATTTGTGGCAGGCGGACTATTGATATGCCCTTTCTTATTTATTTCTCCCAAGAACTTTCAGTAGCAGTCACTCTTATCCCTAATAACTTCTCTAATATTTATCACTTAAGGTCTCCATAAGAAACAGAGAATCCGTTCAAATTAGAATAATTTGTGGAGCAGGGTAGGTGTTTAGAAAGGACCTATGATTATAAAGGTGTGGGTGGAGTAGAAAAGAAACTCGAAGGATACTGCAGGAACTGCAATTAGGAAGGGGCGGGGATAGAATTATGTAAAGCTGGACTCGTTGAGAGCAGCAGGGCCAGTATGTCTAGGGATACAACCAGGCTGGCAATGCCCACGTGATAGATCTCTCTCCCCGCCCCTCATACCTTTTCCTTGGGGTTTTCCATTGACTAACCCATCCCCCAACCAATTGAGTCTGTTTATGTATTTCATAACAATCGGCCTGCCAGGCAGAGAATAGGATGGAGGACGATAGAGAAAGGATATGGAGGGAGCCACATACCTAGCACACAGAGTAAGAGACCAGTGCACAATCTGACCCAGGCATAAATGGTTCCAGGGTTCATGGGTTTTTCGTGAAGCATTTCAATCTCACACAGTTATGCCTCGATAAGATGATAATTTGGTAGGAGAGACATTCTTGTCAATCACTACAGTACTTTTACAAACGAAGTGAGCAAGTTTAAGAAGATATAAAGTAGTGATTTTGAAACATGCCCACTTCCAGCTTATAAATTTTCAAAGGCGTAGGTCTTGCTGTGGCCCTAGAATTGACCAGGATCCTAGAGTCTATTTTAGCTTGAAGTTTCGACGGGCACTATGATGAATTAGACATCTCAAGGATCTCAATAGCAAGTGTGAGTTTATATATATAATCTGTATAATGTATATTTTACACACACATGCCCCTAACTGTAACACAAGTGTCAAGATCTCTAGCAATTGAAAGACCGATGCCTTGCGGTATTACAGACAAGGACACTATTAGAATATGAGTAAAGTTTGGAGGAATAAGGAAAGATTTGATAGAAGTGGCATTAAAATAGGAATAGGAGAATCAGGAAGTACTCAAGGCCAACTAGATCTGAAACTGTAGAAACTATCAAGGAAATGTCAACTCCCAGGCATGCCTAATCTATCTTTTACCTTGCGAATCTGAGACCACAGTCTGATATCCAAGAACTTGCTCTATAGGGAGTCACAGATGGAAGAATTCTGAGAATTGACTGCATTCAGCCTCACCTAAGGTAAAGCAAAATTCGAGTGGGGGGCTTTTATTGTTTTCGGCAACATTTTCTTATCTTTAATTGAAAGCATTCATATGTTTTTCTTCTAGCAAAGATGATATGTCATCAAGAGGTTTTTATTCCTCCAAACACATCTTAGTGAACTTTGTGGAACTAAAATGAAAGTAGGGGTGAAATGCAGTCTTCATTCAAGGCAGAGTGTAATCTTTATTACAAATTTAATTATTCATAAAAAACCTCACTTTAATTTTTCTTCGATATGCTCTTGGACCTCAGCCAAAATGTGAGATTTTAATACAGATATTAACACCCCTTCTTGTAAATCACAAGAAAAGGGAATTCTGCTTTTGACTTCTGAGACTTTGGCAAACGTTTTAGCACCGCTTAATTATGGTAGAGCAAACCTGAAAGCATATACGCACAATTCATGCTAAAAATTCTAAGATCTGTCACTCAGTGAATACTTCATTTAATTGTTCTCTGGGAATAGATTTTTCACTAATGAGAGTATGTCTCTCCCATTCCTTTCCAATGATTGCTATAGTTGACAGTAGCAGAAACCAATCTGCAGCCCTGGCGATAACATTTAAGGAAGTATTAAAACTGGAAATTCAATCCAAGCATTTTAAAAACAAAATCAAATTATTTCTCACCGACCTTTAGATTTGGGCATAATTTTGAAGATGACTATTTTAACTCTTAACCACCTACTGTTAAGTACACTGAACTTAAGTAGGGAAGTGATTTTACCAATGTCCTCTTGTTTGTTTCGGTTGCCTTTTGTTTCCGAACTTTAATACAATGATCTGTCCAACCCTACAGGTTCATAATTACACACCCAGCTTCAAGTCTTCCTCCTCTATTAAATCTAGTCTGCCACCACCATACAAAAATGTGTTGATTCCACATGAGAAATACACTTCAAAATCAGCCCCTCATTGCCTTTCCCTCTGCTAGTGCTCCAATTCAAGCTACCGTCCTCTTTTTATATAGTTTAAATTTTTTTATTTCAGTATAGTTGACACAAGGTTACATTAGTTTCAAGCCTACAGCATAGCGATTCAACTTCTCCATGTTATGCTATGTTCACGATTGTAGCTACCGTCTGTCACCATACAATGTAGCTACCATCTGTCACCATACAATGCTACTACAGTATCATTGACTATATGCGCCGTGCTGTGACTTTCATCCCCATGACTTATTCATTCCACAACTGGAGGCCTGTATCTCTCTTTCCCCTTCACCCACTTTGCCCATCCCCCCACTCTCTCCCCTCCAGCAGCCATCAATTCTCTGTATTTATAGTTCTGATTCTTTTTATTTATTTATTTTAGGTTTCACATATAGTAAAATCATATGGTATTTGTCTCTTTCTGTTTTCATTATTTCACTTGGCACAATAGCCTTTAGGTCCATCCATGTTGTTGCAAATGGCAAGATCTCATCCTTTTTTATGGCTTAATAATACTCTTGTGTGCGTGCGCACACGCGTACACACGCATTCACACACCCCACATCTTCTTTATCCATTCATCTATAGGTGGATACTTGGATTGCTTCCATATCTTGTCTATTGTAAATAATGTTGCGATAAACATAGGAGTGCATATATCTTTTCAAACCAGTGTTTTCATTTTCTTTGTGTAAATAGAAGAATTACTGGATCATATGGTATTTCTATTTTTATCTTTTGAGGAACCTCTGTACTTTTTCCCACAGTGGCTGTACCAATTTGCATTCCCACCAACAGTTCACCAGGATTCCTTTTCTTTACGTTCTTGCCAACATTTGTTATTTCTTGTCTTTATGATTCTAGCCAGGTGTAAGGTGATATCTCATTGTGGTTTTGATCTGCATTTCCCTGATGGTTAGTAATGAGCATCTTTTCATGTCTCTGTTGGCCATCCGCATGTCTCCTAGGCAAGTGAAACAAAAGCAAAAATAAGCTTTTTGGACTACACCAAAATCAAAAGCTTTTACACAGCAAAATAAACTATCAACAAAATGAAAAGGCAGCCTACTGAATGGAAGAAGGTATTTGCAAATGTCACAGCTGAGACGGGGTTAATATACAAAATATATAAAGAACTGAAACAACCCAACCCCAAAGAAACTCTACAGAAATGATCTAAAACATGGGGCAGACTATACATTTTGTCAAAGAAGATACACAGATGGTCTTTTTGCATAGTTTCAAAGGATTCCTTTCAGTTACCAGGAAGAGTCAAACAATTCTAAAATAAAACACAAAGGTCTTATTAACTATCCAAGCTTCTTTAGGCGCTCACCATCCAATACAGTTGTACTGTTAGACTTAAGTGTCTAACTCTCTAACAACATGTGGTTCTCTCTTTTCTCTAAAATACCAGCTGTACACACTCTGAAAACATATTGTTCCCTCTACCCACCAGGCCTTGCTTTTGCTTGCCTACTGAATATTTGTTCCATCTTTTGAGATGCTGCTTACATTTCATTTCTTCTGCAAAACCTTCTCTACCACCCAGGACAATGAAGCCCTGCTTCCTCTGTGCTTTCGGCATCGTGCACAAAATTGGACCATAAGTCTTTTCTTTTGTTGCAATATCTTTGAAGTCAGGGGACATGTATTACTCAACTTTGTATTTTTTATGGTTATTTATTCATTTAGAGAGAGAATCCCAAGCAGGCTCCATGCTCACAGCATGGGCAATACGGGGCTCTATCTTACGAACTGTGAGATCATGACCTGAGCCTAAACCAAGAGTCAGACGTTCAACCGACTGAGCTACCCAGGCGCCCCTCAACTTTGTATTTTTCATGTCTACAGCCATGGCTGAAAAATATAATAGAAGCGTTCATTATCTAGAGAATGAGTTTTTTAATGAATTAATCACAATCGAGGTCTGGTTATAAAGGTCAACCTCTATGGATATATTGAGTAGTAGAGACTTCCATGGAGACGTAGCTTTCTATTGTCACTTCAGTTAGTATTATAAGGTCTGGCACAAATGGATTAGTAGTGAGCTGGTGAGTTTGGTCTTCTGGTTTTAAGTTTGCAACACATCCCTGCATTTAACACTGTTTTTCATAAACAGCTGCCAAATGACACCAGCCAATGGAGTAATAGAATAAACGTCTTTCCAGTAAGATTTGGGGAGTCTTTTCTGGGATTGCTTGAGGCTGCTTGTCTCAGTCTTTCTACCCTAGGACTGTTAAGGGAAAACAACCCCGTTGTCAAGGTGTGCCTTCTGACCTTTAAAGTATTTCCCTGTTATAATATGCTGGGAATTGGCAAGGGCAATATTTGAGAATCAGAATTAGTTGCAGGTGTTGCTGTCTGTACATAATAACTGTTGAATAAATTTTCCCATGAACGGATTCTATTTCAAATTTCAAATTCAAGTTTCCCAGATCTATTAAACCATGTGGAGGTTCCCACTTGCGGGTTTCTTCCTCAAACGTGTCTGAATAGAAAGGGCTGAATAAATGTAGTTTTCTTCAGAATTTGCATATTCAGTTATCACTGGAGCATGGTGGGATCATTCATTCACTAACCCACTGATTTGTTTAATAAATACTTTGAACTCCTACAATATATCAGACATTGGGCCTGCACTGGATATATAGTGATGTACAGGCCTAATAGGGTTTGTCCCTGCCACCATAGAGTTTATAGCCTGTTGGGAAAACCACTACATATTTATTAGGCATCCATTATGAGCCCAGACACTTCTTAGCAATCGGGGTGATTAAAAAAACATGAAGATGTAAAAAGCATACTATAATGTCTACAAGGAACTTGCAATTTAGAAGGAAGAGTAGAATAGGACACTGATTCTCATTGGTAAAATAAGAAACCATTTTATTCATGGTGTGCTTCTTGGAACAGCCTCAGCCATTCATCAGCCTTTCGTGCCTGTCCCCAAATTCCTGGTACATGTAAAACTCCACTTGTGTTCACTAAAAAGAATATTTCTTTCAAGCGCTGTTCCTTACATGATCCTATATCTGGAATCTATTACAGCCATTTTCACTATTTCAGACTGTACTATGAAACATCAAGTCTGAATCATGATGGCTACATAGGGAATATAGAAATGTCTTAAAACAGTGTTTATATAATCTTAATTAGAACAAGAAAGGGTGAAGCAGGTACCAGCCTGTGAATTAGGGATTTTCTTATTCTGAGTATTGTTCTCTTCCTTTTTGTCTTAAAGTTTATTTTTTTATTTTTTGAGAGAGAGAGAGAGAGAGGGTGCGAGCAGGGTAGGGGCAGAGAGAGAGAGAGAGAGAGAGAGAGAAACTATCCCAAGTAGGCTCTGCACCTTCAGTGTGGAGCCCGATGTGAGGCTCAAACTCAAGAACTGTGAGATCATGACCTGAGCCAAAATCAAGAGTCAGGTGCTTAACCGACTGAGCCACCCAGGCACCCCTGTTCTCTCCCGTTTAAAAAAGAGAAATACAGGTTGTCTAACGTTCCAAACTTGGAGAATGATACTTGTTTAGATAAAATGGATTGGATATCATTTTGCTTAGGTAAGCACTAACAGGAAAGATAAATGCTTGACATCTGATATCGCCATGCCTTGTTTTTTCCCAAGCAAAGTAAACTAGTTAGTGAAATATGAGTTTCCTATCCCTGCTGTAATTGAACCTTTGAGAAGTACCTGTGAGAAGATAGCTTTACCTTATGGGAAGGAACAGTGAAGAAGGCATCTTTAGACGGCCGTAATCAAGAGGAGATGTGCATGGTAGTACACGTTTTACTTCTCTAGATGATACTTTGAGTTTCAATTTGACCCCATCTTGAATTCTCCTGCAAAAACAAGCAAACTACAAATGGGGGCCTGGCAGTGACATGTTGGCCTAGGGGAGGTCAACAATGTAATATCCATTTCCTACTACATGAACCCTGAGGAAGTTTCCCCAGCCTATGAAAATCTTCTGTTTTGAGATCAGAGTAGGAATTAGGGGGATAAGAAAGTTGGTTCCATTTGCCTTTCCTTTCTAACTTTTTTCTTCTCTTTTCTTCTTATGGTTTTTGTTGTTGTTGTTGTTCTTGTAAGAACTTGTAAATATGTTTCCCACTTTCATTTCTAATGATTGAGGTTAAAAAGTGCTTAAGTTTGAACTGTGAATAGACTTTGGACAATTGAAATAGATTGCCTGTAAATTAGCAAGGTTGATAACAGAGAGCAATCCAAATAGGGTAGATACCAGTAACCTTACTTGATTTTCTTCTGGAAGCTTTCAATGAGATAGGTATCTGTGAAATTTGTAGCATTTCTGAATTACAGGCCCATTTCAATCTCATAGCTTGTACCTGGAAAATATCACTCTAGACATAATAGCCAGATTTTTGTGTGTGTGTGGAGTCATCCTCTGTCAATTTTTTCCCCGGATAGTGCCAAATATTTGCAAAAGGAAAATCCTTGGGTCTACCTGTTTAACCAGAACTACGGTGTTCACACATTTGGTGAAACTTCCCTCTCTTGGAAAACAGCATATACCTCTCCCCAGTCTCCAAAACCTTTGGCTCTGATTGGCTCTCCACCCAGAGGAGTTTGGGGAAGCTGGCTAGCCTTTTCCTGTTCTGTGGACCCTACCATGTGCTTGCCCCTCCCAGGGTTTCCACGCCTTTAATCATTTGTCTTTGTAACCTTGAGTATGACAATTCACTGAGTATCTCAGTGTCTTCCAAATAACTTTTCCGTTGACTTTAGGATATACCAGTTTTGACTAAACAGAAAGTCAAGATGTTGTCAATTTGACAAAGAAAACTAAATTTTGCTTCGGTTTGGATAATGTCAGTGAATAAGGAATTGCTTTCTTTTGCCTTTCAAGTGCCTTATACAAAACAAAAGCGATTTGTTTTTGTAACATTTAGAATCTAAATAGAATGGCAATATCTTCTTTAGCATATAAATATCATGACTTTGTTAAATTGAAATGCTTTATGAGGGAAAGCCTTTTAGTTCATTCATTTATGAAAAAGGTTTTTATTTATTTTTACTTCTATTTCTAGCATTAATTTGGGTTTAGGGTTTGGGAAATAAAATTCTCTAAACAGATTCTGTCAACTTTCGTAAGCACGTATCAAAAAATGGCATTAGCCCGAATTTATAGATCTATGGTCTATGAAACCTTTCCAAAGAGGAACAAAGGTTTTCCTAAATAAAAAGAGCACTTTAAGATGCTAAGTGAAATAAGCCATACAGAGAAAGACAGATACCATATGGTTTCACTCTCATGTGGATCCTGAGAAACTTAACAGAAACCCATGGGGGAGGGGAAGGAAAAAAAAAAAGAGGTTAGAGTGGGAGAGAGCCAAAGCATAAGAGACTCTTAAAAACTGAGAACAAACTGAGGGTTGATGGGGGGGTGAGAGGGAGGGGAGGGTGGGTGATGGGTATTGAGGAGGGCATCTTTTGGGAGGAGCACTGGGTGTTGCATGGAGACCAGTTTGACATTAAATTTCATATATTAAAAGAAAGAGAGCACTTTAATTATGAGAGCTTTGCATTGATTTTAATAACTAAAAAATGGTAATGCTCAATTGAAAATATTAGCAAGGAAATTTTTACTACTTAGCTTTGTTATAAAATTTTTCATCTAGCAATTAAAATTGATGGCAACAAAGCCTTTGAAAGGAAAGGGTTTATGTATTTTAATAAATGATATACGGTTATAGCCATACTGGAGACTATAAGATTTCTCTAATAAAAGATCACAGGTATGATTGTGGAAATATTGGAAGCCCTCATTTTATCAGTTGTTGCTTTTTGCTTAATTTCTTTTTATTTAAAATGAAATGAATTTATCCATGAGTATAGAGCTATCCAGAAACAATTTTTATTAGCAGCTACATATGAAAGCAATCAGAAATTTTGTCTTGTCGCCTGTAACATTTAGTGATGGAAGAAACATTCTATTAGAGAATAATGAAATCGTACCAAGATCTTATAACATAGAGAAGAATGGGCCTGAGGTAGGCTAAGTTCCTCACTAATATACTTGTAAGAAGATTGCACACGACACGTGTTTTGGAACCAAAGTGCTCATTTGTCATAAACACGTTGATCAAGAAAAATCAAAGAGATTATGCGGGAGGCCTGGAGAGTTTTCTGAAGAGGTGAAAATGGTGTTCATATCTTTAAAAACAGAAGGCAGAAGGACGCTGAAAATGTCAGATTTTTCCACTTCATTTGTATCCCTGAAAATGTACCTGGGAAATGAGTGTGCTCCCACGGTTAATTAGCAGGCACTGAATGAGGTTCCAAGGAGCACTGAGACATGATCACAGTACCCTCAGCCTTCTTTCATGTTCTGGACTGAACAAACATCATGGCCTATCACGAAGTGGAACTATCTAATGGTGTGAACATGTATAAGTATCAGGATTTTGAAGTTACAAAGAATGTAAAAGTCTTTTGATGGACCTCATTTTGAACATGAGGCAACTGCTCAGGGATTGAAAATGCTTAGGTCAAGGTCGCCCGGTCAGTTAGAGTCAAATCCGGAGCAGATCCACATTTACCAACTCCCCAAACTGGGGTCTGGCCAAGAGCATTTGTGCTGCTTCAGATGGTGTTTCGTAGCTAGTGTTTCCCAGCTGCTCGCTGCAAGGCTCTTGGTTCTCGATTCAGACTTCAGTCTTCCACCTGAGAAGACACCTAACATTTCTCACCATGCAGTTAGCAAACAGTGGTCCACAGCCTGTGAATCCACAATGTTGCTTATGCACAGAGACTAATCTTGGCATCAAGAAATACTTTTCCCGGGGCACCTGGGTGGCGCAGTCGGTTAAGCGTCCGACTTCAGCCAGGTCACGATCTCGCGGTCCGTGAGTTCGAGCCCCGCGTCAGGCTCTGGGCTGATGGCTCAGAGCCTGGAGCCTGTTTCCGATTCTGTGTCTCCCTCTCTCTCTGCCCCTCGCCCATTCATGCTCTGTCTCTCTCTGTCCCAAAAATAAATAAACGTTGAAAAAAAAAAAGTATTTTAAAAAAGAAATACTTTTCCCATAATCATGCATGGTGTTACCCTGTCCAATTCGGCTCGACGCAGAGCAATTTTCTCAGCACCATTTCCCATGGCCTTCACCTACCCTACACTCGAGACATGTTGGTCGACTTGACAGTTCTTAGGCTTGCCATGCACTTTCGTGCCACTTCGACGTTGCTCTCTAGCATCTCCTAAGCCTGGAATGTCTTCCTAAGACTTTTTTGTCTTCTAAAGTCCTTCTCACTAAAAATAAAGAAAAACAACACAACCCGGTGACAAAATGTACAAAAGAACATGAACGGTCCATTTATAGGAGATGCAGCTTGTTATTAAACATATAACAATATTCAACCTCACTAATGCAAAAATGCAAATTAAAATGAAATGCCATTTTTCATCTTTGGGGTTAGCAAAAACATGTCTGCTAATAAGCTCTGTTAAGCTCTGTTAATGAAAATATGGGGGAACAAGTAACCCCATGAAAGTGCTGGGAAGAGGGTATATTTATGCATCCTTTCTGGGTGAGCAGTTTGTATCATCTATCACAATGAAAACTGCATGAACTATTTAAATCTAGCAGAGACAATTCTAGAACTCCAAATATCTAGAAATATTCACATGCACGCTAAAGGGTTGTGCGTGAATATACGTGTATGCGTTCATAAGGATACTATGTATATGTGCGTGTGGCTTCTGTCTATGTGTGCTAAGTATATACAGGGCAATTCACCTTTTGGGTCATAATGACAATTCATTGCACTTGGGTGGTACCTTAGAGTATCTGAAACACATTCTTCATTTTCTCATTGGAAACTCAGGAATTGGTGTTATCTAAGAATCTTTTAAAGACTCTTTTTAAAGAAAATTTTATATTACATTCATAAAGAGCCGTTTAAGGCAAGGGAACTGATTAGGAGGACCCCAAACAGTGCGTGTACGACCAGCTTTATAATTCTCCTCATGGGTAGGGTGAGAGAGGTCGGAGGAGGATACGAGGCAGGGATGAGCTAAAGGAAAAGGTCTGTGGATGAACAAAACAGAAAATGGGCTAAAGCAGTACCTTGGGGTGAAACCCTCTTTTGCCAGACATCTTCTCCAATTCGTGAAGTAGTTCCCATCTACCTGTTTGGTTTTGGAAATGCTTACCCCCATGTACCCTTCCTCAGACCCAATGAGCTAAACGTCTGTGGAGAAATTGGTGCCCCTTCCAAAGGCAGTATGATTTGTATTTATTCTGGACGATTCTCCACATTAATTGTGTGGTTGTGTTCTCTAGTGTCTTCTTATTACATTTCATTTTTAATCTGTCTCCAACTGAGGAAAGGCAAACAGCATCCAGGGAATGGGTTAAATTGGGAAGTTTATGCTCGATAAAATAGTCGGTATGCCAGGAGCTGAAGTTTTTTTTTTTTTCCTGAACTCAGAACAGTGCTGGGAGTGAAGTCATCCTTCCATCTTCCCTCAATATCTTCTTGCAAAGAAACTCTTGCCAGAACGCACAACGAACTTTCCTCTAATTAGCCCTTAAGGAATTGTTTTTAAAGTCTCAATTTCCAGGACACAGATGTAAGCCTAAGTTCTAATTATGAAAGGCATGGGCTTCTTTTCTACATTTTTTTCTTTTTCTTTCATTTGCTGACAAATGGGGCAACCCACTGAGTTTTTCTTCAAGGATAATTTTCCAAAGGCAGAGGAGAGGAGGGGTTGGAAAGCAATTGAGCTCTTTCATGAATGGAGATTGTAAACCAGAAATATAAAGCATGTAGTCCCGCCTCAGGAAATAATGCCATGTTCCTGCATGAGCTCAGAGCGGTTGGAAACACACACATGCACATATGTGTGCAGCCCCCACATGCCTTTGTACCAGTGGTGAATAGAAGAGAGGATAAAAAAAAAAAAAGGAGAAGTGTGCAAAGGAGAGGAAAATGGCTTGGAAACACAGTGCTGACAACATACTAGACCCAAAGTAGGAACTGCAGCATTGGAGGATTCTGACAAAGCACTTGTGTGTTGACAGGAGAAAAGGAAGAGTGAAACTAGCATTGAGAGTTACGAGAGCTGGGTACCAGCTTCAGGCGAGACTTCCGATATGGCAGATTCTTAATTGTCTATCCAATCGGCATTATCTCCTCGTTGCTCACTGTGCCACGATTTTATTTTGGATAACAGCACGACCAACTAAGAGATTATATTTCCCACTCTCCTTTCCAACTAGAGATTCTCATGTGATCGTTCTGGCCAATGAGATATAAGTAAAAGTCACTGGGCAGAGTTTCTGAACAAAACTGTCCAAGAGATCAGAGTGTGCTAGCACACAGGTTTTTGCTGTTCTCCACTCTTCTTTCGTCCTGAAAGGGTAACAAGATGGCTACCTCTGCAGTGGCCATAATGAGATCATGAGATGACCCATGGGTGGAAGGCACAGACTATGGGAAGCAGAACAGAAAAGAAAGAAGCCTAGGATATTCAGGACTTCACAGAGCTACTATGTAAACCCCATACTACCTAATCGCAGACTTTGGCAAAAGAAAAATAACAAATCCCGTTTGTTTCATCCACTGTTTTAAAGTTCTCTGATACTATCAACTGAATGCAATCTTTTCTAAATCCGAGAATGCAGGGCTCTGCAATAGTCCCTCCACATCCACCAAAAATCATTAATAACACCTATCAGAATTCTGGAAGGCAGGCACATCTCCCACGCACAGCAGGAGAAAGCCAACAACGGCCATATCCAGCAGCAAGTCTTTCCAGAAAGAAATGGCCGAGTACACATGCCAGCAACCTTTTTCCTCACAATTTCTGAGGACAGCATAATTTCTTTCAACCTATTTTTACCAGACTAGTTTCCAAATGGATGAAATTGATGTGGAGTGAACTGTTCCAGGATGGCTCTGAACAGTAGCACAGAGAAATGATGGCAAAGCAGAAATCAAAATGAACTCAGAGCTGGTTAGTCCTCAAAGGAACTTCCCCTTGGCTGGTGTTGGCCCCTACTCATTTCTGCAGCCTAAGTTCCATCTTACCGACCTACTCCTTCCCTACCCCGCCCCCCACACTTTTGTCTCAGTCACGCGTAAGCACATGTAATTAATGAATAGCATCATGCTATTTATCACCTCTAAATTTTCCCACGTGGTAGTTTCTCCGCTCATCCGTTTAACTCATGTTTGTCCTTTGGAGCTCAGTTCTCATTCTGCCTTTTCCCGAAGGCTTTCTATTTCTGTCCTTCCCATCCCATCTTCACATACTTATCTCCTTTATTTGCCTCCTGGTCTTACCACTACCACGGGCCTTACCACAGCAAGCTATCATGACTCCTCATTTCTTCTAGAGTTGTTGCAAGCATGAACTATGTATGAATCATTTCTGATTCCTAAGCCTTAATACAATACTAAGTAGTACTCATTAAATATTTGTTGAATGAGTGCATGTCATAAATAATTTAAAAATGCCTTTGATATTTTCCCGCATTTACAACGCTTTTCTAGAATTCATGTTAAGTAAAATATGTCCTTAGGGTAATTTGCTGACATAAAGCCGGGCACTAATGAGATTTTATCATAATGCTGGATAAACTCTAAGTTGATTTCAGGTAGAACACACCAAAAGAAATAATATAGAACTTTTTCCCTACATTTTAATGCCATGGCAAATTAGTCTGGTGGTTTATATCCCCCACCCACTCTATTTTTTCATGTTTTTGTATTTCAGGCCAAGTGGGCTCTGTGTGAAGTGATTTATAATTGGGGATTGGAGGGAGATGTCAGCTAAAGAGTTGAGCATACATATTTTTTGGTTTTTATATTGCATTGAGAAGCATGGTCTCCTTGGAAATTGGCAGATCAGTATAACACCCTGGAAGGATAGGGGAGTGCCTGACATTAGCCCAACAGCACCCATGGTGGACCTAACAGATCACAGCATTCTTTCACACAGACCCTACATATTCCCCCAGAGTCTTTCCTAACATTGCCAATCAACCACTATCAATTAATCAGAGTCAGCCTGTAGAATAAAAGCTCTTTGTTACATCTGGGTTAGATAAAAGATTAAGGGTATTGAAAATCAAGATGATGATTAACCTCTAGATATGAATGGTATATCCATATCTTGGCACAGTAAAGAGTATACGAGTTAAGTGTAACGAGACATGGTAGACCACAGGTTAGTCCTGAGAGATCGAACAGGCTTAACTGTATCGTCTAGAGGCCTATGTTTTCAGACTGGGTTGTGTATCGGAATCACTGGGAGGGCTTACGGAAACACAGGTTGCTGTTACACCGCCATGGTTTTTTTTTTTTTTTTAAATTTTTTTTTTTTTCAACGTTTATTTATTTTTTTGGGACAGAGAGAGACAGAGCATGAACGGGGGAGGGGCAGAGAGAGAGGGAGACACAGAATCGGAAGCAGGCTCCAGGCTCTGAGCCATCAGCCCAGAGCCTGACGCGGGGCTCGAACTCACGGACCGCGAGATCGTGACCTGGCTGAAGTCGGACGCTTAACCGACTGCGCCACCCAGGCGCCCCTGCCATGGTTTTTGATTAAGCAGTTCTGGGGTCAAGCCTAAGCATTTGCGTTTTTAACAAATTCCCAGGGATTGCTGTTCCTTTTCCTACAGGGAACATGCTTTGAGAATCACTACCCTAGGTATTTGCATTAAAGTAATTGTAGTCCATATTGGGAAAAAGTTTAGGAGATGACAGAAATAAATGAACATCCCCTGAGGCTAAATTCTGTGCTAGGGACAACATAAAGGGTTAGAAGACACGCCCTTTTCCCCCAAAGAATGAAGTGTCCTTAGACATCTAAGTCAGACTCTCCCTGGGTGATCTCGTTCCCCTCCACAGCCTACTTGCCCTTTCCACACTGATTAACTTGCAAGTATGTATTTCTACTTTTGTTGACCCTCATGAAAATCAGACTCATGTACCTAAGTGCTTACTGACTTTCCCATCTGGATGTCCAATGTATATCTTCCAGACCAGAAATGCTGAACAGGTTTATCTCCTGTACCAACTGGAATTGACAGTAGCTGAATTGAGAAGGATTCTGAAGCCAGGACAGGTTCAAGGTGGAAACCAACCCCCCCCCCAAAAAAAAACCCACTGATTTGTCTGTCAGGAGCATAGAGTATTTGGTGTTTGCCATCTAAATAGGAATCTGTAAATGTTTCTTGACCTAAACGGTGTCCTCCTCCTCTTCCTCTTTTCAGTTGGTGAATTCTCTGAAGAGAGTGGAAAGCGCCTTTTGTTCCCTTTAGAACCACAGCAAGTACTATATCCCTGGACAAACAAATCCATTCTTACATAATTATAACGTAAACCATCTTGCTTTAGAATTCCTGGTTCCACTCTCCTGATATTCTTTATTTTCCAAAAGGATCTGCTCTCCTACTCTCTGGGTTAGGTTAATAGGGTACTTAGGAGATTTTAGTAGTGAATTCTGAGTATCAGTTTTGGATACCTCTTCATATTCCTGTCTTGAAATTAACATCCCCCTGTGATGAATTACTTCTGCAGACCCATAATTTTCAGCTCTATGAAGCCCCCCCCTTTTTTTTTTGCATTGAGCATAATAGTCTCTGGTAATGGTACCACATCAACCAAGAAACTCATCCTTTCCTCTCTTTATCCCTGCAATCAGGTTGCAGGCTTTAGTAGCATTTATTACCTATCTTCTCTCCATTTCTACCACCGTCAGTGTATTATGTCACTGTCTTGGTCCTTCTTGGCTATAGGGTCTTTTTCTAAACCAAAAATGTGATCGTTGAACCCCCGGCCTGTTTAAAACTCTTCAGTAACTCTCCATTGCCTACAGTACTGTTTTTCAAATATTCTTATTGGAAGACCTATAATCATACAGAGGAGATGACATTCATTGTGGCTCCTAAGGAGTGAGTACCCTAGGCATAGAAGATCAAATGTTTTATTCTAGCCCAATTAAAATTGATGGGGTTGGGTGGGGGGAAATATTAAAGTGCCTGATAAAATGGCACTACAGGTACCCTTGTCCCCACTTCATCCAGAGTTGCCTCTGTGATTTATTTTATGTTTTGAGTCCTGCATAAGTTTTCCCTTGGAAAAAAAGCTTAAGAAAAAAATCTGTAAACCTTTGGGGGTGCAAGATAAAATCTCCAAATATATTAGGTACTTAAGACTCCCTGTGATCTAGTCCCTGGTTATCTTTCCAGCCTTTAATCTTATTATATTATCTCATGTTCTCTTTAAAATAAGAACAAGTGCATTCCAATACCCCTTTCTCCGTGTTTTCATGTGTGCACATGCTGTCTTTCTTTCTACCCGGAGCACCATTTTTTTTAAATTTTTTTTTTTAATCTCTCCAGCCCAGTGAACTCATTCGTTATAGCCCAGAGCAAATATCAACTTCTAGGTTGAATCAGACACGACTTCCATCCTCTGTGCTCCCACAGTGCTTTGCAAATGCTGCAATATGGCAAGTATTTAGACCCTTAAATATCATGGAGGAGGCAACATCTTGAATTGCCCCAAATCCCACCACTTTATCTGACACAGGGTAGCTGCTGTTCCGTACGTGTGTTAAAATGAATGAACATACAAATAAAACGTTACTAGGGATGTAATGGATAACACTGATTTACCTTTGTATTTGAGGCATTATATTTCTGTGCCACGTAGTGGTAGCGGTCGTACCAAAGCGGTCGTATTTGGTAGCCGCCTCCAGTTTGGGGATATTATAAACAAATTTGTACAAATTTGATGCGGTAGCACCAAATGGTAGCTATATGCTGTACCAGATTCATGGCCTTTGGCAAGTTACCTGACCCTCGCCGTATTATAGTTTCTTCGTGAGTAGGGAGCCAGTGGCTACTTGAAAAGAATGCATTAGTTGACATATGCCAATCACCTAGCACAGCACCCAGCTCATCGTAAGTACTCAGTGTGTTAGTTAATACTATTAGTTAATTTGATTGAGACCTCGACTTATTCATTAAGTAAGCATATTTTCGTCTCCCATTTCAACAACTGAGCATCGTAAGGACTTAGTCGTCTCAGCTGTTAACAATCCTACATTAATAAAAAAAAGACGATGAAATGAATCCATTTTTAGGCTATATTTAGACCTCTTGAGCAATGAAAATATTTTCTAAAATAAATCAGGTTACTAATACTTTATTTTTACTGTGTTCTCTACTTCCATTCCTAGGATATTTGCAAAAAATCCAGTATGAAAGAAAGTCATTACACATAGCCACTCACTTTTTGAACTGCTTCCTGATTGCTTGTTTAAGCTCGATTTCAATTAGGGTAGAGTTTGCAATCAATAAAATGCACAAATATGTGTTCAGTTCAATGACTTGACAAGTGTTTGAACCCCTGTAACTACCATCACAATGAAGATATCAAATATTTCCATCACCCCAGGAAGTTTTCTCATGCCTCTGCTATGCCAATTTCCACATCATCCTTACAGAGGCAACCACATAGTAACTTATTTCACCAAAGATTAATTTTGACTGTTGTTGTAATTTATATAAATTGGATCATACAATATGCACATTTTGTGTCTGGCTTCTTTCACTCAAAGTCATGTTTTTTCCATGCATCCGTGTTGTTGCATTTATTTCTGTTTCATTGTTTTCTCTGGCTGAGAAGTATTCCATTATGCAAGTATATTTCAATTTGTTTATCCATGTTCCCGTTGATGGGCATTTGGGTTGGCTTCCAGTTTGGGGATATTATAAACAAATTTGCTAAGAATGAACAGCCTTGCACAAGTCAGTTTGTAGACATCTGTTTTCATGTCTTTTCAGTAAGTACCTAGGAATAGAATTGGTGGGTCGTAGGGTAAATGTACGTTTTCACTTTATAAGAAACTGCCAAACTGTTTTCTAAAGTGGTTGTACAGTTTTACACTCCCACTGGGAATTCACATCCTTGCCAAAATTTGACGTAGTCAAACTTTTTATACTTTAGCCAATGTATTGAATGTGAAATTTTGCCTCATTTGGATCTTAATTTGCATTTCCCTAGTGAGTTTACAATATTAAGCACCTCATTACATGTTTATTGACTGCATGTATATACATATATACATACACATCACATACACAAACATGTATTTATTGTTTTTCAAGAAGCTAGTGTTTTGTAGTTTTTTATAGATCAGGCTATGAAACATTTGGTCAGATAGATGTGCACAAATGTTTTCTCCCAGTCCATGACTCTGTCAAAGATCAACCAAGCCAGACATGAGATGGTCAAAACAGGTTTTCTTCAGTAGGGAGGGGGAGTGAGCAAGGACTCGAGTGAAAAATCACAAAGAGTTGATCAGTGTAAATGCGATCAGGCCGGCTGGTGATTAGAGAAGTTAGGGATTCTGTCCTGCCACAGAGACTTGGAAACAGTCCCTCTCCTTCATGGGGATGATATTGCAAGGGATGGCTTTCAAGTCCTTGAGAAACACAGCGCAGATACATACATATCTGGAAGGAACAGAAGAAGGATTTGCAATTGTCAGCTCTTTGTAGTAAATGCTTTGAGGGGCCTTGGCTGGAACAAACAGGAAATTCTTTTGGTAAGCCTTGGGTTCTTCACAGGCAGGAACTTGGGGAAGGAGGTCACTCAGGGAAGCACCCTTAGGCTGGCAGAAGCCATGGTAGTGGTGGTCAAGTCCCTTAGTGCAGGAATGCTGAGAGATCTTTTGTACTTCTCCCTATTCATTTTCTGAATGGTGCCTTGCATAAAACGACTTTTAATTTTTATGAAGTCCAGTTAATACTTCTTTTTTTAATGTTTATTTTTTTTTTTTAATTTTTTTTTTTCAACGTTTATTTATTTTTGGGACAGAGAGAGACAGAGCATGAACAGGGGAGGGGCAGAGAGAGAAGGAGACACAGAATCGGAAACAGGCTCCAGGCTCTGAGCCATCAGCCCAGAGCCCGACGCGGGGCTCGAACTCACAGACCGCGAGATCGTGACCTGGCTGAAGTCGGACGCTTAACCGACTGCGCCACCCAGGCGCCCCTTAATGTTTATTTTTGAGAGAGAGAAAGAGAGAGCGAGTGCACAAGCAGGGGAGGGGCAGAGACACAGAATCGGAAGCAGGCTCCAGGCTCCGAGCTGTCATCACAGAGCTGATGCGGGGCTCGAACTCACGAACGGCGAGATCATGACCTGAGCTGAAGTCGGACGCCCAACCAACTGAGCCACCCAGGCGCCCCAGCCCCACTGCTTCTTTTTCTGATTCATATGTGTGTGTGTTCCTCTCTGAGATATCTTTGCCTACCCCCAAATTACAAAACATTCTGAAATATTTTCTTCTGGAGACTTGTACTCCTGGATTAACATTCTGGTCTATGATCCATCTCAAATAAATTTTGTGTATAGACTGATATTTCTGTTCTCCCTATATGAACATTACAATTTCCCAGCGTTGTTTTTTTTTTTTTTTTTAAACAGGCATACCTTTTGCCCCATCGAATTGATTTGGCATCTTGGTATAAAATCACTTGGCTGGATAAGTGTGAGTCTATTTCTGGGCTACCTATTATGTTCCATTGATCTATTATTTATCCTAATACCGATACCCCACTGTCTTAATCACTATACATTTAGATTAAGCTTTGAAGTCTGGTAGGTTGAATCCTCCATATTTAATTTCTTTTTCAAGATTGTTTTGGATGTGTTAGATCTTTTTCATGATCAGATAATTATTTTTTAAAAATTCATCCTGAAAGGTTGATAAGGATTTCATCTAATATAGGCAAATTTGAGGAGCACGATATCCTAATAATACTGACACTTTCAGTCCATAGACGTTTTCCACATGTATTTCACTACTCTTTGATTTCTTTTAGCGATGTTTGTAGTTTCCAGTGTACTTGTATCACACATCTCATTAGACTCTTGCTTAAATATTTGCTGTTTTTTGTGCTATTAAAAATGGCAATAATTTCAGTTTTATTTTCCAATTGATTCTTGCTAGTACGTAGCTCTAAAATAGAGATTTTATGTTAATTTTGCAGGATGCCGCTTTGCTAAACTAGCTGAGTACTAGTGTTTAAAAATTTTTTTAAATTTTCATTTAAAAGCATTTTTTTAAGACTCCATAAAGTTTATTTCATAACAAATCTAGGAACAACAAGAATTTTACTTCTCTTTTCCTAATCTTTAAGTCTTTTAATGCGTGTCTTGCCTTATTGCACTGGATAGAAGCCTAGTGTAATGTTGCATAAAAACGGTGAAAACAAACTTCTTTGCTGGGTTCTTGATTTTAGGGGAAAAGGGTTTAATTTTTCACAGTTGAAATTATGATTACAGTTTATAATGGTAAACTTAATGTTAATTGTAGATTTTTCATAGATAACATATAAAAATGAGGAAATTTTATTATGTTCATAGTCTGAATAGCCTGTAGTGTCATTCCTAATTTTTGTTATTTGTGCCTTCTACCTTTATGTTTTAATCTGACTAGAGATGTATTAGCTTTATTGACTGTGTCAAAGAATCAGTTTTTAGTCATTGGCTTTCTCTCCTATTTTATTTTCCATTTGTTATCTCTGTTCTTTTTTATATCCATCTGTCTGCTTTCTTTGACTTTAAGTTTCATGTATTTTTCTAGTTTTTTAGTGTGATAGCTTTGGTTATTATTTGAGACCTTTCTTATTTTCTAGTATAAGTCTTTACACCTTAAATTACGCTTAAGACCTTCTTTTAGGGGTCCTGGGTGGCTCAGTTGGTTGAGCAGCAGATCTTGATTTCAGCTCAGGTGATGATCCCCAGGGTGTGGGACGGAGCCCCCCATTGGGCTCTGCGCTGAGCCTAGAGCCTGCTTGGGATTCTGTCTCTCCCTCTGCCCCTCCCCTGCTCACACACGTTCTCTCTCTCTAAAACAAAACAAAACAACCCAAATAAACAACAAAAAAACACCTTCTTTTAGCTACATCCACATAGTTTGATACGTTGTGTTTCGATTTTCAGTCAAATAAAAATACTTTCTGCTTTTTATAGTAATTTCCCTTTTGACCCCTAGGTTATTCAAGTATTTGAGTATTTTTCATGTATCATTCTGTAATTCCTTTTAGTTTAATTCTTTTTGGTCAGAGAAACTTTGTATCATTCAGTTCTTTTAAATTTGGTAATATTTGTTTTGTGCTTAATGGATGCCTTAAAGATTTTCTCTTTTTTTCCCCCGCAGTTTGATGCGTCTTGGTGTGGTTGATCTGGGTATTTATTTTGTTTGGTGTTCTCTGAGCTTCTTGTTTACATGGTTTGGGTGTGTGTGTGTGTGTGTGTGTGTGTGTGTGTGTGTGTGGAAAACTCTCAGCCATTTCCCGTTCATATATTTCTTCTACCCCATACACTCTTTCTTTTCTACATTGGCGATTCCAATGATGCATATTTCAGGGCATTTGATACAGTCCCACAGTTGTGGATACTTGCCCACCCCCCACCCACACGTACTCTTTTTTTCTTCCTCTTTGTGTTCACTCTTTGGTGGTTTCTACTGACCTATCTTCAAGTTCACTGATTCTTTTCTTGGCTTCATTAATTCTAATAATGAGTCTGACACAGGAGCTGTTCATTTATCTTATTGTGTTTTTTACTCTCCTTTTCCATTTGATCATTTCTTATAATTTCTGTATTTCCGTTGAAATTTTCCATCTGATTGTGCACATCGTTTGCCTTTTCAACCAGTGACTTGATAATCAAAGTTGTTGTTGTTGTTGTTTTTAACTTCCCAGTATGATAGATCCAACTACTGAATTCTATCAGTGTGGTTCTGTTAATTGCTTGATTGATTCATAATGTTTTTACTTCTTTGTGTGTCTCCTAATTTCTGGTTAAATGCTGTGCATTTTGTTTCGGACAGTAGGAACTAAGATTGATAGTATGTATGCCCAGAAAACAAGCATGCCTTGTCTTCAGTGTGGGAGACTGAGATTATCTATCTACTAAGTAGTTGAGCTGGGTAGGGGGTTTGTTGTTGTAATGATGACCTTCAGTGCACCACCGTCTTCAAGTTCCTCTAGTGTTACTTTGTGTTTAGGGTACAGTCTGGTTTTCCAGATGGCTTTGTCTAATGTCTGCTCCTCCTCCAGTGGCAGGTCTTCTCTCTTGCCAATATCTCAGAGTAAGTCTCTCTTACCCCCTCTCTCAGCAGAAGATTGTTGTTGCTTGTTACTCAAAGCTCACTAGCCTGACAGAAGGTGACGAGTGTCCTCAGTTGTTCTGGCTCAGATGCAGCAGGCTCTGTGTCTCCCTCCTTGGTCTCATCGTGGGGCCTTTTTTTGTTTTTTGTTACATACAGTATTACATCATTTGTGGATAGTAAAAGTTTGACTTCTTTCTTGCAGTTTGGATGCCTTTTATTTCTTCCTGTTGTCTGATTGCTGTAGGACGTCCTGTACTGTGTTAAATAATAACGATGAGCACAGGCATCCCTGTCTTGTTCCTACCATAGAGGAAAAGTTCTCAGCTTTTCCCCATTGAGGATGATGTTAGTATGGCCTCTAGGATGTTGAGGTGTGTTCCCTCTATCCCTAATTTGTTGAGGGTTTTTGTCAAGAATGGATGCTGTACTTTGTAGACTGCTTTTTCTGCATCGGTTGAGAGAATCATTTGGTTCTCATCCCTTATTTCGTTAATGTGGTGTATCGTGTTGATTGATTTGCAAATATTGAACCACCCTTGCAGTCCAGGAATAAATCCCATTTGATTGTGGTGAATAATTGTTTTCATGTACCGTTGGATTTGATTTGCCAGTAGCTTGTCGAGAATTTTTGCATCCATGTTCATCAGAGATGTTCGTCTATAATTCTCCTTTTTAGTGGGGTCTTTCTTTGGTTTTGGAATCAAGGTAATGCTGGCCTTGTAGAATGAATTTGAAAGGTTTCCTTCCATTTCTGGTTTTTTTGGAACAGTTGGAGAAGAATAGGTGTTAACTCTTTTTTAAATGTTTGGTAGAACTCCCCTGGGAAGCCATCTGGCCCTGGACTTTTGTTTGTTGGGAGATTTTTGACTAGTGATTCAATTTTTTTTTGCTAGTTATGGGTCTGTTCAAATTTTCTGTTTCTTCCTGTTTTAGTTTTGGTAGTTTCTATGTTCCCAGAAATTTATCTATTTCTTCCAGTTTGCCCAATTTGTTGCCATATAATTTTTTATCACATCCCCTTATCATTGTGGGGCCTTCTTATTGATCCTGTTCCTCCAGCAGTAGAGTGTCTCTATTGTTCTGGGACAAAGCTGTGTTTCTTCCCTTTGCCTAGTTATGGAGAGATTTTTTTCTGTTTCCTTCTCCCAGCTGTAATTGGTTTTCATCGGTGCCTCAGAGTGATGAAGTTTATTGTTATTCCCACAGTGAATTAATACTTTTATTCCATATGGGCAATAGAGAAAGCTGATTCCTATGGAGCTTCATAAAGTGCTATCGTCTTCTCCCTGGCCTGTACCATAAAGGGGGATTTCTCAGCCTCTGCCCAGCCTCTATTTCTCATGAGCAAGAAATCAAGTGGATGTGAACTCCTCTTGCGTGCGGCTCAAAGGGTTCTGTCCTCTCATGTTAGGTCTCTTAATAATTAATTGTCTGTCTGTTTTCCAATGTACTCATTTCAAGCTATAATCACCCTCTAAATATTGCTTTGATTGTACTTTAAAGTTTGATAAGCACTGTTTCGTTACCATTCACGTCAAACTATTTTCTTATTTCTTTGTGAATCCGTTGATCCATGTTTGTTTAGAAGTATGCTATTTAATTTCCAAATACATTGGATTGCCTGGATATCTTATCGTAACTGATTTCTACTTCAACTCTGTTGTGGTTAAAAAGCACCTTGTGTAACTTCAAACCTTCACATTTTGGCCAGAGGCTATACTCTACATAATGTAGATGCTTTGGCATTTATTGGAATGTGTATTAAATCCCAGGATATGGGAGTATACACCAGTCTTGGTGACTGTTTCGCGTCCGTATGAGAAGAATATGTATTGTGCTTTTGTTGAGTGTATGATCTAAAATCGCTTTGTATATAGTGTTGTTATAATCTTATATGTACTCGCTGCTTTTATTGTCTATTTTTCCACATGTTACTGGGAGCTCGGTTCTAAAATCTCTATGATTATAGGGTTTTTAATGTCTTTCTTTAGTTCTGTCATTTTTTTTTTTTTTTTTTTTTGCACCATGTATTTTGAAATTGCCTTCTTAGTTGCACGGTGATTTAGTATGGTTAAGTGTCTTTTCGTGAACTGATCTTTTTTATTGCTGTGAAATATATCTTTTTATATCTGGAAATTATCTTGAATTCTTTGTTTTTAGCATTTGTCTTCTTACCTATAAGCATTTGCATGGTATAACTGTCCCCTCTTTCAACCTGCCAGTATATTTAAATATAAAGCCTATTCTTATATTATATGATTGGCTATTTCTTTATTAAGTCTGACACCTGCAATTTTATTGGACTAAGTCCATTTATATTTAACAAAATTATTTGTTTTGTATTTATAGAGTTCTTTTTTGTCCCTTTCTTCCTACCTTCTTTTGGATAAATCAATTATTTTTTAGTATTCTGTTTTATCTGCTCTGAGAACTTTTTTAGGCGTTCCTCTTCCTGTTGTTTAATTGGTTCTAAAACTTTCGATGTGTATTTTTAAGTTATCGTAGCTTGTCTTCAAAAGCTAGATCACTTCAAGAACAAGACAACAAATTAAAACCGTGTAATTCTATTTACCTTTCTTCCTATCTTTTGTGCTTTTGTTTTCTATTTTATTTCCACACATGCTATAAAATTTACATTATTTATAGCTTTGCTTTAAACAATCAATATTTAATATATATGACTCATTTTTAGAAGGGGTCTTATAGTTACCTAGATACATACACTTCGTAGTGTTGTATTGCTTCTCATTCTCTCCCCGGCAGAATTCCATTTGACATCACTTTCCTTCACCCTGGAAATTATTTTGCACCATCTTTTGAGATGCTGGTCTGCTCAGGACAAATTATCTCAACTTTTGTCCTTCTGAAAATGCCTTTTCTTTGCCTTCACTTATAAAAGATACATTTATTTGCTGGAGATAGAGTCCTGCTTAAGTTTATTTCCACCTGTACTTTAAGAATATTTACCCATCGTCCTCTGTCGTCCATTATTGATGTTGACAATAAACCGTTGTTCCCAGACTCCCTGCGATAATAGCGGAGACTTTTCTCCTATGTGTTGACAATCTTCTGACGACGATTAGTCTTTCTGCTCACACAAGGTCCCCTTTCTCTGAGAGAAGGACTGATAGCGGAGAACAATATGCCTCGTCCCACCTGCCCAGTAGATTTCACCACCCCGGACCCTTACAACACAGGCACGTCGGCTGCCCTCGTTTTTGCCACAGAAGAGGCCCTTTCTCGCTCGTGTTCATCTGCAACATGCATCATCATAGGGTCAATCCTGTTAGGAAACCAACCACAGATCGCACGTAAATAGCAGACCTGAAATCGGTTGCTGCGGTGCATTTTAAACATTGGTGTTTGGAAATGCCCGTTTTGATGGGCCTGCTCTTTCCAACGTCGGGTTTATTTGGAGCAACCGGGGCAGCAACTGCACTCCCACAGGAAACTCACGCTTAACCTGAGGAGCGCCACCTCTGCGACCCGGCATGCCTCTGGAAAGGCGCCGGTTGGCACCACGGCCACGGATGCGTTTCCACACCGCTGCAGCCATCTGCCTGCTGTCCACTCCAGGATGCCTGGGGCCACGTGCTTGAGACTCCAGAACTACATTCTCATTTTGCCTTTCATCTTCCTCTATGAGAGCTGCAGAGCGCCACATGTTGACCTCTGATATGAGGGGAGTCAAAAATAGAATATTCTCCGCGAGAGGCATCTGAGGACAAAAAAAAAAAACAAAACAAACACGTACCACAGTAGACTGGTATTTTGACTGTGAAGGCCAGAGGCCCCGCCACATTCTAATTGACAGACTCTCAAATTAGATGTCTTTGCTGGATTATATAACTGCATCAGTTCGCCACTTCATCTTGAAATGAGTTCATTTTTGGTGAAAGATTCATGAGGGGACTAAATAGAAGTGACAACACCCAACTAAGCAAAGCTCACAGTCCCCATTGTAATGCTTAAAACTAGGCCAAGGGGGGGAATATCATGTGGTTAATACGATCTAAAGGCTGGCTCCCTTAATTGACCAGAGTTTTCTGAGAAAGCAACTTTCTATGTTTGGCCAGAGGTTCGTATTTTCTTCTGCCCTCCTAGGAGGTTCAGGGGGAAGTAAACAAGGATTAGGGGCTTTAGCACATTTTAAATATGTCAGGAGCCATCCCGTACCTATGCTCAGTCTGGAAAAGTCAGGAACCAAGAAATGAAAAAGGGTTTAGGTTTAGGAGAAATCCTTTCATCGTCCCGCTTGGACGTTATCTACAAATGCATCTTCCTTAAATCCCTGGTAAGGCAAGGTACTTTCCCCCCACTTAATGGGCAAGGCGGGTATGACTGAAATTAAGAGCAGAGAAAATACATCCAATTTCAAATATACAGGAAGAAACAGACCGAGGCTTTTGGTGAATGCTTGAAAAGATTGCCATTCCATTAGAGCTACAATTTAAGCAGAACTTGAAATTCAGTGAGGGCTCCTTGACTCCCATTTGTGGTGGGGCTGGTACAGCCTGTCGAGGGACACTCTCAGTCGGGCCTGCAAGCAGAAAATCTCACCTGAAAGGTTGGCAACAGTGTCCTCTGTTGCCATAAACCTCTCTGTGCACTTCGGTCGACAAAGTCATTGCCTTTTTGCCAGTCTTATTTGTGGTACATGTGACTTAATGTACCTGTATCTTCCATCAACGTTCGTGGTCCTCATATCTTTTACTGCCAACAGAACGTTGTCAGAAACCTATTATGTGGCTGAGAATGGCTTCTTACTCAGCGGCAGGATTCTAAAAACCATAACACTGCTCGTACCATTTCACCATCTCAACATAAAATATTTCAGTGACAAAGTGTCAGTGGTAAACATTTCTCATTGGAAAAGTGGCTTGGAAATAGATTTTCGGTAAAAATTTCAGAGTTAAGAAAAAAGCTTACTGTCAATGTGGAAATTTTAAATGGCCAAGCAGCTGGTAATTACCAGCCAATTATTCTTTAGGTATGCAATCACTAATCTTTCCACGTAGAGTTAAGCTCAAAAGATTATAGCCCAACCTTCTTTATAGAAAAGATGGGTTTTTTTTATTAAATTTTTTTAACATTCATTTTTGAGACAGAGAGAGAGAGAGCGAGCGAGCAAGTGGCATAGAGGCAGAGAGAAAGAGAGACACAGAATCGGAAGCAGGCTCCAGGCCCTGAGCTGTCAGCACAGAGCCCCATGCGGGGCTCAAACTCACGAACTGTCAGATCATGACCTGAGCCGAAGTCACATGCTTAACCGACTGAGTCACCCAGGCGCCCTGAAAAGATGGTTTTATGAACCTAGAATAATGGCAAATCATTAGGAGAGCAAAAGTAAATAGAACAAAGTTAAAATAGTCTTGGACAAATTTGAGTTTAGAATTTCAAATACATACAAGAGGGACTTCGAAAGTCGAAGAAAATTGGTCTCAAGTGAAATTTGTCTCAAATGTTAGGCTACCTTTCAGAAAAACAAAGCAACTTTAAGCTGGCCTTTATCTTGTATATGATCAGTTGCTATAAATAGCTAACGAACTGTAAAAGATTTCCTTCAAAATTGGAATTCATAAATTAATATTTAGTAAAGTTATTTTAAAATTTTAAATATTCAGGCCTGTAATAATCCTCGGTGCACATTTTCAAATGCATATAAATTCTCTTAAAGGGTTTATCCCTGAATGGGGGAAAAAATAGATTAACTCCAATTTAAATGTAAAAGCAGGTGAAAAAACCAGCATCTCATAGGAACGCTTTCTAAATTAAAATTGTAAGTCTCTTTGAAAATATAAAACCTTACATTCTAAATATTACTTGGTCTGATTCTTATTCTGTGCTGTGAATCAAGGCTTTATCCAGGGAATGCATACGCAAATAGAAACGAGTTTGTGATTTTGAGATGGTTTAAAGATGAAGGAAAACCAGGATAAGGTTTAAAAATGAGTGCAGTTTAGGTTCTAAAATGTTAAGGTCAAGTAGCAGTTTTCCGAGTTACATTCACATTCCATTCGGGGACCCCTTCTAAGCTACAGCCCAACTCTTCCTTCCCACATTCCAGTTACAATCACTTCATTGCTTTCTGTTCTGTGGAGTAATTCCTCCTAGTGTCTTCCTAGGACAGAACATCCTTTCAGTGCACGAAGCCCTTGTCAGGAAGCATTCCCAAATTAACCCCGTTTCTCCCATTCATATCCTTCTTCTGGGTTGACTCAATCTGCTCCAAAATGGCTTCCTGTAACAACAATTCACTTGGTGCCAATTATGTGCAAAGCTTTTATAGCTAAACTATGAGATCACAAGAAAGAATCCTATCTCTCCGCTATCTCTCCAAATGCAGCATCCTCCAGAAGGCTTTCTCTGTTCATTTCTTTGGAATGTCACCCGGCATTTCCTTGTTATTCTTGTCATTACTTTGCATCTCTTGCTAACGCATATTTAATTCTGCTGTGTGTTGTGGTTGTTTGTATGTTTGACCCATGCGTTTCTGGGTTTATACTTGAATGGAATCAAAATAATAAGAGAACGCTATATTCTACTTTCCTAGTTTTTTTTTTTTTTAATCTATGAATTCCAGTTCCAGACCTCTACAAATATCCTGCCCTCAATTACCTCTGAAAGTACCAGTGGAGTAGTTCATGGGTGCTTTTAAATGAGACCTCTGCTGCTATATGATAGCTACCATATGACTTCCTCTTCTTCTCTGGCTTTTCTCCCATCAATCACCACCACTGCTGACATGTTATGGCTGCTCGACGTTTTCCAGAGTTCCCAGTATTCTTCTGTTTTTGTGTTAATAGCTTCTTCAGTTTCTTCTGGTAGTCTCCTCTAATTGAGAGCTCAGAAATCATTTTATTGAAATAGACTAGAAAATCAGAATTGAGACCAGAACTTTGTTATTCTCTAGGTGCTGTCACATACTCGTGACTTTCACATCATCGTGTATGTGAATTCCGTTCCAACTAGACTAAAATTCAAGCCCCGCCATGTCGGAACCCACGTCGCTCTCAAGTTGTTAGAGTTTTTCTTTGCTCTCCAGTCAAAACTCTTACGAATGATCTACATTTTCTTCTCTATGTCCTCAGATCGTATCCACTCCCAAACCCACTGTAATTTGGCTTGTGCCTTAACTATCCCACTAAAATTGTCCTTGCCTAGGTCACCACAATCATTCTAAATGCTAAATCTAACAGACATGCTTCATTCCTTGCCTTATATGAGCCCTTTATAGGAGCCAAGAAACACACTGTTCTACATTCTCCTGTTTGTTTCCTGTTCTTCTAGTGCCTCTCTGTCTCCTGTGTAGGTTTCCCTTCTCTGTCCATCTTTGAATACTAATACTTTTGGGACACCTGGGTAGCTCAGTCGGTTAAGTGTCCAACTCTAGGTTTTGGCTCAGATCGTGATCGTATAGTTTCGTGAATTCGAGCTCCATATGGGGCTCCGTGCTGACTGTGTACAACCTGCTTAGGATTTTCTCTCTCTCCCCCTCTCTCTGCCCCTCTTGTGCTGTCTCTGTCTCTCTCAAAATAAGTAAGTTAAAAAAAATTTTTAACGTTTATTTTTGAGAGAGAGAGAGAGAGAGAGAGAGAGAGAACACGAGTGGGGGAGGGGCAGAGAGAGAGGGAGACACAGAATCCGAAGCAGGCTCCAGGCTCTGAGCCATCAGCACAGAGCCCGACGCGGGGCTCGAACTCACAAGCTGTGAGATCTTGACCCGAGCTGAAGTCAGATACTTAACCAGTTGAGCCACCCAGGCATCCCTCAAAATAAGTACATTTTTAAAAAAAATAAAATAAATATTGACACTTTTGTCATAGGTCCTTTTCCTCTTTCCAAATATCCTCATGGTTTCTATTACCATTTGAATGCTGAAAAATACAAAATCTCCAACCCAGTTCTCTCTTCTGTATTTCAGATATGGTTGTTCAAATGCTACTGGAATGTTAGGCATCCCACATTTCTTTAAGCTACTCAAACATGCATGCCATATTCTCCAATTTTGCACATGATGTTTCTGCCTACTTAGATCACTTTCCTCCTCCTTCCCCTCTCAATTTGCTCCCAAATAATCTTGCCACATTTTAGCTGAGATGGCATTATACCCATACGATTCTGAATTACTTTCCGTTCACAACATATACCATGACCTCCCCTGCTTTGGATCTTACATATAAAGATTTATGTGAGTTATACCAACATTTAGGAGCAACAATAAATTTCATTTATTTAATTTCTCTAATTCAAATTAAATTTCATTTAAACATCTATCCTGGCTACTGGGAAATTAAAAAAAAATTGTTTATTTTTTGAGAGAGAGAGAGAGAGAATGTGAGCGGGAGAGGGGCAGAGAGAAAGGGAGACACAGAATTGGAGGCAGGCTCCAGGGTCTAAGCTGTCAGCACAGAGCCCAACACGGGGCTCGGACCCACGAGCTGTGAGATCATGACCTGAGCCGAAGTCGTAAGCTTAACCAAATGAGGCACCCAGGCACCCCTGGGAAATTTAATCTTAGTCATCATTTGAGTCCCTTCCTGACTACATTGGGTTTTACATAATCCCAGACTTTGTGCTGAAAAACCATGAAAGGGGCTCTGTTCTCAGTTATGGTGGTCATCCTAGAGACGCTCGTTATCTAAATCCATGTGGTCCGTTCAACATGGAAAGCACCAATATTTCTATGCTGAGAAATGGGCAAAAGGATCTGCACCTTAGCGATCGGTGCCAAGGGGCTTAGCGCTCATTCTTGACCACATCTTGTGTGTCCCCCTCTCCACTCATGAATCCGTATACCACCTAAATGTTTCACCACCTTTCAGGGGTGCTGTACTGGAGTGAAACCTCAGCCCCCTCGCATTTATATAAACCCCAGTCTCAGGTTCTATCCAGTGTCTGTAAGAAAAGTCACCATCTCCCCACAAGATTAAAGCCATTTACTTTTCTTTTAAAGGATTAGCCTCTATCCTCTCCTATTCCGAAAACATTGATCATAACCCCTGTTAAAGGGCTTGGCACACACAGTCTCCTTACTTTCCTCCAAAGGTGTGACTGAAGATATGGACAGAGATGCAGTGAGCTCACTTATGGATAAACCAATAAGGGCCCTGTTCTTCCAGGACTGTGGGAAGCAGGTGTGTTGGTTTTCACTTTTCCTGCTATGTCACCAGGAGCCAAAAACAAAAAACAAAACCCAAAACAATACAGCAATCACTCTCCACCCCTGCACACACCCAGCCATCTACACTGCTAGACTGACTGACTTCTACTCATCTTTCAGCCCCCAGGTGAAATCTCTCTTCTTCCAATAACCCTTGCAGGACCTACAAAAAGTTTGTTTTTCTTCCTATGAGCCTCTATAACCCCCTGTACGTCCTACATTATATACCATATATACCACTCTTTACTTAAACTGCCTGCTGAGTTGTCCATCTGTCCTATTAGAGTGTGAGCTCTTGGAGGGCAGAAACCTCTCAGATGAAATGTTACTGATTCACCTTCAGGTACAGTATATCATGAAGCCCTTACCAATGACTTTGACCAAGCACAATTTTAGATTTATATAAAGAAGATCCACCTTTCATTTGCCTATCTACTTTCCCCATTTATCTGTTAATATCTACTTTTCTCCCTCTATTATTGTCTTTCTGGTTCTGAATATGCCCATTTGGGGGAGGGGGATGTTCCCAGGCCAGAGGTCAGGGCAATGGCAGGGTTATGTGCAGATTCAGATTTTTCTTTAGATAGACAGGGCCTTAGATTTTGTAACAAGCTCTGAAGTAACTGGGAGAAATTTTAGGTGGGTTGTATGTCTGATACCCCCTTGTACCTCAACCTGACTCCTTTTCAACTAGGATGCAGTGGGAAAACACTTTTATTTTTTGAACTCAGCATCTTTCATAGGTCCCAGACTCCATCAACTTCCAATTACACGTCCTCCAAATACTTCTGGGACAAATGCAATTTTAAATATGCCATCCACGGTCCTTAATAAGAATCTGCAGAATAGACACAAATCAAGCCACTGAAAACCTTATGCTTAACCTTTTCCCTGAGACATAATGTTAGAGTAGACAAATATTTGTCCCACTCCAGTTAAGGCACTGACTAACTGTGACCTTTAGCAAAGTCACCTTCAATTTTTGAACCGCAGTTTCCTATGAGATAGAGATAAGAACAGAACATACCCCAAAGGCGATTATATAATTATGTGCTCCCACTTTTCAGACATACAGCCCCATAAGTTCCTTTTGAAGATTCCCATAGTTAGAGCCCAGTGACTGAGGCATTTAAAGCAGTACTATAATTTACCCTTTGAGGAGTGACAGCAAATTCTCCAAAACATTTTTCCAAGATGGAATCTCAGAAGGGAGAGGCCCATGCTGTTCTTTCTGGTCCAGGAATGGGTTGCGTCAGTTATCCGCGATGCTAAGAATGTATTTTTACTCTGAGTATTTTTGCCTTAAGTTCATGTAAGTGAACAATAACTTGACTATTTAATTCATTACGGTATCCAAGAAATGAGATGTGCCCAGTGAGTGATTCCAATTTGATTGGTCTTCCAGTGAGACTTGGGGAAAATCCTAAGTGCCTTTAGAGTCAGGATCCGCAGTCGGTCATCTCAATTCCATTATTCCAGTGTTTACAAATAGGCCCTCACTGTAGCTTATTAGAGTTTGGTCATACACCTATGCCATCCAATTCTTGCAGATTCTCAAACAACTGCCCCACATCAGAAGCCATCCATGGACAGTGATCAAGAAGCCTTAGTCAAGAATCAGTATTAATTTTAATAATATTACTTACAATGGCTATCTTTTATGGAGTGACTTTGCGATTGAAAGAATAGTTTCAGCTAACATCTTTCAATCGCGATCAAACCCTGGTGTAAAAACAAAGCAGGACAGACAAGAACATTCAGAATGTCCAAAAATTACATAGGTTTATGCCAGATTTTTCTTTTTTCTTTTTTTTTTTCTTTTTGCAAATACATTATTCAACGGTGCCACCTTGGAGCTGTGTTGTACATTCTCCTCCCTAGTACTTAAGGGATTTTTGAATAGGAGCTTTGTCCAAGTTGCCATCATTGCATCTCAATCCCCTCAAGCAAATGGTCATGTTGAAAGGAGGGTACAGATGACTGAGGGCACCCTGAAGCGAACTGCTCTAGGAATGTGACCAAGGGGACTCTGTGAGGCTTCTCATCTCTGCACCTCAATGACGGAAATAGTCTTACAATCTTGTTAATCAAGTGGCGTCTCAATACTTGCTTTGAACACTCTAAAGGAGACTTAGATGAGAACTTAAAACACAGACACAGATGCTCCCTGGCTTGTGCTCTCTTTGCAGTTTCTCTTCCATTTTAACCAGAACTGGTGATTTGGGGGAGAACTGGATACCTTATTTCAGGTAGTCTCAGCTTCAATGTCAGTCCCTCAGAGAGGCCACCCCTGAACTCATACCCCTCTTTATTTAAAATAGTCCCCTCTTCCTCCTACAACTATCACACCAACTACTTTTATTTTTATGGAAAAACTATTGCTATGAGAATTTTTTTGTTTGGGCTTCCGTTTATTTTGATTTTACTTTATTTTTCAGCATTTAAATGGTAATAGAAACCATGAGAATATTTGGAAAGAGGAAAAGGACCTATGACAAAAGTGTCAATATTTATTTTATTTTTTTAAAAATGTACTTATTTTGAGGGATGCCTGGGTGGCTCAACTGGTTAAGTGTCTGACTTCAGCTCAGGTCAAGATCTCACAGCTTGTGAGTTCGAGCCCCACGTTGGGCTCTGTGCTGATGGCTCAGAGCCTGGAGCCTGCTTCGGATTCTGTGTCTCCCTCTCTCTCTGCCCCTCCCCCACTCGTGTACACTCTCTCTCTCTCTCTCTCTCTCTCAAAAATAAACGTTAAAAATTTTTTTTAACTTACTTATTTTGAGAGAGACAGAGACAGCACAAGTGGGAGAGGGGCAGAGAGAGGGGGAGAGAGAGAAAATCCTAAGCAGGTTGTACACAGTCAGCACGGAGCCCCATATGGAGCTCGAATTCACGAAACTATACGATCATGATCTGAGCCAAAACCTAGAGTTGGACACTTAACCGACTGAGCTACCCAGGTGTCCCAAAGTATTAGTATTCAAAGATGGACAGAGAAGGGAAACCTACACAGGAGACAGAGAGGCACTAGAAGAACAGGAAACAAACAGGAGAATGTAGAACAGTGGGTTTGGGAGTGGATACGATCTGAGGACATAGAGAAACCCAGGCATCCCTGGGTATCTTGATGACTACAGCTTTGTATTATACCTTTCAATATGGGATTGTGATGCCCACAGCTTTGCTTTTCGTTTTCAAGATTGCTTTGACTATTCAAGGTCTTTTGTGATTCCATACAAATTTTAGGATTGTTTGTTCTTGAAAAATGCTGGTGATATTTAAATATTTTTAAAATGTCTGTTTATTTTTGAGAGAGAGAGAGAGAGAGAGAGCGAGCAAGGGAGGGGCATATAGAGGGGGAAAGAGGATCTGAAGCAGGCTCTGTGCTGATAGCAGAAAGCCCAACGTGGGGCTCAGACTCACGAACTGTGAGATCATGACCTGAGCCACAGTCTGATGCTTAACCAACTGAGCTACCCACGTGCCCCAGTGCTGGTGGTATTTTGATAGAGATTTCATTAAAGTGTAGATCACTTTGGGTAGTATAGACATTTTAGCAATATTTGTTCTTCCAATCCATGAGCATGGAATGTTTTTCTATTTCTTTGCATCATCTTCAAGTTCCTTCATCACTGTTTTATAGTTTTCAGAGTACGGATCTTTTACCTCTTTGGTTAGGTTTATTCCTAGGTATCTTATGATTTTCAGTGCAATTGTAAATGGGACTGATTCCTTAATTTCTCTTTCTGCTGCTTCATTATTGTTGTAGAGAAATGTAACAAGTATCTGTATGTTGATTTTGTATCCTGTGATGTTACTGAACTTGTGTATCAGTTCTAGCAATGTTGGATGGAGTCTTTGCGGTTTTCTACAGGGAGTATCATGTTGTCTGTGAATAGTGAAAGTCTGAATTCTTTGCCAACTTGGATGGCTTTTATTTCTTTCTGTTGTGTGATTGCTGAGGTTAAGACTTCCAGTACTATATTGAATATCAGTGGTGACAGTGGACATTTCTGTCTTGTTCCTGACCATAGAGGAAAAGCTCTCAGTTTTTCCCCATTGAGGATGATATTAATTGTGGGGTTTTTGTATATGGCCTTTATGATGTTGAGGTATGTTCCCTCTACCCCTACTTTGTCAAGATTTGTCAAGAATGGATTCTGTAATTTGTAAAATTCTTTCCCTGAATCTATTGAGAGGACCATATGGTTCTTACCCTTTCTTTTTATTAATGTTGATTGTTTAGCAAATACTTAACCACACTTGCATTCCAGGAGTTCCACCACTTGATCATGGTGAATGATTTTTTAAAATGTATTGTTGGATTTGATTTGCTAGTATTTTGTTGAGAATTTTTGTATCCATGTTCGTCAGGAATATTGGCCTGTACTTCTCTTTTTTACTGGAGTCTTTGAAATTAAGGTAACGCTGGCCTCTTAGAATGAGTTTGGAAGTTTTCCTTCCATTTCTATTTTTGGAACAGTTTGAGAACAGGTATTAACTCTTCTTTAAGTGTTTGACTGAATTCCTCTGGAAGCTGTCTGGCCCTGGACTTTTGTTTGTTGGGAGATTTTTGATTAGTGATTCAATTTTTTTGCTAGTTATGGGTCTATTCAAATTTTCTATTTCTTCCTGTTTCAGTTTTGGTAGTTTATATGTTTTTGCGATTTTATTCATTTCTTCCAGATTGCCCAATTTGTGCATCTTGTTTTCATAATCTCTTATAATTGTTTCTATTTATGTAGTGTTGGTTATGATTTCTCTTCTCTCATTTGTCCTTCTTTCTTTTTGATAAGTCTGGCTAGGGGTTTATCAGTTTTATTCAAAGAATAAGTTCCTGCTTTCATTTATCTGTTCTACTGTGTGTGTGTGTTTTTTATTGCTTCCCTTCTTCTGCTGACTTTAGGCTTCATTTGTTTCTACGTCCTTTAGATGTAAGGTTAGGTTGTGCATTTGCGCCTTTTCTTGATTCTTGAGGTAGTTCTGTATTGCTATACACTTCCCTCTTGTGATCACTTTTGCTGCATCCCAAAACTTTTTGGATGGTCATGTTTTCATTTTCATTTGTTTCAATGTATTTTTATTTCTTCTTTAATTTCCTTGTTGACCCATTCATTCTTTAGTAGGATGTTCTTTAACCTCCATGTATTTGTGGTCTTTCCACATGTTTTCTTGCGGTTGACTTCAAGTTTCACAGTGTTATGGTCTAAAAATATGCATGATATGATCTCACTCTTTTTGTACTTGTTATGGCCTGATTTGTGACCTAGTATGTGATTATTCTAGAGAATGTCCCATGTGCACTTGAATGTGTATTCTGTTGCTTTAGGATGACATGTTCTGAATGTCTTTTAAGTCCATCTAGTCCTGTGTGTCATTTAAAGCCATTGTTTCCTTTTTGATTTTCTGCTTAGATGATCTTTCCAGTCATGTAAGTGGGGTATTCGAGTCCCCTACTATTATTGTATTATTATCTATGAGTTCCTTTATGTTTGTTATTAATAGTTTTACATATTTGGTTTCTTTCATGTGGGGGGCATAAATATTTACAATTGGTTGATCTTCTTGTTGGATAGTCCCATTTATTGTGATATAGTACCCTTCTTCATTCCTTCTTACAATCTTTGGTATAAAATCTAGTTTGTCTGATATAAGTATGGCAAATCTGGCTTTCTTTTGGCATCCATTTGTATGGTCAATGTTTCTCCAACCCCTCACTTTGAAACTGCGGGTGTCCTTAGGTCTAAAATGAATCTCTTGCGGGCTGCATATAGATGGGTCTTGTTTTATTTATCAATTCTGACACCCTATGCCTTTTGATTGTAGCATTTAGTCCATTTACATTCAGAGTAATTATTGATATATATGAATTTATGCGATTTTATTGCTTGATTCATCATTGTTTCTGGAGATTTCTCTGTTCCTTTTTCTAGACTTGGTCACTTTCAGTGTTCCCTGCCCACTCAAGGAGTTCCCTTTATATTTATTTCAGGGCTAGTTTAGTGGTCACGAACTCCTTTTTTTTTTTTTTTTTTTGTCTGGGAAATGCTTTATCTCTCCTCTTATTGTGAATGATAGCTTTTCTGGATAGAGTAATCTTGGCTACAGATTTTTTTCCATTCAGCACTTGAATATATTATGCCACTCCCTTCTGGCTTGCCAAGGTTTTGTGGAGAGACCTACTGCTTAACTTATTTGTCTTCATTGTAAGTTAGGGACTTCTTTTGTCTTTTTGCTTTTAGAAATTTTCCTTATCACTGTAGTTTGCAAATTTCACCACAGGATGTGGTGTCTTGGTGTTGGCCTGCTTTGGTTGATTATGATGGGGTTTCTTTGTGCCTCCTGGCTTTGGATGTCAGTTTCCTTTCCCCGATGAGGGAAGTTTTCAGCTATTTCTCCAAATAAGTCTTCAGCCCCCTTTTCTCTCTCCCCTTCTTCTGCAACTCCTATGGTACAAACGCTGTTACGTTTGATGGAGTCACTGAGTTCCCTAAATCTACTTTTGTGATCCAAGCTTTTTTGTTCTTTTGGTCAGCTTCATTATTTTTCCACAATTCGATCTTCTATGCCACTTAGTCATTCCTCTGCTTATTCCATGTGTCTGGTCATTACACCAGTCGGTTTTGTATCTCAGTTATTGCATTTTTCACTTCGGCCTGATTGTTTTCCAGCTCTTTTGTCTCTGCACTATGGGCCTCCCTCGCGTCTTGTGTGCTTTTCTCAAATCTAACTAGTATCCTTAGGATTGTTGCTTTCAATTCTGGATCAGGCAGATTACTTGAATATGTTTTGATTAGACTCCTGGCTGTTACCTTTTCTTGTCCTTTCCCTTGGGATGAATTTCTTCATCGTGTCATTTTGTCTAGGTCTCTGTTGTCTTCACTGCGTTAGGAAAGCCTGTTATATTTCCTGCTCCTGAGAGTAATGGCGTTATGAAGAAGAGGTCATTTCCTGTCCAGGGCCTGGCGCCTCAGGGAGTGTCTCTGCTGTGTACTGTGCTCCTGTGTTTTGGCTGTTCTATCCTTCAGGCCAGTAGTCTACAGAGGCTCTCCTGGCCTGCAGCGGGGAGTGTTTGGACCTTGGCCAGAGCGTGGCGAGATTTAACTCGGTGTGCTCTGATCTGCTCGTTAAAAGAGACCTGGTTCTATCTCCATGCGAGCTGAAGCTTTATAGAACTTTATACACGACAGTAGACGTGGGCATGCGGGGGTTAGTGCTGGTCTTCTGGGGGAGGCGGCCACTGGGCCAGTTCTCAGGCACGCTTGACCGAGAAAAGCCGCACCAGCAGTTTTTGGGGGATGGGGCTGGATGGAAGCTGTTTAGGCGGTCAGTGTTGGAGCTGTGCTATTGACTAAAGTTAGTTTATGCTGAGGGGTCATGGAGGGAAATGGCACCAGACAGCTCCTTGGTCTCTGGAGAAGGAATTCATACTCGCTGCTGTCAGAGAATCCCTCCCAGAAGACAGATTAATTTCCCCTGTGTGTCCTGAGTATTTTTCAGATTGCTGTTTTCATACCATCTGTGTCCGGGTTGTATCCATGCCTGGAGCAGTGCAGTGCACTTTGGGCTCTATCCCAGCCATGGTGACTGAGAGAACCAACTGTGGGTGGATCGAGGGAGGCGGGTGGGAGATGGGCTAAATGGGTGATGGGTACTAAGGAGGGCACTTGTTGTGATGAGCCCTGGGTGTGGTAGGTGATGAATCGCTGAATTCTCCTAAAACCATATCGCGCTGAATGTTAACTAAATACAATTTAAATTTAAAAATTGCCAAAACGCTAAAAAATGAAACTCCAAACTTGGGGACCTGGTGTGGCAGGACCCGCACTGGTTTTCTTGGGGACAGTCTTGCCATGCTGAGACTGACGCAGGTTTGACCCAGGAGGGCAGTTACACCCCAGTGCAGGAGCGTGGGGTTTGGAGAAAGCACACCGACGAGCCGGTTTCCTGTTTAGGCACCATTAGCAGGTGTCCCTGTGCCTCTCATGGTGGGGGGATGGTGCCTGCTCACTCCTTTGTCTCTGGAGCGGCAATGCCACCTCTCCGAGATAAGCTCCAATAAGGGGGAACCACCTCTCCTACTGTCAGGCGATCCTCATATTGTGCCGTCTGCCTGCCTTCCCTACAGGAGCACTGCAGCACCCTCAGAGCTCTCCACCAGCCATGCCGCAGACCTCTGACACTCCACTCTTTGAGCCCTGCTGGTTGCAACAACACAAAAATCAGTCTGTCTCATTTTCCCATTCAAGGGCCTTGGGGAAGTGTTTTCCTTGCGTGATCCCCTGTGTGCTCCTCCCTCCCTCCCCTCTCTCGCCCTTCCTCCACAACCAGGGCTCCCTCCCCTCTGCAGCACCCATGATATGTTTTTCCCTCAAACCACGTCCCCGCCCCTCTTACCCTCCATGGTGTGGCCTTCTCTCTCTCGCAAGTCATGCGATTCATTCTGTCAGTCCTCAGATCAATTTCTTGGATATTCAGAATGACTTGATACTTAGCTGTGTTCGAGGGATGAGGCAAGCCTGGGGTCCTTCTCCCACTCCACCATATTAGCTCCCCCCGTGGCAGTTCTTTGTACATTTTGGATACTAACACTTTATCGGATATATCAAAGGAAGCTACTTTAGGTAGGGGCAATAGTCCAGTGCTCTCTATGGATGTGACAAGAAGAGCTCAAATGGATAAGAAAGAGCCAGTCATTTGAAATGAGGCAGGAAGAGTTTTAGATATTCTTTCCATGTATTGTCTCCACATTTTAGACTTTGTTTTTAAATAATTGTGGATTCGCAGGAAGTTGCTATGATAGTATAGAGATGCCATGTATATACTCCAATGGGTACATGGGGAAACCATAAGTGGGAAATGGATGATGACATAAGATCTATGTATACTTCTGTGCCATTTTATCACATGTGTAGATTTGTGTCATTACTATCACAATTAAAATACAAGACTAGTTCATCATCTCAAAAGGTCTCTCTTTGTATTTGTTTCAATCACTTCAACTTCCTACAGTTGTGTGATGTGGTGATTTAGGGCAAGTTCAATACAAAAATATGTCCCATAAAGGACTGTTTGTGGAGGATGTATCCATCCATCCATCCATCCATCCTTTGTTTAACTACTCCCAATAAGGCAGGATTTGCCAGGGGAGTTTGAAAGCAAGTTATCCCCTTGGGTCAGACAAACTGTGGCCTGAATCACTTACAAGATGTTCAAAATAGCACGGGTTAGAGTAATAAGTCTATGGTTCACGTTTAATTCCTCCTGCCCGAAAATCAGCAGTGTCTTTTTCTGCTACAAGGTCAGATGCAAATTGTTTCTCCTCTGTGAAAAACAAATAGATTTTCATAAAACCTAACCTAAAAGTATGCTAAGAGAATTAATTCTATTTGGAGTATTAGCTTCTGCCTTCAGACCACCTGGATTCTTCCATCTGTTTTATTGTTTCTTTTTCTAACATAGTCTCATTTGAGGATTAAATTTAAAAAGCCTTTGGAGAAACTTGATTTTTCTTTCTTGATCTAAACTTATCACCTCATTACCAAGTTTTTTCCCCCTTTCTAACAATGCTTGTAATTCTAAGCATAGGGACCAAAACAAGCAAAAGAACATTCTCCACGAGACAGTTATTTACCTGACGATTCTCGCCAGTAGTCACCCTATACAGCCTCCTCGTCCCTAGAGAAGTGTGAGCAAAGTCCCCCATGCACAATGCTTCTGAAGCTCTGGGCAGCTGCTCTCTTTCAGAGAATCTAAAAAATACCATGAAATTATGTCACCAAAAGCAGTTCAATTGCCAGTGGACCAGCTGCCGTTTTGTGTAGACAGATTTATCAGGGGGTTGAATGCTGAGAATAACCTCAAGTATGGGGACATTGTAATTATGGATTCCAAATGGAAGAATTCACAACTAAAGATATCATCACAACAGAATGCATCTGAATCTATGTCCTCTGCTCCCCTAGGATTGAATATCACTATAACCCAAATAGGCAATTTATCTGCAGTGTCAGCCTTAAAAAACTGTATTGAGTATCCTTGATTTTTCCTAAGCTGAAATTCAGGGAAACACACACACACACACACACACACACACACACACACAACACACATTCACTTGTAGAATTTGAGGACCGGTGCAAAATGTACAAGAAAAAAAGTCTCATTATAAAGACTCAAAAGCCACCAACCACTCTGATCATTTTACATATTGCGTATTATAAGGAAGTTTTCTAGATTTCTATGTATGGCTCTCTTTCAAATGGCTGCATTAAATAGGGATTAGCACACAAAACATCAAAAGTGATATTTCATCAAAGTTCCAGTGGAAACATCTAATGTTCTACTGAATTTTTGGCAGAATTAACAACCTTTACATCTGACATTAAAAATTCATCAGCTCTGACAATTAAATAGGAATAATTTGATCACTTAAAGCTGTCTGCACCATATGACGTGACTTTTATAATCTAAGAATAGTAAGAGACCTTCATTGAAGCACAAGCCATACATTTCAGCTGAAGTTTTCTCTTTTCTTTCTTTGCTAGTATATTGTCTCACGGAGCTTTTTCTAGTTCCTCTTTACCTAAACCTCCACTGATATTCAGTTATTAGCTGTACTCTTTCTTCTCCTCTCATCCTTGGACAGTTTTATCCACTGTTGTGTTTTGAGTAGCATAGAGGTGATGATTCCCCAATATTTATTTGTAGTACTACTCATTCCCCTGAATTCCAGACTCAAGCACTTAACTATCAGCTCTGCTTTTTATTCACGTATCCAGAAATCATCAAAATTTGTCTTTCTACTGTAATTCATCTTCACAACCATCTTAACTTTGTCCAATGGTGAAGCTCCTTAGCAACATAAATAATGTTCCTATCAAAGGAGATTATAAACCTTTCATCCTCCACTCTACATACACTTGCAGTTAGCAAACAAATTCTTCTGGGTCTCTTGATCTGTGCCTCTTTTCTTTCTTCAAAGCTGTTACTCAAATCCAGACATCTTCTCCTGGCAGGTTGCACTAACCCCCTTTCTACTTCCACTCCTTCTTTATGCCATCATTCTTTACATTTCTTTTTGATTGGCCTGCTTAAAAAACACAGATTTGATCAGGTTGCAGTTTTTGTCTTCTTTTTTTAATGCTCGTTAGTGCACATACTCTAATGCGAAACCTCATAGGATATAATACCCATGTATCTTTTCAGCTTTGTTTTTCTTCTAGTCATTGACCTATTTGCCATGCGTGGGTGGAGGAAAAAGCCTCAATTTCGATTTGGGCCCGAGCTCCAGCTCTTCCCATAACCTGGAATTCTATACTCCCACATCTGTGCTCTAACTGCTATAGCTCTCATGATCATGGAAGTTGCAATTCAGATGTTTCTACCTCCAAAAAGTCTTCCGATATCCCCAATAGTACATAATCTCTCACTCTTTCATATAATACTTTTATAACTTGCTGAGAACCTTTTTATTCTTTTTGAAACATTCATTTTGTAAGTTTCTTTGAGTTACTGCTCTGTGTGAAGCATAAAGCGTTGCCCTGGTGAACAGTACAGTCCAGCTGTCTACTCTCAGGAGCCTGGCAGTCTATCAGTGAGATAAATAAATAAGGAACTCAGTTCAGAAGATCCTGCCATGCTGCATGATCAGGGTAAGAGTAGAAGACAACTCCAGGTCAGACCATCAGGGAAAGGCTTCCTGAGGAAATGACATTGGAGCTGAGACCTGAAGGGCTAACAGAAGCTGGACATGTGCAAATAGGAATAAAAAGCATCTCAGAGACCAGAGCAAGTAAAAGCCCCTGAAGAAAGTGAGCAAAAGCATTTGAGGGCCAGAAAAGGACTACCTACCTGAAATGCAGTGAATTGATACTTGGATACGTACCTAACATTTACTATGTACATGGTGCTGAACAAAACAGAGATGTTTCTTGCTCAGATGGTGTCTGTATAACACTGGCCCAACAGTAACACAAATACATAACTAAAATGGTGACAAATGTTATAAAGGCAATGAGTAGGAAGGTACACTTATGTGCTTGCGAGGTAGCAAAATGGAGATTCGTAGCAAACTGTCACATCTGTGGAGGTCAGAGAAGAGGTCTAGACTGAAAATATTCATGTAAGTCCTCAACATATAGGTGAGTAATTGAAGTTTTGGTTTAAAAAGGGCCTCAAGGCCAAGACATGAGAGAACACAATATTAACCGTTAGATTTTTTTTTAATTGAAAAAAATTTTAATGTTTTATTTTTGAGAGAGAGAGTAAGTGGGGGAGGGGCAGAGAGAGAGGGAGACGCAGAATCTGAAGCAGGCTCCAGACTGAGCTGTCAGCACAGAGCCCGATGTGGGGCTAGAACCCACAAACGGCGAGATCCTGACCTCATGAAGTCAGACGCTTAACTGACTGAGACACCCAGGTGCCCCAACCATCAGATTATTCATCTAAAATTAATATTAAACTTCAACAATCAGATAAACCCATCAAAGAACCCAAAAAGGAAAAGCCAGAAAGCTAAGAGGAAAACCAGAGTACCAGAAGCTAAGAGAAGTAAGAGCTTCAACAAGGAGGGAGTTAAAAACTTCAGCCAAAGCTCTTGGGAGGTCAACTCACAAAAGATCTGGAAAGGATCTACCTGACCGTGGAACAAGGAAGTCGTTGGTAAAACTTAGAGAAATCCGTATTGATGGAGTGGTGGGAACAGAAGAGAAGCTGGAGTGAGTTAAGGAGAAATGGGAGGTAATGAAGTGGAGACATGATTTATAGACACTTCTTCCAGGAGCTTGGCTAGAGGCAGTAGTAGAGAATTGGCAATTAGAATAGCGTTAATTAAAGTGATCCCAATATCATTTGGGTAGTTAGTGATTTAAAACTTTTTCCTTCTCTCAATTATGTGTTGTTAGATTGCAACCATTATTTTTATTTTTAACCACTATAAAACAAATGGGTTAGACCCAATGAGTTTTTAAAGGCCTTGAACTCCTATTCAAAGGTCACACAGCTTGGAAATAGCAGAGCTGAGGCTAATGGCCACGTCTTCTGATGGCAAGTTGAGTGTCCTACATGCCACTTCTAGTCCAAACTGGATTCTACATCTGTCCTTGAAGTATAAAGACGTGGGCTGTCTTGGAGGGAAATTTTCACCAACTTCTCAATGAAAGTTAACTTTGGCCTCAGGGAAAAGCTCTTTATTTTGCAGTGATTTAAAATGAGATCCAGCAGCCAGATGAAGGCACCTACTTACACAGATCTTCACCAATCGCCTTATTCTTGGGACTTTCATTACCATCAGATATACAGAATTTGTTTCAGGATGTAAATAATGATGTTTTCCTCAAGAATTTGCTTTGTCTCACACACACACACACACACACACACACACACTTTCACATGTACAAACACAGTTTAAAAAATTATAGCAATAAGTTGTTCATAATCACATTTGTAATTGTCTCTGGTGCTATAAATCCATTATAAGTATGTCTTTGTGTCCTCACCTTGCAGAATGAAAGAGCTAGAACGGCTAGGGATCTTGTTGCCCCATGCTGTCCTTTGAAGACACCAAAGATTTTGCCTAGATCCATGCTAGAAGACATATTGCTGTTAAATACTTTAAGTCCTGTTTACTGGAAGAAAAGACTACTGTGGATTGCTTCTTTTCATAAAGAACGTCTAGCAGTTCCTCCTAAGTCTTTTCCCCAGTTCTTGGATATTATATCAGTATCACAGAATCTACAACATTCTCTGCAGTCCTACTATGCATGCTGATTAGGGAGAATTCTCCCAAGTAATTAATCTCATAATATTTATATGAAAATAAGTTCCCATTTCTGAGTATTTTTAGGGAATTATGAGGAAAAACCTTTTAGTCACAAAGCCACATTAAAATCTTAAACAGAGGAGCGCCTAGGTGGTTCAGTCGATCGAGCATCCGACTTGGGCTCAGGTCATGATCTCCCGGTTCACTTCATGAGTTCAAGCCCTGCATTGGGCTAGCCGCTGTCAGCACAGCCTGCTTGGTGGGAATCCTCTGATCCCTCTCTCTGCCCCTCCCCTGCTTGTGCTCTCTCTCAAAAATAAACAAACATTTAGAAAGTAACAAAATTAAAAGACGGGAAGAAACTCCCATCCCCTTCTGTATATCAAAGAGAGACAAATTTCCAGTGCTGATTTCTCACCGAGCCTCAGAGTGCGAGCAAAGACGAGAGGTTTGCTCCTCTGCATCCCTTTACTATCCTGAAGTCGCTTATGCATTAAGCTACTAGATATGGAGAAACATTCAGATATCTTTTATTTCTTTATATTTTCTCCTTGAGAAAGCACTTACAATGATAGCCAACTGATGTGTTCAACAGACTTTGTCCTTACTGCATTTCCAACCAATTTTTAAAAAATTGTAAGTATTTGTTGAACACTGACTACGTGACCAAAACTATTTGGGAATAGACCTAAGGCTTTTATTTTATTTTATTTTATTTTATTTTATTTTATTTTATTTTTACTTTAGAGAGAGAGCATGCAAGCAGGGGAGGGGGGAGAAGGGTGAGAGGGGGAGGGGGAGAGAGAGAGAGAATGAATATTAAGTAGGCTCTTCGTTCAGAGTGGGCCTGATGTGGGTTTGATCCCACGACCCTGGGATCATGTCCTGAGCCAAAATCAAGAGTTGGACACTCAACTGACTGAGACACCCAGGCGCCTGTAGGCATTATTTTATAATAATCTCCCACTCTTCTGGAAGACCAACACATAGTAATTAGTTCCCTTCCAGGAAGGGGGGGCAGAGATTTTTGAATGAGACAGCTCACAGCAATGCATATTTTGGAGCCTTTTTCAAAGAACATCCAAGATAAGTAGTTATGAGCATATCACATTCCCATATTATAGGTATTCACCGTTTGTCATCATTATGTTCACAGTGAGGTGAGACAGATATACAACAAGATCTTTAGATTTAGCCAACAGATGTCAAGTCTTATGATAACAACGACAAAAGTATTCAGTCACTATGCTTTATTTTACTTATTTGCTGAGGTACTAAAGATATAGTTGTTAACAGTTGTTTCAACTAATATTTTCTAGAAAAAATTTTGAGAGACAAATGGATTTTGGAGGAGACAAAATTCTGCTAACCTTTAATGAATGACACAATTAGCTTGCACAGAACTCCTCCTTCAGAGAGCATTGTGGCTCAATAAAGTTCCACAACTTCTTACCAATAAAGGTAAGATGGCAGGAACTCCAGTAGGCATACAATGCTGATATAAACTTTGGTCAGTTCAGAGAAAGAAAAAATGGAATGTATTTTTAGAAGACTCTATTTTGGAGCTGTATGGATGAATCAGACATGCGTCATATTTCCCTAAAAAAAGCAAGTAGAAGACACATACGATTGGATACCGTTTTTATGAAGTTTAAAAATGTCTTAAACAATGTGATATATGGCTTAGGAATAAATAAATAGGTGGCAGATGTATAAAGAGTAACAAGACAATAATAAACACCAAAATCAGGATAGTGGTCATTTGTGTAGGGGTTGGAGATAATTGGTGCAGGGAATTTTCTCAATTGGCTTTGAGTTCATAAACTGAGTTTGGCTACATAGGTACTTTCTATCACCAAATGTGCTATTAGAAGTTATTTTCAAATGTGAACGTAAGTAGAGGTGCTGGTAAAACGAATTCCCGTATACTCACCTTGGGTAGCAACAGTTATCAAAACGTTGCCGCATTCGCATCATCTTTGTTCTTCTTTCCTGAAATGTAATTTAAAGCCAATTCCAAGCTTGTCATTTTATTTCTGCATTCTGCAGCAACCATATATAAAAATGTGAGCTTTTAAAAAACATTACAATGCCATCACTACTATTAACCTTAGTATCGTGGATACCAAAAGACTATTAAGATACTTTCCCTAATTGTCTCCCAAATTACTATGGGCAGTTAACTTGTTCAAATCAGACCCACATTAGGTCCACACATGACATTTGGTTGTTAGATCTCTAGTCCCTCTTCTTCCGGGCGTTCCTCCCTGCCATTTATCTTTTCATGCTATTGACTTCTTGCAGTAACTGGGTCAGCTTCTCCATGCTGTTTACTCTTCATTCTTTTTTGTATGTCTTGAATATTGCATACTTCTTAATTTATTTAAGACCCTATTATGTTGAAAAGGTCAAGTATGGCATTCAAACAGTTGTTGGTCTTTTGAGGCATGGTAGGATGAGAGAAATGGAAGAAAGTCGATTGTCTGGCACAGTGCTTTGCATCTGTTTTGGATGTGTTTGGATCTTCTTTGACTAAGGAAAGCACTGTGCGGTGGGTGGGCATGCATTTTGACAGTAGTCCATGAGAGATGCCTTACCCGGAAGCGCCAAACAGTGGGAATTTGGGGGGGGGGAATGGCAATTTGTGGATGGCAGATCCCCTACCTGTCCTTCTTCTAATGATAATCTTTTGATATTGACAGGAAGATTTTTTAATTGAAATTCCACAAATATTACTTAACACCTAATATATGCAAGGTGTTGTAATATAACTGGGAGCGGGATGCCTAGAGGATGATTATTTACTAAAAATTAATATTAGGCTCCGAGAGGTGAAGCAATTTAACCAGGGTCTCACAGCTGTTGAAAAACAATTATAGCTGAAATCTGTTTGGTCTGAACCGAGTCCGTCTGATTCCACAATGGAGACTTTTAAGCATTATCCTGTGTTAGCACGAGTATAAGTGCAACTCCTATGTTGACTTGAACTAGGACCCCCTGCTTCATAGTAACCTGCTTAGTTTGGCCCAAACTTCAATTTAACGCCCAGTGCCAGTCAAAAAGCCCATTTCCTTCTTCCTATGGTTTCACATGGCTTGTTTCCACATGCCTCCCTGCTATAGATTCTCTGGTATTTGCAGTTTTAATCAACTATATTTGAATGGCTATATATCTTTTAGCGTTTCATGTACTCTATTTAGATTCTTCTATCCATTTTTGTTCCTGTGGCTACCCTGTCCCTCTTAACTTTGGGAATGCATAGATACAAACGTAGATGATATAGACATAGATTTAAATACATACATAAGCAGTTTCCATTGCGTTCCTATCATTGGGTTTCCTTTTTGTCAAAAGTAAGGAAGATTGGCCAGAGAAAGGGGGCAGGGTTTACAGAGGAAAAAGTACTTGAATGCAGTCAGAAGCTCTGGCATTTAGTCCTGAACCTGCCACTTTATGAGACCTTGGGAACTTCACCTCTCTGATTGTTGGTTTTCTTATGAATAAAGTGGGAAAATTAGAATTCCTACCAAGGCTGTTGTGAGGGTCTTTGAGGAGACAGACTTTGAAGAATTCGAAGCTGTAAAGCATTGCATAATTTTGAAGCAAGTAAATCAATACTATTTGTCACTCCTTTGACTTCCCAAACAGTGAAACGTCTGCTTCAGTAGAGCTAGAAGTAGGATTATTGTGTAAATACTATTAGCTAAGAGTACCTCTCATTAACCTTCAGACTGGGATTAGTGTATATCTCACATTCTACATTTCCCTAATACTGTACATATAAATATGTGTGTATTATATATATATAATATGTATATATTAACATACGTATGCATATATAACATATACATATGTATAAACATGTATATATATGTATATAACATATGTATATATAAACATTATACCATATAATATATATGTTTATACCATTTTTCTCAAATATATATAAATATATATATATATATAATTTCAGGTAAATTGAGAAAATGTCAAGTTAGAAAATAGAATGCACAAGAAATCATAGGCAGAAGAAGGCACTCTTTTATTTTAAATTGCCTGTAACAAAGCAATTTCAACTCATTTAAATAGACAACAGTGTACAAATGTTTTGGTCTTTATCAATTTCCTTGAGGTATAATTTAAATAAAATACAGTGGACACATTTTGAGTGCATACTGTGATGAGATTTGTCAAGAACACCTGCATAATTACCAACCCCCAGGATCAAGATTTAGAACATCTCCATCAGCCTAAAAAGTTCCCTACTGAGCCTTTGTTGTCAACTCCATCTCCTGACCCCTGGGCCAGGCAACCAGAGATTTGCTAGAGATTACTTTTGCTTTTAGAATTTCATGGAGTCGTACTGTATGCCATATTCTTGGACTGGCTTTCTGCACTTCACATAACATTTTTGAGATTGATTCATATTGTATCAATAGGTTTTTTGTCTACCACTGTTTTCCATTGTTTACACACATTGCAGGTCGTTTTCCTACTCACCTCATTTTCTTTTTATTTGGGGTGGGGGGAGTGGCATAGAGAGAGGGAGAGAGAGTCTTAAGCAGGCTCTGCACTGGGCGTGGAGCCTGACACAGGGGCTCGATCTCACCACCCTGAGATCATGACCGGAGCTGAGATCAAGAGTCTCATGCTTAACTGACTGAGCCACCCAGGTGTCCCCCTCCTTATGTAATTGATTGTTCCTGAATTCTCTCCATGTATCAGCTATTATGAATAACCCTGACATGAACAGTTATTTACAAAGATCTATATGGATATAAGTTTCATGTCTTTTGGATAAATACTCATGAGTGAAATTGCTGATTCACAAGGAAGTATGGATAATCTTTGGAGAAAATGCCGGACTTTTTAAAAGCGATTATACCGTGTTATGCTCTCATCAATCATGTTTGAGAATTCTCATCACTCTGATATCTAGCAATTTTCAGTGTTTTTAATTTTAGTCATTCTAGTGGGTATCGAATGATATCCCATCATGGTTTTTAATACATTTCCCTAGGAACAAATGACTATCTTTTCATATGCTTAGCGGCCATTCATATACTTTTTATAAAATATCTGCTTAAATAGTTACTTATTTTTATCTGGGTGTCTACTTATTAATGAATTGTTAGTTATATATTCTGTATATGTGTATATTATTAGATATAAATATTTTCCCTTTGTTTCATATTAAGTAAATTTCTGTCCATTCCAAGGTAGAATTTTGTATTTTTTTAATCTTACCCTTGGACATATAATCCATTTCGAGTTGAGTTTTGTGAGGTAAGGATCAAGGTTCATTTTTTTCATGTGGATCTCATAGTATTCCAGTACCATTTATTGAAAATGGAAGCTTGGTTTAAAATCAATTGAGCATACGTGTGTAGGTTTATTTCTAAACTTTTTATTCTGTTCCTTTTAACTATTTAGTCATCCTTACACCAAAAGTACACCCTCTTGATGACTGTGGTTTAATACTGATTCTTGAAATCAGGCAGATTAGTACTCCAATTTAGTCCTCTTTTTCAAATGTTTAGGCTGTTAGGACCCTCAAATTTTCATCTGAATTTTATAGTCGGTTTGCACATTTCTACAAAAATATTCTTTACAGAATGTTGTAAAATCCATTCAAAGTAATCAATAAACCTGCAGCTTCTTCAGGGACATCTTAGGTATGTGAAGGCCAAAGATTGCAAAGTACTTTTCTAACTTTGCATAGATTATACCCATCAGAAGGGTTTCTAAGTATTTGGCAAGGGTTTTGTAATGATCATTAGGAGACTATGAAACAGATTTTAAATGTCCAAGGGTTGTGTGTGTGTGTGTGTGTGTGTGTGTGTGCGTGTGTGTATGCCCATATGTATATATGTATAGGTAAAGAGTCAGCAGAAAGAGAGAATCTTTATTATTTCAAAGAGTACATTTGAATATAATGCTGAAAGACCAGTCCTGTAGAATTTGTACCGGATGACAAAGGGCCCATGGAAAATCCACTGAAATGTTGGACATTCAAGATTAGTAACACTTGACAGTGAAGGAAACGGTTATGCCTTTGGGCCAAATCTGTATTTCTGTGTGTGACATTGAGTTAAATTTGCCTGTGCTTCATCCTTCAGGAAAAATCACCTTAACTTACTTAAGAATTCTTCCTGAAGGAACACTAAAATTCAATCCTATCATATTAATATATTTCACATGTTCTAATTTTGATAAATTTTCTTTACATATAGGTCACTAGTATTTCTTAGAGTTTAGGCTTAAGTATCCACCATTACATGTTTTTATTCCCTCTCCTACAGGCCCCCTTCACTGACAAATTAGCCAGGAAGAGTCCAATTTGTATTTTTTATGGTTCAAGTTCTGTCAAGATATGCCATAATACTCTCTTAGATACTAGTGGTACAGTGACAGGGAAGATAAAAGCTCTATGCTTTGGATGCTGGGCTTTTTATTATTATTATTAAGAATGTGACCATTTCATGGACTTGGGAAACCTGAAAAGTCACTTCTAAAACCCCTGGATGACACATTCTCTCTGATACAGGATATGTGTATGATGTTTTGGCTCTGAGCCCAAAGACTCGGCACTGTATCACAAAGTAAAGTTACATTTTCGTAATCCTCAGTCTTTTGAAATGTAGCCATGAAACATTTTAAGTGAAGCTTCTATGGCCCTGTCTATCCTGTCATTCTTTCAAAGAGTTTATTCCTACAAGGTGATGTTAAGTCCCGCACAGCAGGTAGACCTCTGGAACAAAGTTGCTCTTGTGAGGGCCAAGGCTAGCTAAGTCACTACTTTATTATGTGAAATCAGCCATTGGCAAACTAGAGGGTGTGCAGAGACCATCACAGGGTGAGAGGCCTGTGCACTGTCGATTGAGGACTATAAGGGTAACTGGGGATGTTCAGCATAGAGAAGACGCATCGATAACATGACGATGGTCTTTACAAATAGGATGCACTTCCATGTGGAAGAATGATTTGAAAATCAATTGGTTTTCAGGCACAACTGAGAAAGATTTTGGGGGGTAATAGAATTATGGAAGGGACTATCTTATAAGGTGATGGTAAGAATTCCATGATCAATGGACAGGGTGTGCAATTTGAAGTTAGGGAAAGAGCACGTGTTATGCACGGATTTCATCATTTACTAAATCTGTGACTTTAGACAAGTCACTTAAAATGTCTGAGCCTCAGATTCCTTGTCTATAAAATGGTCTAACTGCTAGGGTTGTACTGTGAAAGTTATAGGACATAGTGTCTATGAAGCAACTAGCACAGTGTTCAGCTGATGAGGGCTTTTATCTCTGTCACTGAAGGATTTCCAACTGAGTTGAATGCCCATGGGAGGAACTGAAGCTGGAACTTTCTCAGAAAACTGAGGCAGGTCATCTCTAAGGTGTCTTCCAACCCGACCATTCTAACTGTTGTATTTTGATTTGTATTTGATTAGTTTTGTTCTCGAATCAGACAGTGTGATATAATACGGTATATATCTCTGTGCAAAAATATACTCAACTAAAAAGTATTGAATACTCATTAAATGCATAACTGAAGGGTGTCATAAAAAGCTACTCACAAACTCAGGTGATGAACAACACTGATCACATCTCCTCTGTAAATCCACTTTAATAATTTATGCTTGACTTACGAGTTTGGAATGAATGCCAGATTCCATCTGTATTCAGATCTTGCATCCAATTTCCAACTTCAGGAAGTCATAAAGTATGAGGCATGCAGTATTAGGCCTGCTTAATTGTCCATCTGACTATTCTGACAGCAAAAAGATTAGGCATGTGAAGAAAATGCAAGTTGCCCTCATAAGGTTAGGAACTGAGTTTGGGTCTCCTTATTCAGCTATTTTGCATCTTCTATCAGTGAATGGATCTACACCTTTGCTGAGCCTTTCAAAATTTTTAGTCTATAAAACATCTTCATAACCAAAGCCTCCAGTGCAAGGTAGTACTTTGTGTTTTGTTTTCTTTTTTCATCTACAAAGATGGCCTTCTTTCAGAATGTCCCTGGTTCTGATATTAGATTAATATGTGGGTTCCAGTGGGAAAGACTTCTCTTTTTCCCCCTATCTAAGCCAGTTATTGATGCATAGATTTCTGTTTGCCTTTTCAGACTGAGGATTCCAAACCATTTCCGGTCAGGCTATGATTTCTGCATTTTCATGCAACATGTGCTGGGTGGATTGTCCATGAGTTTTGCAAGATTAAGTTTGTCTATTTTTCGTCTCTGGATTTCTTGGCATTGTTCGCTATTTTCGTGGCTTCTTTGCCTGCCTCTGTTGCATTCAGTATTGGCTTCCTGAACATCTCTGCTGACACGTCCTGTAGGAATCTCAGACATCAAATTCAGCAGGCCCAAACTAAATTCAACATCTCTCTGATCTACCCAAAGTTGCTCTTCCCCCTGTATTCTCTTCATGGGTACTCAGGACAGGATGTTGGGGGTAATCTTGGACTACTCCACATATTTCCCCACATATTTATCATTTGTGATGCTCCTCCTTTCTTTTTAAGGATCCAAATTACCATCAGTGTCCTTTCGTATTTTGTGTGAGGCAGGTCTGGTAGTAGTGAATTTGATCTCATTCTTCTTCCCTCTGAAATCTGCTATTGAGACCATATAGGAGATTTTTCTTTTGTGTTATTATACTCCTTTTAACTCCATCTCCTTTTGATTGTGTCCCGCTGATTTTTTATTAATTAAAATGACTGCTGAAGGTTTTTTGGTAATTATCTGTTATTTTATTTGTCCTTACTGCTCATGATTTCTTGCCTTTTAAAAATGGTTTCCATCCCTTCCTTGATCTCTTTGGATGTCCTAAACATAAGGTTTTTTGTGGCAGTTTTGAGATTCTTCCATTTGCACCCTATTGACAGTAAATTTGCTAGACATTTATGCGTGTTGGCAGTTTTTCTCAGTATTGTTTGTGTCCTTTGGAATTCTAGTTTTCAAGATGCATCGTCAGTGGCTTTTCTTTTACGTCCCTGTGTTTAACCATCCCTATCTAGCAGCTTTGTGGTTGCCTCCACCTATGCTCTGAAAACCCAAGGCTCATGGCTCTTCCCTCCCACAGAGATAATGGGAAATTGGCAGATACCATCACTAAGACAATGGAACATTCAGGCCCTTTCTTAGACCCTGAGGATTTCTGTGGTTCCTGTGATGACATGTGTACAAGCTTTATATAAAATCGAAGACTGTGGCAGCACTTTCAGCCTACCTTAGCCTCCTTTCACAGGAAGTTCATTCTGCCGGGACCCCGATCTCATTCAGTTAAATTGACTGAGATTTCCCACAGCATATTCAATATTTTCCTTCCTATTACCCTATAGGCACTTAACTCCCAGCTTCCTTGATCTGTTTGAGGACCTGTATGTCAACAGGGCCAGGATTTCAAGACTGCTTAGTATTATATGTGTTTGTAATGTTTCTCGTCTACAGATAGTTTTATCTTTGATTTTATTTATTTATTTATTTATTTATTTATTTATTTATTTATAGTGATCTTTTCAGAAAGAAATACTCTTAAAAAGTTGTTAAAATGTGTATTTATTTTTGAGAGCACAACAGAGGGTGAGCAGGGCAGGGGCAGAGAGAGGGAGACACAGAATCCGAAACAGGCTCCGAGCTGTCAGCACAGAGCCCTAAGTGGGGCTTGAACCCACGAACCGTGAGAGCATGACCTGAGCCAAAGTTGGACGCTAAACCGACTGAGCTACACAGGGGCCCCATAATTGCATTTATTTTTTAAACCTAACATGAATTTGGACTCAACTCATAAAGCCACTGTACCGTAGAAATTTCCACCCATGGAGCCAAGTGAGGGAAGGGATGATGCTTAAAAGACATTTCTACAGTTCTCCAATGTCCATCTAACCTCCAAGGACTACTTGAACTATTGTTTCTAAAACGCAACACTGTGTTGCTTTACACATACTTGTGAGAAAAATCCAAGCACATTAGCCTGGACTACAAGTTCCTTCACTTGCTTGCCTCGCTTCTTCATGGTTTTATCTTAGTTTCATTTCCAGTGAAAACTTTCTCTATGTCTATACGATGTCTGTTGGCCCCACTGAAATGTTTATTGTCCCATAGCTTTTATGTAATTCCTTTATCCCTGTGATGATGTATCTATCTGAAATGCCCCAGGCTCCATTTCTTCATGTGGAAAAACACTTCCTCCTGGCTCAACTATAACTTATTTTGTAAAAATTTCTCCAACCTCCTCAAGCTGGGTCTTTCTCTCTATTCCTAATATTTTTCCATACCTTTGGTATGATATTTGGCACACTGCAATCTAATTATTTATTCACATGATTATTTGCTCTGCAAATAGGATTTTTTAAAATGTGACGGGAGGTTTAAAATGAACAACCGATTTCTTTCCTCATAAATTTGATAGCCCGTTTTTACCTCAGTGTTTACCTAGAAATCATTACAAGTCAAAACATGATGACAAAGGTCATTCTTTACTTTTAAACAATTGTGTAGATTTACCTTAGCTCACTCCTTGGAAAGACAACAAGATTTCAAACCAGAATGATCTTTGTCATCATTGTATACTGAAGTTGACGACACAAGGAATTCCAGAGCACCATAAAGGTGCATTCAATAAGTAAAATTTACAATTCTATTCAGGTCATTTATTTGGATAATATTTATAGGTAAGCTATGATAAACCCAACCTAGGCATTCAATTAAGGATTATATTATGTTCTGCCTTAGAATTTAAAAGCTGTCAGAAGATTGTTTACATGATTTAAGTCTTCAATGAACTCGTTGATTTTTTACAGAATGTCTATATTTCATGTCCATGGTGAAATTGATCAGAAGCTCAAAAGAATACAGTAGTCATTACCTTGTTTGGAGCCATACTCCAGTTACTTGGTGAGTAAAAAGTGTGTTCTCAGTGATGACAGTGATTACTCATTGAGAAATTGATTCATTCATTCAGCAAATCTTGAGTATGTAGCACATGTCAGAAATTGCTCCAGGTTCTGAGGTGGAAAGAGTAAACAGAAAAGTTCAAAACAAATCCCTGCCATCATGGAGCTGATAGTCTAGTCGGGGAGACAAATAATAAATGGGTATATAAATATACAATGAAAATATTAAATGAGATGGTGGTGAGTGCTATAGAAAAAAGTATAGCAAAGAAGCAGGTGAATCAAATGGAGAGTGGGGGTGAGGATTTGGCATTTTAAAAAGAAATATCAGGGATACTTGCACTGAGAAGATGACCTTAAAGCAAATATGGAAGTCTTTGAGGGTCCTAGAATGGATTTCTGGGGCAAGAACATCCAATAGAAGAAAGAATTGGTACAAAGACCTGTTTTAATTTAATTCTAGCTATTGTTGTGACATAATATACTATAGTTTGCTTATTATCTTCTTCCCACACTGGAAGGAAAATTCCATAAAGGCAGAATATTTGATGTTTCTTTTTTCACTGCTGCATCCTAAGTATCTAAAACAGTGCTTGGCACACAGTAGGCACATGATAAATATTTATTGAGTGAATAAATTAGTTCTTTGTCATCTTGCATAAAATAAAGTGTAATAAGTATTATGATAATAGTTGATATATTCTCTACTTTGTAATAATTTACATTGAATCCATGTAGGGCCTTGGGGATTGATCCTTGTACCCTTATTTTTCTTTTCTGTGACTACTGTCCAGTTGATCTCCTGAGGTCCCATTATCTTAAATGTCATGTATATGTTCTTGGGTCCCAGCTCCAACTTCCGCCCTGAACTCCTAATTCACATTTCTAATCAACTAGTAGACATTTTCGTGTGGATGTCTACCAGACAACTCAAATTTGGAATGTCTATAAGCAAACTCTTGATTCTTCTCAAACATGTTTCTCTCCTAGTAAAGTAGGAACTCCTTTTCTCAGGCCCCCCAAACTGGTAGCATCCTTGACTCTTTCTCTCCCTCCTTGCATCTAATCTAACAGCACATAATGTTGCCTCTAGTTTCAAAAATACTGCAAATCTGAGCCAACAACATTACATTCATAGTTTACTGTTAAAATGACCTGGTGGTGCCCCGAATGGTGCCCTGCTTTCACTCTTATACCCCTAGAGTTCATTCTCCTCACAGAAACTGGAGTAAAAAAAATATTTATTTTGAGAGGGTGTGTGTGTGTGTGAGCGAGCAGAGGAGGGGCAGACAAAGAAGGAGAGAGAGGATCCCAAGCAGGCTCCATGCTATCAGCATGGAGCCCAATGGGCTCGAACTCATGAATGGTGAGATCATGACCTGAGCCGAAACCAAGAGTCAGAGACCTAACAAACTGAGACACCCAGGTGCCTCTGGAGTAAAATTTCTAAAATATAAATAAGCTCATGTCATTCCCTTGCCAAAAACTTGTCAATGGCTCCTCATCTCCCTTAAAATAAAATTCAAACTCTACTCTGGCCTACAAGACCTTGCATGATCTGACCTTTGTCTCCCTTGACCCCCTTCTTACCCTGTTGCTCTGTTCCAGTCATGCTATCCTTCTAACTGCTCCCAAAACACGCCACGTATGTTACTGCCTTAGGGGAACTTTCAGTTCCTTCTGCCTGGAATATGCCTCCAGCATGAATTATTCTTCATGAATTATTCTATTCACCTCTGCAGAGAGGCATACCCTGAGTACCATATATTATAGTCACCGTTCCCCCCATATTCCCAACCCTCAATCACTATCTCCTTGTCCTACTTATTTTACTTCATGACACCTATTAATATCTGAGCTACATGATTTATTTTAGTCCTTTATTGTCTGTCTCCCCAGTTTAGAATGTCAGCTTCATGAAGACAGTTACTTTGTTTTGTTTGTTACTGTATCCCTGGCACCTGAGTCTTTGGTACATATAGTCAATAAATATTTGCTGAAGAGCTGAGTATGATATTATTTCCATATGCTTCCTAACTCACATGTGAATAAGAAACCTAATATAACAGGTATCTTTATGAGTCAGATCCATGTTGGCTAAACAGCCCTCTGTATCCTCGGCACCTCTCTAGCTCAGGGGCCAACAACAAAGATGAACCAAAGCAGTTCTCATCCTCAAATAGCTTACAGGCCAGTGAGAAGGCAAGCACATACACTCGTTGGGACTCTCTTGACTGTGTGTCTTGAGGTCAGAGACCGTGATGATTTTTCTTCTGCATGTTCAGTCCCTACCAGTCAGAATGAGCTAAACATCCTAATCCAGGAGGATACAATACTTTGGGGGGGGGCAAGAGAAGGATTGGTTCATTTGAATGAAATCAGGGCAGAAGAAGGAAACGTCCAAACTGCCTCTCCTTAAAGGCATGTATAAGCTTTTGCTAGGATCAAAGATTTTCAACGGAATTTCATATAGAAGATGAATACTAAGTGAAGGCTTGTAGAAAATGACAATCTAAAGTCTGTCTAACACCTAGGACTAGACCCTGGCTCACAGACTTTTTGCTTGTTTCCATTTCCTTGGCCTCCCATACTTGCATTGAATTTGTACCTGAAACATATCCAAAGTATTGAGTTCCTGGATCAGAACTGTACCCTGTATCACAATTCCTCCATTTCTATGCCAAATGCCCAGATCAGGACCTGTTTCCTTTATGTTGATCTGTCCATCCCTCCATCCTCTAGCTACTATCTAGTTGATGTTTACTAGTGCAGTAAGATACAGAGCAATTCAGTGTGGTAAGGACACAAATACATACACAACTATTTACTAGGTCTTGGGGATACCAAGATAAATGAGGCATAGAATTGGTGAATAAAATAGACACTATTCCTATGCTCAAGACACTCTTGGTCTAAAGGAGAAAACAAACAAGAAATTACTGTTCAATGTGGGAAGTGCTGATATGACAAACAGGGTATTCTGGGAGCACAAAGACAGGTCACCTAACCCAGCCTGCAGTCACAGCAGAGGCTTTTTAGAAGTAAGATGGCTAGAAGTTAGAAGTTAGCCAGGGAGGGGATAAATATTTCAAGAAGTAGAAGAAATATATAAAGAGCTAGAGTTAAGAGAGAATGGCATATTCAGGAAATAAAAGTAGTCCATTGCAAAGAATGCTGACACTTCCTTTGTAATGGGTTTGGGGTTTGTCAAAAGATCAAAACCATGGGCAAAAGAGCTGAAAGATAAGGAGGGAGGTACTATGTGCAGAAATCTGCAGTGACTTGGAAAGTTCCTGTACTCCATGATTCAGCTTTGTTTCAATAGTATGAGCTATTTTCAAATGAGTTAATATTTGGGGCTTATTAAACATCTCAGGTCATACTAACATCTTCTCCTTAGCTCAAAGCAAATATACTTAAAGAGAAACTTATCATTTAGATTTGAAACTGATAAGCATCATAAAAGAAATTCAATCTGTGTTTCTCCTATGTTTACTGTTTTCAAAATGCTGCTTAATGAAAGCTATTTAATATCTCCAGAAGATTTATTAGCTGCTCGTAAGCTTTGGAGAAAAGACACACTGATTTTGTGGGATCAGGCAAAATTGAGTCGGGGATTTAGAGCTCTATTCCTGATCCTACCACTGCCTCACTTCGGGCCTATCTAAACCATCTTCCTGTATGAGATCAAAATCTTTTTCTTACAAAGAGAACAAAATTTGGAGCTTCTTGAAGTGACTGCTTTGTTGATACAGATGGAAATGATCTATTAGGAAGGTTGGACATTCAAATTTCTTACGAATAGAAGTCACTTACAGACTATGAGCTAAGTTCTAACTTGGAAAACTGAGTCAGCAATAAAGGAACTCTGAATAAAGGAACAACTAAGCCCTAGGAGACACATGTGAAAGTCTGACAAACTCAGATAAATATTTATACAGTGAGTTGGCAGTGGAATTTCCAATTGTTTGAGGAGGTTTAACACCCAAGAGATCAAACTATTGTCAAAAGTCTCCATGTACTGGGTTGGGGCATGGGCCAAGGCCCAGTCTTGGAGACAAAACAAAGGAGAAAAGGCCAAACAAAATTCCAATCTTAATGAAGCAAAACTAAAAGGAAAGGAAGGAAAAAAGGAAGAAAGGATGTAAAGAAAGGAAGAAAAGAAGTGAAGAACAAAAATAAAGGGAAATTAAAAATAATAATTTTTTTAAAATGAGGCAAAACTGGGAATGAGGAAATTTGCTGAGAGCAGTGATTTGGTGACAACATAGACATACACTAATGTCCTTTAAAGAAATCAGATTCAAAAGTTTGTCAGTGAGGGAGATTTGGAGAGTAAAATGAGAAATAGTCAAAACAGCAAGGCAGGCAGTTCCTAGATCTGCTAATTTCTGACTTTTGGGCAGGGTATTAGTCAAGGTTTTCCAGAGAAAATGAAACAAGAAAGTCTAAAATCTGCAGGGTAGATCAGCAGGCTGGACACCCAGGAAGAGTCACAGCTCAAGTTCAAAGGCACTCTGCTGACAGAATTCCCTCTTCCCTCGGAGACCTCAGTCTTTCTCTTTTATCCTCTTCAACTGATTGGATAAGGTTCACCCATATTATGGAAGGCATTCTTTTTTATTCAAAGTCTACTGATTTGAATGTGAATCTCATCCAAAAAACACTTTCACAGAAACATCCAGAATAATGGTTAACCAATTATCTGGGCATCATAGCTCAGCCAAGTTGACACATAATCACAGGCAATGACTTGGATTTTAAGGCCCTTCTAAATGGTTAACTAGGACCAGGATAAAAACTTTAGAATCCCTAAACATTGGGGGCGCCTGGGTGGCTCAGTTGGTTGAGTGTCCAACTTCGGCTCAGGTCCTGATCTCACAGCTTGTGGGTCCCAGCTCCACATCGGGCTCTGTGCTGACAGCTCAGAGCCTGGAGCCTCTTCTGATTCTGTGTCTCCCTCTCTCTCTGCCCCTCCCCCGCTCACACTCTGTCTCTCTCTGTCTCTCAAAAATAAACATTAGACTCTCTAAACATTGTAAAAATTATTATGCCTTTACCATATCTAACAGATATTAAAGAATTATGTAACCTTTCTGGTTGATGTAGGTTTCTTGTTTATAGACATAATGGAGATCAAGTGTATCACCCTTTGGCCCTAATCAACCACTAGTTATCAGTCTTTATACATTTTTCTATTGTGGATTTTCATAAGAATTTAATCATATAACATTTGGTCTTTTGTGACTGGCTTCTTTCACTTAGCCTTACGTTTTCAAGGTTCATCAAAGTTGTAGCATATATTATTCATTCCTTTTTATAGTCAAGTAATATTATACTGTATGGATAGACCACTTTTTGCTTATCCATCTGCTTATCATAAGTAGATGATAGACATTTGGGTTGTTTCCAACTTTAGCTATTATGAATAATTCTGCTATAAATACTTGTGTACAAGTCTTTTTTAGGCATATATTTTCATTTTACTTGGGTGTATACCTAGGTGTAGCATTGTTGGGTCATTTGGTAATTCTATGTTTAACCATTTCAAGCATTGCCAGACTGCTTTCCAAAATTTCTGTGCCATTTTACATCCTCACCTTTAGTGTGTGAGGGCTCTAATTCCTCCACATCCTCAACAACATAACACTACTGCACTTTTTGCTTTACTATCTGTTGTTATTTCCTTAGCCCATTACAGCGTTATTCCCATCTACTTCCTTTATTCCCATCTACTTCCTTTATAGTGGTAAACATTACACATATATTGCATTTCTACATGTGACAGGCCCAAAGACACACTGCGTGCATATTATTTTATATAATTGCTTTTAAAATCAATTAAGAGAAGGAAAATGTGCATTTATATTGTCTATTGTAATCACATCATTATCTTTACCAGTGTACTTTTTTCATGTGGCTTTAAATTCCTGCCTCGGATCATTTTTTTTCAAACTAAAATTTTTAATTTTTTTAATGTTTATTTTTGAGAGAGCGAGAGTGAGAAGGGGAAGGGCAGAGAGAGAGGGAAAGACAGAATCCGAAGCAGGCTCCAGGTTCCGAGCTGTCAGCACAGAGACCGACGCAGGTAGCTGAAGTCAGATGCCCAACTGACTGAGCTGCCCAGGTGCCCCTCAAACTAAATTTCTAAGAAATTGCTTTAGAATTATTTGTAAGGCAAGTCTGATCCAACATATGTTTTTCTTTATTTTCTTTCATTTTTGATCAATATTTTTGTTGGATATAGGATTCTTGGTTGGCAGAGTTTTTTCTTAGAGCACTTTAAATACGTTATCTCACTGCCTGCTGACCTAAGTTGTTTCTGCCAGTGTTAATCTTTTCAGGGTTTCTTGGTAGATCATTCATTTATCTCTGGCTGCTTTTAAGGTGTATTCCTTGCTTTTGATGTTCTGTGTTTTTAGTACAATGTGTCTATCTGTGGGTCTCTTTGTGTTTATACTACCTATAGTTTAAGTTTCCTGAGTGTGTACATTATTGTTTTTCACTAAATTTGGAACCTCTCCAGCCATTAATTCTTTTCCTTTTACACGCTCCTTCTGGTACTCCCATTATATGTATGTTGGTATGTTTAATGATGTCTCACATTTCTCTAAGGGTCTGTTCATTTCTCTTCATTCTTTTTTTCTCCCTATCCTTTGGCTTAAAGAATCTCTATTGATCTATCTTCCTGTTTAATTCTTTTTTCTGCCAGTTCAAATGTATTGCTGAGCCCTCTAATAAATTTTTATTTCAGTTATTATCACTTTCAACTCCAAAATTTCCACTGGTTGTATTTTAAAATTTTCTAAGTATTGATATTCTTGATTTGACATCTCATCTACTTCCTTTTACTTCTTATGTTTATCTTTAGTTCTGTGAAAATATTTATAATGGCTGCATTGAAATTTTTTTGTTTAATCTGACATCTTGTGACTCCCACAGATGGTTTTTGTCGCCTCCTTTTATTTCAGTGTCTGGATCACACTTTACTGTTTCCTCGCATGCCTTTATAACTTTTGTTGGAAACTGGATATTTCAGACAATGTTGCAATTCTAAATACTGGTCCCTCACTCTGAGGGTTATTATTATGTGTTTAGTGATGGGCTAGGTTAATTTAGAAAGACCTGTTCCTCCCCCTTAACCCCAAAGACACCCAGTATTAAGCCTCTGCTGTTGCTTCTTTGGGTGGTGTAGCTTTACGTGATGACGGTGGTAGAGATGGAGTCCTCATTTATTCTTTCCTTAAACAGACTTGGTGGTTAAACTCCACTCAGCGCAGGCCAGGATTGCATCATTGTTTCTAACTATGCTCCAGAGAATAAATTTCTTTTAATTGTACATATTTCAAGTGTACCATTGGAAAACGGTTATACATTGTGAAATAACCATAATCAGGGCAAATCATAAGCTTTATAGTGTTGAATCTGTCACCGGGCAATGTATGATTCACCTGGCTTTTGTAGTGTTTTCTAAAGCCCTCCAAACCCTGCCTCCATCACAAACACATGTACAAATAGATTACAGTGAAGATTAACTAAATTTCTACACCTTCCGGAACGTGTAGTGTACTTAGTGTACAATGAGTAACAGCGTTTTGTTCTTCTCCATCTAATGCTTAACAATTACTCTTTCCCGCTCCTCCTACCACTGTTGATATTCGGCTTTTCAGAGGGTTCCACAAAGTGATTTATAAAGTATTGCATCTCAAGTTCCACTCTGACTTTGCTGGCAATTAGAAACGTCACATAAGTGACGCTTGCCCCAGGAAAACACCACGGCCATTTCATTAGCCAGTGCATTATTAAGTGTACAGATTAAAGCAGGGGTCATGGGAAGCCATCATTTCCTATTCACTCCCAAACAGAAAATTTTACCAGCAAATGTTAATCCCTGAACTGCCCTCGTTGTGGGAAGAGAATATAAATGGTGATACTTAGGCAGCTAGTTTGCATATACTTGTTCATCCTGTCTCCATGTTCCACACACCTTCAGCTTCCTCAACCTCTTTGTCAGCCAAATGCACTTTGCTCTATCTTGTAGTTTCTAGTCACTGCTGCATTCTTCCTATTGGCTTCTTTTCCTCATTGTTCAAATTAACGGACCCTCAATGTCTCTTTTGCCCCAGGATATTGGCCTTCCAAGTTGTACTTAGCTCTGCATTAGTAGTATCAGCCTCTGATGATAGCAGTAACCGCAACTAACATTGATTAAGCTCTTAGATTATCAAACTAAGTTCTGGCTCTAATCATGTGGTAGGTACCATTATTCACGCATTTTCACATAAGGAAATGAAGGCCGATGTAGGCTAAATTACTTCTCCAGTGTCTTAGTAGGAATTTGACAAAGTTGAAATTTGAAGATAGGTCTAGATAACATTACATCCTCGTTCTCTTAACAAGTAGCAATATAGACTTTTTCCACCCACCCTTGCTCTTAGGTCTCAAAGCTTCAACCCAGGTGACAATCCTGCACCTCCCGCCATCTTCCTCTCTCCACTTATTCATGACCAACATCCAGGAGAATACTTTTCATACCGTTTGCCTTCATTTGTCAACGAAGGGAATACACAGGGAATGGAAAAGGAGGTGGATATTAGAAGGATTTTCTTCAACCAACTGAGCTCTATGTTTCTAAGCTGAGGAAAGGATAGGGAGAAAGAGATTGAAGACACAGGAAAGAGGATAATTGATGGAATAAGTTACTTTTCCTCTGAAAATTATAATTCTTTGGTTCTGGGAATGTCTTGGGGGGGCTCTTATTAGCACAGTTCTAACATGAAACCAGCTGCAGGCCCAAAAGCATGGCATTCTGATGAAACAAATTTATAAGAGAAAATATATAAAGCAAACTATTTAAAGATGGCTTGTTTGAAATGATGCCAACATTAACTTAATAGCAATTTTAAATGTTAAAGTGAAAGATTGTAAGGATTGTTTTTTAGAACTATTATTGTACTTACTATAATACATCATTTTGCCAAAAATATTCTTGAAGCTGAGCAATTTAAGAAGCTATTTTGGAAACTAATTGCAAAGAGTTTCCATTAAAACAGTTTCATTTTCTTTTTTTCATTGAAATCTCAAGTAAATACATAGTCATACATAGAATATTATTTATCATAAGACACATCACGCAGTACAATAAAACCATAGATGAGACTTTGGCACACAAAATGAGTTTAGTTTCATTATTGAGGATTCTTCCACGTTTTCAAAGTAAGATATCAAGTCTTATTCATTTTGTGAATTATATTCAATGGATAGCCACAAAGCTGTCCCTTCACTGGACTAACATCAGATATGCTGGTTAACCTTTAACCTCCTTTTCTTTCATCAGATGAAGCAAATCCAACAGCCATTCATGTCATACAAAGTGTCAGGAGCCACGACCAGGAACTATTTATATTTCTTGCTCCCTCCCCCTCAACCAGTCATCAGTCTGTAACTGTGCTCTCTTGCAAGCTAATGGTCCTGTCACACCCAAGGACCGGATCCTCTGAGGATGATAAAAGAATAAAAAGTAGCTTTAGATTCTTTCTCAGGAAGAATGGAGAATATGTACATAAATACAGTATTTTGCATAAATTTCAAGGGGGATAAAAATCCATCTGCAGTTGATCCATAAATCTTCTACAAGTCACTTAGGAATTATTATAGAAGGTTCTTGTGACCCTGTCTCTCTGTTTATGTCTACAGTCCAGAATGAGAAAGCAGAAAAAAAAAGGAAGGCAATTGTGATACAACAATGTATCTCCTACTATCAAAGAATAAGTTTTTAGGTTGAAAGGGCCACCAAATGGCTAGCAAAAAGAAGGAATATGAAATTATGAGACATCATCAAGAACTTTCAGGATACTAGTGATAAGGAGAAAAGCTTCCTTGTAGCAGTCAGAATGCTTTGGCCTAGAGAAAAGAAAGGAAATTCTGATTCAAACTTGCTTAAGTAATCAAATTAATTCTCTTACTGGAACCTACCCTACTCCTATACTATATTTTATTAGGAGTATGACCAGAAGCTCAGTTGAGGTCAAGGAACCCAGTTCTGTCTGCCCCTCTCTTCTTCCTTTTGGTCTCCCTAACTCTGATTTCCTTAATGTTCACAAGATAGTTGACAGTGGCAATGAAGGCTACAATTTTTACAAATATTTTAAAGATGTTTATTTTTGAGAGAGAGAGGCGCAGAGAGAGGAAGACACAGAATCCAAAGCAGGCTCCAGGCTCTGAGCTGTCAGCACAGAGCCCGATGAAGGGCTCGAACTCATGAACTGTGAGATCATGACCTGAGCTGAAGTCAGATGCTCAACCGACTGAGTCTCCCAGGGACCCCTTTAGGCAACACCACCTGTTGCAGCTTACAAGTTAACAAAAAACAGGTAACACTGAAGGATGGGGAATCTGAACGGTGTTGGATTTCTCAACAGCAATAGAATTGAAAACGGACAATGACGGCGGAGTAGGAGGATGATCTTATGCTTGCCTTGTCTCTCAAACACAGCTAGATAATTGTCAAATCATGTTGAACATCCACGGAATCGATCTGAGGACTAAGAGAACAAACTGCACGACTCGAGAGAGAAAAGAGGCCGCATCATGGAAGGTAGGTAGTGTGGTGATATGATCTGGGGGAGAAAAGAATCACGAAGGCTGTGGACAAGACGGAGCCCTGATCACGGAGAGAGAGATAAAGCAGCATGCAGGGAAATGCACAAGGGAAACAGTTCTCCAAAACTGTTGACTAGGAAAGTAAGAGAGGGTGATTATTGCCAGTTTTTATAAGCAGTAGATCTGAAAGTCTGAAGTTTTAGAAGTCTGTGCCATCACCGGGGTCGAACCTGGTGGGCTTAGCAGTGCTCCTGTGGAGAATGAGAGGCCCAGGAGTGGACAGTGTGCTCCTTCGTGGAGTGCGTTTAGGAGAGGCAGCGATGCCTCTCAGGGGACAAAATAGCTGACAGGTGCCATAGAGCTGCCCTATTCATTTGCACACAAGCAGAGATGCCTGCTGAGGGTAGCTAACCTGGATCCTGGCTTTTTTTTAGCTTTATGATGAAATCTAAGCCCCTGTGCGGTTGTACCAGCCACAGCATGGGTCTGCACCATGCCAGGTCCCTAAAATTTGGTGTTTTGAAAGGCAGACTTCGAGAACTCAGCAACTCCACAAAGTGTAATAACATTCAAAAGAGTCCCAGAACAAGAAAGTGAAAAGGGGGCAGAAGGTTTATTTGGGCAAATTATAGTTGAAAACTTCCCTAATGTGGGAAAGGAACAGACCTCCAGATCCAGGAGGCACAGAGAACTCCCATCAAAATCAACAAAAGCCAGCCAACACCAAGACATATTGTAGTAAAGTTTGCAAAATATAGAGATAAGGAAAGAATCCTGAAAGCAGCAAAGGAAAAGAAATCCCTAACTTACAAGGGAAGACAAGTCAAGCTAGTGTCAGATGTCTCCACAGAAACCTGGCAGGCCAGAAGGAAGTGGCCTGATATGTTCAACATGCTGAATGGGAAAAATATGCAGCCAAGAATCCTTTATCCAGCAAGGCTGTCATTCAGAATAGAAAGAGAGATTAAGAGTTTCCCAGACAGGGGCGCCTGGGTGGCTCAGTCGGCTAAGCATCTGACTTCGGCTCAGGTCAGGATCTCGTGGTTTGTGAGTTCGAGCCCCACGTCGGGCTCTGTGCTGACAGCTCAGAGCCTGGAGCCTGCTTCGGATTCTGTGTCTCCCTCTCTCTCTGCCCCTCCCCCTGTCTCTCAACAATAAATAAATGTTAAAAAAATTAAAAAAAAAAAAGTTTCCCAGACAGACAAAAGCTAAAGGAGTTTGTGACCACTAAAACAGCCTGGCAAGAAATATTAAAGAGGACTCTTTGGGAAAGATGAAACACAACAAAGACTAGAAAGGAATAGAGAAAATCTCCAGAAACGACCTTACAGGTAATGCAATGGCACTGAATTCATAGCTATCAAAGTAAATAAATGTAAAAAAAAAAATTAAAAAAAAATCACTCTGAATGTAAATGGAGTAAATGCTCCAGTCAAAAGATATATAGTGTCAGATGGATAAAAATGCAACACTCATCTATATGCTGAATAGAAGAGATTCATTTTAGACCTAAAACCATCTCAACATTGAAAGTGAGGGGATGGAGAACCATCAATCATGCTAATGGATGTCAAAAGAAAGCCAGAGTAACCATACTCATATCAGACAAACTAGATTTTAAACCAAAGACTGTAACAAGACGTGAAGATCGGCATTATATCATAATTAAGGGATCTATCCCAAAAGAACATCTACCAATTGTACATATTTATGCCAATTTCAAAGCACACGAATATATACATCAGTTAAGAACAAACTAAAGAGGGGCACTTGGGTGACTCAGTCGGTTAAGTGCCTGACTCTTGATTTCAGCTCAGGTCATGATCCCAGGGTTGTGGGATCAAGTCCTGCATTGGGCTCCATGCTGAGTGTGGAATCTGCTTAAGATTCTCTCTCTCTCCCTCTAAAATATAATAAACATAAACTCATTGATAATAATACAATAATAACAGGACTCTAACATCCCACTTACAGCAATGGACCAATTATTGAAGGAGAAAAATCAACAAGGAAACAATGACTGAATGATACACTGGACCAGATGGACTTAACAGATCTATTCAGAACATTTCATCCTAAAGCAGAATACACAGTCCTTTCAAGTGCACAGGGAACAGTCTCCAGAATAGATCACATACTGGGTTACAAATCAGCCCTCAACAAGTACAAAAAGATCAAGATCATACCATTCATATTTTCAGACCACAAGGCTATGAATCTTGAAATGAGCCACAAGAAAAAATGTGGAAACACCACAAAGACATTGAGGTTAAATGGATTAACCAGGAAAATAAAGAAGAAATTTAAAAAATACCTGGAAACATGACAGTCCAAAACCTTTGGAATGCAGTAAAAGCAGTCATAAGAGGGAAGTATATAGCAATACAGGCCTACCTAAAGAAACAAGGAAAGTCTCAAATACACAACCCAACCTTAAACTTAGAGGAGCTAGAAAAAGAAAAAACAAATTATGCCTAAAGCCAGCAGAAGAAGGGAAATAAAGAGTAGAAATGAGTGTTATAGAAACAAACAGTAGAACAGATCAATGAAAATAAGAACTAGTTCTTTGAAATAATTAATAAAATTGATAAGCCCCTTGCTAGACTTCTGAAAAAGGAAAGAGAAATGACCCCAATAAATAAAATCACAAATGAGAGAGGTGAAATAACAACCAACACCCTATAAATACAAACAATAAGAGAATATCATGAAAAATTATATGCCAACAAATTGGGCAATATGGAAGAAATGGATAGATTCCTAGAAACCTATAAACTACCAAAACTGAAACAGGAAGAAATAGAAAATTTGAACAGATCCATAACCAGCAAAAAATTGAATCAGTAATCAAAAATCTCCCAGCAAACACAAGTCCAGGGCCAGCTGGCTTCCCAAGGGAATTCTACCAGCTATTTAAAGAAGAGTTAGTATCTATTCGTCCCAAACTGTTCCAAAAATATAAATGGAAGAAAAACTTCCAAACTCCTTCTACAAGACCAGCATTGCCTTGATTCCCAAACCAGAAAAAGGCCCTACTAAAAAGGAGAATTACATGCCAATACCCCTGATGAACATGGATACAAAAATTCTCAACAAGATACTAGCAAATCAAACACAACAGTCCATTAAAAGAATCATTCACCACAATCAAGTGGGATTTATTCCTGGGCTGCAAGGGTGGTTCAGTATTCGCAAATCAATAAACATGTTATACCACATTAATAAAGGAAAGATAAGAACAGTATAATCCTGTCAATAGATGCAGGAAAAGCATTTGATAAAGTATAGCGTCCATTCTTGATAAAAACTGTCAACAAAGTAGGGGTAGAGAGAACATACCTCAATGTTCGAAAGGCCATATATGAAAACCCCACAGCTAATATCTTCCTCAATGAGGGAAAAACTGAGAGCTTTTCCTCTATGGTCAGGAACAAGACAGAGATGTCCACTGTCACCCCTGATATTTAACATAGTACTGGAAGTCCTAGCCTCAACAATCAGGAAACAAAAGAAATAAGAGGCATCCAAATTAGCAAGGAAGAAGTCAAACTTCCACTATTTGCAGATGCCATGATATTATAAATAGAAAGCCCGAAAGACTCCACCAAATAATTGCTGGAACTGATACATGAATTCAGCAAAGGTGCAGGATATAAAATCAACCTACAGAAATCTGCTGCATTTTCATACACCAGTAATGAAGCAGCAGAAAGAGAAATCAAGATTCTATCCCATTTACAATTACACCAAAAACCACAGGGGACCTAGGAATAAACCTAACCAAAGAGGGTAAAAGATCTGTACCCTGAGAAACTATAAGGCACTAATGAAAGAAATTGAAGATGATGCAAAGAAATGAAAAAACATTCCATGCTCATGGATAAGAAGAACAAATATTGTTGCAATGTCTATACTACCCAAAGCAATCTACACATTTAATGCAATCCCTATCAAAATACCACCAGCATTTTTCACAGAGAACAAACAATCCTAAAACCTGTATGAAACCACAAAAGACCCCAATAGCCAAAGCAATCTTGAAAAAGGAAGGCAAAGCTACAGGCATCACAATTCTGGACTTCAAGCTATATTACAAAGCTGTAGTCATCAAGACAGTATGGTACTGACACAAAAACAGACACACAGATCAACAGAACAGAATACCAAACCCAGAAATGGACCCACAATGATCTGGTCAACTAATCCTCAAAAAGCAGAAAATAATATCCATGGCAAAAAGACAGTCTCTTCAACAAATGGTTCTGGGAAAACTAGAACACTTTTTTACACCATACACAAAAATAAATTCAAAATGGCTAAAAGACCTCAATGTGAGACAGGAAACCATCAAAATCCTAGAGAACACAGGCAGCAACTTCTTACCAGACACATCACCAGAGGCAAGGGAAACAAAAGCAAAAATAATTAGGACTTTATCAAAATAAAAAGCTTCTGAACAGTGAAGGAAATAATCAACAAAACTAAAAGACAACCTATGGAATGGGAAGAGATATGCCATTTGCAAATATCTGATAAAGCGTTAGTATCCAAAATCTATACTAAAAAAGTCTCAAACTCAACACTCCAAAAACCAAATAAACCCAGTTAAGAAATGGGCAGAGGACATGGACATTTTTCCAAAGAAGACATCCAGATGGCCAACAGACACATGAAAACATCCTCATCATCAGGGAAATACAAATCAAAACCATGATGATCTATCTCACACCTGTCAGAATGCCAAAAATTAACAACACAAGTAACAACAGATTTGGCAAGGATGAGGAGAAGGAAGCACCCTTTTGCACTGCTGGTGGGAATGCAAACTGGTGCAGCCACTCTGGAAAACAGTATGGAGGTTCCTCAGAATATTAAAAATAGAACTACCTTATGACTAGCAGTTGTACTACCCAAAGGATACAAAATACTGATTCAAAGGGGTACATGCACCTCAATGTTTATAGCAGCATTATCAACAGTAGCCAAGCTATGGAAAGAGGCCAAATGTCCACCAACTGATGAAGGGATAAAGAAGTGATATATATGACTCAGCCATAAAAAAGAATGAAATCTTGTTATTTGCGATGATGCAGATAGCGCTAGAGTGTATTGTGCTAAGTGAAATAAGTCAGAGAAAGACAAATACCATATGATTTCACTCATACGTAGAATTTAAGAAACAAAACAGATGAACATAGAGGAAGGGAAAAATAGAGGGAATCAAGTCACAAGAAACTTTTTTTTTTTTTAATTTTTTTTTCAACGTTTATTTATTTTTGGGACAGAGAGAGACAGAGCATGAACGGGGGAGGGGCAGAGAGAGAGGGAGACACAGAATCGGAAACAGGCTCCAGGCTCTGAGCCATCAGCCCAGAGCCCGACGCGGGGCTCGAACTCACGGACCGCGAGATCGTGACCTGGCTGAAGTCGGACGCTTAACCGACTGCGCCACCCAGGCGCCCCAAGAAACTCTTAAGTATAGAGAATAAACTGAGGGTTGATGGAGCAGAGGTGAGAGGGGGATGGGCTGAACTGGTGATGGTATTAAGGAGGGCACTTGCGTCAAGCACTGGGTGTAATATGTAAGTGATAAATCACGGAATTCTTATTTTTTTAGTTTATTAACTTACATTCAAGTTAAACTACAGTGTAGTATTGGTCTCAAGAATACAACCCAGTGATTGATTCATCACTTACATGAAACACCCAGTGTTCATTCCAACAAGTGCCCTCCTTAATGCCCATCACCCAATACTGACATTACACTATATGTTAACTAACTAGAATTTAAATACAAATTTGAAAAACATTTAGAATAACAGTTTCAAAATGGTTAGGGAAAATAATTTCCCATGTAAAAGTCCATCCTCACTCCATTCTGGTTAAAGAAAGATACAATAAATAAATTTTGAAGTCTAAAAAAATTTACCTTTTAGGTAGGTAAATTAAAAATGTGGAGGTTACATAAAAATGTGTTCTGCTGGGGCACCTGGGTGGCTCAGTTGGTTAAGCATCTTACTTTGGCTCAGGTCATGATCTCACAGTTTGAGTTCGAGCCCCACATCAGGCTCTCTACTGTCAGTGTAGAGCCTGTTTTGGATCCTCTGTCCCCCTCCCTGTGCACCTCCTCTGCCTCACCCATTCTTTCTGTCTCTCTCAAAAATTAACATTAAATTTTTTTAATTAAAAAAATGTGTTTTACCAAAGTAAGGATACCCCAAGAATGAGGGAGAAACAATGAGATCACAATGGACAGACCCAAAAGAAAGTTCCAAGATGACAACTGCACAATAGGTCTAGAGTGTAACCGGTCAAAATTGGAACAAAAGACTATAAGGCCCCCCGAAGGAAGACTCTAGGAAAATAAAAGGTCATATAATCACCAGACTCTACCTGGTTCTGCAGTGAATCAATTTTATGGGATGGTGATAGTTGATATTACTGATATCTTTGAGGGGGTCTAATAAATACCCCTTCTTTTTCCTACATGGAATCTAAACAAATTAAGGAATAATCCCAGGTGAGCTTGCCAACACACTCACAGTAACATTGGATAAGGCAGGCCTCTCCCTCATAGAAAAGCAAAGTACACCCCGAAGGAGCACTGGCAAACAGAACTTACCATGGCCAGCTTATTCCGAAGAGGAAGAAAGTCAAATGTGAGTAGAAAATGTTCCTTTATTTTTCTAAATTTAGCTGTCAAATAAGTCACCTCTCCTGTGTGGAGTAAACAGCAGGAAACAACGGAGAAAAAGCAGTCTACAAACAGTTTAATTAGAAATTTACATTTAACTATCTTGGGGAAAAATGACAAGGATAGAAGTGATAAATGATGAAGAGGGGCATCATCGAGGAAGCTAAACTTTGTTTTTTTTTGTAATAATAGCAGTAGAAAATGTACAAGTGTATTGTTTACAACTATACTGAGATGAGTGCCAGAATACAAAAATCTGTTGCATTTCTATGCACTAATAATGAACTATCAAATTGGAAACCAAGAAAATAATAAAATACCTAGGAATAAACAACCTGTACACTGAAAACTTAAGACATTGAAAGAAACTGAAGACACAAAGGGAAAATTTTTCATGCTCATGAATTGGGAGAATATTGCTAAAATGTCCCCTACTACCCAAAGCAATCTACATTCAATGTGATTCCTATCAAAATTCAAATCGCATTTTTACAGAACTCAAACAATTCTAAAATTTATATGGAACTACAAAAGACCCTAAATAGCCAAAACAATCTTATGAAAGAAGAACAAGGCCAAAGGTATCACACTCTGATTTCAAACTATACTACAAAGCTATAGTAATCAAAACAGTATAGTATTGGCACAAAACAAACACATAGATCAATGGAAGAATACAGAGCCCAGAAATAGACCCACAATGGTCAATTAATTTTTGACAAAAAATATACAAAGAGGAAAGAACTATCTCTTCAATAAACCAGACCACTATTTTGCACCATATATAAAAATTAACTCAATGGATTAAAGACTTAAACTCCTAGAGGAAAATATGGGAACAAAGCTCCTTAGCAATAATCTTAGCAATGTTTTTTGTTTTTTTTGCTTGTTTGGGATCTGCCTCCAAAGGCAAAGGAAAGAAAAGCAAAAATAAATGGAACTACATGAAACGAAAAGGCTTCTGCACAGCAAAGAAAACCATCAAAAAACTGAAAAGACAACTTACTAAATGGGAAAATACATTTGCAAATCATATATCTAATAAGAGGTTAGTATCCAAAATATATAAAGAACTCATATAACTCAGTAACAAAAAAGTATGATTTAGAAATGGGCATTCCCACCAACAGTTGATGGGAATGCAAACTGGTGCAGCCACTCTGGAAAACAATATGGGGTTTCCTCAAAAAATTAAAACTGGAACTACCCTACTACCCAGCAATTGCACTACTAGGTATTTATCTAAAGTATACAAAAATACTGATTTGAAGGAGTACATGCACCCCAGTGTTTATAGCAGTGTTATCAACAATAGGCAAACTATGGAAACAGCCCAAATGTCCATCAAGTGATGAATGAATAAGATGTGGTATGTGTGTGTGTGTGTGTGTGTGTTACACACAATGGATTATTGCTCAGCGATACAAAAAGAATGAAATTCTTTTCATTTGAAATTCATTGCCATTTGCAACAACGTGGATGGAACAAGAGGGTATATGCTAGGCAAAATAAATCAGAAAAGGATATCATATGATTTCACTCATGTGGAATTCGAGAAACATAACAGATGAACATAGGGGAAGGGAAGGAAAAATAAGATAAAAACAGAGAGGGAGGCAAACCATAAGAGACTCTTAAATAAAGAGAATAAACTGAGGATTGCTGGAGGAGAGGTAGGTAGGGGGATGGGCTAGATGGGTGACAGGCATTAAGGAGGGCACGTTTTGAGATGAGCGCTAGGTATCATATATAATATATGAATCACTGAATTCTACTCCTGAAGCCAAGACTACACTGTATGTTAACTAACTTGAATTTAAATAAATAAATAATAAAATAAATAAAAATGAGCAGAGGACTTGGAGAGACAGTTTTCCAAAAAAGACATACAGATGGCCAACATGTACATGAAGAGATGGTCATCAGGGAAATGCGAATCAAAGTCAGAATGAGATGACAGCTCACACCTCTCAGAAAAGCTATTGTCAAAAGATAAGACATAATAAGTGTTGATGAGAATGTGGAGAAACACTGTCGGTGTGATTTTAAATTGGCACAGCCACTATGGAAAAATAGAAATATCACATGATCCAGGAATTCCACTACTGGAGTATCTGAAGAAAATAAAAACAATAATTCAGAAAGAAACATGCACCCTTAGGTTCACTGCAGCATTATTTATAACAGCCAAGATATGGAAACAACCTAAGGGTCCATCAATATATGAATGGGTAAAGATGTGATGTTATATATATATGTATGTAAATAAGAGAATATATAATATACATATATATGTACACATATATAATATATATATAATGGAATACTACTCAGCCATAAAAAATAAAATCTTGCCATCTGCTACAACGTGGGTGGACCTTGAGGGTATTATACTAAGTGAAATAAGTCCAAGACAAGTACTACATGATTTCACTTATATAGGGAATCTTACAAAAACAAAACACATTCTCGTAGATACAGAGGACAGATCAGTGGCTGCCAAGTGGTGTTGGGAGCAAAATGGGTGAAGCAGATCAAGAGGTATAATCTTCCTATAATAAGATAAACAAGTCATGGGGATGTAACATTCAGCTTAGGGAATATAGTCAACAATATTGTGTTAACCTTATATGGTGACATATGGTAACTAGACTTACTGTGGTGACTATTTTGCAGTGTACAAAAGGGCAAATCGCTGTTGTGTACCTGAAACTGATATGTCAGTCATACCTCAAAAAAATTATGCCAGCCTTTATGTCAAAGAGAATAGTTCATTATTTACGTATGGTCATGTCTACATAGGCAGAACTCCACGTTATGAAATACCATAAAAATTTGTCATAGCGTAAAATTAGTGCCTCATTGATCTATTAGGTTCCTTTACTAAGTGGAAATGCCAATATAAGTGATGAATATGTCAGTGAGGTATTGAAAGTTTTTGGGTGTTTGTTTTTTTCAGTTTGCCAATTTTGAATACTCATGTTTCTAAAGGCAAAAGAACTAGGGCCAGGACAGTGGTTGGTGAATATTCCCGGACTCTCTTTGATGGGAAGGAAGAACTGAGAGTTTATAGGAACAGGGGAGGAGGAAGGCCAGGACTCAAAGAGAGAGAGGTGAAAGGCAGTATGTCTAGAGCGAGATACCACGTGCCTGTTTGATTGATGGCTCTCACATCAAAAATTCTAATTAGAGAGATAAGACACGTTGCTTATTGTGTTCATCTTGATGGCTAACACAGATTCTGTGTGAGCTGTTACAACAGGTATTGATTATTAATGCAGCAGAATCTCATTAATTTCCACCTGATTTCTGCATTTACAAAACTAAAACTGTGAGGCTTTTTTTTTTTTTTTTTTTTTTGCCTGAGAAGGCAATTGGCAGTGCTTGATTATGAAATATCAGGAGTGACCTACCGGGTACCATCCCGCAATCTTGCTATTTGCGGCAACTTCCGCATGCCGTGTAGAAGCCCCTCCTGCACTCCTGTCCGGTACCGCAGCAGAGACACAGAAAAGATAGATATGATTGATGTAAAGTATAGGCAGCTTTGGTAATAACTAGATAGATCACTGTGATAAAAAAAACGTGAGGCCGAAAAAGTAGTGAAAGTTCTCTTTACAGAATTTTATGGTACGTTTACTAAAAAACAAAAAAAATTACTCTGTGTATTTCACACTTGAAAATGCTTATAGAGAAGCACCTTCAAAGAAATCTATCCTTGATGAACTGCAATCCCCTTTTGTCTTTTCTTTGGTCTTGGGGATATGGCCTCCCCAGACCTTTAATTTTGGTATATGAAAGCAGAGGATGGCAAGGGAAAGCCTCTTTCATATATATCTGCATGAATATAAATATATAGAAGATAAACCACATATACGTATTATAGAATATTTTTAGTCGTGACAACATAATCATCTTTACCTAGAGTACTAAGATGGTCCCCAACTCCGAAAAATTATGTGGCTATTACAGAAATATTTGATGCTGTTTGCCTTCAACCAGATAACGTGATAAGAAAAATAGTGTTCGATAAACTTTGCCAGACTTTTGAGAGAAATACAATTATTTGCATCCTCCGTTTACAAATTAAAAAAAAAAATCCTAGGAACAGAGGAGAAACCTGATGGGCAGTTAATGTAATGGTAATAACCACACTATACAGTCAATTACTCAGTCTACTCTTTTCTGGTGTTACTTTCTCTAGCCTCGTGAATTTTTACCCAACACACATACAGTTTAGTCCTTAACCATAAACCATAAAAAAGAGAAGGGGTCTCTTCTGCAGAGCTGTAGAGGTTTCTCTCTGTGCATCTCATTCCTCTCCAATACCCTACCTATAAATTCTCGCCACCATGGTTTCCTCAAACTCTGACCACTATCTCCCCAACTCAGCAGAGCCACAGGACTTTGCTTGGTTTCCTTCTTCTGCACTGTGACCTTGAACATGCATTTAGGAAACAGGCTGGGCCAATTGTAGGACCCGTTTTGTTTGATTTCCTTTTCTCGAAGATCACAGTCCTGTACTGTTGTGCAAGGTCTTAAAACCACTGTTTCACGTATTTTTGGCCGGCTTTTTAGTGGCTACGGCAGAATAGCAATTCCTATGTCAATTAACATTGAATGGATAGAGGTGGAAATTTTGGCATCCTATATATTCTTTAAAAATTCTACTTCAGGTTTTACAGACATTTCTTATATAAAATTGCTAATTTGGAGATGTTTTCCCTGTAATTCATGTTGATTGCAAATATTGTTTTTTAAATGCATGGTCATAAGTGGAAATTGTGGAAAATGTGTTTTCTTTTGCAATAGCTTCCCATGATAGTTATTCCACTTACTTTAATCAACATTATAAGCATTTTCACACACTATAAATGTTTTCATAAAGATCTTCAAGGCTACATAATATTCAATCATATGGTTGTACCACAATTTTCTGAAATATATAAACACTGAAGGCCATATTTAATTTTGTATTTAAAGAAAGGAATATAACCAAAGGCTCTGAATCTTAGCTTCTCGTCTTACTAGCAGTATGAATTTAGGCATCTTTTAAAATCTGTTTCCTGGGGCGCCTGGGTGGCTCAGTCGGTTAAGTGTCCGACTTTGGCTCAGGTCATGATCCCACAGTTTGTGAGTTCAAGCCCCGCATCAGGTTCTGTGCTGACAGCTCAGAACCTGGAGTCTGCTTCAGATTCTGTGTCTCATTCTCTCTCTGCCCCTCCCCCACTCGTTCTCTGTCTCTCTGTCTCTCAAAAATAAATAAATGTAAAAAAAAATTTAAGAAAATAAATTTTATTGTTTATGCTCCCAATGTATAGTAGGTACTACACAGGTTTAGCTAAATTGCATTATTTGGTAACGAACATGTTTGTGCCTGAGGAAAGGAGAGGTGAATTAAATTAGATGGAGGCAAATCACTAAGGCCTTTGTTTACCATAGTGAAGAATTACTGATAGACTTGGGGTTGATTTATTTTTCACATGTTCATATACATCAGTCTGATATTGTTAGAAGTACATTGAATCTTTAATTGGGAAAAATCCAAATGTACATCAATTTGTTCATGGACATCTTTTCAGTCTAACAAATTTTCATCTAATAAAATAGAATGTTTTATGGCTTGATCTTCACGTATTCATAGTTCTCTTCAAAATATTTTCTTTTCTAAGACGTTCACATTTGCTCTTAATTTTATTCGTCTCTAGTTTATATATTCTATTGGTAGTCTGGGTGGCTTATTTTGGAATTCTATAGGGCTGTTATACAGTGTAACTATTAATTTTCATATTATTTTATAGCCATTTTATTGAACTTTTTTAGTTTTAATAGCTTATCTCTTCATTCTACTTAGCATAAGAAAACATATCATTCATAAGTACTTCATTTATTTTTTACCATTTTAATAATTCTACCTTCTAATCTTGTATCTAATTCATTCCAAAAGACATACTAGTAATGACATGCCTATCATACTCCTCCTGTGATATTGCCTATGGATTTGAGATGTACCGTTACCCCTAAAACGCCAACATTATAAAAATATGTAATAGGGAAACTGAAAATCCCTGATAATACTATCCTCAGAGGAAAACAGTGTGCTGCATATTAATCACATTTTATGAAAATTGCTTTTAAATTTACATTCTTTGGTATACTTTTACCTATCACATCTACTCATTCTTTCTAATTGCTGGATGTTATTGCATTCTATGGATATGTTACTTACAAATTTATGGCTATTTTAATCGATTCCATTATTTAGTTATCAAAAACAATGCTGCAATCAACATCCTTATAAATTTACTTTTTGCATGTGTGTATACATATTTTTAAATATTATCAATGTGATTTTAATATTTTAAAAATATTACCTCTCACATTGTTCATTTTCTGAAAGTCTTGTACAGTCAAGTTTCCTCACCTACTGAGTTGATGGAATTCGTTGCTTCTGGTGGATACTGGACGCTGCCTTGAAAAAGAAGCCATTGCTCAGGTAGAGGTTAAAATTTTGAGTTTCTAGGATGCACATGGAGATAATATAGTTTTAACCGTGTTTTTGAGAGAAAGAGTTTCAAATCTTGAAAACTTTCCTCTCCAAATGAAGAACAAATCTGGGATCTGAGTACAGAGATTTACTATAATCTACAGTGTAGAGAAGACAGAATATAATTTAAGGTAAGTTCCTGTTACACAAGAATGGGGAAAATGTTTTACAATGCTGGAAGGAACATGAAAAGAGTCAAAAGGATGAGACTATGCCGAAGATGGTGTCTGCATCACTGAAATAATACTCAGTCCCCCCACCCCTTAAACCGTGGCCCTATTTTAAGTGGAAGAGGTAGGTGAATAGGCAAGGACAAAGTAGTGTTAATAATTTTAAAGGGGGGAAGCGAAAAGCGTATGATGCTTTTCATCTTTTCCCCGGGCGGGGGGGGGGGGGGAATAGCTTCACAACTTCTCAATGCAAAGCGAGGGTGGCTGTAATAGAGAAGGAATGCTGATTTTATGCATTCCATAAGGGAGTCTGAGCTGTTCCTCTCCATTTTCCCACAATTTTCACCAGACAGAAGAGAGATCCAGAGGACGCCAAGAGACCCTGTGGAGACAGTGGAAGTGTATGTAAGACTTAAGTCAGTATGGTGCTCTGAAGTCTAGGTAGAGGGTACCAACAAGTATCAGAGCATAAATCATAACTGCCAAGAACCAAGAGGGAAAGCTTAGTAAGCAAGGAGAATTTGGCTGATTGTCCTTCAACAGCAAATGAAGACCCAGGAGAGAAACTCTATGCCAACCAGAGGTCACTAGGTATTCAGAGAGAAAGATCTCTCTTGACCCAGATAGCCTTCCCCTGCTGCTTCCATAATGACATATAAAATTTCCCTATGTCTGGATGTCATCTATGGAAATGGGAAGAAGAGGAAGTGAAATGAACCTGAAAAGTTTGGCCATTTAACTACAAAGAACCTGAGGTCACCCTAAAGAGTTTTTAAACTTTGGGGGATGTTAATTTACTTGGAATTGGCAGGTTTCATAGATGTCACCAGACGCTGCCACCATTAAGAGGGCTTAAGAGTTCAGAGCAAGTTATATCTTTGAGTGGTCATATATAAATTTTCCCCACCATTGCAAAAAGTATTTTTAAATTGCCTTCCAAAAGGTTGTGCCACTTAAACATTGTCACACTTTCCTGCAAGAATGTGATTTCTCTAGCTATACTGGAGGGGAGGTAAAATGGTAGGGAGGCTGCTAACTCCCCACTTGATATAAAAAGTGCAAAATGCAGCTAATTATCTTATGACACAGCGCAGTTGTATTCGGCTTTTCAGAGGGTTCCACAAAGTGATTTATAAAGTATTGCATCTCAAGTTCCATGGCTCACTTTTAATTTATGAGTTCACTAAAACGATTGAAATTAGTAGCAACCTGGTGTGTTCTTTTCCCTACATGATATATAACATCAGTGACTGATGTCAGAGAGATTTTAGAAAGTGTTTAATTTGGGTAAAAATGGATACCTGTCTTTGTTTTCCATTTTAAAACATTATTTTAATTAATTGCAGTCAGTATAGGAAGAGAGTATTGTTAAATAGAAATGTGAGTATTGAAAATTCATTCAATATGTTTTCTTTTTAAATGTAGGGAAATATGAATTACAAAAGCCTCTGTTCGTTTCAATTCTATTTGCTTCAGAAAATCTTTATAACATGCTTCATATATTTTATATTATGAAGGCTAACAATGCATCCTTCATGATATAAGACATTCACATCTTTACAATGCAAGTAATAGAAGTAAATGACATCAAAAATCTTTGCTGAAAATACGAAGTTTGGGATCTTTTGCTTTAGGATTTCCATGTACTAAACTAAAATAGGCCTAAGACCAAGGGTGTCAATTAATATGTAATAAGTGGAACGAACTTTTGATTAGGTTTTCAAACACAGAATAACAACTTGAGTATTTTCTGGTTTTTTATTCTTTTTAGCCGTGTCTCCTCAAGAAAGTATTTGCCTTTCCTTCTGTCTTATTCAATTGTGACCACTTATTTTATAAAAGTTGACAACTGTAAAAGTTTAGGCAAAGCTTTGATTGCAATTTCCAATTAAACTTGTCAATCAATGAGTAAAATCAAGAGGGCGAGTGCATCATAAAACTTGTTTGACCACCTTTACAAACTTTCGTTATTATCTTGAAAAAGTCCAGTATTTTACTACTCAAACAAGCCCTCTTTTTAAGAGGCCCCTAGGGAAAAAAAAAAAAAAAGAAGAGCTGTTAAAAGGAGGCTGATTTGAATAGATAATTTCGACTTGAATTCTCAATAGCCCTCATGTTCCATGTTGCAATTTTCTTTGTGACAGCTAAACTTCTCTCAGGTTATTCTGCCCGCTTAAAGTCAGAAGGGGTATATTTTAAATGCCCTTGGGGTATTAGAAATATGTACTGTTAATCATAAAAGGCAAGATAAATGTGAAGCTATTTGAGTAACTAGAAAGACTCAAAGCTCAAGTCCTGTGGTAGGTCAGGGGTATCTGATTAAAGGAGAGATGATATACTTTGAACTTTGTCCAGGGTCTTTTAACGTATAGCAGTTTGTCTATTCTCATTAAATTTTTGGATCGAAGGAAGTACATGATCAGAAGAAGCTGGTGTGGTCATGGAAAACATCAGAAGACTTATAATTAAGTGTCACCATTCCTCTTTCTATGTGATCTTGAACAACTTAATCCCTCTGAGCCTCATTTTGGTAACATACCAAACAATAATGTTTCTGCCTCCTAAACTTGACAGCATATAGAACAGGGTTCTCACAGATATTTGTTACATTGTTATAGCTGAAATTGATGCAAGGGAGAATTTTACAAAACGTTAAAAATTGTTCTAATAGGAATTCTTCACTCTTATAAAAAATAGTTGGCGCTGTTCACTCACGTCTTAAAGTTTTTTCTTCACTATAGCTCAAGAAGTAGGTGGCACGAAGTTTAGTGTTACTGTGGATTCAGTGATGCCAAGTTCACCATCCCTGCCTTACGTGGCTCTGAAATACTCCAAACGGTGCATTTCTGAGAAGAGAGGCATTTTTGCTTTCGCTTCACTTGAACGATGTCACTAAAAGGTAAACATCTCCCCAGGTGTTGACTTATTTTTATTTGAGTGGCTAGTTCAATATGCACAATCATAAAGCTAAAAATACACTATACACCTATAAAACTGAAACATACTTACAAATTAAAAACATTTATATAGCCGATAAAATTCAAATTCACAATATTAGTTTCATATGAAAGGGTGAGGCTTTCCAAAAAATAGATCGCTCCTCACAGTGTGAACACAGTAATGACTAATCCTAATGTCTAGCCTTTTCTGAGTATTCAGCAGGCCTAGATCACTTTATATCTTGTGGTGATTTGATTTTTTGCTACTTTTTTTCCAAAGCAGTGAGAAACTTTCATTTAGACTATGTGACACAATAATTTGGCTCTCGCTTCGTTCAAATGAATATTTAATCTGTGTCTCTTTTTTTTCCATCAGCCCGCAATTAAAATATCATACAGGAGGAATGACATCGAGACGGCGACGTAGGTTATTCCTGACTTTACTCTCCCTACAAAAAAAAAGGACAACGGATATCTATTCAAGGACAAGACTCCGTGAGAGACTCCTAGAACGTGGGAGTAAGGCTAAAGCATCCCCTTGTACCACAGATGCCTAGACAGACTGCATTAGCAGGGCAAGAGAAGGGGCTACGCACTGAGCACATTGTCTCTCCCTCAGGACAGCACCTGGAAGAGGTCTCCCCCATGGCCCCTGTTACCAGACCTCGCACCACAGGGGATGTGGGAAGCCCAGCCCCTGGGAGTCCCAAGATAATAAAGGGCCCGCAACAACCAACCCATGGACCTTGACAGACCAAATTCTTACCTGTGGGGACGAAAGAGCAATCCCAACCCAACCAGCAGCTTTGCTTTTCGGCACAACCAAGTCAGGGGTACACTCCAGCCGGGGAACTTGGCAGGGTGCAGATCTTCAAATGAAGAGTTTTGCTAGCACTGCAGCCTGGTAGACCCAGGCCCAGACAAGGTGCTGAGTCACAGCCCAACCAGCTGAGGAGAGTGGCTTCCTGTCCCATCTGACCTGAAGGGCTAGTGGAGAACTGAAAGCTGTACAGCCCAGTGGAGAAGGGCAGACAGAATCAACGGTTTGCAGAGCGAAGCCAGTGGCCCTATCTGCCGGGGAACCGGGGGCATGGGTCAGCCTGAGTTAAGAAAACATCCTCATGGGTCTTAGAGCGGCTTCTCCCACTGCGCCTGGGCCAGAAGTCGAATTTGTAGCCTCACTCGTGGCTGAATGTAGGCTTGAGCCTGTTTAACCGGCAAACCTAACCAGGGCTCAAAGGAAGCCGTAAAGTGTATTCAACAACCTTAGGTACAGTAGCATCTGAACAGAGAGAGTGGTCCGCGATTTCCCCCATCTGCGGAGTAAATAGGTGGCCTATCCCGACGAGGAAATTTAATATACACATTCAGGCCTGATTTGGACTCCCAAACAACAAGCCATGCAGGGCCCTGGTAGGCTGCCCCGTCAGGGCAGGGAAGCTAATTCATGGCATCATCTTCTTCTGAATATAGCACCAAGTCTCGACCATTTAGGAAGCCTCGCCAGAAAACTCCTACAACCGTGGAGCCCATCCTATAGCCTCAAGTGCATAGGGAACCAAGCCACAGTCGTCTCCAGTAGTTCTCATCCCGTGGCACGTACTCCCATCCTCTGAGCTTAAACAGTTGCTGCGCCCTAAAACAGACAATGCTAGCAGGCCTCAACTGCCTAGAACCCTTACAAGCATACCTCGGAGATAATGCAGGTTCAGTTCCAGACCACCACAATAAAGTGACTATTGCAATAAAGTGAGTCAAATGAATTTTTGCGTGTTTCCTACTGCATAAAAATCTATTACTTGTGCAATAGTATCACGTCTTAAGGTAACAGCTTAATTTCAAAATACTACTGAAAATGCTAACCATCTGAGCTATCAGTGAGTGGTAGTCACTGGTCACCATCACAAATACAATATTTCAAACTGTCTCATTTTCATAAGACTCAGCAAAATGTGACCCAGAGATACAAGGTAAGGAAATGCTGGAAAAAATACTGTCAATATACTTACTCAATACAGGGTTGCCACAAACCTTCAATTGGTAAGTATGTGGGGAGCACAATAAAACAAGTTATGCCTGCATTAGCAGATACCCAGAAAACTGAGCCGACTGGTGAGGAACTGTCCCTGTAAAAGCAAACCTGTAAAGTCTGGAAGGGGAGCCTCATTACTCAAATATTCAGATACAAATACGAGGAATCAAGGATCATAAAAATTGAGATAAATACTACCAAAGGAAACTAATAAAGGTCAACAAATGGCTCTAATGAAATGGAGATCTATGAACTGTCAAAAAATTCAGAATAATTCTGAACTACAAGAAAACAGACAACTACAGGAAATTAGGAAAGTGATGCATGAACAAAATGAGAAGTTTGACAAGGGAATAGAAACCATCAAAAAAAAAACACCCCGGAAATCTTAGAGTTGAAAAATATAATAACGATACTGAAGAATTCAATAGTGGGTTTCAAAAGTGGACTGGATCACGCAGAAGAATCAATCCGTGAACTGGTGGATAGGACATTGGAAATTACTGAGCCGGAGAAGCAAAAAGAATGAAAAGGAGTGAATAAAATCTACAGAATTATGGGACTCACAAAAAGAAACAATATTTGCATTTGGGGAATTCAAGAAGGAGAAGAAAAAAAGAGGAACAGAAAGTATATTTAAAGCAATAATGGCTGAAAACTCCCCAAACTTGGAGAAAGAAATGGACATGTAGATGCATGAGGCCCCAGAATAGATGAAACCCCAATATAATATTTGTCAAAAGTCAAAGACAAAGAATTTTAAGAGCAGCAAGAGAAAAGAGACAAGTTACATCTAAGGGGACACTCTTAAGACTATGAGTAGATCTCTCAAGAGAAACTTTTCAGGCCATGAGAGAATGGAATGGCATATTCAAAATATTAAAAGAAACTGCCAATCTGAGGTTCAGGGGAAATGGCAGAGTAGAAGGATCCCGAGCTCACCTCATTCCATAGACATACTGATCCAAGAGCTACATCTATGCAACTAACTCCGAAAACAATCTGAAGACTGGCAAAACAGATCTTTCACAGTTAATTTTAGAGAGAAAGTCTCATCAAAAAGGACTAGTTTGGGAACCAAACCCACAAATGGGAGGGACACCACAAGCATGGAGAACCAAGAGGACCAGACCCCACACGTGGTACCACAGGCATGGGGCACTCACACTGGGAAGACAATTCCTGGTAACATCTGGCCTTGAAAACCAGTGAGGCTTATCTCTGGGAGAGTCAGAGAGCAATAGGAAACTGATCCCCCATCCTTAAAAGCCAGCATAAGAAGTAACTTGGCCAAAGATGCAACACAGAAGCAACAATTTGAAAAACACCTGGGATATACATGGAAGATTTATTTACTGGTCTCAAAATGTGCACTGGGTGGGGGCAGAGATTTCCAGATTTCTCCAGAAACAAGAGCCATGGCAGGCACAATTTCTCTTCCCGTCCCCAGCCTAGATAGCACGGCACTTGCAGGAGCCAGCACTAACACTCTCTACCTAACTTGCTAGCACCACATGCCCTGCTCCACGTTCCCCTGTGGACCCATCCAACCAGTGTGCCTGGACAGGGAAGGCATTTCTCCAAAGGAGCTCCTGTCCCACCACACCCCGCAAGCAGCCCAGGCAGGGACAGGATCTCTCCAAAGCAATACCTGCCCTGAAGAGAGGAGGAAATAACCCCACACACCAGCATACCCACAGTTCCTGCAACAGAGCCTCTGTTGGCTGTGCAGGGAGGCTAAGTGCAGACATTTAGTATGACTGCCGCCCCAACCCACGTATGAGCCTGCGGTAGCCTTGGAGAGACCTCTCAATAGCATAGGGACCAAACCCTGCCCAGTGTGCTCACAGCAGACAAAGTAATTGCAGACAGTTGGACCAAAGGTAAACAAGGCACAGCGGGGTGCACAGAGCCCACACTGGAGATGCCCCTAGAGAGCCTGGTGCTGGTGACCGGGGGGAATGGCAATAAACGATACCACAGAACCTCTTCTACACAAGACTACTACTTTCATGACCAGGAAATATAACTGACCTCCATGTAAAAACACAGAGTTAGACAAAATAAGAAGAATATGTCCCAAATGAAAGAACAAGACAAAATCATAGCAAAAGAACTAAATGAAACTGTGATAAGCAATATTCCTGACAGCATTCAAAGCAATCATCATAAAGATACTCACTGGAGTGGAGAAAAGAGCGGATGAACCCACTGAGAACTTCAACAAAGTAATAAAAATATTAAAAAGAAAACAAAGATAAAGAATTCATGAACTGCAGGTACCTGGGTGGCTCAGGTAAGCGTCTGACTTCAGCTCAGGTCATGATCTCATGGTTTGTGGGTTTGAGCCTGCTTTGGATTCTGTGTCTCCTCTCTCTCTGCCCCTCCCCCACTTGTGCTCTGTTTCTGTCTCTCAGAAATAAATAAATGTTAAAAAAAAGAAGGAAAAGAAAAAGAATTCGCTAATTGAAGTAAAAAATACACTAGAGAGACTCAAGAGCAGATTAGAAGATGCAGAAAAATGGATCAGCAGTCAGGAAGACAGGGTAATAGAAAACAACCAAACTGAAGAGAAAAAAGAAAAAACACTAAAAATGAGACTAAGAGAAGTAAGCAAAATTATCAAGCCTAAGAACATTCACACTATAGGAATCCCAGAAGGAAAAAAGACAGAAGGCAGCAGAAAATGTATTTGAAAAATTATACTTCAAAACTTCTGTCCTCTGGGAAAGGATAGAGACATCTAGGTCCAGGAAGCACAGAGCCACTAACAATATGAATCCAAGAAGGTCTACACCAAGACACATACTCAAATTGGCAAAAAGTAATGACAAATATTTTTTTAAAGCAGCTAGAAAAAAGAAAACAGTTACATACAAGGGAGACCCCATAAGGATATCAGCAGATTTCAGCATAAGTCTGCAGGCCAGAAGGGAGCAGCACAGTATATTGAAAATGCAGAAAGAAAAAAAAAATGCAAGCAAGAATACCCAGCAAGATTATCATTCAGAATAGAAGTAGAGATCAAGAATTTCCTGGACACACAAAAGTTAAAGGAATTCATGACCACTACACCTGCCTTACAAGAAATGTTTAAGGGGACTCTGAGTGGAAAGGAAAGAACATAATTAGGAGTAAGAAAGCTAGGAAGCACAAAAGCAGTAAAAATAAGTATCTATAGAAATCAGCCGAGGGATTCACAAAAGACTGTAAAGTATGACACCATATACCTAAAGCATGGGGGAGAGGAGTAAACTATGCTTTCAGAATGGGTTCAAACTTAAGCAACCATCAGATTAATATAGACTGCTATATGTAGATGTTATATAGAAACCTAATGGTAACCACAAATCAAAAACTAGCAACAGATAAAAAATAAACAGAAAGGAATCCAGGTATGTATATCACTAAATAAAGCCAGCAAATGGTGAGAGAAGAGAGCAAGGGAGGAACGGAGAAGAACTATAAAACAACCATGGAACAAGTAACAAAATGGTAATAAATACATACCTATCAATAATTACTTTGAGGGGCACCCGGGTGGTTCCATCAGTTAAGCATCCAACTTCGGCTCAGATCATGGTCCCACAGTCCATGAGTTCAAGCCCCACGTCAGGCTCTGTGCTGGCAGCTTAGAACCTGAGGTCTGCTTCAGATTCTCTCTCTCTCTCTCTCTCTCTCTCTCTCTCCTTGCCTCTCCCCCACTCACACTCTTTCTCTGTCTCTCTCTCTCTCTGTCTCAAAAAAAACATTAAAAATTTTTTTAATTACATAAAAAAATAATTACTTTGAATGTAAACGGACTAAAATATCAAAGGACACAGAGTGACAGAATGGATGAAAAAAGCAAGACCCATGTCTTTGCTGCGTATACGAGACTTACTTCAAACCTAAAGACACATGCAGATTCAAACTGAAGGAATGGAAAAGCATTTATTATGCAAAAGAAACTGAAAAAATTTCAAAGTAGCAATACTTATATCTGACAAAATAGACTTTAAAACAAAACTGTAACAAGGGACAAAGAAGGATACTACATAATCATAAAGGCAACAATCCAACAAAAAGTAAGGCAACAGTAATAATTTATGCACCCAATATGGAAGCACCCAAATACATAAAGAAGCTAATAAGAAAGATAAATGAAGTAATTGGTAGTAATACAATAGTAGGGGATTTTAACACCCCATTTACATCAATGGATAGATAATCCAAACAGAAAATCAACAAGGAAACAGTGGCTTTGACTATCACCCTGTACCAGATGGATCTAACAGATACATTCAGAATATTCCATCATAAAACAGTGGTATATACATTCTTTTCAAGTGCACAAGGAAAATTCTCCAGAATAGATCACATATTAAGCCACAATACAAGTCTCAACAAATTAAAGGTTGAAGTCATACCATGCGTCTTTTCTGAACACAATGCTATGAAACAAGAAAATAACCACATGGAAATATGCAGAAAGAACACAAATACACAGAGGTTAAATAACATCCTACTAAACAATAAATGAGTCAGCCAGGAAATCAGAGAAAAAAATCAAAATGTACATGGAGAGAAATGAAAATGAAAATACAATGTTCCAAAACCTTTGGGCTGCAGCAAAAGCTGTTCTAAGAAGGAAGTTTATAGAAATACAAGACCTACCTCAAGAAATAAGAAAAATCTCAAATAAATAACCTAACCTTATAGCTAAAGGAGCTAGTAACATACCAACAAAGAGGACCAGCAGAAGGAAGGAAATAATAAAGATTTGAGTAGAAATAAAGAAAATAGAAGCTGAAAATACAATAGAACAGGTCATACACACCAGGAGCTTATTCTTTAAAAAGATCAACAAAATTGATAAGCCTTTAACCAGACTCATCCCCCTCCTCAAAAGACTCAAAATCAGAAAAGAAGAGAAATAACAACCAATACTACAGAAATACAAAGGATTATGAGAATTTATGAAAAATAATACGACAAAAAATTGGACAACCTACAAGAAATGATTAAATTCCTAGAAACATATAACCTTCCCAAAATTGAATGATGAAGAAATAGAAAATGTGAACAGACTGATTACCAGCAATGGAATTAAATCAGAGGAATTCTATCAAACATTTAAAGATGAGTTAATACTTCTTCTCAAACCATTTTTAAAAAATAGAAAAAGAAGAAAAGCTTCCAAATTCATTCTATTAGGCCAGCATTACCCTGATACCAAAACCAGATAAAGAAACTACCAAAAAAGAGAACTACAGGCTGATATCTCTAATGAACACAGATGAAAACTCCTCAAGATATTAGTAAACAGAATCTAACAATATATTCAAAAAATCATTCATCTAGAGGCAGGGTAATTGAAATCACCCAAGGTGAACGGTAAAATAAGCATTTTAAAAAATGATAATGGACCTTAGTGACAACATCAAGAATACTAACATTTGCACTATAGGGGTCCCAGAAGGAGAAGAGACATTAAAGGGGCAGAGAACTTATTTGAATAAATAATATCTGAAAACCTCCCTAAGCTGGAAAAAGAAACAGATATCCAGGTCCATGAAGCAGACACAGCCCTAAACAAGATGAACCCAAGGAAGTCTACACCATAATACATAATTTAAATGTCAAAACAAGATGAACACAAGATGAACCCAAGGAGGTCTACACCATAATACATAATTTAAATGTCAAAAATTAAAGCTAATGAGAGAATCTTACATGCAGCAAGAAGCAACTAGCTTTCTAGAAGGGAACACCCATAAGATTATTAGCTGATTTTTCGGCTGAAACTTTGTATACTGGCTATTCCCTTGTAGTCTGCAAAGTACTGAAAGGGGGAAAAACAAACCCTACAACCAGGATATCTACCTAGCAAGATATCGTTCAGAATTGAAGGAGAGATTAAAACAAAAGTTCCCCAAGTAAAACTTAAAGGAGTTCATCACTATTAAAATGACTTTACAAAAAAGGTTACAGGGACTTCTTCAAGCAGAAAAGAAAAGGCTGTAACTAGAAGAAAACTGTAAAGGAAAAAAATCTCACTGGTAAAAGCGAACATGTAGTAAAGGTAGTGCATCAACCACTTATGAAGATTAAAGACAAAAGTAGCAAAATCAACTATATGATAATCATCTTGGGATACACAAAATAAAAAGATGTGAAACATGTCAAAAAACAAAATGTGTGTTTAAGCTAGGCTAAACATGCAGTGCTTTTAGAATGTGTTTGAATTTAAGAGACCATCAACTTAGAACAGACTGCTCTACATAGGTGTTACATTTGACCTAATGGTAACCACAAACTTAGATACACAAAAAGAGAAACGAATCCAACCATAACACTAAAGAAAGTGATCAAATCGCAAGGGAAGAGAGCAAGAGAAGAATAAAGGACAGAGAAGACCTACAAAAACAACCAGAAAACAACAAAATGGCAATGAGTATGTGCCTATCAATACTTTTTAAAAAAAAATTTTTTTTTTCAACGTTTTTATTTATTTTTGGGACAGAGAGAGACAGAGCATGAACGGGGGAGGGGCAGAGAGAGAGGGAGACACAGAATCGGAAACAGGCTCCAGGCTCCGAGCCATCAGCCCAGAGCCCGACGCGGGGCTCGAACTCATGGACCGCGAGATCGTGACCTGGCTGAAGTCGGACGCCCAACCGACTGCGCCACCCAGGCGCCCCCAATACTTTTAATATAAGTGGTCTAAATGCTCCAAAGACACAGGGTAACTTAATTAAAAAACAAGACCCATCTATATGCTGCCTACAAGAGACTCACGTCAGACCTAAAGACACATACAGACTGAAAGTGAAGGGATGGAAAAAGATATTCTATGCAAATGGAAATGAAAAGAAATCTGGGGCAGCAATAGTTAGACAAAACAGATTTTAAAATGAAGACTGTGACAAAAGACAAAGAAGGGCATGACATAATGATAAAAGGATCAATCTGACAAGAGGATATAACAATTGGAAACACCTATTCATCCAACATAGCACCTAAATATATAAAGCAATTATTAACAGACATAAAGGTATAAGCTAATAGTAATACTTTTAATAATGTTAGTCCCCTAATAAATAATAGTATGGGACTTTAACACCCCATTACATCAATGGATAGATCATCCAGATGGAAAATCAATAAGGAAATAGTGGCCTTAAATGATACATTAGAGCAGACGGACTTAATAGATATATAGAGAACATTCCATCCAAAAACAGCAGAATGCAGATTCTTTTCAAGTGCACACAGACTGTTCTCCATGATAGAGCACTTGTTAGGCCACAAAACAAATCTCAGCAACTTCAAAAAGACTGAAACCACATCAAGAATCTTTTCTGACCACAATGGAAATGCAACTACATTAGAAGAAAAAAACCTGGAAAACACGCAAACATATGGAGGCTAAACAACATGCTGAATGAGAAATAAAATGAGAAAATAAAATACATGGAGACAAATGAAAATGGAAATAAAACATTCCAAAATCCATGGGAGGCAGCAAAAGTGGTTTTAAGAGGGACATTTATAGTGATACAAGCCTACCTCAAGAAACAAGAAAAATATCAGATAGAAAATCTAAAAAGAAACTAGAAAAATAACAAATAAATTGAAAGTTAATAGAAGCAAAGAAATTATAAAGATCACAGTGGAAATAAATGAAATAGAGACTGAAAACCAGAAATGATCGATGAAACTAAGAGCTGCTTCTCAGAAAAGATTTTTAAAAAGTGGACAAACCTTTAGTTAGACTCATCAAATAAAAGGAGAAAGGACCCAAAATATAAAATCAGAAATAAACAGAAGTTACAACCGACACTACAGAAACACAAAGGATAGTGAGACTACTATGAAAAATCTGCCAACAAATTAAACAACTTAGAAAAAAATGGATCCATTTTTAAAAATGTACAGTCTTTTAAGACTAACAGGAAGAAATTGAAAAATCTGAACAGACCAATTAATAGTAATAAATGTTATCAGTAATCAAAATTCTTCCAATAAACAAAATTCCAGGGCCAGATAGCTTCACGGCTGAACTATACCAAAGTATTAAAAAAAAATTGAAGAAGAACACTTTTAAATGCATTCTATAAGGCCAGCCTTACCCTGATACCAAAATGAAATAGATACTACAAAAAACAACCCAGAAAATTATAGACCAATATCTCTGATGAAAACATGCATGCAAAAATCCTCACTGAAATACTAGCAAACTGAATTCAATACATTAAAATGATCACACATCGGGGCGCCTGGGTGGCGCAGTCGGTTAAGCGTCCGACTTCAGCCAGGTCACGATCTCGCGGTCCGTGAGTTCGAGCCCCGCGTCGGGCTCTGGGCTGATGGCTCGGAGCCTGGAGCCTGTTTCCGATTCTGTGTCTCCCTCTCTCTCTGCCCCTCCCCGTTCATGCTCTGTCTCTCTCTGTCCCAAAATAAATAAAAAACGTTGAAAAAAAAATTAAAAAAAAAATAAATAAAATGATCACACACCATGATCAAGGGGGGTTTATTCCAAGGATGCATGGATGGTTCAGCATTCACAAGTCAATGTCATACACCCCATTTACAAAATGAAGGGTAAGAATTATATGAACATCTCATTAGATGCAGAAAAAGAATTTGACAAAATTGCACATCTACTTACATAAAAACTCTCAACAAAGTGTGCATAGAGGAAACATACCTCAACATGATAAAGGCCATGTATGACAAACCCACAGCTAACACTCTATGCATGGTGAAAAACAGAGCTTTTCCTCTACAATCAGCAACAAGACAAGGATGCCCATTTGCACCACTTTTATTTAACATGGTACTGGAAGTCCTAGCCACAGTAACCAGACAAAAAACAAAAGGCATCCAAACTGGTAAGGAAGGAAGGAAAACTTCTCCATTTGCAGATAACATTATACTATATACAGAAAAACCTGTTATACTTTCTACAGAGTACATATTATTATAGTATATACAGAAAAACTCCACAAGAAAACTATTAGAGCTATTAATTCAGTAAAGTTGTAGGATACAAAATTAATATAGAAAGATATGTTGTGTTTCTATAAATTAATAACTATCGGAGAAACTGAGAAAAATCCCATTTGCAACTGTGTCAAAATAATAAAATACTTGGGAATAAATTTAACCAAGGAGGTGAAAGACCTGTACTTTGAAAACTATTGAAAAAACTTGAAGATGACACTAATAAATGAAAGAACTGATATTGTTAAAATGTCTACATTATCCAAATGAATCTATAGATTGAATACAATCTAAATACCAATGGCACTTTTCACAGAACTAGAATAATGCTAAAATCAACATGGAACCACAAAAGACCCCAAACAGCCAAAGCAATCTTGAAAAAGAGAAAAAATTAAGGTATCACAGGCTTCGATTTCAAACTATACCACAAAACTATAATAATCAAAACAGTATGGTGGTGGCACAAGAACAAGCACAGATCAAGGGAACAGAATATGGAGCCCAGAAATAAACTGACATGCAGTCAATACACAACAAAGGAGGCAAGAATATACAACAAGTAAAATACAGTCTCTTCTATAAATGGTGCTGGGAAAACTGGATAGCTACATGCAAAAGAATGAAACTAGACCACTTTCTTATATCATATATAAAAGTAAACTCAAATGGATCAAAGATCTAAATGTGAGTCATATAACCACAAAACTCCTAAAAGAAAACTTAGGCAGTAACTCTTAGGTATCAGTCTTAGCAATAATTGTTTTGGATCTGTGTCTTCAAGCAAGGGGGAAAATAAACAATTGGGACTGCATCAAACTAAAAAGTTTTTGCACAGCAAAGGAAACCACCGACAGAATGAAAGGCAATCTACTGAATGGGAGAATATATTTTCAAACATATATCTGATGAGTGGTTAATATCCCAAATATATAAAGAACCCATACAACTCAATAACAAAAAAAATCCCATTACAAAATGGGCAGAGGACCCGAATAGGCAACTTTCCAAAGAAGACATACAGGTCGCCGAATAGCCAACAGACACATGAAAAGGTGCTCAACACTACTAATTAACAGGGAAATGCGAGTCAAAACCACAATGAAATATTATCTCAGACCAGTCACAATGGCTAATATCAAAAGACCAGAAATAACAAGTGTTGGTGAGGATGTGGAGAGAAAGAACTCTTGTGCACTGTTGGTGGACATGTAAATTAATACAGCCAATATGAAAAACAGTATAGATGTTCCACAAAAAATTCTAAAAATAGAACTACCATATAATCAGCAATTCTACTTTTAGGTATTTGTAAAGAAAACAAAAACATTGATTCAAAAAGAAATATGTAGCCCTATGTTTGCTACAGCATTATTTATAATACCCAACATATGGAAGCAACCCAAACGTCCACTGATAAATGAATAAAGAACAGGTGGCGTGTGTGTGTGTGTATGTGTGTGTATGTATACATACACACACATACAATGGAATATTACTCAGCCTTAAAAAAGAATGAGACCTCGCCATTTGCAACAATATGGAGGACCTAGCAGGTGTTATACTAATTGAAATAAGTCAGAGAAAGACAAATACCATATGATTTCACTCATATGTAGAATCTGAAAAACACAACAGATGAACAAAGAAACACAAAAATAAACAGACCCTTGAGTACAGAGAACAAACTGGTGGTTTCCAGAGGGGAGGTAAGTGGAGGGATGGGCAAATAGATGAAAAGAATTAAGAGGTACAAATTTCTAGTTGTGAAGTAAATAAGTCACAGACATGTAAAGTACAGCACGGGAGTGTAGTCAGTAATATTGCAATAAGATTGCATGGTGACAGGTTGTAGCTACGCTTATCACAGTGGGCATTGAGCAATGTATATAATTGTCAAACCACTATGTCAAACACCTGAAACTAATACTGTATGTCAACTATACTTCCATTAAAAAAAAATCTAACTCAAATTAAAAAAAAAATCAGCATTATTTTGCTTTCTATGTTTTAATAATTTGGCCTATCACGACAACAGAGAACAAACTGATTCCTATTCCTTCCTCTGTCTCATGGTTTGCAGCCACCTTATCAGTAAAGCCTTTTCTCTCCACCTTGAGTTACACTTTGCACTGTAACACATTAAGAGATTTAAATTACACATATTTTTGGCTTTTAATTGAAGCTCTCCTCTCTCAGTAGCTGGTTGACCATATAAAACATGTAAAACTGGGTCAAGAAAATGAGAAACAGAGAACTATGCCCCTTTGATGACTAAGGAATAAAGAAGTAAAACCTTGTGGGCCTGGTATCCCCTTCACTCAAATTGAGTTCTCTTTTCCAGCAGGTGATTCAGTCTATCCTGCAAGTAGACCCTGTGGGCTTGCCTCACCAGTCTTCTAATTGTGCTTAGGCATATTTAAATCTAAGGAAGAACACAATATTGATTCATGATCTCTCCTAGAAACTTGTATAAGTGGAAAATTGCAATGGGAATATTAAAAAATACCCTGGGGCGCCTGGGTGGCTCAGTCAGTTAAGCATCTGACCCTTGGTTTCAGCTCAGGTCATGATCTCATGGGATCGAGCTTCTTATTGGGCTCTGTGCTGACAGTGCAGAGCCTGCTTGGGATTCTCTCTCTCCCTCTCTCTCTCTGCCCCTACCCTGCTCATTCATTCTCTCCCTCTCTCCCTCTCTCCAAATAAATGAACATTAAAAAATTCCCTGACTATACCAATATTCCATGAGCATCCATAAGCTAGTTTCCTGCACATAAGAGTCTATGATTTTGGATCTGGCATGCAGCATGTTAGACACATCATATATAATCGGTGTTTTCTCTAATCAATTCATGTGTGCTGCCGGGTAACTCCTCCTTTCGACCACCAGCTCTCTTTTTATGCCTTAAACACTAAGTAGATTTACTTGCTATTCTGCAATATACCCCATACTATGGTTTGAATTTCTATGTTCCCCCTAAAAATCCTATGTTGAAATTCTAACCTCCAAAAGGTGATGGTATTAGTAGGTGGAACTTTTGGGAGGTGCTCAAGTCATGAAGGTGGAACCCTCATGAATGGCATTAGTACCTTATAAAAGAGGCTTCAGAGAGATCCCTAGCCCCTCTGCCACGTGAAGACACGAGAAGTCTAGGATCGAGAAGGCCCTCATCTGACCATGCTGGCACCCTGGTCTTGGACTTCTGGTCTCCCAGAGCTGTGAGAAACCAATAGCTACCCAGTATGTGGTATTTTATTATAGTAACCCAAATAGATTAAGACACCCCATGACATTCTGATTCCTCACTGTTCTCTATCTGGGCCACACTTCATAACCCATCCACTTTTGTGACTTACGTCCTGTGACATGCCTAGACATCATTCTCCACACCATAGTTATTTCCTAACATGCTGATCATATAATAACAGATTCTCTCATACTCTTATTCCTGTTCCCTTACTCCTTCCTTCCATCCCTATTTAACTGCTTGAGGAAACAAATACAAATACTCCTGTATCTCCTATTTTCAATTACGAAAGGTGTTACTTAAATTAAGCAACAACTGTTCATGATTTATCCCACTAAAAATCTGTTTTAGAAAGTATTAAAATTTTATTAAGATAAAATGAACTTGTCTTTGAGAATTTAAACGGACATAAAATATAAAGGAGTCAAGTTGTTCCATAAGATACTTGGAAATGTGTTGTTGTGTTCCCGAAAGGAAGAAGAGTTGTGATCTTCAAATTAAATTCATCAAGGGTGGGAAGGGGGTCTCCCTGTATATGTATAATATACAGCCCCTTCCTCCCTGCAGATGCCGTAGCTCGTGTTTAGTTTTCCTCTCCCCTCTGTTGGCCATCACAAAGAAATGGCTTCACTTGCTGCTTAATGACATTGCAATTTTGTAGATCTGTGGGCAATTGAAGTCCACACAGTAAGGTACAAAATTGCCAGAATCAAGTTGACAGATGATAAAGATCAAAAACCAGAAAAATCAAGTGGGATCTATAACAGCAGTCTTACAGGCCCGGGATGATATAATTATAATGTGTTATCTGTTTCTTTTCAAAAACAAGCAGTGACTACACAGTTTAACATTTATTCTATACTTCAAAATATTGTTCTTTGTCTTGCTTTAAACATTTTTGTGTGTTGGAATAAAGGAGAAGGATGACGTTGAGGGAGTAGCCTTTTCATAATACCACATTTTTGGTCCAAGTGCTTCTGTGCTGGAAGCCAAATATTTGAGATAAAATATTGCCAGTATCTCTCTTAAAGTGTCATTTAAGCAAAGAAATTGTGGATTCCGATATTATTAGCCTTGCCATAACACTGTTAAAGCCAGAATTCCAAGTGAAAACAGTCACATTAAGAAAAAAAATTTTGAGAACACGAAGTCTCAGAAATGTGGCTATACTAGAATTTCCTCCTAAAAGAATACTACTCCTACTAGTCAAAGGAAATGATTCAACTAATTAAAACAAGAATAAAATAGGTCGTAAGTGCCCCTGGCTAGAAGAAGGTTTTCTAACTAAGTCTATGACTATTCAATTATAATCATTGACTTTGATGTACACAAAGCAATCAACATTTGCAGTTGGAGGAGCAGTGAGCACTTGTATGAAAAATAATGCTATTTTAGAGGAGTGTTAGTCCCAAATCTTCTTTCGATTCATATCTCTATGCCTGCTTCATATATATGTATATAAATTATAAAAAATAAATATAAATATTTATATATTTATAAATATTAAAGAAAATATAAATATTAAATTTTTATAAATATTTTAATTATATACATACATTTATAAATATAAAATAAAAATACAAAAAATACATAATATATATAAAATAGAGTAGATATATAATTGCAGCTACAAGCATGTCATTTCTGCTTTTGATGATACTAGACATAAAATACGTCACAGGCTACGCCCAAATTTTGACATCACTGATCCATGTACTCGAGAGTAAATTTTAGATTAAATGAAAAATTCACAGGACTCTTTTTGCCTCACTACTTACACTTGGTCTGATCAGTCGTGCCCATACAGACATCTACACACATTGTGTAGATTTACCTGTAGCTCACTCCTTGGAAAGACAACAAGATTTCAAACAAAGGGAAACTGTTGAGAGCTGGGAAAAAAACCAATACTTGCTAAAGATAATACGGAACTTCGGTACAGAGTTGATTTGCTGAGAGAGGTGGAATGAGTACCGAGCTAGGGCACAGGACGACTGCACCATCTGAGAGGCAGCAGCCAAGCAGGCCACAGTGCATTGTCCATAAAACTGAGCGATGGCCTTGAAAATTAACATTCATTTAGCTGCGAAAAGCTACAACACCGCTAGGAGGTAGGCATTATTACATAAATTTTGCAGGTAAGGAACATAGGACTCAAAATTTAAGTCCTTTGCCCCTGCTAGGAAGTGAAAGGAAACTAATGCCAACGTCTGTCTGATGCCAATGCCTGTTTGCTGTACTCTGCCGCATAGAAGGCATCAAGGTCAGATGAGACTCAGTGAAGTGCAAATAAGAGAATGTCCATTCAGAAAATCCTAGTGGTGACAGAATCTAAGAATAATGATCGAAGAGGCTGGTGGAACCGAACTTCTGTGTTTCCAGATCTGTTTATTCTCATAGACCATTTAGTTAATGCTTATGAATAAAGGAAGCAGAATCCAGACCCAAAGGTTAAACACGACGTTAAGCATAGTCCTAATGCTAATGTTTGTCATTTGATAAGCACCACTATTGGTCGTAATGTACACTAGGTACCTGTTACAAGTCAAGACCTGTTCCTAGGATACTGTAAAATACGGCAGAGTAATTGTAGAGTCTTACTTCCTTAGTTTGATTTTAAAGGCTATCTACAGTCTATTCCCGATCTTGCTAGTTGCATCTATCCATGCTCTTTTTACACAAATACACAAATGTTCAACCAAGTCAGATTTATCACCATTTGCTGAACATGCCATGTTCTTCCAATGGTTTAAACACAACCATGTCTTTCATTGCACCCCCTTTCTATAACCAGGACACTGCTCCCTCCATTTCTGCTGTGTAAGTTTCCATTATCTTTGAAGATCCGCATCATTTCCTGTCAAGACTGATCTGAAAGTACTTCCCCCCCAGAGGCGAGTGCTACTCACCATGCAATATTTGTAATAATCTGTATAAATCCATAAGCCGCATTAAACTGTGAACACCTTGAGGGCAGGAAAAAGGAATTATTTTCTATCCATTGGCAGAATCCAATTATCACTACATTGCCTGGTCAAACACCACCAAAAGCTTATCTCTCACTCCTCAGAGCCTTGTTTTTCACATCACGAAATTTCAACTTGTCATTTTGAAAATCTGTATGGTCTACAATGGTTCCTCACAATTTCTGCATTCTGATTCGCATACAATCACAGTCACTTACCTTTCTCTGAAAGACGTGTCTAAAAAATATGGGTTAACTGAAATCATGATATTCATGGGACTAAAAGCATTTTTCATATCATAGTTACTAGTTACTGTCACTGGCTTCACATTTGTGTTTTCTCCTACACTCAATGTATTAACTCTTTGCTTATAGCTGGGTCAATTAACCCTACTTGGCTTAAAGAACTTTCTTCTTTAACACATTATTTTCCAATTTAAGGGATACCAAGTCCATTTACTAATCAATGTGGAAAAACTGGACTTATGATTTAAATTGGTATTCACAATTTTTTCTTTCATTTCTATAATACTGCAGCACCTTCTCTGGAGCATGTTAGGGGACTTTGAAAATGAGAGAACTGGAAGATATCACTGCCTTGGTAAATCTTGGAGTGTGCGTTTTGTTATCCTACCTTCATCAAGCATTTCCAAGTGTGAGATTTTAGGCACTGTTGTATCCAATGGTACGTTCTCCGTTGATACACATGCTGTATGCAAGAAAATATTAGAAAATATATATGTATTAATCTTATGAAAAAAAGAAGCACTATTTATATTTAATATATTCATTGAAGCTAGTCTACATTGACAAAGAGACATCTTCATTTTGTCTCTTTATGGAAGTTCAAGGTATCCTTAGGGAAAAGTGGGAATTCCACAAACTTTACCCTTTGGTTTGCTTTGAGCACAATGTTACACATTGCGTTTTACTTATGCACAGTTATTTATATTTTCAAATTATTTTATCTAATAATTGTCACAAAGTGGACAAGTAGCTTAAAGATATTGATGGAAATAAACCGCAGATCATAGATAACAGTCATGACTCAAGCACAATTAAAAACAAACTGCCAAACTGATGCTTCTTTTTCCTTAGGCTTATCTGAACCTCCAAAGTAAAGGGGACACATTAATATTTTAGCTATGACTAAAAAGTGAAGACCTGTGATACGAACTTGTACTACTGAAAGAGCATTTCAAAGATGAATGCTTGGATAAAGAAGATGTGGTATATATATTTATACAATGGAGTATTACTCGGCAATCAAAAAGAATGAAATCTTACCATTTGCAACTACGTAGATGGAACTGGAGGAGATTACGCTAAGTGAAATTAGTCAGAGAAACACAAATATCATATGACTTCACTCAGATGAGGACTTTAAGAGACAAAACAGGATGAACATATGGGAAGGGAAACAAAAATAATATAAAAACAGGGAGGGGGCAAAACATAAGAGACTCTTAAATATGGAGAACAAACAGAGGGTTACTGGAGGGGTTGTGGGAGGGGGGATGGGCTAAATGGGTAAGGGCATTAAGGAATCTACTCCTGAAATCATTGTTGCACTAGATGCTAACTAATTTGGATGGAAATTTTAAAAAATTAAATTAAAAAACAAAAGATGAATGCTTGGAACGTTTTCATCACCAGGTCTTGAATTGCTATATTGTACACCTGAAACTAATATAACAGTGTTAACTAACTAGAATTAAAATAAAAACTTTAAAAGAAAGTAGTAATAATTAAGCCTATTTAATCACATCAATAATTCATTAAAACAGTTTAGTCTATTAATAATTTTCTGAATGGTGTATTTTTCTTCAGCTCATAAAGTCCATTTCTTTGTTTTTCAGCTTTACTGAAATGTAAATGACAAAAAAATACTAGATATGTGAGGTGTTGAGAATGATGATTTAATACACACACACACAGTGAAATGATTACTACAATCAAGCTAATTAACACATTCATCATATAAATAAATTGTTACCACTTATTTTTAATGTGGTGACAACACTTAAGATTTACTGTCTTGGTAAATTTCAAGTATGTTATACAATATTATTAAATATAGTCACCATGTTAGGCATTAGATCCCCGAAACACATTCATCTTACTACTGAAGGGTGTGCTCTTTGATTAACATCTCTCCGTTTTCAAAGTTTATTTCCATATATGTTTAATGAGATATACGCTTCATTTGTAGTTCATGCATATAAGTTATCAACATACATATAACGGTATTGGGTGTGTCCTCAATTGTTTCAACTGCTAAATGGAAGCAAGCAAAGTAAAAGAATACATGGAGAATACTGTACTCATTGAACAATAGCTCTCCAAGTTTTAGTTGTGCAAGATGAATAAATTCTAGAGATCTGCAGTGCAACATAGTGCCTATGGTTAACAATATGGTAATACTGCATTTAAGATTTTGAAGGTGGTAGATTACATGTTAAGCCTTCTTATCACCAAGTAGGAAAACAAGGCATGACTGTGGTGAGTGTATCTCAGGTGTATGTGCACGTCCAGACTCATCAAATTACACACATTTAATATGCGTAGATTTTTTGGTACATCAATTATACCTCAGTCAAGCTGCTTAATAAAGTATGTGGAGGCAATTGATGCAGAAGATAAAGTTCACATTCATTAGCAAGGGATTTAATCCCTCCATTCTTGAGCTTACCTATTTCGTCACCTCTCCTCTTCCATCCCTTCAGTCACTCTATATCCCTCGCGTTAACCCACACTCCTTGGCCTACACAATTTACTTCGTCTCCACACTTCTGCATAACATAACGTAATCCATTTTGTCTGTTCTTTCACCCATGCTTATTTTCTCCATCATATCAAAATCCTGCGCAGACCTCAAAAGCTAGCTTGTGACGTTTTGTCATATCTTCCTTCTTTATGCTTCCATATGACTCTTTATACCTCCATTAGAGCTCCGTTCATAGTTGTCCTTGAACAGCTTCCATAAATGACTCTCTCCTCTTTTGAGTTCCTCAAGGTCAAGGATCGCATTCATGTGTTGTCCCAATGCCTAGAATAGTGACTTGCACAGTATAAGCACCAATGCCTGGGCTAGAGTACAACGCTTCCTCCTCACGGGAAAAGAGAAATTAAATAAATGGCTATGCGGTGATGAGAACAATGGGCTAGTCTGAGATGCCACAAATGCTTCTACTGTGATAATGTTTTGCTTACATATCACTTTCCAGTTTAATCTTTACATCATATTCTTATACGTAAATTTTTACAAGGATTCTGGGAATTGCTGTGACTGCAACTGGAAATATTCCAAGGATTTTATTGAAACAGAAGACAGCACAAGAAAATGACCAGATGTTAAACACTATGCACATGTACCTTGGGCATCTCATTTTAGTTCTGGTAGAATATGGACAAGGGAGCAATTTTTCAAAATTGCATGTGGGATTCACATGCACAGAGCCCATAATTTTCCCACATGTACCTGAAATAATGGAGGTAGGGACAACTATGCTTCTATGTTCCCTACACACATCTAAGTAAGAATGAGACCACAGGGACACATGAGAAGTGCTCAATGGCTTTGCAGTGGTTTGTAATTCTTTCCTCAACAAATAATGTCATTCTCAGCATGAAAATACCGGTAACGTATGCAGTGAGGATAGAGTCAGCAACGAGGTTCAAATAGGAAACAAAGATATCTATTTTCTTTTATATATTTAGTCCAACATGGGATTTAAGAAAATATAAGTCTAATATTTACCAAAGGAGAGTAAATTAGGAGACACTGGTTTAATGGCTGTTCATCCTGTTGTGGCCAGACATTATTTAGAATGCTGCATCAGCCGCTTGACAGATGTACTATTTGTGGCGAAATTATAGAACCTTTTTGCACCCATGTCTCTTTTTTCTTCAGTGGAGTAGCAGTAAATGCTTCAAAAGGCTATTGTGTTAATTGAAATAATGGATGGCCTACTTAGCACATAGATGTTTAAAATTATAAATGCAGTAGTAGTGATATTTAAACCTGCAAATGGTAAAGATAATTTTCTTTACTAAAACATAGTTTTAATTACTCTGAATATAGTGTATTGCACAAACCTAAGAAAGCTAGTTTTCCCAAGTGAATAAATCTATTTCCTAATACAATAAAGAGAGACGTCTCACATCCCCAGTACTTTACCCCCTGCTGTGTCCATGCCCTCTGCCATGTATGAAACTTTACAACGCCCTTTCATACTGAGTGAGTCTCCTCGCCCATTCCTTGACACTGACCTTGGCCATATGACTTTCCTTGGTAAACAGAATAAAGGGGAACTGATGACGTGCCAGTTCCAAACTTAGGCTTCGTGCGTATTTCTACAACTCTCGCATCTGCAAGTACCATGGGAAAGGTACATTGAGGCTCACCTCTTGGCCTCCAGAGCAATAACGAGACAAAGTTGGAGCAGGTTCACCTTAGCCAGGTCCAGCATATATCAAGTGATTTCTTGACAAACCACAAACTGGAGAGGTAACAAATAATAGTTACGTAGACACTGAGTTTGGGCAGTCTGATTATGCATCAATAGTTAAACTGATACGGATACAATAGTTGAGAATGGGGAAAGTATATGGTATTCAAAGACAAGGGTGCCAACATCATATATGGCCCCAAAGCATTTGACTCTAGTCAAAACATATCACAGGTCCTAAAATCCTCACAATTTCAGCTAATACTTAGTGACTATGTGTTCGTTCTGGAAGTTCCTTGCTAAACTCCAACTCTGTCACATGGTTAAAGTAAATATATTATCTTCATCATTTCTAATATGTGAGCATTTATGAGGGTTAAGAATAAGGAAAATGGAAAGGCAAGGACTGTAACTGAACAGGTTCAGGGATCTCAAAAGCGGGAAAATGATCGCCAAAAACAAATGTTACATCCTGACAAGTTATTCTTCCTTCAAAATTCTGACAAGGAAAAACATTTTTATTAATTTATATTTTTTCTGACCATGAGGGCAATTTCTAGTCATGATGCAACAATTTGGAAAACACCTAAAAAGTATGAGGCATATAAATACCAATAACACTATAATGCAGATAAAGTCTTTATTTTAAAATTAAGAAGTGCATTATTTCATATTTCTCACTATGTTTATATAAAGGTTGTAGGTTGACATCAAACTTTAAGCCATTTTCTTAGAAACTTTTCCCACATAATGTAAGTATTTTATAAAAAACATTATGTCATCAGTAAATATTTTGGAAACATTGTTTGATTTCAGCATTTGATTCCATCATATCCTTGCTGATTATTTGTGAGAGATGTTTGGACTCTTGGTCCATTGTGTATTTAAATATTTCAAAGCCTTCCCTAGGCTTTTTCAAAAAAACTTTAAGTCAGATGTAGTAAAATTCTGAAATTATACATAATCATTTCTACTACTTTTTTCCCCACTAGGCTTTGCTCCATGGTGACAACACAGAGTTGGTTAAGAATACATGTATTACCTCATTTAATCAACTAAAACCCCTAAGAAGACAGTACTTACTTATATCACACATTTATAGATGAAGAGTGAAGCTCACAGAAGTTAAATAAACCGCTTAAAGCCATGAACCGAATAAGTAGTCTGATCTCATTAGGCTAAAGGTTACCAAAGTCGACACTCACACTTTGGCTACATAACAAGCCATCCTGAATATAAGTGCCTAAAATTACAATCATTGATTATTTCCCATGATTTCTTAGGTTGATTGGGAATTTCTTCCACTGAGCTCACCTGAGGTCACTCATGCAAATGCAGACAGCTGAGCTGGGGTGGTCTAAGATGCCCTCTCACATGGACCAGGTCCCAGCTGCAATGGCAGGACATTAGACTGGCTGAACCTCTCCCTCCATTGGGTCACTCATTCCCAAATTCTTCAGAGCACGGACAGCTCAAGGTTCCTAAAGGGCAAACGCAGAAATCACAAAGTATCTTAAGGCTTAGCCTTGGAAGGTAAGCAATGTCACATCTGAAACATCCTGTTGGTAGAAACAAGTTACTTGGGACACCTGTACTTGGGACACCTTGGGTGGCTCAGTTGGTTAAGCGTTCGACTCTGGATTTCCACTCAGGTCATGGTCTCGTGGTTCATGGGATTGAGCCCCACATCAGGCTCTGTGCTGACAGTACAGAGCCTGATTGTGATTCTCTCTCTTCCTCTCTCTCTTCCCCTCCCTGGCACGCACTCTCTCTCTCTCTCTCAAAATAAATAAATAAACTTAAAGAGAAAAGAAACAAGTTAAAAGCCAGCCCAGGATCAGGGGATATAAATCCAACCCTTGAAGGGAGAAGAAAAAGACCCATTACAAAAGGTGTGTTCACAGAGACACGGGATTCATTGGCCATCACTATTGTAACTGTCCACCAAACTCCTTACTATGCAAAATTTCAATATCCATTTGCCTTGTATGCCTTTGTCATTGTTTGTAAAGTGCAACCACACAGGTTACAGTATTAGAAGGTGATGGCTCTCTGATCAACAGATATCATTAAGATGTGTTGTGCCTGGAATGGAGCACCTTTAATGACTTCACAGTGCCTGGCATAGGTTGTATACTTTGCTTCATTAATTGTACTTTCTGCTTAGAGTTGGAGGGAGCCTAGGTGACCAAATATTGCTAGATTTCTCACATTCTTTCCAGTTGACTGCTTGCAAATACTGAGTTATTAGTTCACGTGTCACCATTTTGGCCAAGGGAGGAAGTTATTTGTGCTGTGAATCATCTAGTCCAACCCCTCCTTGTCTTCCATGACCATCATTGGTGATAAGGACCAAAGCAACTAGCACTCACGAAATTGACCACCATAGCAGGTTTCCTTGTGTTGACAAGGTTTGGCGTTGGGATGGTTTGAGGACAGGAGCTTGAGCCGGCTGGCTAGAACCCCACAGCAACTACTTGGCAACTTTGAGATGTCCTCTCTTGGCATCCTGCATCAGAGGGGTATGTTTGAGAACAGAGACTTCAGGGAATGGCAAGGGAGGAAATAAAGACAGTGAGGACTGAGAAATCACAGAAAGCTGCTGCCTGGCTAGCCATGGGAATCAGGAGAACACAGGACACCAGGGCTACCATACCTGCTCTTCACCCCCCACCCCAACCCACACAAAGCCACTCTCATCCCTGGACTTCCCCTCCGGGGAAGGGCACAAGAACACAGAGGGTGGCAAGTTTCCTGTGCCTCATTCTCGACCCACCCTCACTCCTCTCATCAGCTGCCTCGGCAAATCAACTGAAGGGGGAGGGGATCAAGGATCACTGCCAAGACCATGGAAATGCCCTGTCATTCTCCCTGGAGGGTTGCAAGATGGCTTTGGGAACCAGAAGATGAAATAAGCATCAGAGGAAAACTGGCCAATCAGAGCCCACCACCAACCACCCCCTTCCTCCTGAGAAGTCCTTTGCTCTTCCCAGCTGTTCTTCCACCTTGTCCATGTTGAGGCCCCATCTCTCGTTTTACCTGTTGTCATTCTTCCAGTGCTGCCCTTCTCATGTCCATGTAGAACGGGGCGGGTCCCTCCCACGGCTGCCCTCGGATATCCATTTCTCACCACAACTCAAACACCCTTTTCTACAAGACACGCCATCTTTACCACTGAGAAGGAGGGAACATTCTACTGAAGAGCAAGCCCCGTGTCCGCTGTGTCCTGGGAGGGAGAAAACAGACAAGCTTTGATCATGTGGGACGAGGCAATCGAGGGCAGTGGCTTCACTTTGCCTGGCTGAGAATCCAGAGACTGAAGCCCAGGGGTCCTCACTCCCATGCGCCCTCATGAGTGGGGAGGGAGGGGGCTCTTACCTCCATCTTTCTCACGCCCTCCTTTCATTTTGCCTGTTTGCGTATGGTCCTCTTGTTCCCCTATTTGTGCCTTGAAGGGAAAGTGCCTTGAATGCAGGTCCTGCTGTCCATCAGCCGTCCATCTGCATTATGGCCACAGTTCCTGCAAGTCAGAGGCAAGGATCCGATCGTCATGAAGGAGTAAAGACACCTATAGGGGACATGGATGTCTGTCACATCTCAGCCACAGCTGGAACCTAGGCCCTGATCTGATGTTCCTCATAAATATGAACAACCTGTGTGGGGCTTGTGGAACACGTAAACATACCGACGCGTGATCCAGGCATCCCCCTAAGGAAGACCTTCCACATACACAACAAAAGTGTAAATAAAGCCCATAGGGATTGTCTGCGCCTCCCAAGTACTTGTATAGCCTCTGAGGGAAACGAGTCTTGAAGGCCTTCAAAAATGCTCAGGGGTTATCTCCTCCACTCCCCACACACAATCTTAAGAATTCGTAAGTCACAACTCTCATGGAGAAATGGAGCATTTCTAATGGCAGAAAATTACACGAATGCTATTGTGAATGCTATGGCAAACCAGTGATTGTGGTGGAGGGATACTCTGTCCATGTTACTTGTGAGGACCATGAAATACCCGGGAATGTGGAAAGGGAAGCTAGTCCTACTATTATGACAAGGCCACACATCCACCCTAAATGTCTTAAGAAGCAATTACCGAAAAGTCCATCGACTTTATGAATGGACAAAGAAGAGGTGATATAGGGGCACCTGGGTGGCTCAGTCAGCTTAGCACCTGACTTTGACTCATGTCATGGTCTCACAGTTCATGAGTTCAAGCCCCACATCAGGCTTTGTACTGACAGCTCAGAGCCCAGAGCCTGCTTCGGATTCTACCTCTCCCTCTCCCTGCCCTTTCTTTGCTTGCACTCTCTCGCTCTCTCAAAAGTAAACATTAAACAATTTTTTAAAAAAAGAAGATGTGGTATACACATACAATGGAGTATTACTAGGCCATTAAAAAAGAACGAAATATTGCCATTTGCAACAACGTGGATGGAACTAGAGTGTATTATGCTAAGTGAAATAAGGCAGTCAGACAAAGACGAATACACGATTTCACTCATGTGTGGAATTTAAGAAATGAGACAGATGATCCTAGGGGAAGGGAAGGAAAAATAAAGGTAAGATAAAAATAGAGAGGAGACAAACCATAAGAGACTCTTAAATACAGAGCACAAACTGAGGGTTGCCGGAGGGGAGGTGGGGTGGTGGATGGGGTAAATGGGTGATGGGCATTCAGGAGGGCACTTGTGGGGAGAAGCGCTGGGTGTTGTATGTCAGTGAAAAACCACGGAATTCTACTCTTGAACCAATACTGCCCTGCACTTTAACTAACATTTCTTGTCGGAAGAGCAGCAAAGTCCTTTCCCAGTGCCCTTCACAGTAGGGTTACATGCTCACTTAAATGTGCCTTCTTTGCCTATGTCTTCATTCAATCGGTATTAAGCATGCTCAAAAGACAGGACACTCCAAGCTATGCCCTGTCCCAGAATCACTTGCCTGAATTTGGAACCATAGAATAGCAACCAAGCTTCTCTTAGGAACCAGGAAGTAGGGAAGGCAGAGGGCAGAGAGTGTCCTGGGATAGAGAGTTCAGGAAGCTGGCTCCTACTTGGCCCCTGGAAGGAAAAGAGCCCGGCGGAACTGGCCCTGCCCCAGCCCCCAGAATGATCAGTGTGGGAGTGGCCATAAGCACCTGGCCTTCACCCTCCCTCCCTCGCAGCCTCCTCCCTCCCTCCCTGCCTGAGTGAGTATCCCTTTCACCTGCTGCCCTTTACCACACTGGCTTTTTTGAGGGAATGTGGACCCTCAGTCTCACCCACCGCAGCCCTCTGTGCCACACACCTCCCAGACCCTCTCTAAGAGATATTCCCCTCACCCTTGGATCCAGAGAATAATCTGTGAATATGCGCAGGAACCAGGAGACAGAGGGCAAAATGACTCAGGGGGCGTTCCAGCCTCTAATTAGAGTCTCACAGACAAATCAGCCCAACTAATCAACCATAAATGGTTAATGAGAGACATGAGTCTACACTGGATGGTTTTCTCAGGGAATTCACCTGAACCCTCTTAACATCCATAAGGAATTTAAGTGTTGCCTTAGGTAGCATAGTTCTGAGGGTCTGGAAGCCAAGGAGCCCCTCCCTTCCCACCAATGTGGAGTTTTCCAGATGCTGCTGTTTCTCAGCAGTCCCTTTATGAAGAGACTTTTTGTACTTTTTTCCTTCCACGTACCCATCCCCTTCCCTGGATCGTAGAACAAGATATCTAGCTAATATGTCAGAGACAGGGAAGAAGTGCTGAGGAGACACCTGCCAGGACCTCCAGGAGGCTTGCTGTAGGAACCTCTTCATTGTAGCCTACGCCTGCAGGGGCTGACCCACATAGGGCCAGACAGTCCACAAGTAGGGGTTGCCACGGCCACCTCAACCCTTGAGAGGGTGTGTCCAGGTACCCGTACCTTCCCCACGTGCCCACTGTCTCCTTCTTCCCCACCCTTCTTGTCCTACATGTGGGGATTGACTGCTCACCTGGGACCATGTCCTCCCTTTTGGCTCTCAGTCTTCGACCTCAGGCTTCTCTACCTTCTGTGGAGTTTGCATCACAAACCTGGGGAGCTGAGGGAACTATGGGGGCGGGGCTGGGAGATTAAAGCCAAGCTGGAATGCTCAGGGCATTTAGCAATTGATGGAGCACCCAGTTTTCTGGGACAGGGGCTGTGCTAGGCACGGGGCAGATACATGAATTCACTCTCATGGGTCGGCATGCCCCTTAGGGGTGGTCAGAACATAAGGAAAGGGAGAACCAGAATATTTGTGAGGGTCACCAATATTATGGCAAAATGTAACTAGTTAATATAAAATGGGGGACCGGTTGGGAAAGAGCGCATCCTGAAAGGTCTTGTCTTTATATTTTCTTCTATTAACCATACCTATACCAATACACATAATCCTTTATTGTAATTATGTATAAATCTGCCATTTGTTTCACAATGTAGAATATTTCCAACATGAATGCTCTTTCATGTTCCTCCCAGGCAACACCTCCCTAAAATAATGACTATTCTGAATTCTATCATAATAGATCAGTTTTGCTTCCATAAAATGGAACCAGACACTGTGTGCTCCTTTGTATCCGGTACCTTTCTCTCCACATTAAGTTTGTGAGATCTATCTGTGCTATTATGTGTAAAAGTATTTTTCTTTCATATTGCTCAGTGGTATTTTATCACATGAATATAGCAGAAGTTATTCATTCATTCAAAACTTGATGCACTTTTGGTTAGTCTGTGCTTCCGACTGACCAGAGATAATCTGAGGTTTCCGTGACCTCATCATTAGATTTGATTAATTTGCCACAGTGCCTCACAGAACTCGGGGCATCATTGTATTTACTGTATTACCAGTTTGTTGTCAAATGATATAACTCAGGAAAAGTCAGAGAGATGACATAAATAGTGTTCATTAACCCAGAAGCTCTCCCAGTTCCATCTTTTCTGGATTTTATAGGCTTTATTGCATAGGTCTGAGTAATTAAATCATTTACCATCTGTGACTAATTCAACCTCCAGCCCCCTCACCCCCCCCTTCTCCTCCCTAGGGGATAGTGGGTGGAGCTGAAAGCTCCAAGTATCAAATCAGGTGGTTAGATCTCCTGGCAACCAGCCCCCACCCTCCAAAAGTTTTTTCAAATGTCACCTCATTAATATAAATGCAAGTGTAGCTGAGAGGGGCTTGTTAAGCATAACAAAAAACAACTATTTCACCTTTATTAATCTGCAGGTATCTTAGGAACAGGAAACAGAACTAAATATTATAACAAAAGATGCCTCTCTGTCACTTACATAGGAATTACAGTGTTTTAAGAACTATGTTCCAGGAACCCTGGATAAAAACCAAATACATATTTATTATAAATCACAATATCATATTTCTATATCAAAATACAAAGCTTCCTAAATAAATGAATAATTGATGTATAAGAGAGCAAATAATAACCACCACCAAAATTTTAAAAAGAATAGTTCAAATACATTTAATTATAAATATTTGGAAAATTGTAGACCAAATATATCAGTTGGATCAATAAATATGAATACGTTCAGCTCCTCCCTAAAAACAAAAATATTTTTTCAATTTTGCCCACAAATTAACACCCAATTATATGATTTATCCAAGAGAAACACCTAGAAAAAAAGAACAAACCACAACCTCCTCTTTTCAAGAAAGAAGGTAGAAAGAGCAAATACACGGAATAATAATGGCAAAGGAGAAATAACATTCATAAGGGAAAGATGTTTTTAAGAAAATCATAAAACAACCTAGAAGAAATGGATAAATTCTTAGAAACATAAAATCTTTCAAGACTAAATTAGGAAGTAGAAAATCTGAACACACCAATTACTAGTAATGAAATTAAGTCAGTAATTAAAAAATTCCCAACAAACAAAAGTCCAGAACAGATGGCATCACAGACAAATTCTACCAAACTTTTATTTTATTTTATTATGTTTATTTATTTTTGAGAGAGAGAAAGAGAGAGAGAGCACACTAGCATGGAAGGGGCAGAGAGAGAGGGAGACACAGAATCCGAAGCAGGCTCCAGGCTCTAAGCTGTCATCAAACTCACAAACCATGAGATCAGGACCTGAGCCGAAGTTGGATGCTTAACTGAGCCACCCAGGCACTCCTCTACCAAACATTTAAATAAGAGTTAATTCCTGTTTTTCTCAAACTATTCCAAAAATTAGAGGAGGAAAATTCCTTCCAAATTCATTTTACAAGGCCAGCATTATTCTGATACCCAAACCAGACAAACTACAAAAGAAACTACAAAAACTAAAACAAAACAAAAAAAAAACAAACCCCAAAACAGCAATATCCCTGATGCACACAGATATAAAAATATTCAGCAAAATATTATCCAGCTGAATTAAAAAATACATTAAAAGGATCATTTATCACAAAGAAGTAGGATTTACTCAAAGGATGAAAGAATGATTCAATATATGCAAATCAATGAACATGAAACACCAAATTAGCAAAATAAAGGATAAAAAATTACATGATTATTTCAAAAAAGTGCAGAAAAAACATTTGACAAAATTCAACATCCATTCATGATACAAACGCTCACCAAAGCCTGTGTCAAGAGAACACAAACTTCAACATAATAAAGGCCATATATAACAAGCCCACAATTAACATCATACTCAATGGTGAAAAGCTGAAAGCTTTTCCATCAATATCAGCAACAAGAAAAGAATGCCCGCTCTCACCACTATTATTCAACATAGTACTGGAAATCCTAGCCATAGTAATCAAACATAAAAAAGAAATAAAAGTCATTGAAATTGGTAAGAAAGAAGAAAAAGTCCTTCTTTATAGACAACATGATACTAGATGTAGAAAACCCTAAAGACTTCACCAAAAAACTATTAGGACTAACAAATTAATTCAGCAAAGTTGTGGAATACAACATCAATACACAGAAATCTGTTGCTTATTTAGACACTAATAATGAAAAAAGGGAAATTTAGAAAACAATCCCATTTACACTTGCATCAAAAAGAATAAAATACCTAGGAATAAATATAACAAAAGAGGTGGAAGACCAATACTATGAAAAGTATAAGACATTGAGGAAGAAATTGAAGATGACACAAATAAATGGAAAGATATCATGTTCGTAGAATGGAAGGATATTGTTAAAGTGTCCATAATACCCAAAGCAATGTCCATATTCTATGAAATCCCAATCAAAACACCAATAGTATATTTCAAAGAACTATAACAAAAAACAATCCTAAAACTTGTATGGAACCACAAAAGACCCTGAATAACCAAAGCAATCTTGAGAAAGAAAAACAAAGATATCACAATTGGAGATATCACAATCTCAGGTTTCAAGATATACTACAAAGCTATAGTAATCAAAACAGTATGGTACTGGCACAAAAATAGACACATAGATCAATGGTATAGATTTGAGACCCAGAAATAAACTCACACTTACATGGTCAATTAATCTATAACAAAGGAGGCAAGAAAATACAATGGGGAAAAGACAGTCTCTTCAATAGATGGTGCTGGGAAAACTGGACATCTACATGGAAAATAATCAGACTAGATGACTTTCTTTACATCATACACAAAGATAGACACAAAATGGATTAAAAACCTACATATAAGACCTGAAACCTTAAAACTCCTAAATGAAACCATAGGTAGCAATCACTTGGAAATCAATCTGAGCAATATTTTTTGGGATATGTCTCCCCAGGTAAGAGAAACAAAAGCAAAAATAAACAATTGGGACCACATCAAACTAAAACACTTTTTCACAGCAAAGGAAACCATCAACGAAGTGAAAAGCAATCTTCTGAATGTCAGAGGATATTTGCAAATGATATATCAAATAAACACTCAATATCCAAAATATATAAAGAACTCATACAACTCAACAATAAAAACACAAATAATCTGATTTAAAAAATGGTTGGGGGACCTGATGAGACATTTTTCCAAAGAAGACATACAGATGGCCAATAGACACATGAAAGATGATCGACATCATAATCATCAGGGAAATGCAAATCAAAACCACAATGAAATATTACCTCACATTAGTCAGAATGGCTTGTATTATAAGATAAGAAAAACAAGTGTTGGCCAGGACGTGGAGAAAATGAGACCCTTGTCCACTGTCAGTGGGAATGTATATTGTTTGGCTACTATGGAAATCAATAGGGAGCTTCCTCAAAAAACTACAAGTAGAAGTACCATAGGATACAGTAATTCTTTTCCTGGGTATTTGCCCCAGAAAAATGAAAACACTAATTCAAAAAGACATGTGCACCCCTATGTTTATTGCAGTCTTATTTACAATAGCCAAGATATGGAAGCAGCCCAAGTGTCCACCAATAGAGAATGGATAAGGAAGATTTGACACACACACTATGGAATACGGCCATAAAAAAAGAATGACATCTTGCCATTCATGACAACATGAATAGACAGACCTACAGGCTATTATGCTAAGTGAAATAAATCAAAGACAAATAACAGATGATTTCATTCATGTGTGGAATCTAAATAACAAACCAACAACAATAACAAAAGGGAAACACCATCAAATACCGAGAACTAGTGGTTGCCTGAGGGGATAGGGGTGGGGAATAGGTGAAGCAGGTACACAAATTTAAAACTTATATCACAACAATTTTTTGACCCTAACATCACACACCACCCCAAACGCATGCAGAAATTCCAAGTGTTTTTTTATTCCTCCTTCTTGTCAGCAGGATAATGTTAAGGAGGAAATTTGTCTTCAGCACAGTCCTCATCTGATTCTTTTCCCCAGTGTCTGGCTAACTCTGGTTCTGCTCAGCTGTACCCCAGCCTCCCAGGATCCAACTTACCTCTTTTGTCACACACTTGTCTCTTCCCTTCCTACTCTACCCTCCCACCATCAGAGAACTTACAACCTGCCGATTACATTCTAATCATAATCCGTGTTCTCTGCTTCTACAGGGATGTCCATTTCTCAGCAGACAATTTCTCAAGATATGCGGCAGATTGTTTTCATTCACTTTTTGATTCAGCCCGTGATAACGGCTGCATAGTGTTGGCCTTCTTGTTCCTTTAGGCTTTTTTGAAAGGATGGTAGTTGTTAGAGGGGATTTTTTTCCCCTTGAACTCCCCTGAAGGGCCCTTTTTACCTTCTTGTTGTCTTCATCTAGATAGGTAATGGGATACATGCAGAACAGCACAGATTTGAAGAGGGTGGGGACTGGATGAAAAGACATCCTTCATGAGGAGGGGTGCAAGATGATAAATGTATTTGAGCCAGACAAAGGCAGGCAGGAACCTTGGTGGTGGTGATGGTGGACAGAACCCATGGGGAAGAAGAAGAAGAGTATGGATGAGGTCAGTTGGCCTTGTCACCATCTCTAGACATGGGTTGACAGGGATCTTCATCTTCTTCCTCCTTTTGGTCCTTGGGGTTGGTTGTTCTGTAACTGTGGTAGGTGCTTATAGTTTCCTCTCACCTTTTTCATCTTAAAACGTCTCAGTGGTCACCCCAGGGCTCCTGACACTCTTATATATGCACCATTTTTTTTTTGGTCAGTGATGACCCATGTCTTAGGCTGTGTTTGATCAGTAAGTCTCTATCTGAGCCAAGGGTAGCCTTGGGATGGCTTAGACATCAAAAGCACGATCCTGACTCCTTCACTGGTTGTGTGTGTGTGTGGGGGGGGTGTAAGGCAGGCCAACATCCTCTGGCTGAAGGAAGGGGGCCTAAAGAACCTTCCTCAATTGATCCACCAGATCTTCTCATCTGTCTAGATTCAATTCTGGTGGGTCACACTGTAGGGAGAGGTGTCTCCTCCAAGCCACTATGGCCAACCCTATTCCATGGTTCATTCTATTGTCTCTTGCTCTTCACAATTACCTACTATTTTGGATTATCTTACCGAAAATCCTTCCAAGCTAATGTTAAGACTCCACTGAATAAATTTACTGCACTGAGCATCCTACTCTTTGTTTCATAACTAGTGAGCAGTGTTCATCTCAAAATGTGTAGTAAACTGAATGCTGCTCCCTCGCCTAAAACATACGTCCATGTTCTAATCCCCAAAACCTGTGGGCATTATTTTATATAGTAAGAGTATTACTTTATGTGCCAAAATATGTAAATAAGTTAAGGATCCTGAGAGGAAGAACTTATCCTGGATTAGCCACGTAGCCCTACCACATGCAATCGTATGTATTCCTATAAGAGAGAGGAAGGGGAGTTTTGACTGAGACACACAAGGGAGAAGGCAATGTGAAGATGGAGCAGAGAGCAATGTGGCAACAAGGCGAGAAATGCCAAGGCAGGCTAGCAGCCAGCATACTCTAGAAGGGGCAAGGAAGAGATACTTCCAATAGAAACATCAGAGGTAATACATCTCTGCCAGCACCTTGAATTCAGACCTCTGGCCTCCAGAATTATGAGAAAACAATTTTGTTGTTTCAATCCACAAAGGCTGTGGTAATTTATTACAGCAGCCACAAGAAATTAATACAGGAAGTGTAGTGGCTAGACATGGGCTTCACTAGTACAGGAGAGATGAGAAAGATATACATACATTGCAAGTCGTGTGAGGTGACTGTATACAGGAATTTACAACTGGAGACTGTTGAGGATTCCTAAGGATTAACCAGAGGTGCGTGAGCCTTGTGTGCAAAGTTCTTCTAAACATGTGTCCTCAACCAGCAGGCACCTTTCTCATTTTATTTTACCTCTGGCACTATTATCATTCTCCCTCCCTGGAACTCACCTCATAGTTGGAACATTCATGGAAGTCATTTTTATGAATAGCTAACAACAAGCTTCCAGCTTCTTAGGGGATACTTTGTATTCAGGTCCTGTCCATCTAGCTCCCTAGGTAACAAGCCTCTCGATCAGAATTTGAGCCATGACAAAAGGGGGAGTGGGGTTCACCACAAACCTATCTGTGTTCCTAGTCAACTAGCAGTTTATTCCAGCCTGAGATGCTCACCTGTGCACACAATCTTTTGGCTTAGTGAGACTTCTTGGAGTTTGCTTTCTCGCCCAGTATTTACACCAGCAGTGGAGAATATCTCAGTGGGTTTTTTTTCATTTGTGGCTGTAGATGAACTTTATGAATTATTATCTCACATGGTACATTAATTCATAAAACATTTATTAAGCACATGCTCTGAGTGAAGAACGACACTGGAGTCCTGAAATGACATACAGCCAAGGAAGATATGGCCCCCAACCCCAAAGAAGTTCTAACTCAGTGGAGGAAAGCCTTGGACATACACCCTAGCTATCTCAGGGTCAGAAATTGGCCTTGTGAGCCTCTCTCCTTCAGACCTCTGTTCCTATGTTACTGTTTCCTGGTCTTGGACCTGCCTTGTTCATTCTTTTTAATAAAATTTTAATTTCGGTGTAGTATACAGTATATTAGTTTCAAGTGTACCATACAGTGATTCAACCCTTCTATACAACACCCAGGGCTCATCAAGATAAGAGTTCTCTTATCTCTAGCTCCATCTATATCCTTGCAAATATCAAGGTTTCATTCTTGTTATGGCTGAGAAATATTCCATTTATACATATTCCATTTCTTCTCTATCTATTCATTAGTCAATGGACATTTGGACCATTTCTATAATTTGGCTATTGTAGATAATGCTGCTATAAACATCTGGGTGCATGCGTCCTTTGAATTAGTATTTTTGTATTCTTTGGGTAAATACCTAATCCTTCAACTGCTAGATCATAGGGTAGTTCTATTTTTAACATTTTGAGCAACCACCAAAATATTTTCCACAGTGGCTGCGCCAGTTTGCGTTCACACTAACAGTGCAATGGGGTTCCCTTTTCTCCACCTCCTTGCCAAAACCTTTTGTTTCTTGTGTTGTTAATTTTAGCCATTCTGAGAGATGTGAGGTGATGTCTCATTGTAGTTTTGATTTGTATTTCTCTGGTGATGAGTGATGTTAAGCATCTTTTCATGTGTCTGCTGGCCACCTGTATGTCTTACTAGGAAAAATATCTATTCATGTCTTCTGCCCATGTTTAATTGGATTATTTGCTTTTTAGGTATTGGGTTTGATAATTTCTTTCTATATTTTTGATACTCACCCTTTATCAGATATGTCATTTGCATCTATCTCCTCCCATTCCATAGGTTGTCTTGTTTTGTTAATTGTTTCCTCCAGTATGCAGAAGTTGTGTGTGTGTGTGTGTGTGTGTGTGTGTGGTCCCAATAATTTATTTGTGCTTTTGCTTCCCTTGTCTCAGGAGACATACCTAGAAAGAAGTTGCCACAGCTGATATCAAAGAAGTCACTACCTATGTTCTTTTCTAGGATTTTTATGGTTTCAAGTCTCACATTTAAGTCTTTGATCCATTTTCAATTTATTTTCGTGTATAGTATAAGAGAGAAGTCCAGTTTCATTCTTTTGCATATTGCCGTCCGGTTGTCCCGATACCATTTGTTGAAGAGACCTTCTTTTTCAAATTGGGTGTTCTTTCCTGCTGAAGATTGATTGACCATACAGTCGTGGGTGCATTTCTGGGTTTTCTATTCTGTTCCATTGATCTATGTGTATATTTTTGTGCCAGTACATTACTGTTTTGATTACTACTGTTTTGTAATACAACTTGAAGTCTGGACTTGGAATGAAATGCTTCCAGCTTTACTTTTTTCTCCACAGTTGCTTTGGCTGTTCAAGGTCTTTTGTGGATCCATACAAATTTTAGGTTTGTTCTAGCTATGTGAAAAATGCTGTTGGTATTATGATAGGAATTGCATTGTATGTGTAGTTGCTTTGGGTAGTATAGACATTTCAACAATATTTGTTCCTCCAATCCATGAGCATGGAATGCTTTTCCATTTCTTTATGCCATCTTCAATTATTTCGTCAGTGTTTTATAGTTTTCAGAGAACAGGTTTTCACCTCTTTGGTTAGGCTTATTCCTAGGTATCTTATTATTTTTAGTGCGATTGTAAATGGTATTGTTTTCTTAATTCCTCTTTCTGATGTTCCATTATTGGTATATAGAAATGCAACAAATTTCTGTGCATTGATTTTGTATCCTGCAATTGTACTGAATTCATTTATCAGTTCTAGTAATATTTTTGTGGAGTCTTTGGGCTGTCTATATAACATATAATGTCACCTACAAATAGTAAAAATTTTACTTCTTTCTTGATAATTTCAATGCCTTTTATTTCTTTTTTTTTTCTAATTGCTGTGGGTAGGACTTCCAGTACTGTGTTAAATAAAAGTTGTAAGAGAGGACATCCCTGTTTTGTTCCTGACCACAGAGGAACATCTCTCAGTTGTTCCCCATTGTGGATGATATCACTGTGGGTTTTTCATATATGGCCTTTAGTATGTTGAGGTATGTTCCCCCTAAATCTACTTTGTTGAGGGGTTTTATCATGATGGATATTGTACTCTGTCAAATGCTTTTTCTGCATTTTTGAAATGGTTATATGGGTCTTATCCTTCCTTTAATTAATGTGATGTACCACTTTGGTTGATTTGCAAATATTGAACCACCTTGCAACCCAGGAATAAATCCCAGTTGATCGTGGTGAATTATTCTTTTAATGTATTGTTACATTTGGTTTGCTAGTATTTCACTGAGAATTTTTGCATCTATGTTCATCAGGGATATTGGCCTATAGTTCTCTTTTTTAATGGTGTCTTTATCTGATTTTGGTATGAGGGTAATGTGGTCTCATAGAATGAATTTGCAAGTTTTCATCCCTCTTCTATTCTTTGGAATTGTTTGAGAAGAATGGGTATTAACTCTTCTTCAAATGTTGGATGCAATTCACCTGGAAGTCATCTGGTCCTGTACTTTTATTTGTTGGGAGCTTTTTGATTACTAATTCAATGTCATTGATGGTTATCCATCTGTTCATGTTTTCTATTTCTTCCTGTTTCAGTTTTGGTAATTTATATGTTTCTAGGAATTTATCCATTTCTTCAAGGTTGTGCAATTTTTGGCATATAGTTTTTCATAATATTCTCTTATAATTGTTTGTATTTATGTGGTGTTAGTTGATATTTCTCCTCTCTCATCTGTGATTTTTGTTATTTGGATCCTTTCTCTTTTCTTTTTACTAATCTGGCTACAGGTTTGTCAATTTTATTGATTTTTTTGAAATAACCATCTCCTGGTTTCATTGATATGTTCTATTTTTTATTTAGATTCTCTATCATTTATTTCTGTTCTAACTTTATTATTTTCTTCCTTCTTCTGGCTTTAGGCTTTGTTGTTCTGTTTCTAGCTAGTCCAGGTATAAGGTTAGGTTGTATATTTGAGATTTTTCTTGCTTCTTTGAGGTAGGCGTGTATTGCTATATATGCTTCTCTCTTAGGACCACTTTTGCTGAATCCCAAAGGTTTTGGACCATCATGTGTTCATTTTCATTTGTTTCCATGTATTTTTAAAATTTCTTCTTTGATTTCCTGCTTGACCCATCATTGTTTAGTAGCATGTCATTTAACCTCTCTGTATTTGTGGTCTTTCCATCTTTTTTTTCTTATGATTGACTTCTAGTTTCATAGAGTTGTGATCTGAAAAGGTGCACAGTAGGACTTCAATATTTCTGTATTTGTTAGGGACGGTTTTGTACACTCAAAAAGAATGTGTATTCTGCCATTTTAGGATGGGATGTCCTGAATTTATCTTTTAAGTCTGTCTAATCCAGTGTGTCACTCATAGCCATGGTTTCCTTGTTGATTTTCTGTTTAGATGATCTGTCCATTGATGTGAGGTGATAAAGTCCCTTACTATTATTGTATTATTATCTATTAGTTCTTTTATGTTGGTTATTATTTTATATATTTGGGTGCTTCTATGTTGCGTGTATAAATATTTACAATTGTTATATCTTTTTAAATTTTAAGTTTATTCATTTATTTATTTTTGAGAGAGAGAGAGAGAAAAAATGAGCATGGGGGAGGATCAGAGAAAGAGAATCATGAACCATGACATCGTGACCTGAGCCAAAATAAGAGTTGGACGCTTAACCAACTGAGAAACCCAGGAGATCCTACAACTGTTACATCTTCTTGTGGGAGTGTCCACTTTACGATTTCATAGTACCCTTCTTTTTCTCTTGTTACATTGTTTTAAAGTCCAGTTTGTCTGATATAAGTATTGTTACTCTGGCTTTCTTTTGACATCCATTTGCATGATAAATGTTTCTCTATCCCCTCACTTCCAATCTGGAGGTATCTTTCTGTCTCAAATGAGTCTCCTGTAGGCAGCATATTGATGGATTTTTTAAAATCCATTCTGATACCCTATGTCTTTTGATTGGAGCATTTAGTCCATTTGCATTCAAATTACTTACTGATATATATATATATATATATATATATACATATATGTGTGTGTATATATATATATATGTATATATACATATATATATATATGTTATTATTGCCATTTTATTATTTGTTTTATCATTGTTTCTTCAGGTTTTCTCTGACCCTTTCTTGTTTTTGTCACTTTTGGTATCTCATGTCCACTCAAAGACTTCTCTTTAGTATTTCTTTCAGGAATTAGTTTAGTGGTCACAAAATTCTTAAGTTTTTTCTTTTTTTATGATAAACTCTTTATCTCTCCTCTATTCTGAATGATAGCCTTGCTGGATAAGAGTTATTCTTGGTTGCAGATTTTTCCCATTCAGCACTTTGAGTATATCATGTCACTCCCTTCTGTCTTACAAAGTTTCTGTTGAGAAATCAACAAGTATTTTCCCTTATAAATTAAGGGTTTCTTTTGCTGCTTTCAAGATTTTTTTCCTTAACACTATATTTTACAAATTTAATTGTAATATGTTCTGCTTTTCTGATTTCGATGGGACTTCTCTGTGCCTCCTGTATCTGGATGTCTGTTTCCTTCCCCAGATTAGGTAACTTTTCAGCTATTATTTCTTCAAATAAATTTTTGGTACCATTTTCTCTTCTTCTTCTGGGACTCCTTTAATTCAAATGCTATTACATTTGGAGGAGACAGCGAGTTCCTTGAGTCTATTCTTGTGGTACATATGTCTTCTCTCTTCTTTTCTTCAGGTTCATTACTTTCTATTACTTTATCTTCTAGGTCACTAATTTGTTCCTCTACTTCTTCCAGCCTGCTGTTTATTGCATCAAATATGTTTCTAATCTTGTTTATTGCAATATCATCTCTGATTCTTTTTTTTAAACTCTTTTATCTCTGTGGTAAGGGTCTCATTGATGTCTTCTTTTCTCAAGCCCAGTAAGTAACCTTATGATTGTTGCTTTAGATTCTCCAGCAGGCATGTTATTTATATCTGTTTCATTTAGATCTCTGCTCATGGTTTTATCTTGTTCTTTTATCTGGGAAAAATTCCTCTGTCTTTGCATTTTAAGTCCCTACCTTCTTCTGTGTGCTAGAAAAGCCAGTTATGTCTCCTGCTCCTTCTTGATGTGGCCTCTTCTCTCCCTTTAGTTGTGGAGTTTGTTCCATCAGTCTTCATGTCTATTTCTGTGGTATTTAGGATAATTTGATAGTTATCTAGTTGTGTTCATAGGGCAAGGTAATCCTAGGATTCTCCTACTCTTTCCCTATCTTCTTTCATAGTACTGGCTTTATTATTATAAGCAAGATGTATTAATGGTAGTGTGGCTTGCCGGAGGCATGAAGCAACCTTCCCCTTCTTGGCAGTGGTCTGACCCTAGCAGAATACTATATTCAGTCTTTGCAGTTTATTTTTTTTATTTTTTTGATGTTTTTTATTTATTTCTGAGACAGAGAGAGACAGAGCATGAGCAGGGGAGGGGCAGAGAGAGAGGGAGACACAGAATCTGAAGTGGGCTCCAGGCTCTGAGTTGCTGGCACAGAGCCTGACGTGGGGCTCGAACTCATGAGCTGTGAGATCATGACCTGAGCTGAAGTCGGATGCCCAACCGACTGAGCCACCCAGGTGCCCCGAATCTTTGCAGTTTAAAGTAAGTGTGAAAAAATTTGAGAGGGGCAGATGATGGGTGATCACATGGAAGAGAACTGAGCAGTCTCAGTCAACATCCAGTACCAACTGCCACACATTTGACTGAAGGACAACTTGGACCCCCCAGTCATAGAGAAACCTTCAGATAATTGCAGCTTGAATGATCCCAGGTAAAGCCAGGATAAGACCCTTCCAGGTTACCAACCATTCAACTCAACAATTCCGCTCCTAGATTATTTACCTCGAGGAGAGAGGCATATGAGGAGCCTTGTTCCAGAAAACTGTAAGAGACTTGGGCCTAGAGATGTGGCGTGATGAAAAACTCCTAGTCAAGGATGCAGCATTGGTGCAGGCAGAGAGGAGAGCACCTGTGCAAGTTCATCATACATTTTGGATATTATTTGGATACTAGCCCATTATCATATGTGTCATTTGCAAATATCCTCTCCCATTTAGTAGGTTGTTTTTTTGTTTTGCTGATGGTTTCCTTTGTTGTGCAGAAGCTTTTTATTGTATTATTTCTCTTAAACTTTTTTTAAATTCCAGTATAGTTAACATACAGTGTTAAATTACTTTCAGGTGTGCAATATAGTGATTCAACAATTCCATACATCACTCAGAGCTCAAGAAGCTTTTTATTTTGATGTAGTCTTGATAGTTTATTTTTGCTTTTGTTTCCCTTGCTGTAGCTGGTATCAGAGAAATTACTACCCATGCTCTCTTCTAGGATTTTTATGGTTTCAAACCTCACATTTAGTTCTTTAATCAGTTTATTATTATAATATATGAAAGTAGTCCAGTTCCATTATTTTCCATGTAGCTGTCCAGTTTCCCCAACACCATTTGTTGAAGAGACTGTTTCCCGTTGAATATTCTTGACTCCTTTCTTGAAGATTAATTGACCATATAATCATGAGTTTATTTCTTGGCAAATCTGTTCCACTGATCTGTGTTTCTATTTTTATGATAGTACCATACTATTTTGACGACCACAGTGATTTGTAGTATATCTTGAAATCTTGTGGTATCTCTAATTTTGTTCTTCTTTCTCAAGAATTCTTTGGCTATTCAGGCTCTTTTGTGGTTCCATAAAATTTTAGGATTGTTTGTTCTAGTTCTGTGAAAAATTCTATTAGCATTTTGATAGGGATTGTGTTAAATCTGTAAATTGCTTTGAGTAATATGAATATTTTAACAATAATTGTTCTTCTGGGACACCTGGGTAGCTCAATAGGTTAACCGTCTGACTTTGGCTCAGGTCATGATTTCATGGCCTGTGGATTTGAGCCCCACGTTGGGCTCTGTGCTGACAGCTCGGTGCCTGGAGCCTGCTTCAGATTCTGTCTCTGTTTCTCTCTCTCTGCCTCTCCCCTGCACACGCGCTCTCTCTCTCTCTGTCTTTCTCATATTAATAAACATTAAAATTTTTTTCAAAAAAACACAATATTTGTTCTTCCAGTCCATGAGCATGGAATGTCATTCCATGTGTTTGTGTCATCTTCAATTACTTTCATCAGTGTTTTATAGTTTTCATAGTACAGGTCTTTCATTTCCTTGGTTAAGCTTATTCGTAGATATTTTATTCTTTTTTTGGTGCAATTGTAAATCAGACTGTTTTAATTTCTTTCTGCTACTTCATTATTGGTCTATAGAAATGCAATAGATTTCTGTATACTCATTTTGTATCCTGCCAACTTACTGAGTTCATTTATCAGTTCTGGTAGTTTTTTTGCTGGAGTCTTTCAGGTTTTCTATATGTGGTATAATGTCATCTGTGAATAATGAAAGTTTGACTTCTTCCTTGCTGATTTGGATGCCTTTATTTCTTTTTGTTGATTGATTGCCGTGGCTAGGACTTATAGTACTATGTCGAGTAAAAGTGGTGAGCGTGAACATCTCTGTCTTGTTCCTGACCTTAGGGGAAAAACCCTCAGTTTTTCACCATTGAGTATGATGTTAGCTGTGGGTTTTCATATATGGCCTTTAATATGTTGAAGTATGTTCCCTCTAATCATACTTTGTTGAGGGTCTTTATCAAGAAAGGGTCATAGTCTGTTAAGTGCTTTTTCTGCATCTATTGAAATGATAACTTTTTAAAATCCTTTCTCTTCTTGGTATAATGTGTCAATATTGACTGATTTGCAAATCAATCCCCTGCAACCCACTTGGTATAATGTATTGACATTGATTGATTTGAAAATCAATCCCTTGCAACCCACTTGATTGTGGGGAATGATTATTTATTTATTTGAGAGAGAGAGAGAGAGAGCGCACCAGCAGGGGAGAGGGGCAGAGGGAGAGAGGGAGAGAATCTTAAGCAGGCTCCATGCTCAGCATGGAACACAATGTGGGGCTCAATCCCACAACCCTAGGATCATGATCTTAGCTAAAGTAAGAGTCAGATGCTCAACCAACTGAGCTACCCAGAAGGTCCAGTGAATGATTTTATTAATGTGGTGTTGGATTTGGTGTGCTACTATTTTGTTGAGGATTTTTTACCTATGGTCATAAGAGATACTGGCCTATAGTTCTATTTTTTTGTTTGTTTCTTTGTTTGTTTTGGTAGTGTCTTTACCTGATTTTGGTATCAGAGTAATTCTGGCCTCATAGAAAAAAATTTGGAAGTTTTCCTTCTTGTATTTTTTGTAATACTTTGAGTAAAATAGACTATTAACTCTTCTTTAAATGTTTTGTAGAATTCACCTGTGAAGGTATCTGGTCCTAGACTTTTGTTTGCTGGGAGTTTTTTGATTACTGACTCAATTTCATTGCTGCTAATCAGTCTGTTTAAACTTTCTACTTCTTCTCGGTTCAGTTTGGGAGATTATATATTTCTAGGAATTTATCCATTTATTATAGGTTGTCCAATTTTTGACATATAATTTTTCATAATATTCTCTTGTAATTATTTGTATTTCTGTGGTTTTGTTATTTCTGCTCTTTAATTTCTGATTTTGTTTATTTGAGTCCTGTCTCCCTCTCTGATGAGTTTTGTTAAAAGCTTATCAATTTTATTGATTTTAATTTTTTAATTTTTTTATGTTTATTTATTTTTGAGAGAGAGGGAGAGACAGAGCGTGAGCAGGGGAGGGGCAGAGAGGGAGACACAGAATCCGAAGCAGGCTCCAGGCTCCGAGCTGTCAGCACAGAGCCCAATGCAGGGCTCAAACTCATGAACCATGAGATCATGACCTGAACTGAAGTTGGACGCTAGGCTGACTGAGCCACTCAGGTGCCCAGTTTTTTTAAACTTTTAAAAAAATTTTAAATGTAAACTTACTTTTGAGAGAGAGAGAGAGAGTCAGAGTATGAGCAGGGGAGGGGCAGAGAGAGAGGGAGACACAGAATCTGAAGCAGGCTCCAGACTCTGAGCTGTCAGCACAAAGCCCAATGTAGGGCTTGAACTCACAAACCACAAGATCATGACCTGAACTGAAGTCGGATGCTCAACCGACTGAGCCACCCAGGCACCCCCAATTTTACTGATCTTTATACAGAACCAGCTCCTGGTTTCATTGATCTGTTCTACTGTGGTTTTAGTTTTTATTTCATTTAATTCTTCTGTATTAACCATTTAATTATTCTCTATTGTTTCATTCCTTCTACTGGTTTTGGGTTTTATTCTTTTTCTAGCTCCTTTAGGTGTAAGGTTAGGTTATTTTTTATTTTTCTTGCTTCTTGAATTAGGCCTGTATTTCTATAAACTTCTCTATTAGGACTGCTTTTGCTGCACCTCAAAAATTTTGGACCATTTTTTTAAATTTTAATTTATTTCCATGCATTTTTTAAATTTCCTTTTTGATTTCCTGGTTGACCCATGCATTGTTTACTAGCATGTTATTTAACCACCATGTACTTGTGTTCTTTCCAGATTTTTTTCTTGTGCCTGATTGTTAGTTTCATAGTGTTGTGGTCAGAAAAGATGTGTGGTCTTCAATCTCTTTAAATTTGTTGAGACTTGATTTGTGGCCTAATAGGTGATCTATCCCGGAGAATTTTCCATGTGCACCTCAAAAAGATGTATATTCCACTTGTTTAGGATGGAATGTTTTGAATATACCTGTTAGATCCATCTGGTACAATTTGTCTTTCAAAGCCATTGTTTCCTTGTTGATTTTCTGTTTGGAGGAGCTATCAATTGATGTATGTGGGGTGTTAACATCTCCTACTGTTGTTGTATTGCTATCAATTACTTCCTTCATGTTTGTTATTAGCCACTTTACATAACTGGTTGTTCCCATGTTGCATTCATAAATACAATTTTTATACATTCTTGTTGGATTGTTCTCTTTATGACTTTATGGTTATGTAGTGTCTTTGACTCTCACAGTCTTTGTTTGATTTTTTATTTATTTTTTATTTTTTTGTTTCAAATTTATGAATCTTTTTATTTAAGAATCATTGTTCTATGTGTCTTGTTTTTTAATATGAAATTTATGGTCAAGTTGGTTTCCATACAGCACCCAGTGCTCGTCCCAACAGGTGCCCTCCTCAATACCCATCACCCACCCTCCCCTCCCTCCCACCCCCCCTCAACACTTCATTTGTTCTCAGTTTTTAAGAGTCTCTTATGCTTTGGCTCTCTTCCACTCTAACCTCTTTTTTTGTCCTTTCCCTCCCCCATGGGTTTCTGTTAAGTTTCTGAGGATCCACATAAGAGTGAAACCATATGGTATCTGTCTTTCTCTCTATGACTTATTTCACTTAGCATAACACTCTCCAGTTCCATCCACATTGCTACAAAGGGCCATATTTCATTCTTTCTCATTGCCACGTAGTATTTCATTGTGTATATAAACCACAATTTCTTTATCCATTCGTCAGTTGATGAACATTTAGGGTCTTTCCATAATTTGGCTATTGTTGAGAGTGCTGCTATAAACATTGGGGTACAAGTGCCCCTCTGCATCAGCACTCCTGTATCCCTTGGGTAAATTCCTAGCAGTGCTATTGCTGGGTCATAGGGTAGGTCTATTTTTAATTTTTTGAGGAAACTCCACACTGTTTTCCAGAGCGGCTGCACCAGTTTGCATTCCCACCAACAGTGCAAGAGGGTTCCCATTTCTCCACATCCTCTCCAGCATCTATAGTCTTCTGATTTGTTCATTTTAGCCACTCTGACTGGCATGAGGTGATATCTGCGTGTGGTTTTGATTTGTATTTCCCTGATGAGGAGCGACGTTGAGCATCTTTTAATGTGCCTGTTGGCCATCTGGATGTCTTCTTTAGAGAAGTGTCTATTCATGTTTTCTGCCCATTTCTTCACTGGATTATTTGTTTTTCGGGTGTGGAGTTTGGTGAGCTCTTTATAGATTTTGGATACTAGCCCTTTGTCTGATATGTCATTTGCAAATATCTTTTCCCATTCCGTTGGTTGCCTTTTAGTTTTGTTGATTGTTTCCTTTGCAGTGCAGAAGCTTTTTATCTTCATGAGGTCCCAGTAGTTCATTTTTGTGTTTAATTCCCTTGCCTTTGGGGATGTGTAAGTAAGAAATTGCTGCGGCTGAGGTCAGAGAGGTTTTTTCCTGCTTTCTCCTCCAGGATTTTGATGGTTTCCTGTCTCACATTCAGGTCCTTTATCCATTTTGAGTTTGTTTTTGTGAATGGTGTAAGAAAGTGGTCCAGTTTCACTCTTCTGCATGTTGCTGTCCAGTTCTCCCAGCACCATTTGTTAAAGAGACTGTCTTTTTCCCATTGGATATTCTTTTCTGCTTTGTCAAAATTTAGTTGGCCATACTTTTGTGGGTCTAGTTCTGGGGTTTCTATTCTATACCATTGGTCTATGTGTCTGTTTTGTGCCAATGCCATGCTGTAATCTTGATGATGACAGCTTTGTAGTAGAGGCTAAAGTCTGGGATTGTGATGCCTCCCGCTTTGGTCTTCTTCTTCAAAATTACTTTGGCTATTCAGGGCCTTTTGTGGTTCCATACAAATTTTAGGATTGCTTGTTCTAGCTTCAAGAAGAATGCTGGTGCAATTTATTCACTATGATCAAGTGGGATTCATTCCTGGGATGCAGGGCTGGTTCAACATTGGCAAATCAATCAACGTGATACATCACATTAATAAAAGAAAAGATAAGAACCATATGATCCTGTCAATCGATGCAGAAAAGGCATTTGACAAAATTCAGAATCCTTTCTTAATAAAAACCCTTGAGAAAGTCGGGATAGAAGGAACATACTTAAACATCACAAAAGCCATTTATAAAAAGCCCACAGCTAACATCATCCTCAATGGGGAAAAACTGAGAGCTTTTCTCCTGAGATCAGGAACACGACAGGGATGTCCACTCTCACCGCTGTTGTTTAACATAGTGCTGGAAGTTCTAGCATCAGCAATCAGACAACAAAAGGAAATCAAAGGCATCAAAATTGGCAAAGATGAAGTCAAGCTTTCGCTTTTTGCAGATGACATGATATTATACATGGAAAATCCGATAGACTCCACCAAAAGTCTGCTAGAACTGATACATGAATTCAGCAAAGTCGCAGGATACAAAATCAATGTACAGAAGTCAGTTGCATTCTTATACACTAATAATGAAGCAACAGAAAGACAAATAAAGAAACGGATCCCATTCACAATTGCACCAAGAAGCATAAAATACCTAGGAATAAACCTAACCAAAGATGTAAAAGATCTGTATGCTGAAAACTATAGAAAGCTTATGAAGGAAACTGAAGAAGATATAAAGAATTGGAAAAACATTCCGTGCTCATGGATTGGACCAATAAATATTGTTAAAATGTCAATACTACCCAAAGCTATCTACACATTCAATGCAATCCCAATCCCAATCACAGTCTTTGTTTTAAAGTCTATTTTGTCTGGCAGTGCCTGGGTGGCTCAGTTGGTTGAGTATCCGTCTTTGGCTCAGGTCATGATCTCGTGGTCTGTGGGTTCGAGCCCCTCATTGGGCTCTGTGCTGATAGCTCAGAGCCTGAAGCCTGCTTTGGATTCTGTGTCCCCTCTCTCTCTGCCCCTCCCCTGCTCATGCTCTGTCTCTCTCTCTCTGTCAAAAATAAACATTAAAAAAAAATAATATAGCCTATTTTGTCTGATATCAGTATTGCTTCTCTTTCTTTCACTCCCAATTGCATGGTAAATGCTTCTCTGTCCCTTAAGTTTCAATTTGCATATGACTTTACATCTGAAATGAGTCTCCTATAGGGAGGACATAAGTGAATCTTGCTTTTTTATCCATTCTGTCACCCTATGTCTTTTGATTGGAGTGTTTAGTCCATTGACATCAAAGTAATTATTGATAGGTATGTGCCTATTACAATTTTGTTACTTTTTTATAGTTGTTTTTGTAGTTTTTCTCTGTTCCCATCTTGCTTTCTTCTCTCACAATTTGCTGGCTTTATTTAACGATATACTTGGATTCGTTTCTCTTTATTTTTTACACATCTATTACTGGTTTTTGATTTCTGGTTATAATTAACATTATATGTACTATATTCTGTATATAGCAGTCTATTTTCTGCATATAGCAGTCTATTTTAAGTTGATGGTTGCTTAAGTTTGAATCCATTCTTACTCCCTGCCCCCTACGGTTTAGGTATATGGTATCATACAACACATCCTTTAATTTTGTGACTCCCTCGATTGATTTTTATTGATATACTTAATTTACTGTGCTTAAATATACTTAATTGATATACTAATTTTGTGCTTCCTACTTTTTTTTGCTTCTACTTATGGTCTTTCCTTTTGACTCAAGGAGTCCTTTAACATTTCTTATAGGGCAGGTTTAGTGGTCAGGAACTCCTTTAACTTTTGTTTGTCTGAGAAACTCTGTATCTCTCCCATTCTTAATGATAGCCTTGCTGGATAGAGTATTCTTGGCTACAGATTTTTTCCTTTCAGCACTTTGAATATATCATGCCACACTCTTCTGGCCTGCAAAGTTTCTTTGAAAAATCAGCTGAAAGCCTTATGGGGTTTCTCTTGTATGCAACTGTTTTCTTTTCTCTTGCTGCTTTTAAAATTCTCTATTACTTTTTTTGCCATTTTAATTACCATGTGTCTTGGTGGTGACCTCCTTGGACTGATTTTCTTGGGGGCTCTCTGTGCTTCCTGGATCTGGATTTCTATTTCCTTCCCCGGATTTAGGAAGTTTTCAGCTATAATTTCTTCAAATAAATTTTCTGCCCCTTTTGCTCTCTCTTCTCCTTCTGAGATCCCTATAAATGCAAATGTTATTATGGTTGATGGTGTTGAATTCCCTTAATTTATTCTTTTTAATTTTTTTCTCTCTCTCTGTTTGGGTTGATTGCTTTCCTTTAGGTTGCTAATCTATTCTTCTGCTTCCTACGGTCTACTATATGTTTCCTGTAGTGTATTTTCCACTTCAGTTGTTGAGTTTTTCATCTCTGATTCGTTCTTTATTATGCTTTCTGTCTCTTTTTTAAGGGTCTCAGTGATGTCTTTCACTCTTTTCTCAAGTCCAGTGAGTATCTTTATGACCATTAGTTTAAATTCTCTGTCAGGCATATTTCTTATCTCTGTCTTGTCTCTTTCTGTGATTTTGTCCTGTTCTTTCTTTTGGGACATGTTCCTCTGTCTTCTCATTTTGTCTATCTCTCTGCATCTGTTTCTATGTGTTCTGAAGGTCGGCTACATCTCCTGCTCTTGAAAGTAGTGGCCTTATGAAGAAGAGGTCCTGTAGTGCCCAGCAGTGCATAGTCCCTTGTTCACCAGTACAAGGTTTTTCAGGGGTGTCTCCTATGTGTATTGAATATTCCCAGCCATTGTAGCTAAGCCACTCTTGCCTTCATTCCAGTGGTCTGTAGTGTCTCCCTTTGTGTATTGTGGGCAGGGCCTGGTCCCTGTGTTGTTAGCGGGCCAGTCTTCAGTTGAGTTGGACCAGGCTTTTGCCAGCGATGCAATAGCACCAAACAGCAAGGCAATTTCCCTGTTTTGTCTCCTGAGAAGCTTTCATTGCTGGGTGGGGCCTGCAGTCAGACCAGATGTCTGCTCCCAGCCCACTACTACAGCTGCAGTCAGACCGGTGTGTGAGGTAATATTTCCCTCTCCCAGGGGCAGGGCTTATTTTGGAGTGATGCTGGCTCCTGACAGGGCTGCTTGCACACTGCAAGGTTTGTGGCACCACTTTGGATGGGCTCCAGCCAAGAACATATTGGAGGAGGCAGGACCGTAGGAGACGTTGGAGGTGGGGCAGGTGGTGTTAGCAACGTTTGCACTGGTCTACTAGGGGGAGAGACCTGCAGCTACTGGGACTGACGCAAACCATGTTGGAGGGTATGGATCTGCACAAGTGCACAGGGGCAGACATGCTATTAGCAAGCTAGGTAGAGTGTTGGTGATGCACTGGTTTGCACAGGTGTCTTTGTGTTTATGCTGGCTGGTGGAAGAGGGAAATGGCTTTGTCAGCTCCTTTGCTTCTGGAGAAGTCTCCCAACAACCCCTACCCCTCCAGAACATGTTCTGAGATTAGTAAGCAAATCTCCATCCTCTATACCCCAGGCAGTTTTCAAACTGCTGCTTCTATGCTGTATGTCTGTGGGGCTCTATGTCGTGCTCTCTTTAAGGGCAGTGACTTAGTATCCTCTAGCCCTGCCAGGTCTCCCAAAGCCAAACCCTGTTATTTATAACATTCCAGTTGCTAAGTCCTGCTGATTGTGAGAACTTACAAAATTCAGTTCCTTTGGTTTCACAGCCAAATATTATAGGAATTATTCTTCCCTGCGTGGGATCCCTGGTGTGAGAGTCTGTTTCTCTCCCCTCTCTGCACCCACCATGTCTCTCCCTCCTACACAGAGTCCCACAGTTCCATTTAGCTCCTGACCTCGTCACCACCCTACCTACCCTCTTCGATGTAGCCTCTTCTCTACAATTAGCTGTGGAGAGTTTGTTCTGCCAGTATTTGGGTCATTTCCTGGGTTTACACTGATATTAGTGTTACCTAGTTGTACCCATGGGACAAGGTGAGTTTAGGGTCCTCCTATTCCATCATCTTCCCTGGAAGCCCTGCATTTTCATTATTAAACCTCACAACTCTTTCAGGCTTCCCCAAGCTCTGCTGAAGACTATATCTTCTTCTACCCAGCTGCTTCTCCCGTTTCATCCATGAGGCTCTACCCGTGGTGCCATAGACCTCCAATAAGTCATATCACTAATAGTATAGTCTTGGGTTCCAAGACTTCCTCCAAATAGGAAGTAACCTACTTCAGGCTTGTACCTTGTCTTTCTCTCTGCATGTGTGGCTTCTAGAGACTAAAGGCATCTTAATTCAATGAACATTTGTTACCACATCATTAGCATAGGGACGGTGTGTAGGTTCAAAGAGTGAGTTGCTACATTGGTTTTGGCATCAGGGAAGCCTGAAAAGGGGATAAAGGACTTGGGCCAAGGCATGGTGATGATACAGACATTCCTGTCTTTGAGATTTGGTAGTGTGCTTTGCAAGTTTGGAAAGGCTACACCGCCTATGTGCAAAGACAATGTCAGGACTCAGAAACAGAATCAACTGCAATGTAGAATCAACTGCCAGTTTTGTGGAGTTGGGCCTTGGAGTGGTAACCACTGGAACATTCACATTTACTAAACAATTATTTGTTAGGTCTCTAAAATCTGGTGAATCATATCCAAATCCTGCCCTGAGTAAACATGTAGACAAACTCTGTGGCTAAGGTATATGTCCAAATACAGGTTACAAATGAGAGCCAAGGGACTGGGAAAATACAATTCAACAGGAAACCTTTTGTTGTTGTTTTGAGAGAGTAAGAGTGCAAGCAGGGAAGGGGCAGAGGTAGAGGGAGAGAGAATTTTAAGAAGGCTCCCTGCTTAGCACAGAGCCCAACTTGGGGCTTGATCTCACTACTGTGAAATCACAACCTGAGCTGAAATCAAGAGTCCAATGCTTAACCAGCTGAACCACCCAGGCATCTCTGATAACCTTTTTTTTTTAAATGCCCACATTACCCCAGCCAAACCCTATGAATGAATGTTCTCTTTCCAGCATCGGAAAGACCACGGATGGAGTCTGGTCTCCTGTGTCCCCCCAACTTGGTGGCAGCAGGCGGTCCAGTGAGAAGTTTTCCTACCTTACTTTTGGTACTAATGGATACCTAATGGGGACTGTCATCTCCTGATCCTAATCCAACAGCAGCAGTAGCTCAGGAAGGCACTTTCTTCCCCTGCTAGTAGCATGTTGTCAGGGACCCAATGTTATCAGATAGTCCAGGAAGGGGTTTTCATTTCCCACCCAAGTGTCTGTGTTGACTGAGTAGAGAAACTAGACCTTGATCCCCAGTCAATGCAAGAAGTCAGCCCAGAGAAACATTTTTCCTCACTGACAGTGATGACAGCAAAAACTGAGCAATGGGGCCTGCATTTTGTCACTGCCCACCACCATATGAGACACTGGTGGACAGTATCCCTCACCTGCCCAACTACAAGTGGGAGAACATCTCAGAGAGGAGAAAGCTAAAAAAGGAATTCTTTAAAATTGTAAGAAAACACTAGGCAGACCACTGACCCATTCACACATAAGACTTACTGGGATATACATGTACAAATGTTTCAGAACAGAAATAAAGTTTGGAATACCACCCAGGTTTTTGGAGTGGCCTCCATGTAGCATCAAAATGAAGTACACCAGAATAGCACTGCAAGGCTCTAAAATCTAAATGTCATTTGCACCACCCACAGCCCACAAAAGTAGGCCAGGACCCATGTGCCAAACCTAAACTGGGTGACTGCCGGCTAAAATAGAAGATTTAAATAGGACCCAGAGTTTCCTAACATCATACCCAAAATGTCCAGGACATAAACAAAAATCTGTCATCATCCCATAAACCAGGAAAATCACAACTTGAATGAGAAAACACAATCAACAGATGCCAACACCAAAATGAATCAGATACTGGAACTATCTGACAAGAATTTTAACTCCGCCATGATAAAAATGCTTAAGAAATTAATTACAAATTCCTTTGCAACAAATGAAAACAGAAAATTTTATGAAATACAAAGAAGTTATTAAAGAGAAACAAGTAAAGGGGAACCTGGGTGGCTCAGTCGGTTAAGTGTCTGACTCTTGATTTCAGTTCAGGTCATGATCTCACGGTTCTTGAGTTCGAGTCCCACGTCAGACTCTGCGCCAACAGCATGGAGCCTGACGGGGATTCTCTCCCTCTATCTCTCATTCCTGCCACTTCCTTGTTCATGTGCTCTCTCTCTCGCTCTCTCAAAATAAATAAATAAACTTTAAAAGAGTAAATATTAGAAACATGAAATATACAATAGTCAAAAAACTTAGTAGGAGGGCTCAACAAGAGAGATGGCAGCAAAAATAACCAGTGAACTTAAAACTAAGTCAATAGAATTTATAAATCTGAACACTGAGGAGAAAATAAAATGAAAAAAAAATGATGAACAATGCCTCAGATACCCACATAGGACAATAACAAAAGAGGTAACATCTATGTCACTGATGTCACAGAAGGAGAAGAGAAATAGTGGCTAAATGGATAAAGGAAGTTGAAGTTCTTCACACCAAGAAGGAAACAAAATAGAAGAGATCTTGGATTACCAGGACAAAAGAAAGGACAATGTAAATATTAATAATATGAATGTGCACAATATATTTTTCTTCTCCTCTTCAGCTTTATGAATTCATTTAGAGATTGAAGAAACACTTATAATACTGGTGCAGTTCTCAATATGTGTAGAGAGACATATTTCAGAAAATTATGCTCTAAATGCAGAAGATTATGGGAACTAAATAAAGGTAAGTTCTCTACACTTTACTCAGACTTATAAAATGTTCACACTAGACTATAAGTTGCTTATGTATAATGCAATATCTGTAGAAATCACTAAATATTCTATACAAATAAATAAACTTTAAAAAACTTAACAGATAAGTCAAAATGGAACTATAAAATATGTTCAAGTGACCCATAGGAAAGAGTGAAATGTGAAACAGATGAAAACAAAACTGAGGGATCAAACACAACATAAATAAAACTGGCAAGTTTAAGTACTAATATACTAATGGTAACAGTAAATACAAAGGATCTAGATATACTAATTAAAATGGCAAAGATTGGCACAATGAACTTTTTTAAATGACCCACCTACAATTTTATTTAAAAGAAACACGCTTTAAATATGACGGTATAAGTTGTTTGAAAATAGGATAGAAAAAAATACACCAATCCAATTGAGAACACCTAGCATCTTCCAAAGGTGATCAATAATGGAAGTGTTGCATATCATTTTTAACTCACAGACTTAAAGCATACTTATGTTTCTCTATAAGTCAAACTTATTGTTTAATGCTGCTTAAATTGTACTATATTTGTACAGTGGGGATTTATTTAACTATACTCTTAAATCTTTATAAGAGGGCCCTGATATTCTTTAATAATTTCCTGGATGTCCTGCATAATGAGATAAAGCCTCAACTTTGGGAATTTCCCTGGAATGCTTCTTGAGGAATAAACTAGAAAAATTCAGAGAGTCAAAATAATAGAAAAATACCAGCTTATGAATTGTTGGCGATCATTACATTTTACTTACAAAACTAAGATTATATGATGTTTACAAGGGGAACAGAATACTATACAATGACTATAATATCTCATAACATACACACAGAATAATAATGAAAATTTGGGATAAGGAATGTATATGAAAGTATAAAAAGATCATCAACATGAAACGACCTTAACACATAGTTTTAAAAGTTATAAAATGCTAAAAAGTATAAAAATGCTAATATATAAAAATAAAGTAGAAAATTTGCCCAGTTTTAGCATAGAAAATATTTTATAAAAGCTAAACTTGACAAAGAATTATAAATTAAAAATGAGAATTATTTAAAATGTTTAAAATTCATTAGTATACATACGTTTTAAAGAGGATACACATTTAATGTTGAAATTCTATTCAAATGCACATACCCCATTGAATTTGTGTAACTTTTTCAAATATCCTATACTCTATATAAAACCAAATGTATGCACAGGGCTTGACAATATATATTGAGGAAACATTCCCAAAGGATTCACTTATAAGTTCCTAACATCAATACTGACACACTTTGTTGTTATTTAAAAAAAATTTTTTAATGTTATTTTTGAGAAAGAGTGTGAATAGGGGAGGGGCAGAGAGAGATGGAGACACAAAATCCACAGCAGGTTTCAGGCTCTGAGCTGTCAGCACAAAGCCCCACGTGGGGCTTGAACTCACGAACTGAGACTGCAAGATCATGACCTGAGCTGAAGGCCTACGCTCAACCAACTGTGCCACCAAGGCGCCCCCTGGTGTTATTTAAATTAGTAAATGTTCATTCTCTTCTAATGAGTCATCTGCCAAATTTAGCAAATATTTTGGATGATCATTACCCTTATTAAGCAAACACTAAGGACTTGAGGCAAGGCAAGATATTACATGCATTTGACAGATAAAATAGGAAGCATGTAAATCCAGGATTTCCTAAATTTGATTGTTTTCCAAATAATATGTATTTTTATGGAAGTGATAATATGCAAGAACCTGCGACTTTGGGATTTCCCATTTATTGTTAGTAAAAATTTTTAGTCTTGAATATTATTTTTAGTATCTTTGTAGCCAAATTCAAATATCCTATAAACGTGCAAGTCCTTCTATTAAAAACAATTCGTAATTAATTTAATGGAGATATTAGTTACTCGGTACTCAACTTTGAAACCAATATCAGATTTTAAGAAAGACTTTTTTCTGACATTTAGCATGACTACCATCTATCAGCAGTTGTTTGGTGGCTTTGGTAAGTAAGTTGGTTCTCTTAGTTGTATCTGAATCACTTAAAACTGTATTAAATTGTAGAATATAATCTTGGCCCATCAGAATTCTGTTTTACCAAAACAACTGGTTGTAAAGGTATAATAATCCTAAGAATTGTCACAATATTCTATAATAGTAAGAATTATTAAATACTTGTATGTGCTAATCATTCCATTTCAGATGAATTATATAATTTATTCTTTGTTTTTATTTATTTTTCATTTTAAAATTTTTATTTTAGACAGAGAGCAAGAGCAGGAGAGAGGGGCAGAGGGGGAGGGAGGGAGGGAGGGAGAGAGAGAGATAGACAGAGAGAGAGAGAGAGAGAATCCCAAGAAGGCTCCATTCTCAGTGCAGAACCTGACATGGGGCCCGATCCTATGACCCTGGGATCATGACCTGAGCCGAAATCAGGAGTCAGATGCTCAACCAACTGGGCCATCCAGGTGACCCATCAGTTATCCTTTATTTTCACCCTATGAGCTTGGTAATATAATGCATTTTAAAGGTCACCATGAAGATATGCAATCACAGAAGTAAACTGACCTACCTCACAAAGCTAATAAAGTGACAGACAAGTCTTAAAATCAGGTCTGTTTGATTCCAAAAACTATACCCTTAAATACCAAGTTATTTTGTCTTAACAATACACTTCTTAAAAAAAAATAACTATTTTTTAGACCAGTTTCATGTTCACAGCAAAACTGAGGTGAAGTTACAGGGATTGTACCATGTATCCCCTGCCAATGACCCCCAAATCCTCTGTGTTCTGCCTGTTTAACCTGCACCCTTTCCCAGCCCTTGGAAATCTCTGGCCCTTTTCCTGGCTCTATACTTTTGCCTTTCCAGAATGTCATGTTGGAATCATACAGTGTAGGAAATTTTCACACTGGCTTCTTTCACTTCGTAATATGCATTTAAACTTCTTCCACGTCTTTTAATGAGTTGGCAGGTCATTTCTTTTTAGCACTGAATAATAATATTCCACTGTCTGGATGTACTAGTTCATTCATCCACCTACTGAAGGACGTTTCGGTTGCTTCCAAGTTTTAGCAATTATTAATAAAACTGCCATAAACATCTGTGTGCAGGCTTTATGCGGACGTAAGTTTTCAACTTTTCAGGTAAATGCCAAGGAGTATGATTGCTGGATCATATGTTTACTAAGAAATCACCAAACTGTCTTCCAAAGTAGCTGTACCACTTTTTTCCCTACCAGCAATGAATGAAAGTTCCTGTTGTTCCACATACTCACTACCCTTTGGTATTGTCAATGTTGTTATTTTAATTTACATTTCTCTGACGACGAATGATTTATTTTTGAGAGGGGGGGGAGGGGCAGGGAGAGACAGAGGGACAGAGAATCCCACGCAGGCTCTGTGCTGTCAGCATAGAGCTGGCGCAAAGCTTGAACTCACGAACTGTGAGATCGTGACCTGAACCGAAATTAAGAGTCAGACACGTAATCGACTGGGCCACCCAGGTACCCCAGATCGTTTTCTTACTGTTGAATTTTAAGAGATCTTTGTATCATCTTGACTCCTTTCAAAAGAGGACAGTATTGAAATGAGGGGGCAAATAACCATAACTTTCCATTGGAAAAACCTGAAAAACATTACCTGGCACAGTTGGTCAGTTAATATTAACAGCGATAAACCAGGTTACCAGTATGTACCCTTGTTATATGTGATAAAAATGATACTTTGCCTCTGTGGTCTTCCTCCCAAAAGAACATTATTCCATTCTAAACCTAAAAAACCCACAAATCCCAATGCAGGACATTCCACAAAACATCTGATCTGAACTCAAAATCGTCAAGGTCGTTCAAAATCATGGAAAGTCTGAGAAACCTTCACAGCCAAAACAAGACAAGCCGAAGGAAATGTGACTGATTTACCCGTAATATCCTGAATGGGATTTCGGAACAGAAAAGGGACATTAGGTAAAAACCAAGGAAATCTATTTAAATAAAGAATGGACTGTGGTTAATAACATATCAATGTTCTTTTATTAACAGTAACAAGGGTACCACAAAATATTAGTTGTTAAAAATAGTGGAAACTGAATATGGGAACTATCTGTACTAAGTAAGAAAACGATTAAATTTGCCATTTTTCTATAAATGTGTAACTGTCCTAAACAATTTTTAAGCTTATTTATTTATTTTGAGAGAGACAGAGACAGTGCAAGTGGGGGAGGGGCAGAGAGTGAGGAGAGAGAATCCCAAGTAGGCTCCACACTGCCAGCACAGAGCCCAATGCGGTGCTCAAACCCACAAAGCCGTGAGATCGTGACCTGAGCAGAAACCAAGAGTCGGACGCTTAACTGACTGAGCCACCCAGGCACCCCTAAATTTTATTTAATTAGTAAAAAACTCTATTTTTTCCCTTTAACTTGAACTCTTTTCTGCTGTCTTTATCTTGTATATTAAGTTTTTGATGAAAGTCCACTTAGTTTCTAGAATTTTCTTTTTCTTTTTTCATTTCCACCTCTTCCTGTTTCAATCAGCGCCTCTCTTTAACCCAAAGTGTCTTCTCTTTATGTATGAAATTCCTTCACTCACCTCCTTGAACATTCTGGTCATATTTAAGCTAAAAATCATATTTGATTTATTTATAAGTTCCATTTCTTCTGAAGTGAATGCATCTCCTAATGTTTTTCACTTTATTGGCCTTTTGATGTTAATTTTCCCCACATGTTTTGTAGTTGCTTTGCCAATTCATTTTGAGTAAGACTTTTTTTTTTCTTTTCATGGGCTCAAATCTTCCTAACAAATCCCCCTGATACTGCCTTCACTTGATCCCTGAGCACAGAAACACAAAAGAAAACACTATTATTTTTTAGCACAGATGCAGTCTTTAAGCCACTGGGAAGCTTAACCAAGATCCTAGCTGAAGGCTATGCTTCCTAGTTCTAGCAGCCCCAGATAAACCTTAGACCTGGTCTGAGTTGGCAGCTTTTTCTTGGTATCCTTCCATGGGTGGCTGACCCCTGCCCACACTTCTGGTTTATAATATTAGTTCCAGCACATGTTCTCAGCACTATTAGACTCTGCTGTCTCTTGGGGTTTAAATTCCTAGCTGCCTCAGTTCTCTTTCCCAGATCTCACAAGGTTCATAGCCTCACCTCCTTACCACTTTGTTTTTATCTTTGGTTTCTGTTTTATAGATATTTGAATTTGATTTTTGAATATAACTGTACCTTTTATCAATTTTGTTTTGAGATTTGCCGAGCGTTTTGGTCAGTGGAAGCATTTTATATATGTGTGTGTGTGTGTGTGTGTGTGTGTGTGTATACATATATATATATATATATAAATTTTTTAACGTTTATTCATTTTTGAGAGATAGAGTGCAAGCAGGGGTGGGGCAGAGAGAAAGGGAGACGCAAAATCCAAAGCAGACTCCAGGCTCTGAGCTGTCAGCACAGAGCCTAACACGGGGCTTGAACTCATGAACCGCAAGATCATGACCTGAGCTGAAGTCAGACGCTTAACCGACTGAGCCAACCAGGTGCCCTGATCAGTGGAAGCATTTTAAACTTGGACATACAAGACCAAGTAAGCCAGATTTTTATTAAAATATTTATCAAAAGGTTTAAGAACATGTATTCAGTTATCTTAAAAAAATGCTTGTACTTATTTAAGTTCTTAGAATAATTAAAGTGTATTCAACAAAAAATAGATATGGTAAATTTATCACATTATTTTATATCAAAATAACTTTCAGATGACAAGAGTCCCCAAATATGAGTTTGATTAGCCACATTATCTCATATTCATATGAAGAGATACTATTCATTATTTTTTTTTTAAAAAAATTTTTTTTTCAACGTTTATTTATTTTTGGGACAGAGAGAGACAGAGCATGAACGGGGGAGGGGCAGAGAGAGAGGGAGACACAGAATCGGAAACAGGCTCCAGGCTCCGAGCCATCAGCCCAGAGCCCGACGCGGGGCTCGAACTCCCGGACCGCGAGATTGTGACCTGGCTGAAGTCGGACGCTTAACCGACTGCGCCACCCAGGCGCCCCACTATTCATTATTTCATAAACTATTGAAAATTATTTAATGATACACAAGATACATGAAAGACAGATTAAAATGATATAAACATATGTTCCCAATTTTGTAAAAGAAAAAAAAAAGTGTATGCATCTGTATGCAGACAGTTAGATACATAAGTAGATAACTAGAATCAATAATTGGGGTGCCTGGGTGGCTCAGTCATTTGAGAATTTGCCTCTGATTTTGGCTCAGGTCATGATCTCATGGTTCATGATATTGAACCCCTCATCAGGCTCCATGCTGGCATCTTGGAGCCTGCTTGGGATTCTCTCTCTCCCTCCTGTCTCTCTCCTTCTTTCTCTCTCCTCCTTCCCTCTTGCATTCTCTCACACACACACACACACACACACACTATATATATATATATACACACACATATATATACTTCTATTTTTTATCTACCAGTGATTCTAAATTAATATTCCAATCATTTTAAAAAATGCTACATGAACAAGAACTGATTGATTTTCCTATATTAATACAAACATGCAACCCTCGGATAACCATACTTGGTGATGATATCATTTTATCTTTTCCTGTATGAGATTTGGTTTTGTTAAGGAGTTTTTCCTCTATATTACGTTGTTTTTTTAATGTATATTTCTTGTGATAACTTTAATTTTGATTTCAGGATAAGAATATCCTCATAAAATGAATAAGGAAATGATCTCTTTTTCTTCTATTTTTGAAAAAAATTTTTAAGTTCATTTATTTTGAGAGAGAGCAAGCATGTGAGCATGAGGGGGGTAGGGACAGAGAGAGGGAGAGAATCCCAAGTAGGCCCCCTGCTATTAGCACGGAGTTCAACATGGGGCTCAATCCCACAAACCATATCATGACCTGAGCCAAAAATCAAGAGCTGAATTCTTAATGGGCTGAGCCAACTGGGCACCCCTTTATTTTTGAAATATTTTGCCGAAGATCGATCCTATTTCTTTCTTAAATGTTGGAATACTGAAATAATTTGTAAATGTCTATATGGCTATTTCAAATTTCTATTTCATGTGTCACTTTTGATAATTTGTATGTTTCGATATAATTTTTTTTTATTTAAAACTGTCATGAAGGCCACACTTGGCCTAAAATATTTATTATTCTGTTTTCTTCCTACCCATCAATAGCATCCTATTCCTCCTCCTCCCACTGCTACACCAGTTATTAATGAATTGTAGATTATTAGATATATTTGCAACTTCAGCTCCTTTATGGGTTAAGAAGTCTTTATTTTGTAGTTCATCCTGCTTGCTCTCATTGTTATAATATTAGTGTTGATTTCTTGCAACTCTTTATATCCTACAGAAAGAGAAGCCCCCAATGTCCTTTGTTTTATTCCTGCTAACTCTTTCATATCTGATGCACACATTTTCCTCATATTATTACTTGTCTAGGAAGGCTTTTTTTCACTTTCTAAAAAAGGGGTCAATTATCATGTAGATCTATCTGGCTGGTCTCAAGAGTCATTCTTTTATTTCCCTCTTAAAAATACAGTATGTTTTAAAACAAACAATATACATTATAAAAACATCTTGAATAGGGCAATATTACTTCTACACGGACGATTTTCGTTACCTGCCTACCACCTGTAACTTGTACATTCACGGAGCATTTCTGCATGTGTGAGAGGGAGGACCAGTTGACTTGTATTAACCCAATTTACCAAAATTTCATTTTGTCGAGAGCACAATAAATGGAAAGATTCAAATACAGATATAATTTGAATAGTCTCTGAGATCATATGGAGTACTATCTGCCAAAGTAAAAGTTCCTCACTTGATTCATATGGTCAAAATCAGTCAGTGAATCAAACAGGGGACAGTCGGTTCAGCTTTCTGAATTCCTACATGCGGGTCCTGTCCTTACTCAGGAAAGAAGAGGCTTACATTGAGTCCACACAAAGTAAAAGTATGACCTATGGCCACCTTTACCTAGGTAATATTTTAAAACATATCTCAATAAAATAAGAGGTGGTAAAAATTAGCTAGAAACTTATAAGATATTGCACATGAGTGAAAGAATGGTGTTAAAAGAAATTAATAGAGTGACTTGTTTTAGGATTACTGTTTTTTCCCTTTTTTAACTTTTATTTTATTTTATTATTTTTTTTTTAATTTACATCCAAATTTGTTAGCACGTAGTGCAACAATGATTTCAGGAATAGATTCCTTAATGACCCTTACCCATGTAGCCCCTTACCCCCTCCCACCACCCCTCCAGTAACCCTCTGTTTGTTCTCCGTATTTATGAGTCTCTTCTGTGTCGTCGCCCTCCCTGGTACATTTATGTGGGGGCAGGTCACCGAGAGACATGACAATCAGTGGACCCATGGTGAACTGAAACAAAGCAATTGGAGGCCCCTGAGCCCCTCCCTATCCTCAAAATGTGTATTCCACCTGTCTTACCCATCCCCAGAAGCTGACCCAAGGACACAGCCTTAAGACAGCGAGAAGTTCCCTTGCCTATTAAAACTTCCACGTACCAATATGAATTGATCTTTTTCTTTTGTCTCTCCCTGCCCTGTGAGTATAAGGGGTCAGTTTGTAAACTGATAATTCTAAGTTTGGAGACATGAGCAAGCTACTAGGAAAGGGAAATGAGGAAAATATCCAGAAATCCTAGGTTGAAATATCTGTCAATTCTATGACTTTCTACAATTAAACTTGATTAAAATGAAATCAATATAAACACATCAATTGGAATTTGGGGAAATTTTCATGGTGGTGTGTAATTTAGATGCAGGACTGCATCCAATATATTTTTCTATTAAATATAAGATTTCTCACACATTTAAAGCTTAGAGCTAACACTTGGTTTGGGGAGATTTTTCAGCAGATTTTTCTTGAAATGAAGACAGCCAAATATGCAAAAAAAAACTTGTCAGCATTTTTTTGTGCTGCTTCTAATTCTTAGTAACAGTAGGATGAGGCAAATTTAGAGTGTCAACGAGGCACTTTTGATGGTCTATTTTGGGTTACAGAGTTTCAGTGCATGTAAAATCAATGTCGGCAACAAATATTACTTAGAATCAGATTCATACATTAAGGATTTCGTTATATGTTGATGCGCCAGTATTTGGGGGAAAATCAAATTTTTAGACCCTTAATACGTCCTCAAATATTTTTATGCAGCTGCAGAGATCCATTAGGTTATTGAGTGAAACAAGTTTGAAAAACACCTTTATACATTGATCAATAGCATTTATTTTCTTAAATGAACATGTATTTAACATTTTTGAGACAAAAGTGGAAGGAAATCTGTTTTAGAAAATCTATCTTAATGCAAAATGTGGAAACTATTTTATAATTTGTTTTGTTTCAAACCCTCAGGGTAATTGATGAAATGTGGCCAATACTTTACCTCTAAAATGATATATATACATCAACAGATTTGTTATGAGTTGCATCAAAATGTCAGTTTCGTATGGATTAAGTTGACTTGCAAAAGACAAGACTCTTATATTTATTCTGTTCAAACAATGCACTGTAAATCCTTTCCCTGCAATCTAAAAAAAGGATTACCATAAATGAGAAAACTTTGTATAAAGACTCAGTGGAAATCTAAAAAGACATTCTTTATTTCCAAAACATTTCAGCATTCCAAAAGTTACACAAAGCGCAATTTTAGAATAAGTTCAGGACAATAAAATAAAAATGAAGTGTTTGAATATCATGAAAGGACTCTGGCACCTGAAAGGGACAGTAGCATCAACTGAAATTTTGCAAAGTGTGCTAATATCAGAAACCAAGGAGCTTCTCAAGCATTTCATGAAAGAGAAAACAATCAGAAAATAACGAGTCATTAGATATAATATATTCAGTATTAAACAGAAGCAGAAAAGCAGTACACTACATAATACGCATTGAGCGTACCCATCTGAAAAAAAAATGCCACGTTTGTTAATGTTTCTTTTTTACTTACTTCCCATAATGACAGAGAAGAAGCAATCTTCCTGAGTACCTTCTAGATGCCAGAAACTGTGCTGAGTAATTTAAATACACGTTTACTTCTCTCATGAAGTTATGACTTTCAAATTAATTTGCTGATAATAGTGAAATTCAGTATCTTATTCCTACCATGATTCGGAAAACTAGACATAAAAAATAGTAAATATATTCTTGTAGGTTTGTTCGTGAAGTAGTTTTGGCCTCATATTTCTATCTATTTTTCGTATGTTCCAAAATTTTTCCCATGAGTATGCCATGTTTTAGAGAGAAAAATCTTAACACACTGCCGGTATCATTTATTCTGCCTCGGCATCAGAAACAAATATGGTTGGCATTGAGGGCTAAGATGGCAGTGTAGTAGGAGGATGCTAGGCTTACCTCATCCCTCAAACATAGCTAGATAAATATCTAATCACTCCGAATACCCATACAATTGACCTGAGGACTGACAGAACAAATGGCACAACTAGAGGGAAGGAAGAGGTCACTTTGAGGAGGAAGGGAGGAAGTGCGGAGTCTTGGTGTGGGGGAGAAATGGATTGCTCGTGCTGTGGAGGGGAGGGAGCCCTGGTCACAGAGAAAGGCAAGAGAGAGAGAGAGTGGGGCACACATGGGAACGTACAATGAGAGCACTTCCGCAAAGCCATTGCCTGGGAAAATGAGAAGGGCTGATTTTCGTTGAGTTCTTGCAACCAACAAAGCTTAAAGACTGCAGTTCTGAAGGTCCCCAGACTTGGCTGCAATAGAGCCCTGAGGGCACTGCCCTACTTCTGGAAGCAACTCTGGGGCAGATGGTGTGATCTGAAGATCGCCTAAGGCGCACGGGGAGACACTGATAGCTCTTCTCGGAGGGCATTTGTGAGAGGTGGCATTCCAGAGATGCCTCTCCAGGGACAAAGGAGCCAGCAGGCCCCATCCCCGCCACCTTCACCCCTCAGCACAGGCACAGAGACACCTGCTGAAGGAGGCTAACGTGGACACTGGCTGTTTAGCCTGCTTTGCTCCAGATCCCATGCCCCTGTACTCCGGCACAACCGTCCTTTTTGGTCAAACCTGCATCAGTCCCAGCGTGGTGAGACCCTCCCCCAGAAGACCAGTGCAGATGCCTGCCACACCAGGTCGCTGAAGTTTGGAGTTTTAAAATTCAGCAGGCTGGGCTGGGACAGAGCCCGAAGCGCACCACGCTGCTCCTGGCAGGCGAGCCACCTGGACAGAGCATGAAAACAGTGATCTGAAAAATGCTTGAGATGCAAGAGGGGAAATTGTTGGCTCTTCTGGGAGTGCTTCCCTGAGAGCAGAAAGCAGGGAGGCCCCTCTCCAGGGATAAAAGTGCTGGCTGGCACCATTTCCCTCTCCCGCCCCTCAGCATAAACACAAAATCATCTTCAGTAAACAGCACCGAGTTCACACTGGCTGCCCGACCTGCTTACACCGAGTCCCGCCCCACTGTGCTCTGCCGGTATGGCTTTGCTCAGGCACGTGTGCCTAAGGACCAGAGCAGTGGGATACTTTTCCAGAAGCCCAGTAGAAACCTCTGTACACATGCCTACTGACCATAGACTTCTGCAAGCCTTCGGTTCTAGTGAAAGTAGTATCAGGTCGCATTTAACAAGCAGACCAGACCACACCGAGTTAAAACTCACCACACTCTGGCCAAGGTCCAAACACTGCCCACTGCAGGCAAGGAGAGCCTCTGCAGAGGACGGACCTGAGGGATAAAGCAGCTGAAACACAGCAGCAGTGTGCACACAGCACGCACCAGAGACGCTCTCTGAAGTGCCAGGCCCTGGACACCATATGACCTCTTCTTCATGAAGCCATGATGGCCAGGAGCAAGAAACATAATAGGCCTTTCTAACACAGAGAAGAAGACAGACACCTAGACAGAACGCCACGGCGGAGGAATTCACCCCAAAAGAAAGAACAAGAAAAGGCCAGGGATCTAATTGAAACACATAGAAGTAATATGCCTGGTGGAGAATTTAAAGCCACAATTGTCAGGGTACTTGCTGGGCTTGAGAAAAGCAAGAAAGACACCAGGGAGGCCCTTAACCCAGAGATAAAAGAGCTCAAAAAACAATAATTCAGAAATGGAAAATGCAACAACTGAGATTTGAAACAGACTGGATATAATGACCACAGGATGGAAGAAGCCAAGGAACGATTAAGCGAGGTAGAAGATAGAATTGTGGAAAATAAGGAAGCTGATCAAAGATGGACAGGAAAATCTTGGATCACGAAAGCAGACTTACTCAGTGACTCCTTGAAATGTAATAACATTTGTATCATAGGGATCTCAGAATAACAGAGAGAAAAGGGGCGTGCAGGTTTATTTGAGGAAATTATAGCTGAAAACTTCCCCAGTGTGGGGAAGAAAATAGACATCCAAATCCAGGAGGCACAGAGAACTCCCATCAAAATCAACAAAAGCAGGCCAACACCAAGAGAGATTATAATTACATTTGTAAAATATAGTGATAAAGAAAAAATCCTAAAAGCAGCAAGACAAATGAAATCCCTGACTTAAAAGAAAAGACCAATAAATCTAGATGCAGATCTCTCAACAGAACTTGGCAGGCAAGAAGGGAGTGGCATAATATATTCAACGTGCTGAATGGGAGAAATCTGCAGCCAAGAATACTCTCTCCAGCAAGGCTATCATTCAGAATGGAAAGAGAGAGAAAGAGTTTCCCAGACAAGCAAAAATGAAAGGGGTTCATGCCCACAAAACCAATTCTGCAAGAAACATTGAAGGGGATTCTTTGAGTGGGCAGGAAAGACCAAAAGTGACGAAGACCAGAAAGGATCAGAGAAAATCTCCAGAAACAATAACGAAACAAATCATAAAATGGCACTAAATACATTATCTATCAATAATTATTCTGAATGTACCTGGACTAAATGCTACAATCAAAAGACATAGGGTGTCAGAATGGATTAAAAAACAAGACCCAGGGGCGCCTGGGTGGCGCAGTCGGTTAAGCGTCTGACTTCAGCCAGGTCACGATCTCACGGTCCGTGAGTTCGAGCCCCGCGTCGGGCTCTGGGCTGATGGCTCAGAGCCTGGAGCCTGCTTCCGATTCTGTGTCTCCCTCTCTCTCTGCCCCTCCCCCGTTCATGCTCTGTCTCTCTCTGTCCCAAAAATAAATAAACGTTGAAAAAAAAAAAAAAACAAGACCCATTTATATGTTGCCTCCAAGAGACTCATTTTAGACCTAAGGATGCCTGCAGATTGAAAGTATGGGAATGGAGAAACATTATAATGCAAATGGACATCAAAAGAAAGCTGAGGTAGCAATACTTATATCAGACAAACTGTATTTTAAATGAAAGACTGTAAATATGCCCCAAAAAGGAAGTACCTAAATATGTAAAACAATAACAAACGTAAAGGAAGGCATGGATAATAATACATTGATAATAGGGGACTTCTTTAACACAGGTCATGTAAGAAGAAAATCAACAAGGAAACATGGCTTTGAATGACACACTGGACCAGATGGACTTCAGAGCTATATTCAGAACATTCCATCCGAAAGCAGCAGAATACACATTCTTTTCAAGTGCACATGGGACATTCTCCAGAATAGATCACACACTAGGTCACAAATCAGCCCACACCAAATAGAAAAATATTGAGATCACGCCATGCATATTTTCTGACCACCACGCTATGAACCTAGAAGCCCATCAGAAGAAAAAAAATCTGGAAAGACCACAAATATATGGAGGTTAAACAACATGCTATTAAAGAATAAATGAGTAAACCAGGAAATCAAAAAAGGAATAAAAAAATACACCAAACACATGAAAATGAAAACATGATGGTCTAAAACCTTTAGGATGCAGAAAAAGCATCCTTCCCTCATATATATAGTGATACAGGCCTACATCAAGAGGCAAGAAAAATCTCAAATAAACAACCTAACCTTACACCTAAAAGAGCTAGACAGAGAACAGCAAATAAAGCCTAAAGCCAGCAAAGAAGGAAAATATTACCGATTAGAGCAGAAATAAATGATATAGAAACTAAAAAAAAAAAAAAAAGTAGTAGAAAAGATCAGTGAAGCCAGGAGCTGGTTCTTTGAAAAAATTAATAAAATTAATAACCCCCTAGCCAGACTTATCAAAAAGAAAAGAGAAAGGACCCAAATAAATAAAATCACAAATAAGGGAGGAGAAATAACAACCAAAACCACATACATACAATTATAAGAGAACATTATGAAAAATTATAGGCCAATGAATTGGACAATCTGGAAGAAATGGATAAATTTCCTACAAATGTATAAATAACCAAGTCTGAAAAAAGAAGAGATAGAAAACTCGAACACACTGATAACCAGCAAAGAAATTAAATCAGTAATCAAAAATATCCCAAGAAACAAAAGTTCAGGGCCAGATGGCCTCTCATGAGAATTCAACCAAACATTTAAAAAAGAGTTAATACCTATTCTTCTCAAACTATTCCAAAAAATGGAAATGGAAGGAAAACTTCCAAACTCATTCTATGAGGTCTGCATTGCCCCGATTCCAAAACTAGACCAAGTCTTCACTAAAAAAGAGAACTACAGGCCAGAATCCCTGATGAACCTGATGCAAAAATTCTCAACAAAATACTAGCAAATCGAATCCAACAGTACATTAAAAGAATCATTCACCACAATCAAGTGAGATTTATTTCTGGGCTGAAAGTGTGGTTCAGTATTTGCAAATCAACCAACATGATACGCCACATTAATAAAAGAAAGGATAAGAACCATATTATGCTCTCAGTAGACGCTGAAAAAGCTTTTGACAAAGTACAGTACTTACTCATGATAAAAACTCTCAACAAAGTAGGGATAGAAAGAACAGACCTCAATATCATAAAGGCCATATATGATAACCCCACAGCTAATATCATCCTCAGTGGGAAAAAACTGAGAGCTTTTCCTCTAAGGTCAGGAACAAGACAGGGATGTCCGCTCTCACCATTACTATTTAACACAGTACTGGAAATCCTAGCCTCAGCAATCAGGAAACAAAAGAAATAGAAGGCATCCAAATCAGCAAGGAAAAAGTCACTATTTCATTATCTGCAGACAACATGATACTCTATGTAAAAAACCTAAAATACTCCACTGAAATTTGCTAGAACTGATACACAAATTGAATAAAAATGCAGGATACAAAATCAACATACAGATATTTGTTGCATTTCTATACACCATAAAGAAACGGCAGAAAGAGATGTCACAGAATTGATTGCATTTACAATTGCACCAAAAACCATAAGATACCTAGGAACAAACCTAGCCAAAGAGGTAAAAGATATGTTCACCGAAAACTATAGAAAGCTTGTGAAAGAAATTGAAGAAGACACAAAGAAATGGAGAAACATTCCATGCTCATGGATTGGAAGAATGAATATTGTTGAAATGTCTATACTGTCCAAAGCAATCTACACGTTTAATGCAATCCCTATCAAAATACCATCGGCATTTTTCACAGAGCTGGAACAAACAATCCTAAATTTTTATGGAACCACAAAAGACCCTGAACAGCCAAAGCAACCTTGAAAAAGAAAAGCAAAGCTGGAGGCATCACAATTCCAGACTTTAAGCTATATTATAAAGCTGCAGTCATCAAGACAGTATGGTGCTGGCACAAAAAACAGACACATAGATCAATAGAACAGAACAGAAAACCCTGAAATGGACCCACACCTACATGGTCAACTAATCTCCAACAAGGCAGCAAAGAGCATCCGATGGAGAAAAGACAGCCTCTTTAGCAAATGGTGCTGGGAAAACTGGACAGCAACATGCCAAAGAATGAAACTGGACCACTTTCTTATACTAAACACAAAAATAAATTCAAAATGGGTGAAAGACCCCAACGTGAGACCCGAAACCATAAAAATCATAGAGGATAACACAGGCAGTTACCTTTTTGACATTAACTGTAGCAACTTCCTACCAGATACATCTCCTGAGGCCAGAGAAACAAAAGCAAAAATAAACTATTGGGACTTCATCAAAATTAAAAGCTTCTGCACAGCAAAGGAAACAATCAACAAAACTAAAAGGCAACCTATGGAATGTGAGAAGATATTTGCAAACGACATGTCAGATAAAGGGTTAGTATCCAAAATCTATAAAGAACTTATAAAACAACACCCAGAAAACAAATAATCCAGTTAAAGAAATGACAGAAAACATAGACATTTATGCAAAGAAGACACATGAAGAGACGCTTAACATCACTCATCATATCTGGCTAACTCCTCCTCTAATCTGTTTTCAGTAAGATTTCACTTCAAAATGCTCAACATCACTCATCATCAGGGACATACAAATAGAAACTACAATGAGATCACCTCACACCCGTCAGAATGGCTAAAATTACCAACACAGGACACAGTAGGTGTTGGCTAGAATGCAGAGAAAGGGGAACCCTCTTACAGTGTTGGTGGGAATGCAAACTGGTGAAGTCACTCTGGAAAACAGTATAGAGTTTACTCAAAATGTTAAAAATGGAACTACCCTATGACCCAGTAATTGCACTATTAGGTATTCACACGAAGGATACAAAAATACTGATTCAAAGAGATACCTGCACCCCGATGTTTAAAGAAGCATTATCTACAATTGCCAAGTTATGGAAAGAGCCCAAGTGTCCATGGACTGATGAGTGGATAAAGAAGCGGTACTATATATACAAGGGCATATGATTCTATTAACCCACGAAAAAGAATGAAATGTTGCCATTTGCGATGACATGGGTGGAGCTAGAGAGTATCATTCTAAGCAAAATAAGTCAGAGAAAGACAAATGCCATATGATTTCACTCATGTGGAATTTAAGAAACACAACAGATGAACATAGGGAGGGAAAGAGAGCAAACCAGAAAACAGACTCTTAACTGTAGCGAACAAACTAAGGGTTAGTGGATGGGAGTTGGGCAGAGGGATGGTTTATACAGATGATGGGGATTAAAGAGTACACTTGCTGTGATGAGCACTGGGTGTTGTACGTAAAGGATGAATCACTAAATTCTACACCTGGAACTAATATTACATTGTACATTAACTAACTAGAATTTAAATAAGAACTTGAAAATAAAGAAAGAAGGATTTTTTAAATATGTGTCAATACAGAGTATATAAAAGCAACCCAGTGTAGCGAGACTATTCTTTCCCTAAATGCTATCTGACATAACAAATTCTAGGAGTCTTAGAAACACTCTTTATGCATAGGACTTTAAATAGAGTATCTGATGCAGCACAGAAGGGTGAAGGTTTTAACAACTAAATACTGTATTCATTACTATATGTGGATAAATACGAATTGATATTTGTATATGAAGAAATAAATACACAAGTTAAATAAAAGATGCATTAAAAAATATGGTTGAGGAAGTCAGTGTTTCTTGATCGTTTACTGTTATTTAATACCATACTAGTGCAGGCAGATAAAAAGGACATATGAAGTAAAAGATTTGATCTTATATACTTAGTGTAGATAAGACACGGGCTAGCTGAAAAGTGTTCAATATTGGATAGCATTTAAATAAGTTAAGTTGGAGGCGTCCCTGGGTGGCTCAGTCAGTTAAGTGTCTGACTTACGTCGGATCTTAATGGTTTGTGAGTTCGAGCCCCGCATGGGGCTCTCTGCTGATGGCTCAGAGCCTGGAGCCTGTTTCAGATTCTGTGTCTCCCTCTCTCTGCCCCTCCCCTGCTCATGCTCTGTCTCTGTCTCAAAAATAAATAAAACATTAAAAAATTAAAAAACAATCACGACTAAGTTGGATATAGTCATATATCAAAAATATTTCAGAGAAAGTTTACGGGTTGATAAGGATGGGGTAAAATACTTTATGTAAATGTGCGGAACCTGAAATGATAATCTTTGCAAAGATGGAAAGAGTATTTCCAATTAAGGAGATAGCAGGTACCAAGAGGCAAAAGCAAGAGTAAATGTGACAGGAGTCAGAAAATTAGCAGATGGCATCTCCAAGGTTAAGGGGTTTAGGTTTGAGAACAGCAGAAGCTAAAATTGAGTGGAATGAGGAAAACGAGCTTAGCAAAGTGGAATCTATCTTACATGCTAAAATGAGGAAGTTTAATTTTATTTGCAGCTGTTGTGGGTTTCTTAAAGTAGAGCTGAAGTATAATGAGTGATATTCCATAAAAATAATCCTTAAGTCTCTGTATTTTGGGGGATAGGAGAATACATAGATAAATTGTTAGCAACGTAATCAGGTAAGGAACTATTTTATTTCTTCGGATATAAGGAATTGAGGGGCCTTGGTTAGGTGATGCTAGTAGTAATAGGGAAAATGTGATGATTCACAAATATTAAATTAATAAATCATAAGATTTTATAATAAATCATAAAGATTTTATAATGGATTTTCAATCCATGGGGATGAATGCAGGGTTGAAGTCAAAGATGAATAGAGATGCTTTACATAAGATTGGTAGAGAAAAAAAAAGAAAAAGAAAAAGAAAAAAAAAAACACCAGTTGGCTCTTATCTGGAAACTTCACTGGCTAGATATGTAAGCCTAAACAAGTCCTATTAATTTTGAGCTATGTTTCTCATTCTGTAGACTGAAGGGATTGTATTGTTTTGTTTTTAAGTTCTCTAAAAAGTGGAATTGGAAAGAAAAGTTAACTAAGAAGGGATGATAAAAGAGTTTTACAACTGACATGCTGTTTGAGGTCAAGATGGGATATCCAAGTTTGATATATGGGCAAGGAAAGATTTAAGTCTCACGGATAAGGTCAAGATGAACAACGTGCACTTGTAAGAGTAACGGTGTTCTGAATGACAGACGACCAGAGTTAAACCACAAACATTACCTGTAGATAAAGAGGTTAATAAAATTATCATTCTTTATGCTTAAATCACTCAGATATATTCTCCTCTTGGGCCAGTGATTATTATAAAACCCAATTAAATATTGTGCTCAAAGAAATCTAAAGATTGCCTATCATTTAAAAGTTAGAAAATGGTACTTAATTTTTATACCTTAAAAATAAAATTATTGAACTATGGATTCAGATTCTATTCTAATCAGACATCAACATGATGTTATGGAAGCACGGAGAAGGGAATGTCTCTCTCTACTTTGAAAAGGGAAACTATTGAAAACTTTAATGAGAAACTGTTAACAAATAACTTTTCTAAGAATATTGTAAATGTAGCTTGCAGAAAACTTAGACTGGGAGAACTTCAACTAAGTCAAAATTGAACCTGTACTTTACCTTATTTAGCTTTCAAAACATATTGCGATATTTATATTTTTTGTTGCTATAGCCCAGAGAGCAATAAACTCCACCCATACCACACTTCTGGTTCCTCCTATATAAGTAAGTGGGTGAGGCATTGCAAAGTGGTGGGAAAGCACTGGTCTTTTTAAAATTTTTTTTTATTGGGCCTATGCCTCCTTTTAAAAAAATTGTAGAAATAGTTGGGTGCCTCTGTGGCACATATCCTTCAAAACCTGGTTATTTTTAAGTTTCTTCTACAATTTGGGTAGATAGAAGTTGATACGTTCTTAGGTGACTTGGTCAATCTCTCTTATTTAGACATCAGATCTCTCTACTATTGACAATATACCTTCCCCTACTTAGAAAATGGTTGAGTTCTAAACATTCAATTGTATATTATTTGTTTGGAGGATAGGGATATTTTCCAATAGGAAAAAATCTAAATGATAAGTATGTTAGACAGTTACACTTGTAAATGTATTTAATCACTGAAATATCATGTGTTTATCATAAGTAAAATTAAAAAAAAACATTTGCAATTCTGATAATTTTAACATAAATTATAAAATGAATAACAAACCAGTAATACATTTAGCTTGGTGTAGGAAGAAAATCAGGTTAGATTAAGAACTTGATGAGGCTATACATACAGATTTTTTAAGAAGAGTATAAAGGGGCTTCCTGGGCAAATAGACAATTTCAGTCACTTTAGAGATTAGGTTCCTTAAAATATCTGTTGTCTCATTAAATCATATGGGTTTTCTTTACTTTGATAGCTTAATAGCCAAACAGTTGTATTTTGTACTACAAGAAAAAGAACATTGAGTGGGCTGAAATGCATCACTATCATCCAATGAGTAAAGGAGATTTTGGAGAAGACTTTAGAAGCAATCTCGTTACAGTACGACACAGGACAAAGCAGTTTGTTATTTATTCTTTGGTTTCATAATGTAATGGAGGTCCTGGATGATGTATTAAGCCAATAAAATAAAAACGAATGGATTAGAAAAGATAAACAACACAGCTCTTATTTGTAGATGTTATGGTTGTCTATATAGCAAATCCAAATTCTATTATATAGAATATAATTATTAACACTAGAAACATAATTTAGCAAAGTCACTAGATATAAGAAAGAGAAAAATCAATATTTTTTCTATGAAAAAGCAAAAGCTATTAGAAAGTATAACAGAATGATTATATTCCCAATAGATACAAAAAACTATACGGTGTCTATTTATATATAAGATTATAAAGAATCTTTTGTGGAGAATATTATAAAATATTATTCCAAAACATGAAGGAAGATCTGAGTAGATGTAAAATTCTATTTTATCAATAGAAAGACTTAGCATCATAAAATTCGAATTCTTCACCTTATTAACTGTATATTTAATGAAATTCCAATCAAAATTCCCAAATAGATTTTCTTGTGGAACTTGGCAAACTAATATTTAAAAATTAATAAGTCAAAGATAGCAAACACACTTCGTTAAAGAATAAGATGGCAGGCAGAATTGCTGTACCAATTATTCAGATTTTTGGAGAATGATACTATGTAAGTCAATGTAATATCAGATCAGTTATAGACAAAAGATCAATAGAATGGAACGGAGAGGCTTGAAAAAGATTGATGTATATATAAACTTTTGATATCTGAAAAAGTTGCCATTACAAATCAGTGCTAGACGGTTAGCTATCCAAATGGAAAAATAATTTAAACGAATGACTACATGGCACCATATAGAAAAATACATCACAGGCAGTTCCAGTATGTAAAGATGAAAAAAAAAAAAAACCTTTAAAAACCATAGAAAAAATACAGAAAATAACTTCTGACTGCAAAACAGGGAAGCATTTGTTGAACAGAAATAAAAAGTACAAATCATTTAACCATAAAAATCCTAGAAGAGAGCACAGGCAATAATGTCTCTGACATCAGCTCTAGCAACATTTTTCTAGATATGTCTCCTGAGGCAAGTGAAACAAAAGCAAAAATACCCTAGTGGGACTACGTCAAAATAAAAAACCTTGCACAGTGAAGGAAACAATCAATGAAACTAAAAGGTGATCTATGGAATGGGAGAAAATACTTGCAAAGGACACATCTGATTGAAGGTTAATATCCAAAATATATAAAAAATTTATAAAACTCAAATAAATTAAAAAGTAGACAGAAGACATGAACAGATATATCTCCAAAGAAGACGTCCAGATGTCCAACAAACACATGAAAAGATGCTTAACATCATTCACCATCAGGAAAATGCAAATCAAAACCAAAATGAAATATCACCTCGCCCCTGTCAGCATGACTAAAATCAGCACAAGAAACAACAAATGTTAGTGAAGATGTGAAGAAGGGACACTCGTGCACTGTTGGTGGGAATGCGAACTGGTGCGGCCGCTGTGGAAAACAAGTATGGAGGTTCCTCAAAAAGTTAAAAATAGAACTACTTTATGATCCAGGAACCACACTACTAGGTATTTACCCAAAAACTATGAAAACACTAATTCAAAGGGATGCATGGCACCCCTATGTTTATAGCAGCATTATTTACAATATCCAAATTATGGAAGCAACCTAAATGTCTATCAATAGATGAATGCATAAAGAAGATGTGGCATAAAGATGATGAAATATGACTCAGCCATCAAAAAGAATGAAATCTTGCCATTTTCAATGACATAGATGGAGCTAGAGAGTGTAATGCTAAATGATATCAAGTCAGAGAAAAACAAATACCATATGATTTCACTCATGTGTGGAACTTAAGAAACACATAAGCAAAGGAAAAAAGAGAGAAAAACCATGAAACAGACCTTAGAGAAGAAGCTGATGGTTACCAGAGGGGAGGCGGATGGGGTGAAGTGTGAAACAGATGATCGGGATTAAGGAGGGCATTTCTCATGATGAGCACAGGGCGACGTATGGAAGTGTTGAGTCACTATATTGTACACCTGAAACTAATATAACAATGTTAACTATACTAGAATTAAAATTAAAAAATTAAAATCATTATTTTAATTAAAAATAAGTACAAATGAATAGCAAAACAAAGGATACAACTGATTTCATTTTTATTTATTTATTTTTTTTAAATTTTTTTTTTCAACGTTTATTTATTTTTGGGACAGAGAGAGACAGAGCATGAACGGGGGAGGGGCAGAGAGAGAGAGGGAGACACAGAACCGGAAACAGGCTCCAGGCTCTGAGCCATCAGCCCAGAGCCCGACGCGGGGCTCGAACTCACGGACCGCGAGATCGTGACCTGGCTGAAGTCGGACGCTTAACCGACTGCGCCACCCAGGCGCCCCTGATTTCATTTTTAAAAGAACTCTCCTATTCCATGAGAAAATACCAGAAACCGTGTTAAAAAAACAAACCGTAGACCGGGAGAGGAAATTTACAATGCAGTTAAATGGCACGGCACTGATATTAAGACTCTATCAGAAGTTCAGCAAAACAATAAGCAAATGACTAAGACCCCATTTAGGAGCAATCACATTGCACAAATTGAAGGAGAAAATTAAAATAATAAGAGTGGTCATTTTCACCTTACAAGTTGGTGCTGATGAAGGAATACAGGCCATCACATTTACTCTTGATGCGACATAAGTTGGAGAAACATATCTTACAGGGAAATTTGGCAGTATTAAAATGAGGTATACTCATATCCTTTGACTCATCAACTTATCCACAGAGGATTTATACAAAGTAAACACATATACCTAAAGATTTATTTACCAGGATATTTCTGGTACCATGGTTTTCACAACAAAAGCTCATACACCTATTAGTACTAGGCATTTGGATAATGAGAGGAATCTAAATATCCATCGATAGAGTATTGAATGTGTCGATGACGGTACAGTTATACAATGCACTACTATGAAGGTGGAAAATTATGAGATATATTCATATTTATAGACCTAGAGATGACTGCATGATATATTAAGCAAAGAAAGTGAAATCAAGAGGCAAAACAATATAAAACCATGATCCTTTTTCAGGAAGCTAAAATTGTTATATTTCTGAGTGTGTTTGAGTGTCTAAAAGGTGCCTTCTAAACTGTTAACAGTGGTTACTTCCAGGAAGTAGGTTGTTTAATATATAAACTTATACATAATTTGAAACGTTTTTAAGTAATCCTAACATTTTAAATCTAAGAAATTATGAAGAGTTTACAATGAATACCTGCATACCCTTCATCTAGACTTTTCAACATACAGTCAGTTGTATGATATAATTACACCAACATCAATTGTCTTGGGTGTGATAATGGCGTTATGGTTATTTTGGAGAATGTCCTTGTTCTGTGGAGGAAGGGGAGGAGATATGTCTGCATCCCCGTGTTCATTGCAGCATTATTCACAACAGCCAAGACATGGAAACACCCTAAAAATACATAGAACATACACTCTCTTTTTGTATCCTCATAATAGAATTAAATTAGAAATCATAAAACAAACGACATCTGCAAAAATCACCAAGTATTGAAGAATAAAGAACATACATCTAAAAACCACAAGTCAAAGAGGAAATCAAAACTGAAATTCAAATGTGTTTAGACCATGGGGGTGGGGAAGGGGAAAAAAATTCCAGAGGGGGAAGGAGGCAAACCATAAGAGAATAAACTGAGGGCTGATGGGGGGTGGGAGGGAGGGGAAAGTGGGTGATGGGCATTGAGGAGGGCACCTGTTGGGAAAAGCACTGGGTGTTGTATGGAAACCAATTTGACAATAAATTTCATATTAAAAAAAAAGAAAAGAAATGAAAAAATGAAAACAACTTATGTGAATGTGTGGGATGCCACTAAAGCAGCAGTTAGGGGGCAGTTTATGGCACTAAATTATGAGATTATAAAAGAAAAAAAGGGGCACCTGGGTGGCTCAGTCAGCTAAGCGTCCGACTTCACCTCAGGTCATGATCTCGCTGTTTGTGAGTTCAAGCCCCGCGTCGGGCTCTGTGCTAACAGCTCAGAGCCTGAAGCCTGTTTTGGATTCTGTGTTTCCTTCTGTCTCTGCCCCTCCCCCACTTGTGCTCTGTCTCTATCAAAAATAAATAAATGTAAAAAAAAATTAAAAAAAAAAGAAAATAAAAAAGGCTCAAGGACCAGAACTTCTACCTTAAAAAAACAAACAAAAAAAGAATAAGAGCAGATTGAACCCAAGGTAACCAGAGGAAACAGTAACGAACCAAACTAAAATCAACGAAATATAAACCAGAAAATCAGCAGACGAAATCAATGAAACCAAAAGCTGAATCTTAGAGAAGACCAATAAAATTGATAAATCCTTAGTCAGAGTGAGAATGATTGGTAGACAAATAGAGGAGAGAGGGAGAGAGAGAGAGAGAGACGGAGAGAGACGGAGAGAGAGAGAGAGAGAGAGAGAGAGAGAGAGAAAGAGAGAGGTTCTGATTTAATTTTACATACACACACATTGGGGTAAATTTTCTATGACCAGCTTCGGGGAAAATGTGTTGCTCGCCCAGTGGTTTAACAACTATCTAAACCATCAAATCATTAAAGGCAGATTTCTCACCATTAGCTTCAGTGCCACTTGTGAAAAATGTAAAATCACATGCAACATTTTATCCACTGCCAAAATTTAACTTGTCTAAAAATGACTACAGGGAGAAATTGTGATAAAATGACAGACATGTCTGCTCAGGAGATGATGGGAAATCTATCAGAGAAAAGGTTACCTTTAAGGTCTTCTCGGTACATCATGAATCATGATTTCAGAATGGATATTGTGAAATCAACAGGCTTAGGGAACAGTGCTGAAAGTAATTATCTTGACATTTTTGTAAGATTTCACCAAAAGCTGTGGAGCAAAGATGGGAGTCACGACCTGAAGCTGGATTAATTTAAGGCTGACAAAAGGCACATTATTTGTTTTCCTTTCCTAATGGTATAAAGTCAAAGGAGAAGACTTTCATCTGTATTAGCAATTCTCAGTGAGCCAGGATCTTCTCTGTCAACACTGATCGATGTATGAAGCGTAGTACAGGGGATCACATTTGCACCTGTATTCCTAATTAGGAAAAACAACTTCAGGTTTATTAGGTAATGGTGTAGGAAACAACTTTTTAAAAAATTTTTGAGCTTATCTATTTTCTGAGAGAGACAGAGGAAGCAGGGGAGGGGCAGAGAAAGAGAGAGAGAGAGAGAGAGAGAGAGAGAGAGAGAGAGAGAGAGAATCCCAACCAGGCTCTGCACCGTCAGCCCAGAGCCCAATACGGGGCTCGAACTCACAAACCGTGAGATCATGACCCGAGCCAAAATCAAGAGTTGGATGCTTAACTGACTGAGCCACCCAGGCACCCCAGGAAACAACTTTTTATGGAAATATCAATATCTAAACTTTCATTCAATGGCAAAGTTAGTACTAAAACTTTGTAGTTATCCACTTGTTCACCTGTTGTATGCTATATAAAGGTTAATTAAACATTTGCATTATTTTGCATGATTTGTGAAAACTAGAAAATTCTTTGGTGGTTTTTTAGAAAGCTGTACCACCTCCAACAATTTTCTCCTTTATTGTTTTCTCTTGGGTGTTGTAATTTCTAATACAAATATTTCTTGCTTTTAACAAAACATTTTTTAATCAAAATTTTTTTTATCAAAGTATTTTCTACCATTAGTGACTTTTTTTTCTCAAGTTTGTTTACTTGTTTTTGGAAAGCGAGTTGGGGAGGAGCAGAGAGAGAGAGAGAGAGAGAGAGAGAGAGAGAATCCCAAGCAGGCTGTGCATTGTCAGCACAGAGCCCGTGAGATCATGTGAGATCATGACCTGAGCCAAAATCAAGGGTCTGATGCTCAAACCGACTGAGCCAGCCAGGTGCTCCTCTAACATTAGTGATTCTGTTCCAGATGTTCCCTCAAAGTTTCTCATGTGAGTTGCCTTAAAACCAACTCTTTATGTCTACATCAGTCTGTTCTACCTCCCTTTCATGCTCTATTTACCTCAAAATTTCAAATCTTCATCTCTTTCCACCCATCCAGACTGAGATACAATTAACATACCATTGTATAAGTTTAAGGTGTACGATGTGATGATTTAATACACTTGTATATTGTGAAATGATTGCCACAATAGGTTATCACTTCCATCGCCTCACGTTTATATGTGGTGAGAGCATTTAAGATTTACTCGTTTTTAAAGTTTATTTATTTTGAGAGAGAGAGTGCACCTGCCCACAGGCACACGTGACGAAGGGCAGGTCAGAGAGAGAGAAAGTGAGAGAGAGAATCCCAAGCAGGCTGCACAGTGCCAGAACAGAGCCTGATGCGGGGCTTGAACTCATGAACCATGAGATCATGACCTGAGCTGGTATCAAGAGTCAGACGCTCAACCGACTGAATCACCCAGGTGCCCCTAAGATTTACTCTTGTAGCAACTTTCAAGCATATAACATAGTGTTAAGTATAGTTACCATGATATACATTATATTCCCAGAAGTTATTCAGGTTAATCACTGAAAATGTATACCCTTTGACTGGTATCTTTCCAGTTCCCTCACCTTCAAACCCCTAGCAAACACCATTCTACTCTCTATGAGTTTGGCTTTTTTAGATTTCACATATAAGTGACATCTCTAACTTATTTCATTTAGCCTTCAAGGTCCATCTATGTTGTCGCGAATGGCAGGATTTCCTTCTTTCTTATGGCTGAATAATATTCCATTGTAGATGGACACTTTGTTTCCGTATCTTGGCTATCATGAATAATGCTGCAATGAACATAGGAGTACACCTGTCTCTTTAAGATCCTGTTTTCATTTCCCTTGGTATGTACCCAGATGTGGGATTGCTAGATCATATGGTAGTTCTATTTTGAATATTTTGAGGCACCTGCAGACTGTTTTCCATACCATATAAGGAGTTGGTATTGTTCAGGTGACAGTTGTACCTAAGTTGATCTATTGATTCTATGAAAGCACAATCAAAATAGTAGCACAATGTGTTGAAGACATTTATAAATTGGTTTTAAAATTTATATGTAAAGGTAAAAGACCAAGGAGATAAACAATCTTGAAAAGGAAGAATGAAGTTAGAGTACTTACACTCCCCGGTTGGTAGGTAATACTACAAAGATATGATAATTAAGATAGTGTGATGCTGGGAGAGGTATGTAAATATGTCATCAGTGGAACTGTAGAGAGATTCCAGAAAGAAACCCACACATATGTAATCAACAACGTTCAACAAAGGTACAAAGGCATTTGAATGCAGGAAAAAACTTTTACAGCACCCTGCAGGGATTGATGTATTTTTTTCTGCATGAGGCCAGTTTATTGCAGTTAAACAGCTCTCTACATACATGTATTTTTTGTATATTTCTCCATAAAGAACACTAAAACACACACACACACAGAACAAGGATCCTGGATATTGTCTACCATATGTATATATTCTAGTATGGGTTACATACCTAAGATTACTTTCAGCACTTTTATAATTACAATAAAATAGAAGACACTAAATTATTTCTCAACATGAGAATGGACTGTGGTGTAGAGAACTAACGGGGATCACTTTACATCAAAATTCTACAAAGGGCTAAAAACCAAGGAAGTTTAATGCATATTAAACTGAGTAAACCCCTAAAGAATTAATGCTGAGTAAAGAGGAAGATATCTGAATATGTATAGTATAATAGTACTTAAATAAAATTTTCAAACATGCAAAATGATATTAAGTTTTAATATATAAATAGCTATGTAGAAAAAAATATTAAAAATGTAGAGAATGATGACCACCAAGCTACAGATTGTGGTTCTCCCTGGAGGGGAAGGGGGTTAATTACAGGGAGAGTTACACAACAAGCTCCAATTGAATCAGTAACATTTTATTCCCAAATAATGAAACCAAATAAAGAATTTAGGCAATTATGGCCAAATGCCAATATTTATCAAAGCTGGGTGGGAAGAACCCCGAGTATTCATTTTACCAGTATTCATGCCCTTATTATAGAAAACAGCTAAAATATAAAAATAAAAAAATATCACATTATCAACAACTGTCAAACTATGTGTCCATTGACTGATGAATGGGTAAAGAAGTTATGGTGCGCACACACACACACACACACACACACATATAATGGCATATTAGCCAACAAAAAGAATGAAATCTTGTCACTTGCAACAACATGGCTGGAGCTAAAGTGTATTATGCTAAGCAAAATAAGTCACAGGAGGACAAGTACCAAATGATTTCACTCATATGTGGAATTTAAGAAACAAAATAGATAAACATGGGGGGGAAAGAGAGGCAAACCAGAGAACAGACTTTTAAGTATAGAGAACAAACTGAGGGCTGCTGGAGGGAGGTGGGTGGGTGGATGGGTTAAATGGGTGATGGATACCAAGGAGAGCACTCATTGGGATGAGCACTGGGTGTCCTTTGTAAGTGACAAATCCCTAAATTCGACACCTGAAGCCAATTTTACCATATATATTAACTGACTAGAATTTATATGAAAACTGGCAAGGAAAAAAAATTTCAATATATTAAAATGTTCATATTATAATGTCAATGGCAAACAATTTAATTGATCTTAGATCTTTCCAGCCTTCAGAACTGTGAGTAAATAAGTTTCTGTTGCTTAAGCCCCACAGACTATGTGTGGTATACTGTTATGGCAGCCCCAGTAGGCTAAGACAGACTGTATGGTCATTATTTTTGTTATGGATGGATGGATGGATGGATGGATGGATGGCACATGCTGATATCAGTGCTGATAGGTGTGAGCATGTACAGGTGCATGTTCTCTGAAGACCTATATGTAGGTGTGAAAACAGCAAAATGTTTATGCATGTTACCTTCATGTAAAAAGGATTACTATGCAAGTGTGTGTCTACCCACATGCGACATGTATATGTGTGTGTGTGTATAAATACATTGGTTATATATGCTATGAGAAATTTTGTACAGAATATATTCTCTTACACTCTCATGGTTATTCCACATTCTCTCCAATGGTATGGATCCTTCGCTTTTACTAAATATTCAAGTAGCAATGGCAAGCAAGAAATTAAGCCTATTTAGTTGCTCAAGTGACAAAAAAAATCAACTGCATGGTACGTAGCTATGTATTCAGTATGTGGATAATTATTCTGCTTTATGGATCTTAGTAAGGAGTGAGAATGAGGTTTTTTTCTCTGTAAGGAAAGAAAGGGTAGAATATTATTTATGTGAAAAAAAATCCTCTGAAAGTTTTTTGAATTGCAGGATCAAAGCATTTTTCCCAGGATTTAGCAAGCAAATTAGAATGTTTATTACTTAAATACCTCTCTGATTTGGCAAATTTAATTATCTTTGCTTTATGAGACTGGCTCGCCTTGAGTTTGACTTTGCAAATCAACATAAGGAAGTCCCAGAGCTCGACTCTTTTTATTCCTTAAGTTGCCTTTCCTATTCCTTAAGTTGCTAGAGTAAACATCTGAATTAATAGACTTGAATTCCAATCAATATAGCGAAGTGAGCTGATGTAGAAAACGACTCCTACTATACATCTGAAAGGACAGAGAAATGCAGACTTAATTATTATATTAAATAATAATAATCAGTAGGATCTGAAAGAAAAGAAATATCTGGGCACCGGGGAAACAAAGAAATCAGAGCCAATGTGGTGATTCCAAAACGTTTATTTGCAGCCACTACCGAAGGGAGACTGCTGGCCCTGAGGCTGTGGTCCCAGGGTGTGGGGCCTGGAATTAAACCCTATGCAGAAAGCCTTGAAATCTACTCTGTGAAATCAGAGTAGAAAATCTCAGCCAGCTGGCCCTAAGGGGAAGAAGGAAAACACCTGACCGTCTTGAGCTGGGAGGGTAATGTATTAGAAGTCAGAATCCGAAAACTTTCCCATACACGGATGAAGGGATTCCAATAGTCAGCATCTACAAAGTGTGCGTACTCCAAGACCATGAATTGCACATTAAAACTAGTCCATAAGCAGTGAAATCTATTGGGGCTCATAACGTCGAAATAGGAAACTGCTTCATAAGGTTGCTTCCATAGCTAGGGCAAGGAAGACTCCAACAGAACACAACTCCCTCTGAAGAACAACTGAGACGTTTTTTAAATTCAGTGCGTATGAGGGGGAAAAAATCACCGTCAGGCTCCGCAGAGACAAACCCGCAGGAGAATCCACAGGCCAGGAAAGAGACATTTGTACTATCCGAAAGAAGCTGGAACAAATATGTCTGAAATGCTCAAGGGTATAAAAGAAGGAATACTCATTTCAATGAACTAAAGAAGTTTTTAAAGTTAAATACCCTGTTTATGTTTGTGTTGGCATCAGGCGTGATGAAAGTTTTTGTCTTTCTAAAAGTTTTTTAACCAGGAACATAGTCCCTGACAACAAGACTATGAATTTAGTTGAGGGAAAATAATTCATATATGTGAAAGGCATTAAACAAGAGACTCTAAAAACTGAGAACAAACTGAGGGCTGATGGGGGGTGGGAGGGAGGGGAGGGTGGGTGATGGGCATTGAGGAGGGCACCTATTGGGATGAGCATTGGGTGTCGTATGGAAACCAATTTGACAATAAATTTCATATATTAAAAAAAAAGAAAGAAAGGCATTAAAGGAACACTTATCTTT